>NC_059347.1:34720000-35342500 GCF_019703515.2 Myxocyprinus asiaticus
AGTTATATGCATTCTGAACAAATTAATAGTGAGTAAATTATTAAGAATTTATTTTGATATGTGAACAGTATTCCTTTAAGAGAAAATACAGTTTACATTAAAGTTTAAATTTACAGTCACATTACTTTGAGCAGCCTTTAAATCCTTCACATCTCCAATTTTACTCTACAAGTAATAGACACAGTTTTACATAATAGCATACATTCCACCTGCTGAAGCTGTTTGATATCATACAATGACACCTGTGCAAACTGACATAGAAGTTACAAAAGGGCCAGCCAGCAAGAATGAAACTGGAAAATTTCATCAGCTCATGTTAGTGCAAAATATGCATTAGAGGAATGGATGTGCAGACTGATGCTGTCATTGAATTTTTGTTGGTGACCAAGCGCAATATTGCAATTAACATAGCAAAGCTCTTCAGAATGACAGAGCCGCAAATAGATGAGATAAAAAACAACAGGTGCAGTAAGACTGAAACCCATGACCCCAATATAATATGAAAGAGTAATGGATTAGAAAGTGATTTGCTATAAAGATGGTTGCAACTTAAAATGGCCAAGGTAAGCTGTGCTCGTTTATAAACTTTAACTGTGTTGTTGCTTTTATTGGTAAATCTGTCTTTGGGTAGAGCACATGCTCAAGGTATAATGTAGATTTTAGGATTTCAGGTCAAGATTTTAGGTTACAATTTACATCAATGCATAAAAAAAGAGTATATCTGGGTGCTGTAACTGGTCAGCATTTCTTCTAAATTTATCACTATTTTTTTATTATCTTTTTGCCACCAGAACAGTTACTCCAGAATAGTAAGTACAAATATCCATGTATTCTCTCAAATAATATGAGGTCATTAAAGCTACATGCATAATCATTATAAAAGAATGAACAAAATGCAGTTAAAAATAGTTTTAGTATAGGCTATAGGATATTTCAACTTTCCCAAAAGTATTTCAAGACCACTCCATATACAGAGCTGTTGTGCTCATGGGGACTTAGGTTCATAATCCTGTCTGTGACATGCCCTAATCCCATTCTCCTCTCTTTCCCTCTACTTTTCATGTCTAGTCTAGTAAACTAAATGCAAAATGCCTATGAAAATGAAATAAATTAAAATTATGTTTAAACATAATTAAAATGAAAGATAAACATTCCTGAATGTGGTAAACAGCTGGGATTGTCTGGGACATCATTTTGCGGTCATGTATGACAATTTGTAGACAAGCAAATAGATAGGTACTGTATGGTGGCTCTGGTTTTGCTGGCTTTAAAACTTTTTTTTTTTTTTTTTTAACTAATTTGGTTTATCAATTGGATGAAAAGTTTTAATACTCCTGAGAAGTATTGAGAATTGCCTAATTCAATGAGTGCATTGTGCAATATTGGAATAATGCTTTAGGGATCTGTGAAAAGTATATTAATTTCAAGAATCTAATTTTTAAATCATTAGGACATTTTAGTTTTTGGCTCCACTGCAATACTGAAAGATTTTCTTAATTTAAAAATATTTATTTTAAATTGTGTCATATTCCAGTGCTACATTAAAGAATGACGAAAGATGTCTGCATTAAGACCCTGATGTCCAATGACCCCAGAACAAACCTGCACTGAAAAATATTAACCTAAAAATATGATTCATGTGGTAACATCTAAATTGACTGTTTTAATTAAAGTCAATCAATCAGTCTTAATTTATAGGTTACACAGTGGTGTAGTAGTGTCTGAAGAGTTTGGCATACTGTGAATTTATGAAGGACAGTAAATCATTTAAATAAAACATGAACCCAGTCTCTAAAATTCATATATTTACATTTATATACAGTACAAATAGTAAAGTAAAATGTGTAGGAAATATATATATATATATATATATATATATATATATATATATATATATATATATATATATATATATATATTTTTTTTTTTTTTTTTCATAAAAAAAGAATATTGGCTGTTGTAATTATAGTCCCACATGAACATGAAAATGTAGCCTATATCAGGGTAAGTTTTTTGCTGGCATGGTGTACAGTTCACTACTAAGAACCTTGGTATGGTAACTTGGTTTTAAATATGTATTTAAGTTAAAAGGTGTCATTATTGTTCCTTTTATTAGGCTACTATGAAAATTGTTAATACTTTATAATTACTCTAATTAATAAACTAATACATACTTAATAGGCAATAAACTGTTAAGCATAGTATAGCTAATATGAGTGTAGTAATGTTCAAGTTAACACGTTATCTAGAATTACCACATATAGCAATAAATATTATATATATATATATATATATATATATATATATATATATATATATATATATATATATATATATATATAAAGACATTTTTTTAATTAAGGGACACAGCTGTCCAGCATCTGCGAAGAGCGTCAAAACTACCACTTTTAATTGCATAAGTTAAATTTAAATGTATATATTTACTTTTAAAAGGGAAATAAATTTACAGCGCATATTATGGTTACTCCAGGGTTGTGCATTAGCATTAGATGCTGGAAATGTCCCGCCCCTTACTGAAACGGAAAATATTATTGGTTAGCAAATATCCAATCGCGTCTGAAATGATCGTTCTGATTGGTGGATCATCTTAGTCGGACTGTCTGTCTTGTCAGTGAAGCTCACCGATACTGCTGCATCGCGTTAGTAGATTAAATGTTCCAAGTCAAAAGACTAATCGTTGTTCTGGCGGCCATATGCCTACATATCATCACTTATTTCAGGTGGGCATACGCAAAATCCTAAGAAAGTTATGTGGGTATACGTAGGGTGACCATATTCGGGGACGCTTTTTTAAGGTCCGAAAAAGAGGACATGTCCGCGAAAAAGAGGACGTATGGTCACCTAGGCATACGGCGTATGCCTACGTAGAAGTAGCAAGAGCTACTTAAGGTAACAATGGCGGGTTACCACCTTTTACAATGAAGAACAAATTCCACTCTTAAAGAGATAGTTCACCCAAAAATGAAAATTCTCTCATCATTTACTCACCCTCATGGGATCCCAAGACTTTCTTTCTTCTGCAGAACACAAACAAAGATCTTTAGAAGAATATTTCAGATCTGTGGGTTCCAAACGAACAGAAAAGCAGTCAAAGGTAAAACGTCGAACATGTATTTCCAGAAATTCGAGCGGCACATAGAAACCACTGATGCAGAGCAACGACTTCCCAGTGTATTCTGTACTTCTGAATCCATCGCGCGTGAGGGCTGAGGAGATCCGGAAGCATGAAAGCGACAGAAGATGAGAGAAGATGAGGTGAGCAAAGAAGGCAGCATACACGCTCCAGGGGGGTGATAAGAGGGGCACACGATGTTCCTCATACATGAAATCCCAAATCCGAAAGGCAAGAATAATCATTCTGAATAATCATCTGATGTGTTCACATATCCGCAATACTCGCGCCACTGGAGAGTATTCTGTGCGATGATCTCCTACAGTTTGTGAGAACTGCCCTCTCATGTCCTGTGATGGAAACCGTTTGGATTGTCCACTGTTGATGCTTAGCTCACTTTCTGGGGCATTCTGACTGAACATTTGTCCTGTCAATGGAATGTCATCACAGTGGCTGGAAATACTGCTCTCCTCCCACCATCACAACTTTCCCAATTTCCCAAAAAAGAAATCGTCTAATTACGTGCCTATATTCTGTTCAAAAGATCGAATTTGAGTGATTTTCAAATGAGTAAACATTCAAATTAACAGTTTAACATTAAAACATGTATTTACAAACATTTGTAACACATTTGTATTAACAATTATTGTAGGAAATCGACCGAGTCATATCAAGGTGCCTATCGTGCCATTATTTCTCCACGTAGGCTTTACATTTTTTGAATCAAGAGTCATATGGATGACCTGTTTCAAAACATTGTAGCCTATTATGGTTCCAGGGGTCTCGGAAACTCCTAAAACATGAATTTTCACGTTTCACATAAATGTTCACATTAGCATTCTCTATTGGACAGTTTCCATATTAAAATTCCATTCCATATTATTATTATTATTATTATTTAAATAATTTAATCTGCAAATTACACTGCAATTAAAAATAACATACTGTTATTTTACTGACATGGTTTAGGGTTTTTCTAAAATTCCTAAACCAAGAACAAAATTATCAAATGTATCTCCTGCTAGAGCTTTCAAGCTACATCCACCAAACTTGGCACAGACCTTCAGACTGTTCTGACTCGGGTTGCTATTCTGACTGATCGGTATTACGGTTTTGCATGGGCAAAACTGTTATTATGGTCATTTTATTTATAATATTTTTTTTAAATGGTTGATTTTATATATATATATATATATATATATATATATATATATATATATATATATATATATATATATATATATATTCTTATTATTATTATATAAAAAAAATTATGTAAAAAATAAAATAAAATGTCTTTCACAGTAGGCTAATATGGGCAATTTGTTGGGAGGTATCATGAAATGTCCATTGTGCCCTTGCTGTGAACAAGGCATCAGGTTGCTCCATGGGGACTGTCCCTGTAATAATGCCATGCACTCTGGATTAAAGCAAGGTTGTAATATTGTACAAGTGTAATACCAGTATTAAGAGCATTTAATTGTAAGAAAATACAGTTAATACCCAGTAAAGAGACCAGTATAAACAATGGAGTCAAAGTTGAGTTTCAGTCAGTAGAGAGAGAGAGAGTTTACTGAAGACAAAGTTCTCCACATTTCCATTGGTGAAAGACAGAAAGAGAAAATGGTTATACAGTACATATCGTTGAGGATCTAAACTCGAACTAACTTTGATTACAGAAACAACTGTGATTATAGGCACATGCAAATTAATTGACGTCATCTCTTACAAGTACAGGGTTCTGATAGGGGAACAGTACAGATAATTCAAGAAATCTTGCAAACATGGTGTTCTGTGCTGCTACGTAATTGTCACAATTCAGAGCTGCATCTTTGTTTGTCTTTCAACACAAATCTTAAGCAAGTATTGTAAGGCTTGCAGTTTTGTCATAAATCCAAATCTTCTTTTAGATACCGATTGAGCTCAGCTCCTTTGGCTTAGTCATATGATTCTCAAAACTTCAAACAATCTCTGCATTGACGTCATTAGACAGAACATAACATTAGTATCTTTCCCTCAAGGTTGAGTCATGCCTTATACATCTGGAACAACATAAAAATCGAACAAAACGTCCAAACGCAACAGAGCAAAGTTAGGTGAAATATACTTTTAGTGATGAGTGCTAAGAATGTATTTGTGTCAGTAATTAATGACCTAAAATGTAAACACAATACACAAACACTTTGATCAATTTGAACCAATTAATTAATTACAACTCACATGTACCCAGGCTAAATGAATAAGCACTTTTACTGCATTCCTGACATAAATCAGACCCTCAGTCACCCCTCAGAGGTCAAATACACAAATTACCTGTAACATTCATAATTAGAACATATCAGGAATAAATGCACATGGTTAAAAATGCTGTGATTTCCTTTTGATTAAAACAGTTGTTAGTGAATGTATTCAACTCATCAATAGGCCAAAGAGACATGGGTAAACCCTCCCCCTTCATACCATACAGTATAGTAAACACACATGGGACATATGTAGGACCCACTGTATGCATTCTATGGGTAGTGATGCAAACATTCTTATAATTTAAAAAAATATTAAGATAAATGTTACAAATGTCAAATCACATGATCAAAGACACCTTAACTGAGGAATACCTGGAGTGTCAGATGAAAAGACCACTTCATGTAAGAAAAATTACAGTCAAAATATAGATGGCAGTGTAATTTTTATGAAATGCACATATGCATTTCAGTGTAAAAAAAAAAAAAAGTAAGAAAACTGGTCAACACTGCTGCAATGGGGCTTCAAATAGCCTACAGCTGCTGAGTGACAATAAATTTGGCATCTTTCTCTTTCTGACTGCCGTAATCTAGCTTTCTCTCTTTTTTCCTCTCTTAAAAGATTGTGGGAGCATAATCGTTTTAATAGTCATAATTTGTTTTCTTTTGCTGTTAGAGATAGTCAGCAAAATGTATCTTTGCCTATAGGGGGAAGAATTTCAAAGGAAACTAAAAGGTTAATTTTAAAATTACAATTTTTACAGGTACTGTACAACATATAATTCTCCAGTACTGAAAAACAATTAAGTCAATTAAATTTAAACAAAAAGTTCACAACAGAACATGTATCAACTAACACACCAAGAAATATCACTTCCATTCATTTTCAACACATCTGTTTGTGTGTTTTACTTTAATAAATGTAACTGTTACATAACTTTTATATAAGTGAATAATACAAATAAAATAATAAACCTTATGGGGGGAATCAATAGTGATTGTGAACATCAAAAACACTGATTAATTCTAAACCAAATCAGTTTGAACAGTAGGCTATGCAAAACATTGTTAATATTTATCATTCACAGTTTTTTTAATTATTCATATTAATGAATATTAAGTTAATATAAAAAAAGCTTTTATGAAATATTGTTTATAGTAACTTTTTACTAAAGTGCAAATGCAGAGTTTAAAATGGTTTCAAATTACTAACTGCATCTCTGTATGTTTTATGGGAGCTTAATTCATACCTGATATCTCCTTAAAGGTAAGAGAATAATACTCTTTTTTTAGATCCCCAGTGAGCAGAGACAGATGCCAAAAACATTTTATTTGACACTGTCAGTTCTTTATTGTTGTAGCAATATGCAAGGCTCTCACCTCAGCCAGCAAAGAACTGATTCATACAAGAGTGCCACTTTCACTTACATTAATGCATAGGGTGGTAATTAAAACAACATGGTTAGCACACAACATGGCTGCTGACCTATGGATAAAGGTCAGTTGTTTAGCATGGCATACACAGTAAGTGTAAAAACAGGAAGAAAGGATCATTCATTTAAATCCTCTCTTCTTTTCTGGATGGCCCTTGTTTCATACTCACCACTTCAAGAGCCCAAGGCAACATCTATATGTCTGACTGTCACAGACATTGCTGGACAGTCCCTCGTTTCTGTCTGTTGGTCATGTTTGTGCATGTGTCTGTGTGTCTCTCTCTCCCTATCGTGTGTTGCAGGTGCCACGTGGAGAATGCCAGCTCCGTTGCCAGGACTACAGCTTGCTATTCCACTCATCCCATCATCAGTGGCACCTGCTTCTTATTACCCTTCCCCTATTTATTCTCTCCCTTGTCTTCTGTTATTGTTTTTTGAGTTTGTTAGCCTGTGAGTTTGCTGTGTCATTTCCTGTCTCCAGTTCGTCAGTCAGTCTAGTCTTTTTAGTTTGTTGTTTTTGTCCCTTTAGAGATTTGATTTGTAATTTGGATTCTGTTTTTGTTTGTTTAATAAAAGCTCTTAATTCCCTCTCTGCATTTCTCTTGTTTTTCTAATCAAACATTTGATATATTTAATAATATTCTATTTTAGGCCTACCTAGTCATGGATTTAGTTTGGGCTCAGTGCCAGAGTTGGAGTTGATTCCTTTCAGGGAAACCGGTTGATATTTTCGGACTGTGTTTATTTACTCGACAACTGAACTACACATTTCAGAAGCCTAAGAGCACTAATACAATTTACAAAAGGATTATAAAATGACTGCATCTTAACGATCATTAACCTGACTCTGAGTCTTTTGCAGTCCGTCAGCATCTGTAAATCCACTCTGTATGATCTGTATGAAGCAATCAGACAAGCCCTTCAACACGTCTGCTTTCCAAACCTGTATAGTCTGCCAGTATTTACTTTGGATTCAAATTTTAATCAATGTGCCAAATTTGTGACTGTAAATTGGCAAACAGTAATAACTTCCCCGATGTTACAAACAAGTCTGCAACAAGGAGATGGCAGAGTTGAGTTAGCTTCCCAGTTTACATAAATAAATCAGTATATTGAAGTTTAATTGATCAATGTGCTGCAATTATAAAAGCAAGAATCTAACACTTCTCATTCTCGACATTTTTACACAGTGTTTTAAAACTTTTTGCATAATTTGTTTTAGTTACCCTAGATTTTACACAATTTTACATGAAATTTTTTTTTTTTAAATCAAATAAAAAAGTAAATACATGTATGAAATAAACCAGTACAACAACCTGGATTTTAAAATAAAACTGAAGTGTGTATTGTTTGGACATTTTATTCAGTGTACAAACAGTAGTGGACTATTACTGTACATTCTAATATAAACCTCTTTATAAACAAAAACTCATGGTAACACTTTCTATGAAGCCCATATTTATAATGCATTGTAAAGGCATTATACTACATTCATAATGTCTCATAATACACATTAAAATATGTTATAACTTCTCATAAATAATTATAACTACAGTTATAATACATTATAAGACTTTTCCTATTCATAGTTATACTTGAGTATAATGCATTATAACACAAGAAACATCCCATTTTAACAGAAGTTAATAAAGTTAATGGTATTAGTGCTGTATAATGTACAGTCAAATGTCTTTATGACCCGATCATATTATAAGTGCTCTTTGCCTGCTTT
This sequence comes from Myxocyprinus asiaticus, assembly GCF_019703515.2. Lineage (NCBI taxonomy): Eukaryota > Metazoa > Chordata > Actinopteri > Cypriniformes > Catostomidae > Myxocyprinus > Myxocyprinus asiaticus. The sequence goes on from NC_059347.1 coordinate 34,728,539, forward strand.
AAGTAGTTACAAAAGCAATATCTTCTTATAAACAGCCATAACATAAACTTGTAACACAACACATTACAAGTCAAGCTTATACAGTTGAAGTTATTATGAAATAAGTCTCCAAATAAGATGCACAAACATTAAATTTTATTGAATAGAGTCCTGTATAGAATCAGTTTGTGTGTTTACATGTGTGATCAACATACATATTTTTCTGATAGAGAGAATTTCTGATATATTTGAACCTTTTAGCTTTATAAGTGTTTTTCGTAATATCTCAAAATTGACACTGAATGTGTGTTATTTTGTATTTTGTGCACATGTAACATATATAAATTCCAGCATGACTTGTAATGTCTTATAACCACTTACAAATATCTTATGGATGTTTATAAGAAGACATTGCTTTTGTCACTTTACTTAAAGCACACCTGTTATATATAACAAATATATATAATACATTATAACTTCTGCAGATAAAATCGGATGTTGCTTGTGTTATAATGCATTATACTCTAAGGTATAACTATGAATAGGTAATTATTATAATGCATTTTAATTGTGGTTACAATTATTTATTACTAATGCATTATTATGCCTTTACAAATCATTATAAATATGAGCTTCATAGAAAGTTTGACCAAACTCATGAGTGATAACAGACAATTTCAATGTAGGTTAAATGGTGCTTTTAAGATTATATACGGTAGTTCTTTGAAATACAGGTGCATCTACTCAAACTTCCCTCAAATTTATCTCATGGGATTGAAGCATTGTGCTTAGGCATGTGCCCATTTAATCTTAGAATGGAGCTATTAATAGTAGGCCTAAATGCCATTCATACTATTATAAATAGTGCAAAGAAAGCTTTGTAGTGAGCTGTTTATTATGAGATATAACTTTTACCTCCTGTTTTTGTTGGGGTTTTTTTTGTTTGTTTTTTTCCGAATCGAAAAAGAATCAAAAACATAAGTCTGGAATCGACTCCTGGAATTGGTTCCATCGATTCCAAAACCAGGAATCGGAATCGGAGTCGATTCCCAAATTTCTGATATCGAACAGTCCTACCAAAATCACATAAGGGCAACATAAAAGTATTCCAGATGACTCTGGTGGTTAAATCCATCTCTTCTTAAGTGATATGATAGGTGTGGGTAAGAAACAGGTTTCTCCTTCTTCTGTTTTTGGTGATTCACATTCACTAATTTTTTTTTTCTTTGTGCATATCACCCCCTACTGGGCAGGGAGGAGAATTTAAGATAAAAAATGACTTAAATATTGATCTGTTTCTCACCCACACCTATCATATCGTGTCTGAACACATGGATTTAACCACTGGAGTCACATGGATTACTTTTATGCCCCCTTTATATGGATTTTGGAGCTTCAAAATTTTAGCACCCATTCACTTGCATTGTATGGACCTACAGAGCTGAAATATTTTGTTCCGCGCTCGAGGTGTTAAGGACATGCTTATTAAAATTATGCCCTTACCCAAACCCCTTATCTAAATCTAACCTGGGGGTGATAACCAGAGGAGAGGCTTATTGACATACCTAGGAGGGAGAAGAAGGCCTTCCATACTCTCGAAGTAAATTGGGGACCACGATCTGAAACGATGTCCTCTGGCAGACAGAAATTCCGGAAGATGTGGTGGAACAGGTCTTCCGCGGTCTCTAGAGCCATGGGAAGGGCCTTCATAAGGAAGGAAGGAAGGTGATGGGAGGATTTAGAGATGGTGCAGTCTGGGCAGTATTGGACGAACCGTATAACCTCACGATCCTTGAGGAGCAAGAGGGTCTGGTGTATTCCTGGATGCCCTGTTCCCAAGGAGGAGTGGACTGCTTCCATGAGTTGTTGACGGAGTGGAGTGGGAATGTAAGTGCGCCTCTCTTGGCACCCCAGAGGAGCAAGTTCAGTGATGGTAGCTTCTGCGATTTGGCCATCCAGGGCCCAGTGGATAGGACTGACTTTCAGGGAAGATGGCAAAATGGTTTCATGAGTAGTAGAAATGGAATCTGTATGTACAGCTGAATGTAGTCGGGAGAGAGCGTCTGCCTTGGTGTTTTTAGACCCTGGATGATAAGTGATGTGGAAGTTGAACCTGGTGAAGAATAATGCTCACCGGGCCTGGTGAGGGTTCAACCAATGAGTGTCCCTTAGGTACTTCAGGTTCTGATGGTCTGTGATAACTTGAAAGGGGTGACGGGAAACCTCCAACCAGTGGCACCACTCTTCACGTGCCAGCTTGAAGCTCCCGGTTGCCAATGTCGTAATTCTGCTCTGCCAGGGATAACTTACGGGAAAAGAAGGCACAGGGGTGTAATTTGGAAGGATTCCCATGCTGCTGGGAGTGTATCGCTCCGACACCAGTGGTGGAGGTGTCTACTTTGACCACGAAAGGAAGGTCAGGATTGGGGTGTACAAGGATTGGTGCAGAAGTGAAGGCACCTTTGAGCCACTGGAAGGCTGCGGATGCAACCAGGACAGGAGTTTTGGATTGGAGCGGAGGAGTGAATTGAGCGGTGCAGTGAGGGTGCTATAATTCCAGCTGAATTGGTGGTAGAAGTTAGAAAATCCGAGGAAACGTTGGAGTTCCTTAATCATGGTCGGGGGTGGCCAAGACTGGACTGCCTGTACCTTCCCTTGGTCCATCTCCACTCCCTCTGGGCCGATGTTGTAGCCCAGGAATTGGACTGAGGGCTGATGGAAGGTGCACTTCTCAGATTTGAGGAACAGATGGTGTTCGCGTAGCCTTTGTAGGACCTGCGTGACATGATGGATGTGTTCCGGGAGACTTCGGGAGAAGATGAGGATGTTGTCTATGTATATGATAACGAAGTGTTGGAGAAATTCTCTGAAGATCTCGTTCAAGAAACTTTGGAAAACGGAAGGGGCGTTGGCCAGGCCATACGGCATCACCAGATATTCATAGTGCCCCGTGGGTATGACGAAGGCGGTCTTCCACTCATCCCCCTTCCGTATCCAGATTAAGTTGTAAGCACTGCGCAGGTCCAGTTTGGTGAACACCGTTGCTCCTCTAAGCAATTCCAGGGCAGCTGGAACCAAGGGAAGGGGATAGCGGTACTTGACGGTGACATTGTTGAGGGCCCGGTAGTCTATGCAGGGTCATAGGCCCCCATCCTTCTTGGCTATGAAGAAGAAGCTGGAAGCGGCAAGGGAAGTGGATGGACGAATGTATCCTTGGGACAGGGCTTCCTCGACGTACTCCTCCATGGCCTTCTGTTCGGGTAGTGACAGCGAGTAAATTCTTCCTCTGGGCAGAGGGGCACCAGGAAGCAGATTGATGGCACAATCCCAAGGTCTGTGAGGAGGAAATTGTGTAGCAAACTGAGGGCTGAAGACATCCTGGCGCCCTGAGTAGGTTGGAGAAATGTTAATCTGACGGTTAAGCAGGGGACTCTCCAACGAGGTTGCAAAGATCTGGGCCGGAGTAGGGCCCCTGGTGGGGACTGTATTTCTCGGCAGTTGGCGAGGGAGGACTAGACATTCCTGAAAGCAGTTAGGACCCCAGGACAGTACCTCACCCGATGTCCATGACAACACAGGGGAATGCTGAACTAGCCAGGGACAATCGAGGATGATTTCAGAAGTCGTGCCATCCAATACCAGGAAGGAGATGGATTCTAGGTGGGTCGCACCCACTCGCAGGTATATTAGAGCTGTCTGGTGAGTGACAAACCCCTTGCCCAGTGGTTGGCCAATTATGGAGTGGACTGGGTTGGTGTTTGGTCAGATGGAGGTGGAGCCGTTTGCAGAGTGTCCGTGAGATGAAGTTGGCTGCAGCACCAGAGTTGAGGAGGGCGGAGACTGTGAAGGAGTAAGTTGCAGACGAGATGGTCACTGTGGTGCTCAAGGGCGAATAGATGGCAGGTGTGGTGGTAGCTGAACTCACCGTGAGTCTTGGAGGACGGATTGGGCATTGGGCAATGTGATGGTCAGCCACGCCGCAGTAGAGAAAGAGATGGGAGCGAATGTAGCGTTGTCATTCAGAAGGTCTCAGGTGAGAGGAGTCTACTTGCATGGGCTCCTCTGATGGCCCAGGGTGATGGCTGGAAGGTACTGAACTGAGTGGAGACTGGGTCTCGCTGGTACGCTCAACCAAACAGGACTTCATTCGATTGGCCACATGTATGGAGAGCTGGATAAAATGTTCCAGTCCCAAACTGTCATTATAAGCAGAGAGCTGAAGCTGGAGAGCTGGTTCCAGTCCCTGTCAATAGATGGTAAGGAGAGCTGGTTCGTTCCATCTGCTTGCAGCAGCCAGGGTTCGAAATTGGAGGGCATAATCTGACACTTGTCATCTGCCTTGGCGGAGTCGATAAAGCTGTCCATGGACCTGAGAGTCCCCAACTGGGTGTCCGAACACCTCCTTGACACAAAAGAATTGTAGGTTTGAATCACAGGGCCATCTTGATTCCATATGGTGGTTGCCTACTGCAGAGCTCGCCCAGAGAGAAGAGATATCAAATATGCCACCTTGGAACATTCCGTAGTGAATCTACCTGGCTGCATTTCCATAGACAATGAACATTGCAAAAGGAAGCTGCTGCAGTCCTCTGCCGATCCAGAGAAGAGCGCTGGTGGCGAAATGGGCATGGGAAGGTGCGTCGAGGAAGATGCGTAAGTAGTGGAAAGCATGGCTGCCGGCGTCTCGCTTGGCTCGTGTTGTGACAATACCGGGGCATTGCTGGCTGCAGCGGTGAGTAATGTTTGTCTCAGTTGATTCACTAATAGATCGATGGTACTTTCTATGGCGTTCTGATCGGCTCTCGCTGGGTTCATATTTCGCTGGTCAAGTTTTCTGTAACGTAGCACACAGACACAGATGGTTGGTTAACCCAGATGCGGGAGTTTTATTGAACACACAGATCAGAGAGCAGTCAGTTTAGTAAGGAAGCAAATTTAGCTTGTAGACAACAGAGTTGGAGATCGCAGGAAGGTTGATGAAGAGTGAGCACAGGAAGTCTCTGGGAGACAAAGGAGCTTTAGAAGGACTTGGATGAAGGTTAGCGGAGAGGAGTTCTGCTTCCGAGTTCAGCTTCATGTTAAAAACAGGGAGAGCTAGTGAGTCTAGGTTTCCTTGCAGAGACTTGACAATGACGAAGTGGTGGAGTGAATATTAATAGTGGAGAATGATGAGCCATGGATTAGGAATAGGTGCAGGCAATTCATAATCAGTGGAGAGAGAGTGGAGTGTGGAATGGGAATGGGAGTCCGGTGTGGATGTGACATATACACTCAACAGCCACTTTATTAGGTATTCCTGTACATCTACTTATTCATGCGATTATCTAATCAGCCATCATGTGGCAGCAATGTGATGTATAAAATCATGCAGATATGGGTCGGGAACTTGTGTTATTGGTGCCAGACGGGCTTGTTTGAGTATTTCTGTAACTGCTGATGTTCTGGGATTTTCACATGCAACAGTCTCTAGAGTGTATAGAGAATGATGCCAAAAACAAAAAACATCCAGTGAGCGGCAGATCTGCGGATGGAAACCCCTTGTTGATGAGAGAGGTCAATGGAGAATGGCCAGACTGGTTTATGCTGACAGAAAGGCTACAGTAACTCAGATAACCCCTCTGTACAATAGTAGTGAGCAGAATAGCATCTCAGAATGCACAACATGTCGAACCTTGAGGTGGATGGGCTACAACAGCAGAAGACCACATCAGGTTCCACTTCTGTCAGTCAAGAACTGAAAACTGAGGCTGCAGTGGGCCTACCATCTGTGTACCTCAACTGAAATCCAGATTTGTCAGGTGATGTTTTTCCAATCATCTACTGTCCAGTTTTGGTGAGCCTGTGCCCACTGCAGCCTCGGTTTCCTGTTCTTAGCTAACAATAGTGGTACCCAGAGGGGTCTCCTGCTGCTGTAGCCCATTCGCCTCAATGTTTGATGTGTTGCATGTTCAGAAATGCTTTGCTGCACAGAACGGTTGTAACGTATGGTTATTTCCTGTCAGCTTGGACCAGTCTGGCCATTCTCCTCTGACCTCTGTCATTAACAAGCCATTTTCGGCCACAGAACTGCCACGCACTGGATGTTTTTTGTTTTTCACACCATTCTCTTTACACTCTAGAGACAGTTGTGCATTAATATCCCAGGAGATCAACAGTTACAGAAATACTCAAACTAGCATATATTTAGTTACCACAAAAATTATTTTCTACTTGTCCCTCCTTTTCTTTAAAAAAAAAAAAAAAGAGAGCGAAAATGGAGGTAACAGTGAGACACTTACAATGGAATTGAATGGGGGCCAATTTTTGGAGGGTTTATACTTGTAACTTTATAAATGCACTTATATTCATTCTTCTGTTAAAATTATTTGAGCTGTAAATTTGTTTAAATCTTAATTTTTACAGGCGTTTTAGGATTTTAGGTTTTGTTGATATTGTCATGGCAAGGATGAAGTAAAACTGGCTAACTTTGGACAGAAGCGGTTAGTAAGTGATTTTATCACTCTAAAATCATGTTTACATGCAAATTGTTTTGTGGCTATACTTTCGAAAAAGTGAGTATTTTAACAAAAAAATTGGGCCCCATTCACTTCAATTTTAATTGTCACTGTGACCCAGATTTTTGCTTTTTTTTAAAGAAAAGGATGGACGAGTCAAAATACATTTTTGTGGTAATCAATATTATGCTAAAAATGCTGTCAATTGAGCTTAACTTGTATTGAACCTGAAACATTCCTTTAATGTTGTAAATATTCCTTAAAATATATGGTTTGTTAAATGCTTATTAAAAACATAATCTAAATAATTCCAAATTGATATAAAACTAGTTGTGACACACTTTATCTGTCAAGCTGCTATTCTCAATATTATTATTATTATAAAAGTCAAAGGTCATTAAAAAAACATCTGTTTTTAGTACTGGACACAGTCTGGGAAGATGAGAGATTGTTGTATTTGTTCATCCACCACCGAACCGCCTTGTAGACCTATGTTTATTTTAAACAATGTCAGTGTTAAAATTAATTAAAAACCTTAGTTATAATTAATTAAACAACACTGAGCATCAAATCAAATCAAAAACATTCTATATTTCTATATTTTCATAGAATTGCAATTTGTTCTCCTTTAACATGATCTCTGGGAAATTTCATAAGACAGAATTAAGCATTTCTAATTTCCTGAAATGTGCTTACTGTGAGATCACAAAGTTGCACTTGGGTGTCTGAAGGAACAGGCAAGTTTACATAGAAATTAGCCAATCAAAACAGGGAAGCAGCTAGTGCAGTCATAACCACACAACCTCCACATACAGTTGTTAACTAGATGGAAAAAGGTTTTGTTAAAAAGGTGCCAGCCCACAAACAAGGTAGTTAATAAAAAAAAAAAGAAGACAGTTGGAGAGGAATACTTGAATCTTGGCCTGCTTTTTTTTTATTATTATTATAAAAAACAAACAAAAAAACAAAAAAAATCTACCAACATTTACAGGTGTATCTCCTTAAAATACTTAACTGCACTTCAATACTTAAATCTGTACACACTGGTTCCTGAGACACTTATGTTAATATTTTTATTTATTTATCTATTTATTTTTTGGAGTCAAACATATCTGAGATGCAACAGGTTATAATTTAACTGAAATATCACTGTGCTGTGACTATAATAATAATAAAAGTTCATTTATAGAAGTTATTTATCATATAATTCATTATACGCATAAAACATACACATAACATAAACATACTTTACTGGTTAATTACACTAAACAATCAATCATACATAAGCATGCCACTTGAATATTATTGAAAACAAAAATTTTATTCTTAATGAGACAGTTCACCCAAAAATCTGTGCCATAGTCACCATACTGTATTTGATTCAGGTGCTGCAAATGAGAGTTGATCAATGATTTGATTTGGGAATGAATGAAAAATTGAATTCCAGTTGACAGAATTCACAATGACAGAATTTTCATTATTGGGTGAATTATTCCTTATGTATTCATGTACAGTACATACTACACATGGGCAAAGGTGAAAACACTTGAGGACATAATGAGACAGTAATTCAACATTTATTCAAAGCAAAGACATGAACAGTCAAGGTCTTTGGGAAGCTCTAATGAGTCTCTGAAGTCCAATAAAAAAACAAATAAAAAAAACCAAAAACAAAACAGGAACAAGATAAAGATATGATTACAAATAATTTGTTCAAAAATTAGTTTTGCTTTTCATCATGGAAACATAAAAAAACCAAACAAACTTGCAGCTTCATTTGGTTTTTAAAGCATTGATGTTAGTCAAACATTGCCATTCCTGACTACAATTGTTGAGGCAAGCTATTGATCCACATATTAATATTTGGAGGTAACAGAATATGATCTTCGTGTGTTACATAATTCAATACACTACCTGGTAACAATTGGCTGTATAAATTATGTAATGGAGCTTCAGTTTAGGGGAACTGGACAACATTCACTGTTTTACTAATGACACACTGACAAACTAAAATTTTTTGAGTATTCCAAGATTCCGGTGTTGAGAAACAGCCTACAGATGTCCTGATCTCTAAAGGCCAACCACAGTGAGTTTGCCAATACAAAGACTCAGTTCTGATGCAGTCAGCCAACACAATGCTCTAATGCCAACTTCTTGAAAATCTAAGGGTGACAGAAGAACTGAGTTAATGAGATCACAGTCCTGGAGTTAACAGAGATCACTACTGTGCACTGGAAAAAGAGGGACATCCTTACAGTTTGTGTCCTGGACTTTGCTTTGGATGAAAGGTTTTCTGCTGATCACATACTAACATTCTGCATACTATTTTATAAAGATATAATACAGTACTCTGTATGTAACAATAAAAGTTGTAGTGTGCTACATGGTTTTTGAATGACCTTATCGTTATGTTGCAGGACCTTATGTTTTTTTGAGGAGCTAGAGAAATAAATGACATTTAAAACCCAACAAATATAGGAGTACCCCTGATGTATGGGTAAATAAGTGTATAATAAGTATATAAATAAGTATAAATACCTCAGTTAAAAAAAGAAATACCCTGCGTATTGTACTATGAGTGCATACAAATAAATGAACATTTCTAAGAATGTCACACCTTTCATCCATTGGGTTCTAAACTCACATTCAAATAAACCACCACATTTCCTTTGCTCTATTCAAAAGTATAACGCTCCATTCAGCCACCACCTGGTAGTGAGCACAGTCAGCAGGGTGTGCTTAACACCTGTTTAGACATGGGTGTAGTGTTTTTGCCCGACTGACACTGTACCATGTTAGTTTACTGAAGTGGTCCCTTGGTTTCAGCTGCATTTATTGTACCAAAGCAGTCTGTTGACTGGCCTTTAGTCTATGCTCTTCCATTACCTGTTCATTTATCCATAATTTCAGTGCTACAAATTTGCTTTCGGTCCCCTTTCTTGTCATTCCAAGTCCAGTATCCCCTCTGAGAGGACATCTATGGCTTTGGAGGCAGCTGAGTAGGAACTTCCTGGTCCTGAATCCATAAACATGTGAGGGATCTCACTTCCAAAGTAAATCTTACTATTAGCAGCTATTGCCTTAAATTTCATCAGCTGGAGATATTCAGGAGTCAGTTTCAGCTGAGAGGAGAGGAGAGAAGAACATGTAATATCTCATATAATAATTAGCACAGGATAATCCAGCCTGGTCTCGTGAAATTTACGTGAGCATTGCAACGTTTTTGCAAAACTGAAATTACGTGCTTCATTCCACGTTGTGTTTCAAAGTGAAATGTCCAGCGGGGGGGTGCCAAACCCAAGCAAAAGTAGGTGAGTCTGTAATACAAGTGTTAAAATATATCATTTTTAAATCATGCATTAAAGTAAAAGTGTTTTGTTATCATAACATAGCGGGGGGTGAATAATAGAGTGAAAAATAAGTTTTTATAAAGTCATAATCAGCAATTGTACTCGTGATTTGTCTGACAATGAATAAATTGCACAGTTGTTGTAGCGCCTCGTTTTCATTTCACCAGGAAACTGCAGTGAAACGTAGAGAGCGGCAGGTAAAAGTCAGTTTGCAAAAATGTTTGTAGAGTAACGTTCATTCTATGAGGCCAGGTTGCGATAATCGGGAGCAATTTTGGAAATACTGTGGTAATTTACCTTATTGGCCTCAGCTGCTCTCTGTGCTGTGTATAACTCTGCATCTGCCTTTGCTCTTTGCCTAGCAAGGAAAGCACCATCTATAACATCAGAGAGACAGAAAGAGAGGAAAGGAGACAACTGAGAGAGCAAAATGAACACCACAAAAACCACAGAAACATTCATCTGTTTTAGAGCAGGATTTCAGTACTTCTGCCTCGTACAGTTCCCTTGGAAACTCACATTCAGAACTGAGTGATGAAGGACATGTCAATAGCATTTTAAATTCATTGTCATTGAAAATTCACTCTAACCATCCCATTTCACATTCATCAGAGAATACAGCTGCAATCGAAATTATTCAACGCCCCAAAACAGTAAGGATTTACAAAGGTAAGCTTTTCTGATGACCCAGAATTGTTCAACTTTACATCTATAACAGTTGAGAGACACATTCAAAGTCAGAGTGTGAATATATAACCTAATATTTGTAAATAGCAGGATTTTTTAAAAATACAGCCATGTCATAATTATTCAACCCCTATTGCATGTAGCTGTTTCTTAAATATGTAAGGTTTAGGGTTAGTGGTTAGTGGTTCTCACTCTCAATGGGGCGCGTGGTTGTGATAAGTTGTGCGTGGCTCGCGGAGAGTAGCATGAGCCTCCACATGCAGAGTCTCCGCTGTGTCGTGCACAATGAGCCACGTGATAAAATGCGTGGATTAACGGTCTCAGAAGTGGAGGCAACTGAGACTTGTCCTCCGCCACCCGGTTTGAGGTGAGTAACCGCGCCACCATGAGGACCTACTCAGTAGTGGGAATTGGGCATTCCAAATTGGGAGAAAAGAGGATAAAAAAAGAAAAGAAAAAAAAAAAGAAAAAGGAAACAGGGCACAATGGAATGTAAGTAAGGGACACTGAATTACACCAACATAAATACATGTAAACCTACCTTCAATTTCTGATATCTTTTTCTCGGTTTCTTTTTCCATTACTTTCTGTTCAAAATTGATTTCAGACACCTGAGCCACCTTCTCTGCCTCTGCAGGCAAGAAGAGGAGGCAGAGCACCATACTGTTACTTTTATTTGAGCAATAACTATAATTATTAATAATTATAATCTAATCCACACAACCAAAGAATAACATGCAAGTTCACCGATGACAGCTTTTTTACTCTCCGTCTCTGCCTCCTTCTCTACCACCTTTTGGGTCTGAGCTGCAATCAGTAACTTTGTCCTCTCACTCTCCCTGAGAGATGCACATGAACAGAAATAGAGAAAAAGAGAGGGAGAAAGAATACACACAATAAATTTAGTTAAAATGTGGTCACTAAATGTGTCTAAACAAACATTTCAATAGATGATTATTCACTGACAAAGCATTCTCACACTAGAACCGACACAGAATGAGCAGCTACGTTGTTACCCATTTTGATCAATGAAGGGATAGTTCACCCAAAAATAAATATTTTGTCATCTTTTCCTGATCGTCATGTTGTTCCAAACCTGAAAGACTTTACTTTCTTCTGTTGAACACAAGAGAACTTTTGAAGAATGTTTATGTTGCTCTTTTTTCCTCGTACATGAAACACGTGCAGAACCATTTTTGTGTGTAAAACGTTAGTTGGTATGAACAAAATTCACACCTGCTCCTGACCACGTGTAAATCACGTGTAAAAAAATCAGCTCTACAAAAAAAAAAAAAAAAAAAAGAATGTTTTGTGTTCTTTCAGGCAAACTTTCATGCAAACTGCCATGACTACATTTTAATGGAAGTGAATACATATATACATAGACCTTTTTCACAGACTGTGATGATGCGTTTCTGCCTTATTTAGCAGCGTAAATCTAGCAAACTTTTTTGTATGATGTTTTAAACTATTGAGTGTAAATTTGGAATTTGGAATTTGTTTTAAAAAATGAATTACCATAGCTGCGAGGGGGTTTCTATTACAGCTATTGAGAGAGTGACAGTAAATTTGGCATCTACTTCCATCTGACTGTCTTAATCCACAGCTCTCTATTTGTTTTTTTTCTTCTGGAAAGTCATTCAAATGTAATAGTGGAATTTTACTTTTGCTCTTGGAACAAATGGGCAAGTAAAAATAATATTTGCTGTGGTCTCTTATTCACTCCAATTTACTGCTGTCGAAGTTTACCCTGCAATCGTTTACTTCAGCGTTCCAAAACCCGGTGTGAGAAAAAGGTCTATTCACTCAATTGAAAATGTTTCTTTGATGCTTTCATTTATTTCTGCAAAGTATATCGTTTATTTCCAACTGTGCTTCATACATTTTATTTTGTTTTTCCCGCAGAAGTGCTTGGCATGGGGTGAAAAGTTTGTGGGAAGACACAGTTTGTGTTTGATACTCTCTTCATGACTGGTCTGACAGATATCATTTGATATGCGGTCTATAATTTAGGATTCATAGTTCAATTTAGGCATCGATAAATTGCATTCAGTAGATAACGTATGTTCAATGCTAATGCTGTATAACCTATAAATCAATACATGTCGCAGACAGGTGTGTACAATGAAAACAAAAAATGGAAAAAAGCCTGCATACTGTTGTAGGTTGCAGATTGTGGCAAACAGAGGAGGGCGGGGCCGGGCCGTGATGACACACGCCCGGCCCCTAATCAGGCTAATCAAGCCCACGAGAGGAATAAAGGCGGCCGGAGGTGGCAGAGAGAGAGCTACAGGTAGCTGCCCTGTATGCGTTTGTGTTATATGTTTTTTGCTTTAAGTTAATTATGAAATGATTATTTATATTGTCAAGCCAGTTCTCGCCTCTTCCTTTCCCTTCTACCCCGTTACACAGATCTTTCATAATTTACAGCATTTTGGTCAATGAATAGAACCAGAGAACATTAATGGTGGTGGACATACTCCAGCTGGCATGTTCTGAACATGTTTTACACTTAAGCTTCATGCGATTTTTATTGACCTCATGGAATGTTTGATTCAAAAAAGAGCCTCTGATGACTACAAAAACATGTGATGACAATAAGTTCCTTACTTTCTTTGAGACGCAATTGTGTTTGCTAAATCAAAATGCTATGATGTGAATGCCCTTTATTCATAAAAACATTTTCACTAGATGCTAAAAGCATTTTCTAGCAAGTCCGGTGCCTTCTTGGTATTTTCAATGGACGTGGATTAGGATAATTGTGAATAAATGTGCACACGCCCCATATTTACAAATGTTTGGAATTCACTAACATATACACAGTGTTCCAAAGAAGGAAAGTCCTATGGTTTTGGAACAACATAATGGTGAGTAAATAATGACAGAATGTAGATTTTTCGGTGAACTTTCCTTTAAAACTGCTATTACTTGTATTTTGCTTCAACAGGCCTATTGCAAAGTGAGCTCATTAACTCACGTTAGTTCATAGTTCCTACGAATGCTTTCTGGAATGTTTGGTTTGGTAACACGTACTGCCTGCATATGAGGGAGAGGAAGAGAGAGAGAGAAGGAATAAAGTAAGAGATGTATTCATATTTTTTAATTGGCTGGGTTTTTAAAAGCTTTGCTTTATGTCCAGAAAAACTCTGAGCTTGCTTGTTCAGCACCAGATGGATTTGATCAAAAATGTAATCCTGCCAAACCAAACCTAAATATAGCACGAGAAAGACACATCAACAAATACACAAAGAGGTCATATTCAGTTTAGTCTCAGTTTCAGAAAAAAGTGTCTTTTGTGCTTTTATACAGTAGTTAATAATAATAATAATAAAATAAGGTTATTTTTCCTAAATTTATTTTTCTGTTTTGCTAAGCCCTACTTGTCACCTATGTATTATATGGATTGTTATTGACTAGAATGGAAGGGAAAAATTATGAATGGATTGACAATATCTGCTGAATCCCACCTGAATGATGAGGCCAGGTGCCATGCTGGTCAGATCCTGCTGCAGGGTGAGCTTTAGATTTTCATGTATTTGATCTAAAAAAAAAAAAAACAAAGAAAAAAGATGTAAATTTATCAATATAGGCCAAACTCATCAATTAGACTGAATCACAATGTACTATGTACAACTGCATATAAAACAACAGCTGAGAAGCTTTCAAAAGGTAATTTAAGTATGAAATCTAAAGCAAATTGTTTTTTTTTTTCTCCACATGGCAAAACTCTCAAAAATGCATTTATGGATGTCAAGAAAATGTAAATGAACTACTGTAAGAAGTTTCATTATGCCAAAGAAGTGAGTTAACTGAAAGATTTCTATTTTCTAATTCAAAAATTATGCAACCCTTCCCTGGTGTGGCGGAATGATCCACCCCTCCGGCTCATCATCATCGCCCTGCCTCTTAGGGCCGCCCTTCAGCCAGGCTCACGACGGGAGTTAGGCGGGAGAGCAAGAAGAGGTGCATAATTAATAAGCCTCATTTGGTCAGCGGTGAATGAAGCACACCTGATGGGGATAATGCTTCATCACCGCTGTCTTTAAAACCCAGAGCGAACCTCTCCTCGGGGAGCTGGCTTCAAACCTCCACGTGTGCACACACTGGCATCCTCGCACGCCCAGGACCAGAGCTGGGAGGGTTCGGAACTGGACGAGATGGTGTGCTGCCGGACCCGCTCTTTGGACCCCCCGGACACGTTATTGAGTCACCGGGGATGAACAGCTCACGTTGCCACCGGCGGGATAGATGCCGGGCCGCCTTCTCCTCACGCTTGCCGCGGGCCTGGCCAGGCCGCCAGTGACACCGCCGCCCCTCGCGTCGTGGACTTTGGAGGGGAGCGTGAGCGGCCAACTGATCCAGCCCGTGCCTGGGCTATCCTATGGACACTACCCCGCCCTTCACGGAGCCCCGTTCACTGCGAGGATTCCAGATTCCCCCTTTATTATGAACACTATTCCCCTTGGACACTTTACATTTATTATTGTTTCCAATAAATGCCTCTCCGAGGCTTGACGCCACAGGACACAGTCCTGTCTCTTGCTCACCCTGCCACACTGGAAATACAAGTAGTATCATGACCACTAGGGCTGTAAGCACCATAGATGTTTTTTAATGACCAATTCTAGCATTTTGCACTTATATTTTTGGTTCCCACCAATGTTTGGCTGCATCCTTGGACATGACATTCCTCTTCAGCAAGCAGAAAAAGATAAAGTACTAAGAAAAAACCAACAGGAAGAAATTTCGCCATAAGTGTTGTACTATCTGTAAGAAGGGTACAAGTTAAGTCTGGTTTAGTCAGTCAACAAGGTTTGGACTACATGGTTTATTTACAGTTTAATCAACATATATTTTGAAAAGGTGCATTTTAAACTTGTGCCAGCAGTTCTAACAGTATATACTGTATATTGTAACTACAGCTGGGTATTGATACAGATTTCCAGATTCGATTAAATTCAGATTGACAAGCTCTTGGTTCGTTTTGATTCATATGGGTATATTTCAGTTATAATGTCTCTTTTGCTGACATATGAAAGAAGCAAATTATATTTTATTAGTTTTTCGTCATTTTGGTCACATTTTGGCTTTTTCTTTTTTGCCTTTTCTCCCCAATTTGGAATGCCCAATTCGCATGCGCTCTAAGTCTTCATGGTGGCGTAGTGACTCGCCTCAATCCTCAGTTATTTTTTTTTTACATTAATTTGCTGAACACGTGCTAAAACCAGTACTGTTTCTTTAACAAAACTGCCATTTCTGTTAAGAGCATCTGTAGATGAGCACATGTTCACAAGAGAGGACTCTGGTGGCTTTATCTCATCTGTGCTATGCATGATTACAATAAAAAAGATATATTTTTTTATCAACAACTGACAATAGAGAACATAAAGTGTATTAAAAGACATTATTCAATTACAATGGGTTGCGTGGATTTCATTTTTAGACACACATTACACAGAACAACTTTTACTCTCAACATGCAGTGAAAGGATCTCACTGCTGAATACTCTACCACTATACTACACAATCACCCAGTCAGTTGCCAAATATTACAATTTTGGTGTCATAGCAGGAAATTTGGTTGCATATGCAAGTGACTTCATCTCTTGTAGTGGAAGGTTGCACATAGAGTAAAAGATTAATCTTGGGATTTAAGAATCAATATCAAAATCGTTCAAATGAAGATCGCCATGCATTCGAAAATCAATATTTTTACCCACCCCTAATTGTAACAACTATACTATGGATCTTAGTCAGAGTGGCCCATATTTAATTTTTGATGGGAATGGAAACAAGGCTATGAGGGTTAAAATTTACAGTAGATGGAAAAACTCTTGAGAAAGTTAGATATTATCTAGGACATTTATACAGTATTATACAATGCATGGAATTGAAAAGACTGTAAGTCTATGCCTCATAGCCTTAAAATAATACATCCATATTAAAAATGGCACTCTTCTGAATAAATCTACACAAATAATAATTAAAGAAATGTTCCAGGTTTAATATGAGTCAAGCTCTTGCCAAAGAAAATATATTTGTCGCTTAGATTCCCGCACTTACAGAGGAATTCTCTGATCCACTGCACAAGGCATTGAATGTCAATAGAGTTTAACTTATAAGGAACATTCCTGAAATTCATTAAAAAGAGAGCTACGGAAAAGGCCTTTGACAAGCACTATGGGTTTTAAAGCAGGGAAATCTTAACAAGCTTACGAGTTTCTAAATCATCAAATTTGGCATCATGAAGTCCGTGGCTGGGTCAACACTTACCGAATAGACCTATGTAGACCTCCTGAAGTGAGTGCACACTACAGAACTGATTCAGCTCATGGTGAACTTTGTTGAAAATCAGGGCTTTGTCGTAGTCGGCAGTGAAGTTTCTTACAATGTCATACACTGCGGCAGAGGGGAAGATGATGTAAGAGAGGAAATGGAACTGATGAGATGAACAGGGAAGATAAAAAAATAAATAACTTTCACAGTTCTACACTGGACAACTATAAATAAGAACAAAGCCTTTTTACCTGCTGATGGTATAAGGTAGTTCATCACCTCAATGCGATCAAAGTAGATCATTACACCTCCACTGCAAGCCAAAAAATGCCATAAATGAATGTGTGTGAAAATCCATACAAAAAAAGAACAAATGAAGATGTAAATTTCATGTGGGGTTGCCCTGACTTCAGAAAGAAAGCAACGGCACTTATCTCAGAGATGACCAGCACTAACAGACATTAGTGAGCATTAAATCAAATTCGACCCAACAGCCTTATAGCTATTTAGCCAATTTTTATTTATTTGCAAACTTACATTCAGATCTGGCTACATTTTGCTATAGAACACCGACTTCTCACAATCCAATCAATTCCTGATGGATAAAATCAAGATTTTTCTCATTGAATCCCTGTTTCACTCAGAAATACAAGTATGTCACATTACAAAATTAAAATGGGTTGTGAACGGGGATTTAGATTGATTTTGGTGAGTCCGACAGCACTGGGATACTTCAAAATTTATTCAAACTTCTTGTTTGTGGCTTTCCAAATGATTGTGGGGATTTTGATTAATCATTAATTTTGATTTCATTCAGTGATTCGTTCAGTGACCATTTCTGGAGATTGCATATGTATGCCAGTAGGTGGTGACAAATGAGCATCTTTTATGTAATGAATGAGTGAGTACTGTACAGAGACAGTTTAAGGCGGTGTCTCACTAGCTGATTTTTCCAATGATTTTCAGGTGTTAGCTTCATTAACATAATCACCGTCCAGAAGAGGGAGACAGAGTGTGCATTAGCATCTCTAAGTGGGAGGTGTTAATCACTTGACTGTTGGGACTCCCTGCTGAGTTAATGGCTTCAAAGACTGAAAAAACACATCCATTTTGTTAGAAAAAATCATTCTGTCACTGAGGCACGGTTTTGTGTTCTCATCAAGTGACCAATGAGCTTCTTCTTTTACTCAAGAACGGACAAGACGTCAAGCTGATGTGAATGGTTTCATCGCACTCAGATTCTGTCAACGTGCTTTTTTCTTGCACTAAAATCAGTCACAACAGTCTGTTTTTATTGGATGCATTTCTTTACTCACTGAAAGCTGCATGTGGACATGCATTCTATGACCTTTTACATTTAATACTTGGGTCTTATATTATTTTATATAACGTAAACATAATCTTTATATTTATATATAGCTTTTGATTATATAAATATATTGTAGTCTACATTTATATAACATTATGTATAAATATGCATACCTTACAAGTTTGTACTTTTGTTTAATTTTAGTTCATGGTGCCTTAATATACTTTTGAATAGTTCACTTTCTACCAAATGACACAAATTTGTTGCCCAGCTCTTTGCACAACGTGACAATAAATGTGTAAAAGAAAAGGATGCAATTTCTTTTAGCACGTCTTTAACAAACAACCAAACATAGTAGATGCTGAAGACTCTTGGAGCAATATTGAAAAATACCTGTATATTCAAAAGCTTCAGGTTGATTGGCTGTGAAAATTGGGGGTGAGAGTGAAGCGTTGAGAAAAGTCAAAAGCAGTCGTTAAGTGTGACACCTTCCCTCCATTTTTAATTGGTAAGTGTGACAGGCTCACTAACTACGAAGGCAAGACCAGCAAAAACAGTCACTAAGTGTGACACACCCCACCCAAATTGAGTTATTCTGAGTCTGCTAGCGTGGAGCCAGCTTTAGTAGAGAAGGACAACTGGTACAACTGGAACGGCCAATGGATGTAGATAAGGAAGTCCTGCCTTACAGGTAAAAGAGCCAATCACCTTTTAGTTACAGACATTCCCTGTAAGTCGACTCGAGAACGTGCATGTGCATTAGCTGAACCAGTTTGAGAAACAGTGTTTTTTAGCATGATCTGAGCTAAAGAAGCACTATTTATGAAAGCATTGTTGTCAGACTTTACTGCTGATTTTAAATATGTTCTTTGATCATAATCTTGACCAACCATTTTGGAGATTTCAGTCTTTTCCCATTCAAGTAATAGAAGCTGTACTTTTGCCACATGTTTATTGAAAATAGCTGCCCAGCTTTCCCAGGGGCGTTCCAAAGATGGCCGCCGAGTGGACTGACTTGTCTTGAAAGGGACTTTGATGAGTATGAGTGCAGTGCAGAGAGAAGAGTTGTGCATGATAATTTGGCTTCTTTTTGTACTATTTTAGCTGGCAGAGAAAAAAAATACATGATCTCACTGGCAATTTTTGTCTGAAATGTAAGTTATTTAATATTATTGACTTGTTTGTTGAACTGTACAGTAGAATAAATGCAATATCACACTCGCATTCATGCTGTTGTTCTGTATATCAGCACGTGTTGGCACGTATCAACATGTATTTCACTCAATGTGTTTAAGCACATGCACTAGCCCAAATATTTATTTAAAAAGAATCAATAGTCTATCAATAATCTCTGATGTTTAGATACTATGCTGGTCAAACATCTTCTCAATATACAAACTCGTAGACTCGTAGAGTGTTCACCAAACTGTAATTTTGCTATGTCGCAAAAGTGTTTGCATGCGTATGAAAGAAAATGTAAGCAACACAAAGTATTGTCACCACACCTTTAGCTTTTAGAAGATCTGATGCATTAACAATCAACATTACCTTGTGCCACATGGAACATTCTTTACTTCATCTGTTTGTAAGGTTGTCTGCAAGAAAAGAGATCCTGTAAGATACAGAAAACTTTAAGTTTGGCTATACTGCTCTCTGTTAGTCTGTCTTTCACCTGTACAGACTTGAATGTCGTAATAAACGGAAGCATCAGATGAAATCCAGGACCGCTGGTGGCAGTCAGCAAAGCTCCACCCCTAATAGAAGAGAAGCATCCTCAGCATCGGCTTGGTTTTGCTTCTGGAAGCATTTTATTGGAATATCTTGAGCAACTGACCTGTAGTAAACACCCACATGTCCTTCTTCAATCTTAAGAAGAGCAGAAAACACAGCAGCTCCTCCTATGGCGAGGATCACGGAGGCAACTGCTCCCAAAGTCATCCTGAAAAATAAAGAAATAGATTTACCAAAGAACAGGATTTACATTGTTTATAGTGCATCAAAGGAAGGGTCATTCTTGTGGCCTTTTGTATATTTTATATGGTGTGAATCCCAGTGTGAAAAACCAAGACTGCAGTTCTCTCTCATGACAGATTGGAAGAGCATGTGGAACTTAGTTACATTGCTGAGACTTTGCTTTTTAGAGGTTTGAGTGAAACATGCAACTGTTTGTTTTATTTAGCATGACTGTATATTTGTGATAACCGAAAACTTATCTGATTTAACCAGCACTAGAGGGTGCAAAACTCGTGTTAAAAGGGTTTTATAGAAGGTAATGACAGACAAGAAGTCTGAATTCAGCCACAATTGTTATTAAGTGCATAACATGAGTGTAGATAAGCTAAATTGGCTTACAGATGCCGGTGTTACGGTTCAAATGGTTTTCATGGTAACTGGTGACCTTCTTCTGTTTTACACCAGATGTGAACGACCGGCCGCAGATTTGTCGATTCTGAAAATCATGCTTCTGACTCAATATTTTGATCTCCATTAAATGTAAACTTACTACATGATGCTGGCATCCTTGTACAGATTAAAATAAGTGGTATTATTAGATCAAACGGCAGAAGTACGCAAGGTTAAAAATAAATAAATAAATAACCAAGGTAGGAGATTCGAACTCGGCCATCAATAATATGATCATACGACACTTTAGTACACTTTTTATTAAGCTACTAGACAACGACAATTTAAAGGGGCATCTTTGTATTCACATGAGTGTGTGTTCGGTGTGAAATGGTGCATATAATCCAGCAGTGTGTCCATGTTAACTTGTGCCTCAGTTTACAAGCTGATGGTCTTGTCTGATTTGTATTCACATGAGTGTGTGTGAAATGGGAGCCAGCTGGTAGGTAGCTGTGCAGTATGTAAACCTCACTCCCCTTGTCTCAAGAGGCACACTAGCGACTGATGCTAGGGGCTGTAGCCTTTAGCCTCCTTGTTAGTGTGCCCACCTCCCACACCAGAGATTCCGGTTCAAATCCCACTCGGAGTGGGCCGAGCAGGACTGGTTTCAGTGGTGCCGTGACCCGGATGGGAGTGAGGTTTGGGGGGGGTAAGTGTAACAGGAGCCAGCTGGTAGGTAGCTGTGCAGTATGTAAACCTCACTCCCCTGTCCTCAAGAGGTACGCTAGAGGCTGTAGCCTTTAGCCTCGTTAGTGCACCCACCTCCCATGTCAGAGATGCCGGTCCCGTTCGGAGCAGGTCGAGCAGGACCGTTTACATATGATTGGTGTGAAATGGTGCATATAATCAAGCAGTGTGCCCATGTTAATTTGTGCTTCAGTTTACAAGCTGATGGTCTTGTCCGATTATGACATCATTTTCTCGTTGAAATGCTACACCCAAATATTATGCGATATAAAATCAATCAGCAACTGAATGAACAAACTTCCAACATTAATAAAGCCATACTGAGTTTGTTTGTTATTAGTGTGGACATATGATCAGTAGGCTTAGGTCTAAATAGTGATATTAATGTAGATCAACATCATAAAATCAAAAAAAAAAAAAAAAAAAAGTAGCCAACAAGTAGTCAAATTGTTTACTTCACTGTCATTTCAGCATTTGATGAAATGGTTTGTCATGTTGGCATGCAGTAGGTTATTGTGTCTAATAGTGTAACTAACTGTAGCAGACTGCAGACTACCAGACTATAACTATTTGTTCAAACTGCAAAAAGAGGGGTTAATTAATTTTATAATCGGATAAACTTTCAAAGCTCTGACGGGCTTGTGGTGACGTTCTACACATGAGCAGTGGGTAAGTACATTGTGTCGATATTTATGTCTGTCGATATTTATGTCTGAATATATTCATTGATATAGATTGTTGTTCATTCAATTACTGATTGATTTTATGATATCGCATAATATTTGGGTGTAGCGTTTCGACGAGAAAATGACGTTCATATTTCAAACAATATCATAATCAGACAAGACCATCAGCTTGTAAACTGAGGCACAAGTTAACATGGACACACTGCTGGATTATATGCACCATTTCACACCGAACACACACTCATGTGAATACAAAGATGCCCCTTTAAATTGTCGCTATCTAGTAGCTCAAATAAAAAGTGTACTAAAGTGTCGTATGATCATATTTTTGATGGCCAAGTTAGAATCTCCTACCTCGGTGATTTATTTATTTATTTTTAATCTTACGTACTTCTGCCGTTTGATCTAATAATACCACTTATTTTAATCTGTACAATGATGCCAGCCTCGTGTAGTAAGTTTACATTTAATGAAGATCAAAATATTGAGTCAGAAGCATGACTTTCGGAATCGACGAATCTGCGGCCGATCTGGTGTAAAACGGAAGAAGGTCACCAGTTAAACCGTAACACCAGTTTTTTCTTCTTCTAGTAAAACAAAGTGATCGATACAGTTTTGCTAATCTGTTCCTGTTACGCCAAAATTCCTAACCAGAACAAGAATCACTTAATACAGTCGTCTGACATCTGCAAGACTAGCTGCTACAATCTAACCTGTAGAAAGCATGACTAGCTAGCTATAAAAATATGTACATTCAAACAACATAAATAAGATACGCTGTGAACATTAACTTTATTAATTAATGTGAACTAAATGAGATGTTACCTAAGTACGTACTGTAACTCCTTCGTAATGTTCGGTGAAGACACCAGCGATGAGAAAATACAGTGACGCTTTTGTGCGTCTGACGTCATCACAGTTATGCAGTTTTGGTCAACCCACTTTTCAGTGTGGTTCGAGCATTGTACCACTAGATGACGACAAATACATTCCTAAAAGAAGATTGTGACAGCGAAGTGAAGATAGATCCATAGAAAAGTACAGTGTGCTGTTTTAACTATGCAAAACTCATCTTCATTACACTTTTTGAACTATGTAATCTTCTAATGCACAGTAACACTTTGTTATTCCCACCATTCACCGACTCATTGATACTATTTGAGAAAAATAGACGTGATATTAAGAAAACATTATGTTTTTTTAATTAAATAATTGGCTTTTATTTGTTATTGTACTGTGGCCAAATCATTTTATTAAAATGTCAAGTGAGAAATAGTTATTATTGGTAAATTAGTGTGAAAATAATTATTATCAGTAATGCTAACTATTGTTCCAAATTCAAAGCAACTTTACAGGAAATATATATTATAACCAGTGTGCAAGCAAAGAACAACAGTGATGATGAAACAATCCCTAGAAATATACAATATACCTGTACATATGTATATATTCATTGCAATATATAAACATATATACTTTGCAAGGAAGGAGAGATGAAAACTGACATATTTTCCCCTCACAAACCTATTTGCAGATTTGTTTTTTATTGTTATACATTTTGTAAAATCTTGTATTTTCTCTCAAATTTTCAGCAGACCCCCTAGCAACTCCTTGGGGTTCCCCAGACCCCAGTTTGAAAATGTCTCAGTTACATGTAACCTCGGTTCCCTGAGATGTGGGGGACGAGACATTGCATCAGCTGATGCTATGGGGAATTCCTTTTCCGACAACCTATTGAAGCCCTTATGCCATAAAGCCAATCCGCCACCTAGGTGCTGTCAACAAGCCTATATTAGCAGGTGCTCAAACATCATTTCATCAGAACTTTCTTAGTAAAATTTATTGAGAGACGAAGCACGTAGCCTATCTCTCCTCCCTCGAAAATTCTGAGACATTAGTACGGCCAGTTTACGTAATGTCTCGTTCCCTACATCTCAGTGAACCGAGGTTACATGTGTAACCGAGACGTTCCCTTTCGATTACGGTTCACTCACATTGCGTCAGCTGACACTATGGGGAATGAGTTCCATGACACTGCACTACATGACGTAACATGAAACCCCACAGAGGGTGCACCCAATAAAAGTACTCACAGGGCGACATGGCCCGCATGGGGCAGTGACATCACTAAGTATAAGTTAAGTGAATGAATGAGTGATTAACACCTACAAGGTCAGAGCGGGAAGGAGTTAATCTAATTATAGGGAAATATGTGTATATATACCTGCAACTGTGTGGCAGGCGACCTTTCAGACTTCTCGGAGTGACAAATGACCAGAAACGCTGTTAGACACAAATATGCACGTTTGAAGAAGCACACTTGATCAAATTTTTGGAAGGTAACAGAAGACAGAGAAGACTTCGATGCGTGTCTCTGATTCACTGTGTGTTTAGAGGTTTATTGGCGCGTAGGCGTTCACGTGCGCAGCGTGAGCATGTGTCGCGGAACACGCGCATATTACGAGTTCTCACTATTTCTTCCATGTTCGTAATCTGGGAACAATTTGCAGGAACAGTTTCGTCTATAAGAACACTGAATATGATCTCAGACCATCTCAGGATGCAAGGACATTGGGACGACAGGTGAATTGTCATATGTGTCATAATTCAGTAGCTACAACCACAGCTGTGTATTCTTTAGCCTCCATTTGAATGTAACATTCCCCAACTCTATAGGACAGCTGTTAAATAAAACATCTGAATCACTCACATTTTTCTCCAGACCTCTTATTTTGTGACATTGCAGCAGCTCCACGAAGCCCAGAACGTAAGCCAAATGAGAATTGCCAATGCTGGGTTTCCCGAAAACGTTGCAACTTAAGCCTTTTACGATCATCTTAACTGACATTGTTCGTTATTTTATGATGGAGTAACACTTGTTTCCCAAACCAGCACGTAGGTCGCTCATTATAAAGTTGAACTTAAGTTCTTTGTTATGGAAGCTGTCCTTTCCAAAGGTGCTGATCACTTTGGAAAATATGTCCAGGTGTTTGTCTTCTCAAAATGAAAATAATGTGGAAATACTAACAAACATGGAAGTTGTTTGTAACCTTGTTGAGGCGACGAAATGTATTAACTATTACAGAATCCAATTAAATAAATAATTATGGCTCTGGTAAGACAAGGTTTCAGATGTTTGCTCAGCTTATAGAGATTAATAAAAGTGACGCAAGGAGTGCATTTAACGTGAATGTACCCGGTGAGCATCACATCATAATAAGGGGATCTCACGTAGCCTGTGTTGTTTCTTTGGCTGGAAACTGAACAGATTCACAAAAAACAGGATTAAAATGATGGACATCAGTACTGAACTACTGATAAATCTTTCTAAACAGAATGAAGGGAATCTCTCATTGCACACTCTAACCTCCTTTGATAAATGTATTTAATTTATTTATTTAGGCCTATTTATTTAAGCTTTAAACTGCAGGGTCACTTTATTCACATATGTCTAAAGAAATCTGTTTATTAGATAATCTTTCTATTGCTATCATAGTAATGATTATCAAATAAGGCCAATAAAACCTTATATTGGATTATGTAAATTTAGATTTATCTTTATACGTAATTTAGACCTATCACGTTGCATGCGCAGACTGCGGAGACTGCCAGTTGATTTCAATGCGATTTTTTTCCACACTTTTTTATCCTCTAAAACAGTGTACAATGGCTTTCCAATGGTACAAATGGCTTTCAAAATATATTAATATAATTTATTCAATCTCCCTTTGTCTCTGATAAGCTGTGAAAGATGCGAGAAAGATACATTTATGTTGCACTAAATGGACTTAAGAGTGATTCAAAGCTCTCGTTAATTTACAAACGTTTTTACTTATAATGATGCTTTTGGGAAATGCACCATAGAGATTAAGTATTACTTAAGTGCTACTAACGTTCTTCGGGAAACCCAGCCAACACCTGTGAAAAGCAGGAGGACTGAAATGTGTAAAAATAATAAAGTTTATTGCAATATCTCTTATTTTAATTTATTGTATTTATTTCTATGGCCATTTCATTTTTCATTGTGTAATAGGGTCAGAAAGGTGATTCCACTTGCTTTACTTAATTTTGTGTATAATAATAATAATACATTTTATTTGAAATGCGCCTTTCTTGTACTCAAAGTGCTACAGTACATTACAATCACAATTTTAAAACATAATCTACAATAACATTAACAACACATATCCCCACCGCCCGATTCAGGCCGGGGAGGCATTCGGCCTGCCTACCACTCCCCCCCCCCATTCCTGGAAAGGAAGTCGGCGACAGCCATCTGCGCTCCCGGTCTGTGGACCACCTTGAACTTAAATGGCTGAAGAGCCAGATATCAACGGGTGATCCGCGCGTTGGTATCTTTCATGCGGTGGAGCCACTGGAGCGGGGCGTGATCGGAACAGAGGGTGAAGGCCCGCCCCAACAGGTAGTATCGGAGAGTGAGGACCGCCCACTTGATAGAGAGACACTCCTTTTCCACGGTGCTGTACTTAGTTTCCCTCAACGAGAGCTTACGGCTAATGTACAGCACCGGGCGCTCCTCCCCCTCCACCACCTGCAAGAGTACGGCCCCCAGCCCCCTGTCTGAAGCATCTGTCTGTAAAACAAAAGGGAGAGAGAAGTCAGGTGAATGTAAAAGCGGCCCCCCGCAAAGTGCGGCTTTAAATTGCGTGAACGCCCACTGACACTGCTCCGTCCACTGGACCGGGTCTGGAGCTCCCTTTTTAGTGAGATCCTCTGCTTGAGCGCGTAGGAGTTCCACAAACTGGCGATCCTGATCTTGCTGGAGCTCAAGCAGGGTTTGCTGGTGGCTCCGATGTAAGAGTTTGGAGGATCTCGGCCAACTGGGAGGACTCTACGGGGTGACTTCCATCCATCTTCAAACTAATCCCGGGTTTCGGCACCAGTGTCACACTTCTCAGTGGAAGGAGGAGGCGAGAAGCAAGATTTCCTGGTTCAGGTAGGCGTTTAATTGAGCACTCTGTCATCTACAGTTCCACACAGTTTCACAAACAAATAGTTATTTAGACAGTCTCACTTCATCTACATAACAACATGTGACGCCGTGGCCTTCCTTGTGCCAATCTCTCTCTCTTGTCTACTGGCGGTGTGGCTCTTTTATGCCGCTCTCCCCGTGCTCACTGAAATTAGAGACAGGAGTTAGACATAATTTAATAATTTTAGCTCAGGTATAAGCACACTTACTGCTTTCTCTCTCTCCGGAGCACTCCTAATGGAAACAGGTAATGAGTTCCACAGCTTTGGAGCAATGCAAGAAAAGGCCCTACCGCCCATAGTTTTCAATTTACAAAGAGGCTGATAGTGTGAAAGTATCAGCAGAGCGAAGAGAACGGGTGGAAGTATACGGTGTTACCAAATCACAAATGTAAACTGGATCCAGCCCATGTACTGCTTTAAAAGTTAACATAAGAATTTTAAAAACAATACGAGACTGAACTGGGAGCCAATGTAACTGAGAAAGGACAGGGGTAATGTGTTGACGTGAAGATGCGTGAGTCAGAACACGAGCAGCTGAATTCTGTATATATTGTAACATCTTAATTGAATTTGCCGGTAGACCTACAAAAAGTGAGTTACAATAATCAAGCCTGGATGTAATAAAAGCATGAATAAGCCTTTCTGCAACAGGCAGAGAAAGAAAAGGCCTAATATGGGCAATATTTCAGAGATGGAAAAAGGCCACTTTTGTAATGATTTTAAAATGGGTGATAAAAGAAAGCTGTGCATCAAAAATTACACCCAGGTTCCACACCTGGTTTGCAGGAATAATTGAACTGTCATCCACATAAAGTTCCAAATTATTACATTTACTCGCAGCATTCGGAGTACCAATTAAAAGAATTTCCGTTTTGGAACAATTTAGTTTCAAAAAATTATGTTTCATCCAGGTCTTGATTTCTAACAAACAAGCAGAGAATGTTGAAGATGCTATTGAGCAATCTGGCTGAGTGCTGATATCAATCTGGGTATCATCAGCATAACAATGATAACCCAGCCCAAACTTCTGGATAATCTGACCAAGAGGCAACATACAGATACTGAACAAAATAGGACCCAGAACTGACCCCAGCGGAACCCCCTGTCACATTGGAACAGTCTGGGATCTATTAAAGCCAATATAGACAAACTGTGAACGCTCATATAGGTAAGATTTAAACCAGTTGAGAACAATGCCAGAAAGGCCAATCCACTTTTCTAGTCTGTCCAAAAAATAGTTTGACGAATAGTATCAAATGCGGGAGTGAGGTCTAACAAGACCAAAATGCCACAAGCCCCTGAATCCGCTGTAATAAGGAGATCATTCATGACCCTCACAAGTGCAGTCTCTGTACTATGTCCAGACCTAAACCCTGATTGAAAAGGTTCTAATAAACAGTTCATAGATAAATGACTTTGCAGTTGACCAATAACCACACATTCAAGAACATTTGCCAGAAATGGTAAATTTGAAATAGGCCTGTAATTGGACATGTCAGCAGTGTCACTTCCAGGTTTTTTTAAGGACTGGTACAACTGCTGCCATTTTAAGAGCGGAGGGGACAACCCCAGTTTCAAGTGAAATATTGACAATAGTAGTGATATGGGGAACAATTGCTGGCAAGCATCATTTCAGCACAACAGTAGGAAAAGGATCAAGTATGCAGGTAGTAGAGTTCATCATAGGAACCAGTTTTAAAATAAAATCATTATTAACAACAGTAAAACTTGAAAATACAGGAACCGGAGAATGAAGAGGAACAAACTCCACAAAGTCAGATAATCGGGCAGAAGCAATGGAGTTGTAGATATTTTCAATCTTATATGAAAATTATTTTGTTGCACTGCTCGGTAGTAGAACAACTAACATTTCTGATATGTTTGATAAGATTGTTAATTGTTCTAAACAAAACACCAGAATTTGAACCACTACTGCTGATAAGAGTTGCATAGTATGCTTTTTAAGCAGTTTTAAGAGAATAATGATGTGTGTACATGTGTATGACCCTTTAATTATATTTAAGCTGCACTCTCCACCCATTGGCTGGTGCCGTGAAGCAAACTGGTTCCAGTTGGGTCTTTAAGATTTGCGCCAGCTGAGAGAGTGGTTGTGGTGGATGAGTGCTCCCCGGAAAAATATTTTTTGGGGGTTAACATCGACATGTATTTTATTTAGTCATGTATGAAAGTGTATTGTATACTCTTCTCAAGCTACCATGTGTTTCTCCCATTCTTCTTTACAGGACCTCTAAAGCTCCATCAGGTTGGATGGGGAGCGTCGGTGCACAGCCATTTTCAGATCTCTCCAGAGATGCTCAATCGGGTTCAAGTCTGGGCTCTGGCTGGGCCACTCAAGGACATTCACAGAGTTGTCCTGTAGCCACTCCTTTGTTATCTTGGCTGTGTGCTTAGGGTCGTTGTGCTGTTGGAAGATGAAACTTCGCCCCAGTCTGAGGTCCAGAGCGCTCTGGAGCAGGTTTTCATCAAGGAAGTCTCTGTATATTGCTGCATTCATCTTTCCCTCGATCCTGACTAATCTCCCAGTTCCTGCCACTGAAAAACATCCCCACAGCATGATGCTGCCACCACCATGCTTCACTGTAGGGAAGGTACTGGCCAGGTGATGAGCAGTGCCTGGTTTCCTCCAGACATGACGCTTGCCATTCAGGCCAAAGAGTTCAATCTTTGTTTCTCATAGTCTGAGAGTCCTTCGGGTGCCTTTTGGCAAACTCCAGGCGAGCTGTCATGTGCCTTTTACTGAGGAGTTGCTTCCGTCTGGCCACTCTACCATACAGGCCTGATTGGTGGAGTCCTGCAGAGATGGTTGGAAGGTTCTCCTCTCTCCACAGAGAAATGCTGGAGCTCTGTCAGAGTGACCATCGGGTTCTTGGTCACCTCCCTGACTAAAGCCCTTCTCCCCCGATCACTCAGTTTGGCCAGGCGGCCAGCTCTAGGAAGAGTCCTGGTGGTTCCAAACTTCTTCCCTTTACAGATGATGGAGGCCACTGTGCTCATTGGGACCTTCAATGCTGCAGAAATTTTTCTGTACCCTTCCCTAGATCTGTGCCTCGATACAATCCTGTCTCGGAGGTCTACAGACAATTCCTTGGACTTCATGGCTTGGTTTGTGCTCTGACATGCACTGTTAACTGTGGGACCTTATATAGACAGGTGTGTGCCTTTCCAAATCATGTCCAATCAACTGATTTTTCCACAGGTGGACTCCAATCAAGTTGTAGAAACATTTCAAGGATGATCAGTGGAAACAGGATGCACCTGAGCTCAATTTTGAGTGTCATTGCAAAGGCTGTGAATACTTATGTACATGTGATTTTTTTCGTTTTTTATTTTGAATAAATTTTCAAAGATTTCAAACAAACT
Organism: Myxocyprinus asiaticus; assembly: GCF_019703515.2. Lineage (NCBI taxonomy): Eukaryota > Metazoa > Chordata > Actinopteri > Cypriniformes > Catostomidae > Myxocyprinus > Myxocyprinus asiaticus. The sequence continues at coordinate 34,758,786 of NC_059347.1, forward strand.
TTTTTCACGTTGTCATTATGGGGTATTGTTTGTAGAATTTTGAGGAAAATAATGAATTTAATCCATTTTGGAATAAGGCTGTAACATAACAAAATGTGGAAAAGGTGAAGTGCTGTGAATACTTTCCGGATGCACTGTAAATGTTTAATGCCTGAACAGGACATACAAGTTCATCGTACGCTCCTCATCTGTATTAAACGGAGGGGGAAAGAAAGCTTGTAAATGCACTATTTAAGCTCTCAAGGCTCTGGGCAGCACTTTAGGCACATAAACTTTTCTAGGCTTGAGGGTAGCTTTTTGAAAGCTTTGGTCCAAACTCCATACATGAGCTGTCAACTGACAGGGCCTGCATGTCACCCACATGTTTAGCTGAAGCCAAAGCCAAAAGTAGTGTGGTCTTTAAAGAGAGCACACATAGTTCAGCAGATTCTAAAGGCTTGAACGGGGCCTGTGAGCACCTTTAACACCAAGTTTAAATCCCAAGTTGGGACAGTAGCAGCACTGTTGGCGAGTTTGATTCAATGGCCGAACGTACAGGTTCCAAAGCTCCAGTTTGTGATGCAAATCATGCCCTGCGCTTGAGAGAGGAAATCTCTGTATTTTCCAAGGCAGCCCGTCCAGTAACTCTAACATCATCGGAAACCATGGCTGATTGGGTCATTTCGAATTATCATTTCCTTGTCCCCTCAGACTTTGCAAATGACAGAGTGGAGGAGGTGTACTGGGGAAATGCATACTTGCATTTTGCCGGCCATTTGTGGGCCATGGCATCCACCCCTTACGGGGCTTTTGACATGGAGTACCATAGAGGACAATGTGTCATTTTGCAGAGGGGAACAGCTTGACTTCTGCATTCCTGAACACTTCCCAAATCCTCATTACTGTCTGGGGGTGCAGTCTCCACTTCCCAGTCATTGTACCTGGTGTGATCGAATTCCGCCCTGGTGATTTATGTATGCCACTACTGTCATGTTGTCCAAACTAATCAGCACATATTGTCATGTTGTCGAAATGAATCAGCACATGGTGATTAATTATGTCAGAAAGAAAAGCCTCCAGGGCTAGAAAGACAGCTAGTAGCTCCAGGCGGCTGATATGCCCGTTTGGCACCCGTTCAAGTGCCAAAACACCAAGCTGTGTTTGACGCATCTGTAGTCACCACCTTCTGCCTGAGAACCTAACCCAACATGACTCCCTGTTGGAAAAAGGTTGGAGCTGTCCATGGTGCTATAGCAGCAAGACAGCGGCGCATTATGACAATGCGCATAAGCCCCTGGCGCCAAGAATGTGGTGGTACACAGAGCTTTCGCCAGTACTGTAGAGGTCTCATGTGTAAGAGCCCTAAAGGTATTATGGCAGATGCCGCATCCATAAGCCCCAGCGCTTTCTGAAATGATTTCAGGGGGAGCGCTTTTTCTAGTTTGAACTGAGACAGAGACTGCAGAATGTTTTTTATGCGCTTGTTCGTGACATGTGCACGCATATTCACAGACTCAGTCCGGACTCCCAGAAAGGGATATGCTGGCTGGAAGAAAGTGTGCCTTTCACCCAGCTGACATTGAGACTTTGAGATTGATAAATTCTCTGTGCTCGCTCAGCAGCGACTCCAAACTGGCTAGTAGCAGCCAGTCACTGAGGTAATTTAAAATGTATATGCCACATAGTTTCAACAAGGCGAGCGCCGCATCGATACACTTCGTTTTGGTAAGCCAAAAGGCAGGACTTTAATACGCCGTTCCCTTGAACACAAATCTCAAAAACCGCCTGTGGCGAGGTGCAATTTGTACATGAAAGTATGCGTCCTGCAGATCTATTGATGCAAATCAGTCCTTATGATGGACGTGCGATAAGATCTGTTTTTGAGTTAGCATTTTGAACGGGCGTTTTACAAGCACGTGGTTCAAGTGTCTCAGATCTAAAATCTGTCTAAAAGCTGTCTTTCTTCAGAAAAAAAGGTAGCAGCTGTAAATACCTTTGTAGGCTTGGCAGCTCGGAACAATCTCTATCGTGTATAATGCAGGCACGTCCCGTGACGGAACCATCAAGGACAAAATGCCATTGAAGCGAGGCGGTCTGCATGCGAATTGGATCGAAAACCCATGTTCGATCCATTTTAGCACCCAATCTGACATGCCATGCGATCATGTAACAGGATAGCGGGTGCTTTATATTTGACACTAATAGTGATAGCGTGCCACTCACCATTGGGAGCAGTTGTGCACAGTGTGTGAAATGGGGAAGCAAAGCAAATTCTCAAGAATGGCCTGAGCCAAAGTTAATAAGTACACTATGGTATGCATTTTTATGGTTTATTATCGTGCAAACATAAGAGAGAATTAATTATATGTGATCCTTATGAACAGAACCCAAAGAGGGCTCAATTCAACTGTCATAGATGCAGATAGGCCAGAGGACACCGTCTCTCTGTGTTTTGATAAGAAAATAACGGCTGTGACATTCTCTCTGTGCACAGCACGGGAACAACCCCTATTGCGTCTCTCACAAGAAGATTTACTACCTCGGAGCTCAGAATGGGCATGTCCTGCATGGTAATGTGAAGGATAGAACACTGTTGAAGCAAGGTGGCACTACTTTTTTTTTTTAACACACTGAGAAATGCTCGGTAACACGTGCCACGCGACTGCTTAATGCATGGGTGGGCGCCAAGTTTCACACGTGTGTTGAGGGGAGCTGCCATTTATAAGATGGGAGCATTTTGTGTGGAGTGTGGGTTGATTTTTCTCTGAGATACCCGGAAGTGCACCACATGATCATGAAACGCGTGAATAATGGGCACAGATAGCTGCCGCTTATCAGATGGGAGCTTCTCACTCAGAGTGCGTCATGCATCCATGCACAGCACTCATAGTGTAAAGGCTCGAATGAGCTAACAATAGACACCAATCACCCATCAATGCAAGCTATTCAAGCAATGCAAGGAAGCATTGCAATAAAAACTGACGCTAAAATATGCCTGAGGACGGCAGCCCCTCCGATCTGGGCAAGCAGAGTAGGTCACGCACCAGGTCTCAGTAAGCTCCATATGAACCTCAGGATAGAACGACACTGCTTTCCGAGCCATGGCCTTTTGATGGCGTATGGTGTGCAGGAATCATTAATTCAGATGAGAATTTTCCGGCTCGACAGGAGGCGACCACTCAAGGCCGAGCTCCTCGACCGCCAGGGAGACCACTCAAGGCAGAGCTCCTCAACCGCCCGTGCAATGACGTGGACTAACTCGTATCAATGGCGTGTGCACGCTTCTCGCCCTCGTGGGGGAAGGGACAGCAACATCATCTGCCTGACATGACCATTTGCCCATGGGAAATTCCTCGCCGGAAGACTTGCAGGGGGCAGTTCAGTCAACTGATGTGCACTGACAGTCAAGGCAACGAGTTGTCTTGCTCGCATCTATGTTGAGAATCTGTCCGCTGAATGCGTGTCTTCGACGGCAAAGCCAAGTTGAGAGGGCATTCAAGACGAGAGGTATGGTCACAGTCTTGAAGGAACAAAATTCTGAAGAAATGGTGTTTGAGCACCTGCTTACATAGGCTTATTGACAGTGCCTAGGTTGGCAGGGTTCAAACTCCACTGCCAATCAGCAGATTGACGTTATGGCATAAGGGCTTCAGTAGGTTGTTGGAGAAGGAATTCCCCATAGCATCAGCTGATGCAATGTGAGTGAACCATAATCGAAAGGGAACTCCAGCCTTAAGTCACAGCCAGCTTGTAGGAAAGAGACTTCTGGCATACTGACATTACTGACAACTATACTTAAACTTTAACCAATGTAAAAGCCACCACCAAAATGAAAACCACCAACAAAAACATGATCTGGTACCAAATACTTAAGACAACTTAGCTTAAATTTAAATAAACCCTTTGTAAGCTGGAGGAAATTACCAACTTTGTGGCAGGGTATATTTACAACTGCCAGCATTCATCAACAATTATAAGTACGAAATTATATGTAAATTAGTTTAGGCATCTTGGCCCTGTTCGACCACCATTATATGAAGGATAAATGACAAATGATCAGATTAGAAGTCTGAATAAAAATTCTCCACCATTAAATATGTAATACAACAGACTCGTTTTATCTGCTCACAATTTATATATGAGGAATTCTAGCTCAAGAAAGGAATTATGTTTAATTCTGGGAATATTGAAAGAATTAAGGTGTACGTCTGCTCACTCGGCCACGCTGAGTTGATATGACGCATCTGTTAACTCTTTTGAGTAATACTATTCTCATGGCCATCGAAAATAATATCACAAATATGTTGAAATATTATTCGAGCATGGATCGTAGACCTTTAAGAATCAATTGACGAGATTATTTATCGAAGTATACCACAGTCAAATTCTCTTTGAATACAAACAAGACTTTATTTCAAATTTACAACATAAAATCTAAACTAACACACATAGACAAACATAAAAACAGGTTGGTGAATGAGGTGTAACAGAAAGTGAATGGAAATGACCTGTAACGGGGAAAATTTTACATTATGGAGTCTATAGGCCAAGCCCTGAGAACCATCAATACTTAATTTATTATACCTCGATTTGCAATCGGGTTACCCAAAGTATTTAAATAAAACACAAGCACTTTCTAGCAAAATTCTGGAGGTGCACTTGCGTTCCGTTGCGTTGCTTTGGTTCTTTGGCTCTTTGGCTCTTTGGCTGAGTCCGTTGAAAGTTCAGGTTGTTCTCCGTCTATGTTTTTGGATGCCGGATGGTTTGGTGCTGGAATGATCAGTCGGGGCTTTGAAGCGAGGCCTCCCGCAATGGAGACTCATGACTCCCCGTCACGTGTGAGTCGTAGAGCAGAGAAGAGAACTCCTCTCGGAACTTTGTGTTCCGAGTGTCCTGAACTTTACATTGTGGAGGGGTGCAGAAGCGAAGCCAGCCGAAGAAGGGCTAAGAAAAGAGCAAGAGCCAATAGAGAAGAAAAGAGAGAGTTCATCCTAGGAGGCGAGATTTTGTTGAGTTGAGGTTGGCCGCACCCCAAAGGTGTCTTGAGCCAATCAGAAACGTCTTTACAAACATGATCACCTCTTTCCCTCCTTTTTCAAAGTTAAATTTAAATCCTTTGTGTAAAGGTACATGTTGTGAAAAAGTACATGTTTTAATCATCCGTTTGATATCTTAAAACAAATTATAACAAAAAAAAAAATGTATTCACTCTGGCAAACATTTGCTCTGAAAAATAGTTAACTATTTCAACATGGATAATACAAGATTAAAATTCATAATCACCAATTTCTCAGTTATAAAAGTGATTACAAGTCACTACACATATTTTAAAGTTTACATCAGGCTATAATCATTTGTGTAAGATACATTTTTACTATCAAAAATAGACTGTGCATTGTGCAGTGTAGAATGATGATACAATGGAGTCTTTTGATAGTGTTATATTTCATATACACTATATTGCCAAAAGTATTCGCTCACCCATCCAAATAATTGAATTCAGGTGTTCCAATCACTTCCATGGCCACAGGTGTATAAAATGAAGCACCTAGGCATGCAGACTGCTTCTACAAACATTGTGAAAGAATGGGCCGCTCTCAGGAGCTCGGTGAATTCCAGTGTGGTACAGTGATAGGATGCCACCTGTGCAACAAGTCCAGTCGTGAAATTTCCTCGCTACTAAATATTCCACAGTCAACTGTCAGTGGTATTATAACAAAGTGGAAGCGATTGGGAATGACAGCAACTCAGCCACGAAGTGGTAGGCCACGTAAAATGACAGAGTGGGGTCAGCGGATGCTGAGGCGCATAGTGCGCAGAGGTCGCCAACTTTCTGCAGAGTCAATCACTACAGACCTCCAAAGTTCAAGTGGCCTTCAGATTAGCTCAAGAACAGTGCGTAGAGAGCTTCATGGAATGGGTTTCCATGGCCGAGCAGCTGCATCCAAGCCATACATCACCAAGTGCAATGCAAAGCGTCGGATGCAGTGGTGTAAAGCACGCCACCACTGGACTCTAGAGCAGTGGAGACGCGTTCTCTGGAGTGACGAATCACGCTTCTCCATCTGGCAATCTGATGGACAAGTCTGGGTTTGGCGGTTGCCAGGAGAACGGTACTTGTCTGACTGCATTGTGCCAACTGTGAAGTTTGGTGGAGGGGGGATTATGGTGTGGGGTTGTTTTTCAGGAGCTGGGCTTGGCCCCTTAGTTCCAGTGAAAGGAACTCTGAATGCTTCAGCATACCAAGAGATTTTGGACAATTCCATGCTCCCAACTTTGTGGGAACAGTTTGGGGATGGCCCCTTCCTGCGCACCAGTGCACAAAGCAAGGTCCATAAAGACATGGATGAGCAAGTTTGGTGTGGAAGAACTTGACTGGCCTGCACAGAGTCCTGACCTCAACCCGATAGAGCACCTTTGGGATGAATTAGAACGAAAACTGCGAGCCAGGCCTTCTCGTCCAACATCAGTGTCTGACCTCACAAATGCGCTTCTGGAAGAATGGTCAAAAATTCCCATAAACACACTCCTAAACCTTGTGGAAAGCCTTCCCAGAAGAGTTGAAGCTGTTATAGCTGCAAAGGGTGGGCCGACGTCATATTAAACCCTATGGATTAAGAATGGGATGTCACTTAAATTCATATGCGTCTATAGGCAGATGAGCGAATACTTTTGGCAATATAGTGTATTTTTAGCTGCTGTTTGCAGGAAACTGATCATGATGTCTCATGATCTCCTATGAGTTTTAATTTTAAGTGTAGCAAACTGGTCCAAGAACAAAGAAGCCTTAGTCTAGGATTCTACGCTTTCCATTGCAATCCTGAGGGTTTCTTTGGAGAGTTTCTTGCAGATGTTAGAGTGCAGATTAAGTGTGGGGGTATTTCCTGATTTATAACATGAGTGAGGAGGGGTCTGAAGGAAGGTTATCAGAATCAGAATGAGCTTAATTGCCAAGTATGCTTACACATACAAGGAATTTGTCTTGGTGACAGGAGTTTCCAGTACACAACTATACAAAAAACAGCAACAAGACTTTTAAAAAATTATTAAAATTGAATAAAAAAAATAGATAAATATTGAAAAGAAAAAAAATATATAGAATACACAATAGACTATATATATATATATATATATATATATATATATATATATATATATATATATATATATATATATATATATACAGTATATATATATACACACACACACACACACACACACATATATATATACATATATACACACATATACACACAATATATATATATATATATATATATATATATATATATATATATATATATATATATATACACGCATACACATATACATACTGTACATATACACACACATACATATACACATATATACATATATGAATATATACATACATATACATACATAAATACACACACACATACACATACGTAGTGCAAATCTAAATACAAATCAGTTATGTACAGTGCAAGGGAATGTAATGGCAGAAGAGATAGGATGTGTTGGATAATATAAAAAGACTAAGCTGTGATTTGCACATTAATTATTGCTCAAAGTGGCAGTTTTAACTGTTCATGAGATGGATAGCCTGGGGGAAAAAACTGTTCCTGTGCCTGACAGTTCTGGTGCTCAGAGCTCTGAAGCGTCGGCCAGAAGGCAACAGTTCAAAAAGGAAGTGGGCAGGGTGAGTGGGGTCCAGAGTGATTTTTCTAGCCTTTCTCCTCATTCTGGAAGTGTATAGTTCTTGAAGGGGGGCAGGGGGCAACCAGTAATCCTCTCAGCAGTCCACACTGTCCTTTGTAGTCTTCTGATGTATGATTTCGTAGCTGAACAAAACCAGACAGTTACTGAAGTGCAGAGGACAGACTCAATGACCACTGAGTAGAACTGTATCAGCAGCGCCTATGGCAGGTTGAACTTCCTCAGCTGGCGAAGGAAGTACAACCTCTGCTGGACCTTTTTCAATATGTTTGAGTCAATGTGGGTCTCCCATTTCAGGTCCTGTGAGATGGTAGTGCCCAGGAACCTGAATGACTCCACTGCTGCCACAGTGCTGTTTAGAATGGTGAAGGGGGACAGTGTTGTGGGGTTCCTCCTAAAGTCCACAATAATTTCCACCGTTCTGAGCGTGTTCAGCTCAAGGTTGTTTTGACTGCACCAGACAGCCAGCTGTTTAACCTCTCTTCTGTATGCAGACTCATCATCATCTCGGATGAGGCCGATGACAGTGGTGTCGTCTGAAAACTTCAGGAGCTTGACAGAGGGGTCCTTGGCGATACAGTCATTGGTGTAGAGGGAGAAGAGTAGTGGGGAGAGCACACATCCCTGGGGGGCACCAGTGCTGATTGTACAGGTGCTGGAAGTGAATTTCCCCTGTCTCACAAGCTGCTGCCTGTCTGTCAGAAAGCTGGTAATCCACTGACAGATAGACGTGGGAACAGAGAGTTGGTGTAATTTAGTCCAGAGTATAGCTGGAATGATGGTGTTGAAAGCTGAACTGAAGTCCACAAAAATGATCCTTGCATATGTCCCTGGTCTGTCCAGATGTTGCAGGATATGATGCAATCCAATGTTAACTGCATCATCCACAGACCTGTTTGCTCAATAAGCAAATTGAAGGGGATCTAGAAAGGGTCCAGTGATGTCCTTCAGGTGGACCAACACCAGTCTCTCAAATGACTTCATGACCACTAATGTCAGGACGAAATGTCTGTAGTCATTAAGTCCTGTGATTTTTGGTTTCTTTGGGATGGGGATGATAGTGGAACATTTGAAGCAGCATGGGACTTCACACTGCTCCAGTGATCTATTGAAGATCTGTGTGATGGTGGGGGGCAGCTGGTTAGCACAGGATCTAAGACATGCAGGTGAAACGCCATCTGGGCTCTGTGCTTTCCTTATCCTTTGTTTTTGAAAGACACGGCTCACATCATCTTCACATCTTAAGTGCAGGTTGAGTATCAGGAGGGGGAGGAGGGGGGTTGCAGGAGGTGTTGGTGTTTGTGTGAAGTGAAAGTCAAAGTCGGTGTGGGGTGTGAGATTGGGCCTTTCAAATCTACAGTAGAACACATTCATGTCGTTAGCCAGTTGTTGGTCCACCAGGGTTGGGGGTAGGAGTCCTGTAATTCGTAAGTTGTTTCATGCCACTCCACACTGATGCAGGGTCGTTAGCTGAAAACTTGTTTTTCAGCTTCTCAGAGTATCTTCTTTTAGCCACTCTGATTCCCTTATTCAGTGTGTTACTGGCCTGATTGTACAAGACTTTATCCCCAACTCTGTAAGCATCCTCTTTGGCCTGACGAAGCTGCCTGAGTTCCGCTGTAAACCATGGTTTTTCGTTGTTAAATGTTAAATAAGTCCTAGTAGGAATCCACATATCCTCACAGAAACTGATATATGATGTAACAGTATATGTGAGCTCGTCCAGGTCTGTGGCTGCAGCCTCAAAAACACTCCAATCCGTGCAGTCAAAGCAGGCTTGTAGTTCCAGCTCTGCTTTGTTGGTTCATCTCTTTAGAGTCCTTACTACAGGCTTAGCAGATTTTAATTTCTGTCTGTAGGTTGGAAGAAGATGAACCAGCCAGTGATCAGATAGTCCCAAAGCTGCTCTATGGATAGAGCGATATGCATCCTTTATTGTTGTGTAGCAGTGATCCAGTATATTTCTGTCTCTGGTTGGGCATGTAATGTGCTGTTTGTATTTGGGCAGTTCACGTGTGAGGTTTGCTTTTTAAAATCCCCAAGAATAATAATAACTGAGTCCGGGTATTGTTGTTCTGTGTCTGTGATTTGATCAGCCAGCTGTTGCAGCGCTGTGTTCACACACGTGTTTGGCGCGATATACACACTCACCAGATTAAACGAGGAAAACTCCCGCAGCAAGTAGAAAGGCTTACAGTTAATAAAGAGCGCTTTCAAATTAGGACGGCACATCTTCTTTAACGTTGTTACATCTGTACACCAACTTTCATTGATGTACTAGCATGTTCCACCGCCTCTCCTTTTCCCCGTTAACTCCGCGATGCGATCCGCTCTGAACAGCTGAAATCCTGGGAGATGTAATGCACTGTCCAGAATGGCTTCACTCAGCCAGGTTTCTGTGAAGCACAAGGCAGCAGAGGTTGCAAAGTCCTTGTTTGTGCAGGTGAGGAGATGTAGTTCGTCCGTTTTGTTAGGGAGAGAGCGGAGATTCGCTAGATGAATGCTCGGCAGCGTTGTTCGAAAGCCCCGCCAATGGAGTTTGACCAGCGCACCTGCTTGTCTCCCTCGCCTGCATCTCATAGCGCATTTAAACAACACAGCCGCGCCTCTGTCTAAAATGTCAAACAAAACGTCCGAATATTCAAAATCCGGGAAAAGACTGACTGGTATATGCTGTCGAATGTTCAGCAGTTCGTCTCTGGTAAAACTGACTGGAAACATATTACTAAACACAGGACAAACAAACAAAAACAACAAAACAATAGAAGCGTTCCACACCGAGGCGGCCATCCATGGTGCCATCATGATTTAAAAAATGTGCTATGTGCTATCCTGAAAAGGTTCCTTTGTTCAGAATACAGCTGAGAATAAACAGATGTGCTTTCTTACACAAGGTTGATTCAGAATTTAAGGCACCATCTTGGCAGTCTTTAAATTGATGATGTTGAGGAATTTCAGGGGGTGGATGAGGATCCCTGTGTCTAAGGTTTTACAGCCTTAAAGAAAATATCAGTTTACATCCTGGATTCAAGTCATTATTCTGCCCATAACATCCCGCAAAACATTTGACAAATTAGAAAACTTGCACAAAAAAAGCACTTGCCAATGATAATTTGAAGTGAAAATCAGCTCACTTTTCCTGTACATTGTACTGTATTTGTAAGCTAATTTCTATATAATGATGTTTCTGAGCAGGGCTACAACAGACCTTAGGCAACAAAACTCATTCTGTGAAAAAATTAATAATAATAACAATAATAAAATATATTTAATTATAGGGTATATATTCCTGTTGCACTCTAATCTCTTTCATGGATAGTATTTTTCTGATGCAACTGAAACTTTGTAATGCAGCACTTTTCATAATACAGTCTCCTTAAGATGAAAAACTTATGTTGTATTCTTCCTCTTTTTATAAGTTGCTTCGGATAAAAGCGCATGCCAAATGAATAAATTTAAATGTAAATGTAAAATGCTTTATAACTTTGCTATTACAAAGACTCACAGCAAAGAACCTTGTCAGGGACGACAACATGGACAAATTTCCAAAGATTTCCGATCATCAAATGATGCATAGAGGTTGACACCATGTATAGATATAGAAATATGTAAATATAATTGCACATATAAATAGACAAAATCAAACAATGTATATATTTTATTTTGAAGATGAACAGAAGTGTTTATTGGACCCGGTTTTCCCGGGACAGTCCTGTATTTAAGCACTTTTTCTAGTCTTAATAAAAAATAAAAAAAATCGGGTTTTGTCCCATATTTCCCCTCTCCTAAAATGTCTCTATCGCTAATGTGGCTTTCTCAGTCACGTGAGTATTCTAATCAAAGGTAGCCAAAGAGACCCAATAAAATCACACTGTGTTATTTGACGTACATGATTGGATTAAACTATCCAATCACAATCCCCTATCAACAGACGTCCAGTTAGTGAACTGATTGAAGAGTCAGTTTGAAGATGAAATTGTGGCTGGTAAAATGTCAAGGAAGTTTGCATGTACATTTAATGAGGATCTTCAAAAAGAGTTTGCATTTCTAAAAAAAAGGAGTCACAGACAGAGTCTGTGAGGTGTGAGATTTGTGGAGCTCGCTTTATCATCACCCATGGAGGTTGCACAGACATCACGCAGCATGTTCATACAAAAAAGCATGTGGATGCTGCTAAAAGTAAGTGTGCCACACCAAGTGTTAGCAATTTTTTTTTTGTGAGGATAAGTTCAGAATCTGACAAGGTGCACACAAGTGAAGGACTTTTTGCTTATCATTCTGTTGTGCACGGCCATAGTTATCGGTCGGCTGACTGCACTGCGAAATTGATCAAGAAATTGTATGATCAGAAATTTTATTCTGCCCGCACCAAATCTGAAGCTGTCAAATGCAACATACTTGCTTTTGCGCAGCTGAACTATCAGACATTACTGCAGCATGGCAGCACATGTTACCTCACTCTTGGTTCAGCTCTTGAAAGACACAAAATACTACACATTTTTAATGGTCTGCGTGCATACTTTATTTCTCAAGAAAAATGGCAAAAGTTTCTAAGAGACATTTTCAGCGATCCTTGCACTAAACTTTGGATTGGCTTCACACTCAAGCAAACAGCCACTTTTAACCATGCACTGGAGATGGTAGAGCAAGACCACATATCAGCCATAGAAGTGGCTTTGCACATTCATTACCAAGGAAAAGTCTTGCAGGCCTGGCTGGTGGAATCATTCATACCCTCTGACATTAAAAAGCAGTTGGATGCCCTGGTTTAAGCTGATGACATGCAAGCGGATGATTTCTTTTGTGCAGTGAGAAACTTTTATTCAGCATTACCTCCAAAACTGGAGCCACTCATAGGAGAACACAGAAAATCTTGAGTGGGCCCTAATGAGAGACATCCCAGAGTGGAAAGACATTAAGAGCAGCCACAAACACTTCTACTCCAGAATCCCCGATCTCAGTTTGATTGACGAAACCACGCTCTTTGAAGAGTGGGCTTGCGTGAAAAACATTGTCACTCATCGCATCAATGAACAAGACGGCCATGTCTGAGAGATGGACAGATGTTTTTCGTGAGCTGGAGAGCAAGACCATCAATTTTGGAGTTTGTTTTATGCCTGCCTGGGACATCTGCAACAGTGGAGTGTGTGTACTCATTAATGAATGCAGCGTGGACACCGGATAAATCTCGACTCAGTGTAACGGTCATGAAGGCAATACTTTTCATAAGTCTTACTTTTGGACTGGACTTGAAAGACAAGCGCACACTGAGAAAAATTGCTGCCAGCGAAAAGTACAAGGTGACAACAGTTACATTTGTGGATGCACCCTCTACTTCGCATTGATCTGCACCTAGGTAAGAATACGTCAATTTCATTTTTGCTGGGAGGGGGCTGTTCCGTTTTCCACAAGCAGGAATCTGGTCACCCTAAACATATATGCCACTGAAATTACTTAAACTGGGGGGACATATTAAGAGTACAAAAATCAACCCAGCACAAATATTTATGAAAATTAAACTGAAAATGAAAAATTAATGTACCCTATGTATATACAGACAATGCTTCATGACATTTCATATCCCTGGGTTTCAAAATTCACTGGAGTGATGATGTCTACAGTAGATGGCAAAAGATGGTCATCTGGTTGCATCTCATTAGTTGTGTTTCTTGAAGATGGCAATATACTCCTGTACATCATCAGGAGAGCCCAGCACGACAGGAACTCTCTGGTGGATTGTGTCAGGTTTGATGTCCAGAACATTCACGGCTCCTGTTGTTGCCATACCTTCAGCCTGCTCCATGATGAAGGCCATGGGGTTGCACTCATACAAGAGCCTTAGCTGTAGCCCAACCAACCAAAAATAAAGATAAAGCCCATCAGATTGTTTCCTTAAAATACATTGTAAAATGACATGGAACACTGCTCTTTTTGTAACTCAAACAGCTTTAACAAGAGTGTGTAGAGAGACTGAGCCTGGACCAATGTTACATACTGTATAAAATTGAGTGTTGCATTTTATGCCTATAAAAACCTGTTTGGTAGGCTACCATATTATTGTATGTACATACTTTATGATGTTTATATTGCAAAGCTTTTGAAATAATCATAAAATAATGTATAGCAGGTGTCTGCAACTTTTCTGACATGAAGTGACATTTTTCATTTTCCTTGTTAATCACTGTTCCATACCCCCACCTTAATAAAAAGAAAAACACAGATAGATAGACAGACAGACAGATAGACACAGACAGACAGATAGACAGAGTCTTCATCTCATGTGTTCATCAATTTTATGCATATATTTTAAAATTAAATTTCATTAGGAGTAAAACTTTACTGTGAGGAAAACAATTACTGAGCGCACCTTTAATTATGTTGATTTGAGAGTCACCATCTTGTGTGTGTTTGTGTATGTGGGTGGGTTTGGGTGGTTTACGAGGAAAAAAATTTAGGTTACAAACTGGTAACTACAAGGGTATTAAGCTATAAATATGGTTTATGAGGACATTTCTAGTGTCCCCATAATTCAAATTGCTTAAAAAATATCCTAAGCAATGTTTTTTTGAAAATGTAAAAATGCAGAAAGTGTTTTGTGAGGGTTAGGTTTAGGGGATAGAATCTATAGTTTGTACAGTATAAAAATCATTATGTCTATGGAGAGTTCTCATAAGGATAGCTGCACCAATGTGTGTGTGCGTGTGTGTGTGTGTGTGTGTGTGTGTGTGTGTGTGTGTGTGTGTGTGTGGAATGTTAAAGACCATGTATGCCAACTTGATAATCTCAATGGTAACTATTTATTTACACCAGGCAAGTAGGCTATTGTTCTGAAAGCAAAACGCAACTAATAATAAAAGAAACTGTAGGCTGTCATCTGCTCAACCACACAACGTGACCAATGCATGTTTACTCACGCGACTCTCTATTGTGGCGCTGCTGAAACTGATGTGTGTCACGCTTTGAGCAGCTCGTGATGATCATGGGCGCGGTTTGTCCACGCTGCGTGCTTCTGCCGACCAGCTCAGTTTTGTCACAATTGTTTAGCGTCCCCTGAGGATCGCGGACCGCCTGTTGAAGACCCCTGGCTTATAAGATGCAAAAAAACATGTCTTCAATAAACAGTCTAGAAACTCCTTGAAATATCTCATGATTCATGAATTTTTCACCTTGCCCTTGGGGCTCTTGACATTAGCAGGGTACAGGAAAATTCCACCATATACCAGCGTCCTGTGCACATCAGCAACCATGGACCCTACATAGCACCTTCCATATGGTGAACTGCCATTCTGCAGATTACAGAGAAAAAGTTATCTTCTCAGTGAGCGAGATTTATTAAATACTGTATGTGGGGTACAATTTTCTCAATCTCAGCTGAACTATATGGACTTTGTGTATCTGTGGATATGAACTTCTCTATTTCTATCATTCAAAAGAGCATGTTTAGCCAGGGTTGGATTATGGACTGAGCCCACTGACTGCCAAAGGAACCTGAACACTAGGCCCTGAGTTGACCCCCACTAGGCCCCAGGGCACTGAAGACATTTGCCCAGGGGCCACGTGGGACCATGATCCAGCCCTATTTTTTAAAAAATGCTAAAAGGCTAAAGGATACAGTATGTCTGTACTTCAGTGAGATGTGTTCAGAACAAAAGCTCAGCTAGTAGACACCTGGTTCCTCAACGGAGGCCCTTACCTCTGGGAATTTCTTCTTTTGCAGGTATTCTGTGACATCTGGGTAAAAATGCTGTGCATAGCCTTCATTGAGACTGTAGATCTTTCCTTTCTTCTTGATCCTCACATCCCGGTCCACAAGTATAAACTCACCGATGGCCTAATGATGGTGGGGGGGATAAAGGATGTAGAAAGATAACTGTTTTAGATGTTTTGTAATTATTTAAAGTTATATAGCAAATGAAGTACACTCAAAAACATAATTCTTTGGCTGAACTTGATACAATCATGAACAGTGGTTCCACATTTTGATATGTTTATAAGTTTTCTTGAATTAAAATTACTACATAATTTCAACTTAAATTCATCAAGGAAAGGAAACCTAACTGAATCAAGTAAATGGAGCAAAAGTGAACATGTCAAAATAATATAAATGAAACTATTTTAGTAAAATGCTAGCTAGTGACAGGAATTGTTCACATGCTAAATACATGTTGTGGGAAGTGCAACTTAGTCACTATTCTATGGTTAGCAAAGCGATTGCTCAGTGGATAAAGCAATATATAGAATACTCAAAATGTATTGGTCCTCTACCTAGGCTCAAGCTTCACTAGAAAGTGTCCCCCTTTGTATTCTTCTTGCACAAAGAAACATAAAATAACACTTAATTTTAACATTTACTCTCCCTGTCGAGTCCAATACAAAACATGCTGAGAACTAGAAATACTCTGTCCACTTTCATTTAACCAAACAGAAAATATTAATGTTGTCCCAAAGCACATGAATTAAGTAAAGCAGACAAGACACTTTATTTTAGTTAAATCAACTCAATTAATCTAAAGACCCTTGGTTACATGATGTTTTTGAGTAATATGAACATGGGAGTTTTGCGTAAATCTGATGATAGTTAAAGTTAATTTTTTTGAGTGAAGGTAACATTGTGGCGATTTACAGGATCAAGCATGAAGCAGTTGACTCCTTGGCCTGTCGAGAGAACCAGTATGGTGGCACTGCCATAGAGGGCATACCCTGCTGCCACAATGTTTCTGCCACTCCGCAAGGCATCCTTCTCTGAGGGCTCATCATCAGTGTCCTAGAGACAAATGCACACACAAAAAGACATATACATTTTATAAGTCTTCCAATGACTGTAAAGAGATCTGTATGTATTGCACTTCATCTTGAGTACTCAACCTTTCTGTAGATTGCAAAAATGGTTCCAATAGAGGCTAAGCAGTCAATGTTTGAAGAACCATCCAGAGGGTCAAAGCAAACCACATATTTGCCCTGGGTGAAAAATAAAACAACACAAGTTATTGTATGACATCATGCATTATGAGGTTTACTGGCTCACTGTCACGATTCACTGTTGTTTGCTTTGTGTTTCTCCCCTGTCATCTGTTCTTCCTGGACTACACTTCCCATAATTCCCTGCCCTCAACACTGCCAGCTGTCCTCAATTGTCCTCACCTGTGTTTCATTAACTCATTATCCCTTGTGTATATAATGCCCTGATTTCTGTTCAATCCTCTGTTCAATCTGTTCAACTTCCTAGTTCCCAGTTTTACCCTGTTTTGTATTTTGATTTATTCTTTTATCATTAAATTCTTGCTGCACTTAGATCCTGCTCTCGTGACCTCCTTTCAGACGTTACAGAACAACTTACCACACAAATGGATCTAGCAGCATACTTCATTCAACTGAGCCATGTGGACGTATCCATAAGAGAATACTCCCACTTTTTCACCACCATAGCCAGTCACACAAGATTTGATGATTCCACCTTAAAATCCATATACCAGATCGGACTCAGAGCTCGCCAGTGGAGGGAAATGCCGGAGACCGGAGATTACACGTGGGAGGAATACGTGAAGCTAATCTGACATACACTCACTTCAGAGAATCCTCCTCTCTCAATCCCGATCCCGGATTCTGAGTCTTCCACGTCTGAGTCCGCTCCGCGCCCTGTCCCAGCCACGTCTGAGTCCGCTCCGCGCCCTGTCCCAGCCACGTCTGAGTCCGCTCCGCGCCCTGTCCCAGCCACGCCATAGTCAGCTCTGCGCCATGTCACGGCCAACGAGCCCATGGCCACGCCTGCCACAGTCAACAAGCTGCCAGCCTCGTCCGTCCCAGAGCCAGCGTTGCCAGCCTCGTCCGTCCCAGAGCCAGCATTGCCTACTTCGGCCGTCTGGAGGAGAAGGAGAGGAAAGGCTTTCGTTTCCAAGTCTCTGCCAGTGTTCACGACCACAGAGGTCATTCCCGAGTCTTTGCCCATGCCTACGACCACGGAGGTCGTTTCCAAGTCTCTGCTCATGTCCACAACCACAGTAGTCGTTCCCGAGTCTCTGCCAGTGTTCACGACCACAGAGGTCGTTCCAGTCTCTAGTCTGTGGTCACCTCCCTGGCCACCTAACCCTGTTTCAGCCCTATGGCCGCCAACCAGGCCTCCTGATCCTGTCCCTACCCTGAGGTGGTTTCCTTGGTCTCCTGGCCGTCCACCTGATCTGCTCTGGTCTCCTTGGTCTCCTGGCCATCCGCTTGATCTGCTCTGATCGTCTGGGTCTCCTGGCTGTCTGCCTGATCTGCTCTTGTCTCCTGGGTCCCTTGGCTGTCTGCCTGATCTGCTCTTGTCTCCTGGGTCCCTTGGCTGCCTGCCTGATCTGCTCTGGTCTCCTGGGTCCCTTGGCCGCCCGCCTGATCTGCTCTGGTCCCTTGGCTGCCTGCCTGATCTGCTCTGATCTCACTGGTCTCTCGGCCGTCCGCCTGAGCTGCTCTGGACACTTTGGTCTCTGGCTCCATCTTGGCCCTGCCTCCCTTACCTGCCATCCTTGGGCATCTGGAGCCACCCATTAAAGGGTGGCTCCAAACTTGATGTCATACAAGTTCACCATTACTGGCTCACTGTCACGTATTCACTGTTTGCTTTATGTTTCTCCCCTGTCATCTGTTCCTCCTGGACTACACTTCCCATAATTCCCTGCCCTCATCACTGCCAGCTGTCCTCGATTGTCCTCACCGGTGTTTCATTAACTCATTATCCCTTGTGTATATAATGCCCTGATTTCTGATCAGTCCTTGTGAGTTGTTATGTTTATGCATGTGTTTCTCAAGTTCATGTTCCCGGTTAGTTCTTGTTTACGTTTTGTTCTTGCTTCGTGGTCCCCAGTTTTACCCTGTTTTGTATTTTGATTTATTCATTTATCATTCAAACTTGCTGCACTTGGATCCTGCTCTCGTGACCTCCTTTCAGACGTTACACTCACACACATGCATCAAAGCTGCAAGTATTAGTTACAAATAGATGTAACAAAGCAGCTAAACAAATCAGATTTCAAAGACATCAACCAGGACACAGACTAAAACAAGCAAGTAATGTAATACTCTTACTACTATGGCTAAACATTATGATAATATAAAACACACTTGTGTAAATCAATAAACTACCATGGAAAATGTATTGAATCAACAGTCTGTGTCACATCTGTATACATAAAACTGAACTGGGTCAAGCCCTGCTGGGGAAACATTGTGTTAAGTCATGTTAAGAGTAGGGAGTGTGTGTAAAGGGTTACACTCAATCAAATTTGGTTGAAATACTGTAGTTTTCAGAAGAAAACAGCAAGGTACAGGTTAAAATACAGAAATGTGTGTTTTAACACACACACTCACCCTTTTCTCTGGTTCTACAATGATGGCTTTTTCATCTTCCTCAGACACCAAAACACAGGAAGTGAAGGAGGACTTGATCATGTTTATAACCAGATCATTGGATAGGACATCCAATTTTTTCACTTGGTCACCAGTTACATTTGTGCTCCCGGCAATCCCATAGCTGAGAAAAAGAAAGGGAGATTATTAACACTGATTGTGGCAGTCATGGAGAATGAAAGAACAGATTTGACTCAAACTAAAGGTGGTTGCAATTGCTTTGCTACATTCCTTACTGTGTGGTCAATCTGAGTCAGTTTTTGATATTGTAGGCTTCTATCTGACTGAGAGAAACTTTGCCCCCTTTTTCAACTACAGACAAGGGTCTGATCATTGCCTCTGTGTTTGCTTGCATATTAGCAGAACTGATCGAGCATCATGGCTGCACACTTACATAATAAAATATATAATACATTTTGCATGCACAATGAATCAGAATTTAAAACATTTTGCACAGATGTAAAACTAAGGCCCAAACAGTTCAACCAACTCTAAACAAAAGGGGCACTTAACTGACCATAAAATTTGGTATCTGCAGGATAGGATTAAATACGGAAAGGTTTCCTGACTTTTTTAGGTAGCAAAAATTATAGGATACAGTACATTTCCTGCAATATTCAGAAATAATCATCTTATGTCCTCCAAATGAAGCTGTATCTTGCATAACCTGCTGTTTAATGCTTTTTAACTTTCTTTGAATGCCTATACATTTTTGTCAGGAGGTAAATATGCATTCCCAGATACTGTACTTACAGGTTGGCAATACCAGCTTTTCTGACAGCAGAGGAAATAGCTTTGATTGCTGTGCACATGGAGTTGAGAAGAGTTGTAAGCTCCCCAGTTCCTTTGGCTTTTCTGCCCTCTTCCAAGACAAACCTGGTGAGGGTCACCACATTGGTATCGAATGCACCTCTGTCTGACATGATTAATGACTGCTGGTGCATGCAGCTTCCTCTTGAGTTCCTGCAAATTTGTGCCAGAGAGGATGTATTGAAGGTTGTCTAGATATTTTACTGATCTTAAAAGGGGCATGAGAGCAGTCTGGCCAATTGCAGGTAGGGTTTGAAGGTAGGTGTGGTTTTTTGCTCATTTAGTGAATGGAGAAAAGGGCCTAGCCAAAGTCCATCGATTTGATCACAGATTTTACCCTGAGAGTGGGGGGAATACAGTCACTCAATAACAATGGAGCTGATCAGATCAGTTTTACTCACTTTGTGACGGAGTGCTTAACATTTTGGTTGCGTTTAAATTCAGTATGTGGACACAAAGCCATTGCATGAGGATATCATTAAGTGTTATATCGAATGTTTGCACTTTAGGCAGTTGTTTATAGATTATGCAACAAATGGTATCTAGTTCTCAGTTTTCTGTACTTTATCAATAATTAGTATTAAGGAATGACCTTTAAAAGTAGGCCGTTTCAAAATAAAATGAATCAATATTTTGTTCTACAGATATTTGACAACATTCAATCATCTATTCTCCAATATCACATATGACATAGTAGTTGTGGCTAATGATTGATCAGAGGCAGTGCAGAGCCGTCAGCAGAAACAGTTTTTGCATATGCAGCATGGACTGACTGTGATTAATGTGCAATCCAAAGGTCAGTGTGCTTGATTCAGCTGTGACGGAAAGCAGCTCAGGTTAATTTGGATATTGTGATGTAGTGGGATCTTACGCAAGCTTAAAAAAAAAAAAAAAAAAAAAGTTTTGTTCTTTGAGTTCGAAGGTTTGATTTACACAATTATAGGTCGGTCTGAACAAAGGACTTGGTACAATTATGCACATAAGTGGTATTATTAGCCTTTTATTATAAAAAGCAGGTGAAAGATACTCAAATGATTAAGATTTATTTCAATTTAACAATTCCATCAAAATGAATTGAGTAATCTTTAATAAAAAAAGTAAACTTTTGAAGTTTAATTATTGCTAGTTAAACATACCATTCATTTTGATGGAATTGCTATGAAATTCAGATGCAGCTTTAACACAAAAAAAAAAAAAAAAAAAAAAAACACCCCACAGGGAACCAAGCACAGAGCATCAAACTATACATGTGAAGACTGACAAACTAACCAGGGGAAACAAGGGCTTAAATACACAAAAGGGAAAACAAGGAACACCTGGGGAAACAATCAGGGAGAACCTTTCCTTTTATATGAAATAAAACTGGTCGTGGGCATGGGCGGAGACTCTGGAAAGACCTGGGAACAGAATTCTTCTCCTCCGGATGGCTGAAGTTGGCAACGCTGGCTCTGGGACGGACGAGGCTTCCGGCTCCTTGGCAATTTGTGAGGTAGGGTCTTCATGGCCCTACGCACCGACATCAGTGGCAGATCATTCAACTTGGAGACGTGGCCACGGAAGGCTTGGAGTAAAGGGCCGCGGGAGGCTTGGACGAGGGAGCAGAAGATGCAGGTTTTGGCCCAGGGTTCCTGTCATAATCCACTGTGTAAAGGGATCCGTAATATTCTAGAACCTTCTCCACATATTCGCAGAGCGTCCAGTGAGGATCAGCCGGAGGCATCAGTTCCTTCAGTGCACTATTAAGACCAGTCCGGAAGAAAACCACCAGAGAGCGGTCTGGATAGTGCACTAAATTTGCTAGCTCTAAAAACTCACGGACGTGATCCTCAACTGGACAGTCCCCTTGCTTCAGAAGCAAAAGTCTGACAGCCGCTAGATCCATTTTTGGTCAGTCTTTCTGTGACGTTACATTAATAGTAATATTACTACTACTACTAATAAAAATAATGATGATGATGATGATGATAAAGCAGGAAAAATATATTTTTTAAGTTTTTGTCATGTTTTGATTTGGTAATGGGATCTAACAACAACAACTACAATAATAATAATAATAATAATAATAATAATAATAATAATAATGATAATGGTTTTATCAGACTATTTTTTATAAAAAGCAGGAGAAACAACATTAATTCTTTTTAAGATATGCTTTTCAATTTCATATCAAAATTCCATCAAAGGGAATTGAGTAATCTTTCATACAAAAGTTTTATTTAACTTCTTTAAGTGAATTAAGTTAAATATTACACAATTATATTTGATGGAAAATTGAAATGCGTATTTAAATTTTTTTGAGTGTACGTTTTTTTCATGCTTATTTATATAGTACTGGGGTCTAATAATAATGATAACAACAACAACGATGATGATGATGATGTGATAATAATAATAATAATAATAATAATAATAATAATAATAATGGTACTGGAGTCTAAAAGCCGTCTGCAATATAATATTGCATTTGGATTATCCAGATTGTCCATGATTATTGCTTTCCAAAAAAATTGGTTCTATACACGGATCTATTTCTTTACCTTTATCACCGTCTTTTAGTACTTCCGGGTTACAGGGCGGAGTGGACAACCTAAATATTTGTGAGTAGCGGGCAGCTGCGCCAGAAACAAAACAGAAACGTCTGTCAGTAATGCTGGGGCGAAATATTTTCCATTTATGAATCAGGTTTGGCTTTTTCGACCGCACATGTTTAGCAGCACGCAATCGTGAACATGTTTATGGCAGCCACGTAAAAAGATGAAGGGTGTACATGTGATATCAAGTAGTAGTATGCATGTAGCCTGTGCAGTAGAGAGTTGTACTGCAAGTGTAAACCCAACAGCGTACTCTAAAAACAAGCCTTGTGCTACTACAGGACTATATCAGCTGAAAATCTTTACTGTTGTAAATCACACAAGTGAACTTAATTCTAAAAAGTTTCAATGTGAGATCATCAGAGAAGGGGCATTGTACCTAGAAACTAAGTAGTGTCGAATGCAGTGCAATGAAATGAAATGCAAAGACAAAAATGCAAAAGGTGCATTTGGTATAAATACTGCCATTCAACTTGGTGCCTCAATGCTTTAAAGCAGTAGTCCACCCCTAAATGAAAATTATTAATGATTTCCTCACCCTCATGTTGTTCAAAACCTGTATTACTTTCTTCTGTGGAACAAAAATATATTCTGAAGAATGTATGAGGTGTTCTTTTCCATACCATGGAAGTCAGTGGGAAAATGTTATATTGTTCACTGCTGAAACTTGCACTGAACACACCTTGTTCATTAAAGCACTTCTATTTACATGTCTACATAACTTCTTATATATATAAATAGTTTTTAGCCTCTGTCTCAAAGACATTTTCTGTAAATTTTCTGTTATTCTTTTGCAAAGAAATTCACACTAGGGGTTTATTTTGTCAATGGTAATATGTTTTTACATTGTAATTACAATGTAGTACGACTGTAGTGTAACATTTAAATGCAGATTAGGAAACTTTTGATAATTGACTGACAAATAAAAACTCAAACCAAATTCAAAATGCCACTAACAAAATTGCCAACCTGTGTTAGCCTATTATACCATTAACGGTATCTTTATTCAGAGTTCGAGCACATAATACATTTAAGTGTGGGCCAAATGTCTTTTGCTGGAAACCAAAATGATACACAAAGCCTTGCAAATCTAGTTATGGTCCCATGGTAAATTTGTAAATCAACAAATGTACTGTCCGTTGGAATTTCCTAATACTGGGATGCTTGTGGTAACAAAACAATAGAGCTGTCTTCTGAATGATCATTTGAAGTGTGACTTACACAAACACTGAAACAGCTTTGGGTCTTTTCATTCTACTGAAAAATGTTCAGCTGGAGTGTGTATGGTTTTTGAGGAAGGACTTAAATGACATTTAACTTACTTGTAATTAAAGTTTTCCTAACATTTCAGTATACAGTACAATACACCAGTTATTCACAGTTTGGTTGTTTTTCTGTCAGGATGGCCTCATTCGGCTGGAAACGTAAGGTGGGGGAGAGAGTTTCTAAGGCGACGGTGCAGCAGTTTGAGCAGGACTCGGAGCAGGCAGTTGATGATGAGGTGGAGAAGGAGGGAGTTGATTGGCTGCATGTGATCAAACGGCGGCGAGAGGTGCTGCTGGAGGATTGTGCTGCTAAGAGCAAGAGACTCAAGGACGAGGGTGCACTACTCGCCGAGCAGGGCAGGTACAGGTCTCGCTATAAATAAAAATCTGTTTTAAAATACATCGACAGTGTTTCGGGATGTCATTTTGGTGCCTGTGTATTTTACAGTTCACTACACTACATATTCATGAAATGATGTAATGTTAATTTACCAATTACCTACTAGGGCTACAAAAATTTACTTTGCACTTTTAATTTACCGTTAACCACCATAGAATTACAGGTGATAAAACAAAAGGCCACATGACTTAAATTTAATAAAAAATGGACATTCCTGTAGCAATGACCAATAAACATGTATAGCCAGTGTACAGTGTCACTCACACAAACACAAAACACCATCAGGGTAACACACTTGACACTAAAATAATGCAATAAACAGAAACCAAATAACATAAAATGTGACATAAAACAACCCAATGTACAGAACTGATATCAAAACTATGAAGTAACATAAACTTTCGATTATTTTTTTTCACTGTAATGTTAACACTTGTTTACTGTAAAAGCACATTAATTGTCTTGTTAAACGTATTATACATTTTCTCCATTAACTGTGTGATTTAATAACACACTAGTCTCAAACAACATAGCTCTTCTGTCCTTCTACCTTCTGTACACTCTTTTAAAGCATCATGTGTTATTCTGTAAACCGATTTACTTTGACAAGTTTTGTTGTGTCTGTTTTTGTGTTTGGTCAAAATGTAAATCAGTTGGTTAAAAAAAAATTATGCAAAGACTTAAAATGTTTCCACACAGTTTTGTAGACAAATGCTATTATAATCTGCTCTGTGTGCTGGTCCAAAACTTCCTGACTTACACACAGAGACACTTTTTTTTTGGTAAGGGACAATATTTCACCACCTGCAATGTCGTTTAGACATACTTGCCATAAAATAACAAGTTACATAATAATTTGAAATACATATAGGCTTGTGGGAAAAAAAATTAACTTTCCCGGCACTTTCCCCTGCTATCTTACCCATTTTCAGTCAGTCTGTCTTTTCTCAGGGATGTATCTGTTAAAGTGGAGCAAAGCGCCAGATCATTCCAGGAAAAACTGACAGGCGTTCTCTTTTACGGTTATTCATCTGTTATTTAAGCAGGTCAGTGCTTTGGTCAGCTGCTGCTACAGGATGAAGAAATTATTGTCAATTACTTAAACAGTGAAGAATGAAGCTGATCTCGAGTTATCTAGTATACCAGTACCATATGCATCCAGCAGATGGGGCTGTGGGTTAGCAATGTAATTAAAGGGCTAGTTCAGCCAAAAATGTAAATTCTCTCATCATTTACTCACCCTCATGATATCTCAGGCTTGTATGACTTTCTTCAGCAGAACATATTTGAAGATAAATAGAAAAATATCTTAGCTCAGTAGGTCCTTAAAATGCAAGTGGATGGTGATGAGACATTTGAAGCAACAAAAAGAACACGCAGTCAGCATAAACATCAACCAAACAAGTCCAGCGGTTAAATTAATGTCTTATAAAGATAAATTATTGCTTTTTTTGCAAAAAAGATAAATATTTAAGTACTTTTTAAATATAAACCTGTCAGCAGCAGTATATGTGTGTGACGTAATATGCTGAGTTCATGCAGTCTCTAGTGTGACGAATTTGCGTTGGCATGTAATCTCACGTTCTTCTCTTGAGACATCCAGGATAAGCACACAAACGCACCATTGCGAGTAAACAAACAGATACAAATGCAGAACTAAACCAAAACCAACAAAGCTTCTGCACAGTGTTCCTCCTACTCATTTGTTAACAGCACTGCTCTTCCGTGTGTGACGCATGTGCATCAGTTCTCACATGAACATGCCAATGCGATTATGTCACGCGCATTCCGTTTCTAACTGGCAGCGATGCATTATAGTTAAAAAGTACTTAAATATTGATATTGTTTGCACCAAAAGCGATTGTTTCTCTATATAAGACATTAATTTAACTGCTGGAGTCGTACGGATGACGTTTATGCTGACTGTCTGCTATTTTTGGAGCTTCAAATGTCTGATCACCATCCACTTGTATTTTAAGGACCTACTGAGCTAATATATTTTTCTAATTTTCTTCAAATGTGTTTTGCTAAAGAAAGAAAGTCATGCACACCTGGGATATCATGAGGGTGAGTAAATAATGAGGGTGAACTATCCCTTTAAGGCTGCGCTGCATACAGATGTCACTTGTTTTAACTGGTTAAGGATCAGTGACCTCCAGCCACGTTTTTACATTATTCATCATGAATGAAAAAGCCAGACTGAACTCAGATCAGCAAGGTAGCAGGCTTGTAATATGACTTTGTAGAACGCAACAGCGCGTCTGTCTGGTATTTTTCAGTCAGCCAAAGAGGTCTCTACAGGATCACCTCTAGGTCTGCACCCGCTTAAATAAACACTTTTCAGATTTACATTCCCTCTTGTTGAATGAGTGATGCCTGGTGGTACCATCACAGCGTGGTCCAGGGTCATTTTAAAAACCTTGTACTACTCTGGTGCTTATAGAACTTTGTAATGGTAGCACTAATTGGATTGTGCTCTCCCTTGGTTGAATTGCTTTTGCTTGTATTATTCTCATTTATAAGTCCATTTGGATAAGAGCATCTGCTAAATAAACAAATGTTAATGCAAATCTCTTACTTAGAGTAGGGGAAAAGGATTATGTCCATGTTGTACCTTTATTGCTGTTCTTTCTATCAGTAACCTTGGCTTTCAGAAAGAAAGTTCAACACCAGCTGGAGAGGCCTAAACAGAAGTGCAGTTCATTTAATAGACTGTGAGCATTTTAGCACCTAAATGGGACTTTTAGTGAGAGATGTGTTTTAGCAGATCTGTGGTAGCTCAACTGATGAAGCCAGACTGGGCTGAAACAAAGGTAATGTATTTTTTTAGCTGTAAGTAATTAAGCCATTGTTTAATTTGAACTCTCTGCTCCTAGAGATTGACTGTGGTTCTTGTGTATTAATCTGCATAGCAGGTGTGTCCGTGTAAACATTTGGATAATCATCATCTGTTTGAGCTGAGTGGGTAGTAGGAGAGCTGCTGTAGCTAGAGAATAGTATCTCAACTCAACTTTCTCATCTTACTAAGAGTCCCCCCCACTTATCCAGAACAATAAGCCGAATTAGGCCACTTGTTTTTTCTCAGTGCCTGAAGAAAGGCTATAAACGTCATAGCCAGCATTGCTGTGGGAGGATAAAGGAATAGCTTGAATTTACTGGAAGATGGTACAGAGGCAGGGATTAAAGTCAAGCCATAATTATTATGGCTTTAACCAAAAGTCTTAAGTTCATGAGAGGTTAGAGAACAGTGTCACTCTTCACTTTTACAGCCTTTTAGTTCCTTCCGTAACTGACTCTCTGTGTGTCTTCATCTCTCTTGTCCTTGCTTTAATTCCCTTAAGAGCTCTAGTCTGACATGTTTTTTAATGGCATTATTAAACAACACTTTGGCTCTAACTTTGTAATAGTGCGCTGTGGGCTGCTGCTACTCCTGAAGTGATTACCTTAGCACTATGCCAATATGTGAAGCACCTGTTTTGCAGAGGAAATAAGACATTCTCTTTTGCACTTTCAAATGATGGCCAGAAAGTGTTTGGCAGACATGTGATGTCCCTTAGGGTTTGTTTGCAGCTTGCCTATGATAGCATGTTGAATTTATTTAGTGCCAGATCAAGTGGAGTAAATGACAGGGCCACTGATTTTAGTGTTTATGGATAATTATCTCTGCTGTTCTCACCTGCTTCAGAGCAGTTTGTCCCCTTAATGTTCAAATCTAAACTTGCTGCAAACTTGCCGCTTGTTATTTTCACATGCAAATGAGCATGTGATTCACCACAAATGTTTGCCAGAAGTCTGCCACTCTTCACCAGGAGTGGTGAACCTCTGGCAAATCATTGGCAGCAACGTACAATTTTCCGCAAGTTTGCCGCAAATCTAATTCGCATGTGAAAATTATCTGTGGTGAATTTGCAGCAAGTTTGCGGCAAATTTGCTGTGAACTCTTAATTTTTGTAAGGGTGGCTGCAGATTTGGTGCTGTCTGTATTTGGAGACTGTCTGTAATTTCTCTGGTTCTTAGGCTTTCTTCACACTGCAGGAAAAATCAGATTTTTCCTCAAATCTGATTTTTTTGAGTGACTGTTCAAACCGCAAGTGAAATGTGGCCAAATCAGATTTTTTTGGGCTTTGTGAACATAACCTTATAGAGATTATATAAGTCTTTATATAGCAGTTGTGTTGTCAAAACACAACAGGTAACTGTGCAATGAGTGCAGAATGATTAGAAGCAGGTTTATTGGTTTAGAAATATCTATTGACTGACAAACAAAGCCAAGTTGTTGTTGTTTTTTGTGTGTTAAATATTAACAGGATAACTTTGTGGTGTTCACTGCTGGGTTCTTGATGAAAATGAACAAGCTTCAGAATGCTCAACTGTTATTGTTTTAGCACCAATTAATTTTGGTTCTTATTTTAGTGGCTCTTAAATTGTGATGTAGCTATTGAATATTTAGACTGTCATGCCATGCATAAGATTCAGAGCATATGCCTGTTTTTTGCTCAACGTTAAATGACCTGTTTAACCAAGGAGGGCATAATAACACAGTGTTACCTCCAGGAAATGTTTAAATAGGTGTCCAAAAAGGATCTTCCAGGGTCTGTCACACTGGGGAAAGACAGGACCCAAACGCAGAGGTAAAGCCCACAAGTCTTTAATGAAACAGTCTACACCAGGTGTGGGGAACCCTGCTCCTGGAGGGCCGCTGTCCTGCAGAGTTTAGCTCCAACCCTAATCAAACACACCTGCCCTTACATTTTTTAAGTAATCCTGGAGACCATGATTAGTTTCCTCAGGTTTGTCTGACTAGGGTTGGAGCTGAACTCTGCAGGACAGTGGCCCTCCAGGAGCAGGGTTCCCCATCCTTGGAAAAGCGCTACAGCGCCAGCTTGGTTGAGCTCAGTAAGGAAGCTACTGGGGTGAGGATGGTTTGTTCATCAGTTTGTGTGCTGTGGAGGTCCGGAACAATCCGTTGAAGAGTGGTGTGGTGTGAAGCAGAGCCCAGAGCTAGTCTCCCGACACGCGGGCAGAAACCAAGGAATCCTCCTCGAGCACGATCACCAGGCAATGGCGAGCTGATGGGCAAACAATACTGGAGACAAAGCAACCAACAGAACAGAACTTCACACTAAACAGGAGAACAATGTTAAGGTACAGCAAACAATAAACCAGCAAACATACAGGAAACACACAAGGGATAAAGTAGGGCGTGCAATCAGAGGAAGACAGGTGGAGTGTGTGAGAAACCCATTACCGTAATCGAAGCCTCCCTGGGAGCGTTCAGCGTTCCCATGGAAACGCCGATTACGCTCACCGACTCCACCTGTGAAACACGAGGGAGCAACAGAATGAGCCGGCAAACGCCAGAGCCATGACAGGGTCACCAGACTTCCGTACTTTCCATACATCATCATTCTGTGAGAAAATTAAGTTGATTTGGTCCCTAAATCTGTTGACAAAAGGAGTGACTAAAAGAGATCTGCTGGAATAAATTGACATGCACATGTAAAATTTAAAAGTGCTCACACAATCAGTGTGTTAGTGTGTCTGGTAACAAAAAAAGATTTTTTTTTTACAGTTAATACATTACAGTAGGTATCATAAACTATCAATGAACAGTATATTTTTACAGCATTTATTATTAATGTTAATTTATGAAAATACAATTGTTAATTTAAAGGTAGTTGATGTTAGTTCATAATGCATTAATTAATGTTAACATTAACCAACAATGTAACATTAACCAACATTAAATGCTGTAAAATTATAGTTCATTGTTAGTACGTGTTAACTAATGTATTTAACTAACATTAACAAATACAACCTTATTGTAAAGTGTTACTGTGTGTTTTTACTTGGATATTAATGATATCAGGACTCTTCTTAAAGATCCCTGTATCCCTCAGAGATTTTTATTCTAGAAATGGAATGGGTATCAGATTGTCACCCCAACTTTATCTTATTTTCACATTGCTGGTAACTGTAGTGAGCTCTCTCCTCACTCTCTTATTCTAAGTGGTTATGTAAGTCTTTTAAATGTCTTTTTTTTTCTTTAAATCAATTTTAACCTTCCACCTAACCACTATATAGATTTAGCTATTATTGCTGCTGTTGACGATGATACTCCCTTAAACATTGGTCATGGCTAATACTTAACATCAATAAGTGAAAACCCAGCAGCCCCTGAAGAGGCGAGTTGCCCCTGCCAACCTTTATAATAAAATTTTTGCCGAATAAGTGGATTGTGTTGAGGAAATTACATAGAGCTGGACACAATATATGCACTCACTATATGTCTGCAAATGAAACTCACCTTCCTTCTTGGTGATCTCATAACTGGAATGGTGTGGATGAGCATATATAGAACATATTTTGCTCATTGCATGGAAACGTGTTATTTTTATCAAACGTTTTTCCTTGAGTTGCATGGGAGTTTTGAAAATTTGCTTTTCTCAGCGATTCACTGACTTGAACCTTAGACCAAATGGTTATCCTAGTTCTTACATAGCTTTCACTTGCACTTGTGTGGGGATGATTTTGTATGTGTGTTTAAATGTTCTCACTAATATAGTTGAACATGTTTTTAAACCAACTAGGGAGGATATTTTAGGTGGTCCTCACTAGTTAAAAAGTCTCATAAATTGGCCTATCATGTTTAGCTTTAAATCTTGTGTTGTGCATATTTTTTAATTTTTTATAGCATTAGTTTTAGGACTAGGGTTAGAGGATAGAAAATATATTTCGCCTAGTATAAAATTAATGGAAGTATATAAAATGTCCTCACTAAGATAGCGAAACAAACCTGTATGTGTGTGTTAACCTTGTCTATTGAAATACAGACAGGGGCAGATGACTTGAGTCAGCATTTTCCCTGTCACCAATGTTGACATTTATCTGAACTTTCTCACTGTTAGTGGCTATTTCAGAATCAGCTTTATTGCCAAGTATGTTTACACATACAAAGAATTTGTCTTGGTGACAGGAGCTTCCAGTGTACAACAATACAAAAACAGCAGCAAGACATAGATAATAATAAAAAATAAAAAATAATTATACACATACGTACATACACAGACACACACACACACATACATACATACACACATACACATACGTAGTGCAAATCTAATACAAATCTGTCATCTGTTATGTACAGTGCAAATACAATCTGTTATGTACAGATTTTTTTTTCTAAACTGTGTACTGCACATAGTTATTGCTCAATGGGGCAGTTTAACTGTTTATGAGATAGATAGCCTGAGGGAAAAAACTGTTCCTGTGCCTGATGGTTCTGGTGCTCAGAGCTCTGAAGCGTCGGCCAGAAGGCAACAGTTCAAAAAGGTAATGGGCAGGGTAAGTGTGGTCCAGAGTGATTTTTCCAGCCTTTTTCCTCATTCTGGAAGTGTATAGTTCTTGAAGGGGTGGGGGGCAGGGGGCAACCAATAATCCTCTCAGCAGTCCGAACTATCCTTTGTAGTTTTCTGATGTCTGATTTTGTAGCAGAACCAAACCAGACAGTTATTGAAGTGCAGAGGA
This sequence comes from Myxocyprinus asiaticus, assembly GCF_019703515.2. Taxonomy (NCBI): domain Eukaryota; kingdom Metazoa; phylum Chordata; class Actinopteri; order Cypriniformes; family Catostomidae; genus Myxocyprinus; species Myxocyprinus asiaticus. The sequence continues at coordinate 34,790,438 of NC_059347.1, forward strand.
CAGACTCAATGACTGCTGAATAGAACTGCATCAGCAGCGCCTGTGGCAGGTTGAACTTCCTCAGCTGGTGAAGGAAGTACAACCTCTGCTGGGCCTTTTTCACAGTGGAGTCAATGTGTGTCTCCCACTTCAGGTCCTGTGAGATGGTAGTGCCCAGGAACCTGAATGACTCCACTGCTGCCACAGTGCTGTTTAGAATGGTGAGGGGGGTCAGTGTTGGGGTGTTTCTCCTAAAGTCCACAATGATCTCCACCGTTTTGAGCGTGTTCAGCTCAAGGTTGTTTTGACTGCACCAGACAGCCAGCTGTTCAACCTCCCTTCTGTATGCAGACTCATCGTCATGTCAGATGAGGCCGATGACAGTGGTGTCGTCTGCATACTTCAGGTGCTTGACAGAGGGGTTCTTGGCGATGCAGTCATTGGTGTAGAGGGAGGAGAGTAGTGGGGAGAGCACACATCCCTGGGGTGCACCAGTGCTGATTGTACAGGTGCTGGAAGTGAGTTTCCCCTGTCTCACAAGCTGCTGCCTGTCCGTCAGAAAGCTGGTAATCCACTGACAGATAGACGTGGGAACAGAGAGTTGGTGTAATTTATTCTGGAGTATAGTTGGGATGATGGTGTTGAAAGCTGAACTGAAGTCCACAAAAAGGATCCTTGCATATGTCCCTGGTCTGTCCAGATGTTGCAGGATATGATGCAATCCCATGTTGACTGCATCCTCCACAGACCTGTTTGCTCAATAAGCAAATTGAAGGGGATCTAGAAAGGGTCCAGTGATGTTCTTCAGGTGGGCCAACACCAGTCTCTCAAATGATTTCTTGACCACAGACATCAGGGCGACAGGTCTGTAGTCATTAAGTCCTGTGATTTTTGGTTTCTTTGGGACAGGAATAATGATTGAGCGTTTGAAGCATCATGGGACTTCACACTGCTCCAGTGACCTATTGAAGATCTGTGTGAAGATAGGGGCCAGCTGGTTAGCACAGGATTGAAGACACAGTGGTGAGACGCCATCTGGGCCTGAAGCTTTCCTCGTCTTTTGTTTCCGAAAGACACGGCTCACATCATCTTCACAGATCTTAAGTGCAGGTTGAGTAGCAGGAGGGGGGAGGAGGGGGGTTGCAGGAGGTGTTGGTGTTTGTGTGAAGTGAAAGTCAGAGTGGGTGTGGGGTGTGAGACTGGGCCTTTCAAATCTGCAGTAGAACACATTCAGGTTGTCAGCCAGTTGTTGGTCCACCACAGGGTTGGGGGTAGGAGTCCTGTAATTTGTGATTTGTTTCATGCCACTCCACACTGATGCAGGGTCATTAGCTGAAAACTTGTTTTTCAGCTTCTCAGAGTATCTTCTTTTAGCCACTCTGATATCCTTGTTCAGTGTGTTCCTGGCCTGATTGTACAAGACTTTATCCCCACCCCTGTAAGCATCCTTTTTGCCCTGACGAAGCTGCCTGAGCTCTGCTGTAAACCACGGTTTGTCGTTGTTGAACTTTAAATAAGTCCTATGTGCGAGACTAGTCGAATAAACGGTTCTGATGCTGCTAGTCGACACTGGAATTACTAGTCGGTTAATATTTCCCCCCATTAAACTGATCATAATTTTTACACATTTACATTTGGCCTTATATTTTTACAGAGGCTGCACTTAAATTACTATCATATTAATGTTACATATTTTAAATATAATTAATAATACAAATATTATTTAAAGAAGAGGATTTCTGGAGCAGATACAGGGTTTAATTTCACCTCAGGCTGCGCATGCTTCTTCCCTCTTTCACTCGCGGCGCGCGCAGGAAAATGTCCTCTCGCTAGACAAGCAAAATCAGCAAAGTAGTAAAGAAATCACTTCGGTGGTGTGGGAATCGGCTTTCCAAATGTTTGAAAGTCTCTATGGATGTTTTCACATTTGAGTCTTCTTTAAATCTGTGCATGCTTGTGCGTTATTTTTCCACTGAGCGGGCCTAAGTGAGTCAAGTCCCATCTTTCACCAGACCATGTTGATGGGTTAAATTATGCTTTTGAGTAAGTAGCCTAGAAAATAACTGTTTTAGGCTAGGTATGCCATTTTTTAATCTGCCGATTAAGAAGGCTATTTTCAACAAGGTGCCGACTGCTGAATGGGTTAAACTATACTTTATTCTGTGTACAAGTCATGTTTAGAATACATTAGTTTTATTGTAGGCTACATCACAGGTCTATTGTTTTCTATCCTATAGCTACTTTTTTTTTTTTTTTACATCGTAACTGTTATTGGTTAACGTTCTTTACCGAACAGCTGTCATATTAGATCAGTGGTTAATGCACGACTGCACATCGTGAAATACGTGCAACTTTTCAGAGCATTTTTTTCTCTCTCGTAGATTTGGCTTAGTCTACCTGTTAATTATTTTCAAAAATGTTTTAATATGTTAAGTAACTTTTACTTGGTGATTTCCATTTTGAACAGGCTTTTAATGGTTGTTCCATTGACCCTGCACTTTTCATTCAGTTGTTTTCAATAAATATGTCTGTAAAATATTCGCTAAAGTTGATTCAGTGAATGCGTGTCATGTTCTATTTTTAATGTACAATGATCATAATTCAAGGTGAGGACGTTGCAGATAAATGCCCCTTTTCAGTGGAATTTAGCATTGGATTTGGAATAGATTAAGTATTTTAAATGGGTCGCATAAACACACCTTTTTTTTTTACTGTTTTCTGAAGGTTGGTTTCTCTTTAGACTAGTCGGTTACAAAACTTACGTTTAAACGACAGTCAAATTAGTTGTAGCGCACACCCCTAGTAGGAATGCACATATCCTCACAGAAACTGATGTATGATGTAACAGTATCTGTGAGCTCATCCAGATTGGTGTCTGCAGCCTCAAAAACACTCCAATCCGTGCAATCGAAGCAGGCTTGTAGTTCCCACTCTGCTTCATTGGTCCATCTCTTTACAGTCCTTACTACTGGCTTGGTTGATTTTAATTTCTGCCTGTAGGTTGGAAGAAGATGAACCAGACAGTGATCAGAGAGTCCCAAAGCTGCTCTAGGGACAGAGCGATATGCATCCTTTATTGTTGTGTAGCAATGATCCAGTATGTTCCTGTCTCTGGTGGGGCATGTAATGTGCTGTTTGTATTTGGGCAGTTCACGTGTGAGATTTGCTTTGTTAAAATCCCCAAGAATAATAATAACTGAGTCCGGGTATTGTTGTTCTGTGCCTGTGATTTGATCAGTCAGCTGTTGCAACGCTGTTCACACACGCGTTTGGCACGATATACACACTCACCAGAATAAACGAGGAAAACTCGAGTAGAGTAGAACGGCTTACAGTTAATAAAGAGTGCTTCCAAATTAGGGCAGCACATCCTCTTTAACTTTGTTAAATCTGTACACCAACTTTCATTGATGTAAAAGCATGTTCTACCGCCTCTCCTTTTCCCCATTATCTCCGTGATGCGATCTCCTCTGAACAGCTGAAAGCCTGGCAGATGTAACGTGCTGTCCGGAATGGCTTCACTCAGCCAGGTTTCTGTGAAGCACAAGGCAGGAGAGTTTGAAAAGTCCTTGTTTGCGTGGGTGAGGAGATCTAGTTCGTCCGTTTTGTTAGGAAGAGAGTGGAGATTTGCTAGATGAATACTCGGCAGCGCTGTTTGAAAGCCGCGCCGACGGAGCCTGACCAGCGCGCCTGCTCGTCTCCCTCGCCTGCCTCTCATAGCGCGTTTAAACAACACAGCCGCGCCTCTGACTAAAATGTCCAGCAAAACGTCCAAATATTCAAAAACCGGGAAAAGGTTGTCTGGTATATGCTGCCGAATGTTCAGCAGTTCGTCCCTAGTAAAACTGACTGGAAAAATATTTCTAAACACAGGACAAACAAACAAAAACAACAAAACAACTGAAGAGCTACACACCGAGGCGACCATCCGCGGCGCCATCTTGTATACTATTTCCTGGAAAACTTACATTTCAAGTTGAACTTTCTTACCATGTGTCGCCAGAGACAATTTAGCACAGATGGCCACTTCTAATAAAATGAATGGGAGAAACTGGAAAGCTCAGCAGTCAATGGATGTAGAAATGAAGGTAAAAGGTAAAAGAGACAATCACCTTTTAGGCACAGACATCGCTTGTCAATCAATTTGAGAACGCGCATGCGCATTAGCTGTACAAGCCAGGAAAATTTTGTTTTTTAGAGTAATTTCAGGTAAAGTAGCACAGTTTATGATAAGTTTTGTCAGATTTTACTGGTGATTTGAAATATGCTCTTTGATCATAAACTTGACCAACCATTTTGGAGATTTCGGTCTTTCCCCATTCAAGTAGATAGGAGCTGCACTTGTATGCCGCTTGTTTGCATACAAAAATAGCTGCTCTAGAGCATTCCAAAGATGGCTGCCAAGTGAACTAACTTGCTAAAAAGACTTTGGCATCACTCAGTGTGATGAAATGAGACCCTTTTTAAGTTCCCATTGCAGAATTGATTAAGCTTACGCATTCTCTACATCTGAAGTTTTGGTTTCAGGTGTTAAAAGATCAAAAGTGCAAATGTTATGTTGGCACATTTTGCAATCAAACAATAGCAAAACAACAGCACCTGAGCTACTTTGACTTCTTCAGCAATTTTCTAGTGCTGGACTAAACTGCATTTTCCATGTTTTCTGTTTAGTTAACTTATTGTCTCTCTAATGATTTATTTACCCTCATGAGATTCCAAACCCGTATGACTTTCGTGAAATCACGGGGAAGTAAGACATCCTCAGTCGCCATTTGCTTTCATTCTGTCTTTGTATTTTTGGTTGAACTGTCCCTTAAAGCCATAGCTCTTGAACGTTATAACCCAGTTGCATTTACAGAAGCTTTATTAAGCATTGGCAGTTCAACACGGACATGAGCAGGGAAAGTCTAAGGCACAAATACACAGTGACAGGCAGATAGTACATTGACACAGTGGTGTCATAGTGTCACATACATCAAGTATGATGGTAATGGTGCATAACATTTCCCGGCTTCACGTGACTCCTAGCTCAACTTGTATACAAGAACAGCACCTTAGACTCTGTTTCCCAGTATCCCCAAGAATGGAGGACTGGGGGTCCCAGACTTCATAGTGGTGAAATAGATTGTCATTTCAGTGGTATACTGTAATTGAACTGTTTGGCCATAATGACCATCGTTATGTTTGGAGGAAAAAGGGTGAGGCTTGCAAGCCGAAGAACACCATCCTAACCATGAAGCATGGGGGTGGCAGCATCATGTTGTAGGGGTGCTTTGATGCAGGAAGAACTGGTGCACTTCACAAAATAGATGGCATCATGAGGAAGGAAAATTATGTGGATATATCCAAATCAAATCCCTTTATTGTCACTCAATCATATACACAAGTGCAACAGTGGGTGAAAGTCTTGGGTGCGGTTCCAAGCAACATAGCAATATGACAATTACAATAAACATCTGATTTACACAACACGGTTTACACATCTGTTACACAACACAATATACACCTAATAATATACAATAAACAGGATACACAAAATAAAAAGACTGTATACAAAAGAAAAAAAATTATAATAATATACAATATACAGTATACACAAAGAAGACTGCATACAATAAAAATACACTGTGGTCTTCTGCTGTTGAAGACCATTTGCCTCAAGGTTCGACATGTTGTGCATTCAGAGATGCTATTCTGCTCACTACAGTTGTACAGAGGGGTTATCTGAGTTACCGTAGCCTTTCTGTCAGCTCGAACCAGTCAGTCAAGGCATTTACGTCTGCAGAACTGCCACTCACTGTTTGTTTTTTGTTTTTGGCACCATTCTCAGTAAACTCTAGAGACTAGAGAGTAGGCCAGTGGTGGCTCAGCGGTTAAGGCTCTGGGTTACTGATCAGAAGGTCGACAACGACCATTTTCGTTGTCGAATAGTCCTTTGATCTCATTTAACGTAACATGAGATCATATGAAACTAATGATGCCGCGCGCGAGAGCAGCACTGCAGCTCGTGCCTGACTGAGGAGAGGAAGAAAACACAGCTCAAAGTCCAGACGCACAATAATATTTCCAAACAGCTTCAGGTGATGCAGGTCGCAAAGTGTGAGGGAATTATACAAAAATACAAAATAAGTAAATACAGAAGCACACTCGTTGTGGAATAAGCGGAGCCAGAGCTGCAGCGTTACATCTCTAATGCAGTTATATTTAATCTGTTATAGCTTTATTAAAGTTCAAATAATAAGGAAGCAGGTCATGTAAATAACTACAAACTCCGAAACTGGCCTTTCTTTGTGAGGTCAGCGCCTCTTCTATGAGTTTCACGAAGTGTCCCGATCTAAGGGGGAGAGATTTAAACTGCACACGGCTGAGGCACACTCCCTTGAGTGCGCACGCTTGCTGCAGCTAGATTATAACGTGATGGCTCGCGACTTATTGAATCATAATATATGTGTCACTGTGCATTTCTTATTGTGAAGAAAATTGCCAATACACAGCTTTATTAATAAGAGAGAGTTTGTTTTTTTGTGAGTTAAAGATGGACTGAAGTGAACAGAAAGGTGAGTGAGGTCTTCACCCCATTATTACACTGCAACAAAATACGTTTTTGATTTGTTTTTGTTTTGGCTTGTTTTCTAATATAAATATCTAAAACTCCTTTAAAACAACATACATTTTCTTTAGCAGCTATACTGCAGAAGAAAAAAAATTGTTATCTGAGAATGTTGAATATAACATTAAAAATACAAATATTTTAAAATATCTAAAAATACTTTAAATGTATTCACCTGAGAAGCAGCATTTAAGATATTTAGACTTGCTTTTAGAGAATAGATCTTGAATATAAGTATATGTTGTTTTTACTGCACAAGTAAAGTATAACCAAGTGAAAAAATACACTTATATACAAAATACACTTATATTTAAGATACATTCTCTTAAAGCAAGTCTAAATATCTTATATGTTGCTTATATGTTTTAAGGATTTTTAAACAATTTTAAATGGAAAACAAGACAAAAATACTTGATAACAATAGGATTTTTTGCAGTGAAGTTTTTACTGAATTAAACTTAAAATAATATATATATATATATATAATTTTTTTATTTTTTTATTCAGTGAATGTAATTTAGAGGTATTTTTAAAAGATGATTTTGTCCTCTTTATTGTCAGTAAGCACATTTAATACAACCTTTTAAGTTGGGACACAAGCTGAATAGTCGGTTAAGAGCTAATGATTAATTGTTGCAATAATCGCCCAAATAGTCGAATAATCGTTATTATCGATAGATTAGTTGATTATCAAAATAATCATTAGTTGCAGCCCTACTCCAAAGGTGATTTGATGAATTCCTTCATAGGAAGCCCTTATCACAGCAATGTAATTTAAACATTTGTACTGTTATCTAAATATCAAATAGTAAATTTTTCAGTCAAATTGCTATGAAGTTTACCGTCATTGTAGGAGATCGTGGAGGGCCCCATGACTTTGTTCTCTTTTGAGTAATGTTTATAGTCACAAAGTTGTTATTTTTCTCCTCTGCTCTGATGAGCTATTAAAATGTTGATTTATACTACTTTCTCGGTTTGCCTTTTCTGGAGGGAAAACAAGAGAAGACATGCAGTGACACATGTAAAACACACTGAGATGTTGACAAAAGTTCTGTTTTTACCCCATGGGAAAAACAGTTCATGCCTAACAGGGAAAATGGCACAGACTGCCAAAATTGTTGATTTTGCACATTGCGTGTGCAGGCATGTGTTCCATGTTTGGGGTCAGCATGTGGTTGTACACTTGAACAAGTGAAGTTTCTTCCCTTTTTGCTTTTCTAGCCTTCTATGTTTAGTGTTTTGAACCAGAAAACTCTCATGTTTAAATAATAGATGTTTTTTTCTACATTTTTATAGCTAAACTTAATTTGTTCCCAAGAAACTCAGTATGATGGTTTGTCTGGTCATTGGCAAAATTAAAGTTTAAGAATGTTCCTTAGCTTGTAATACAACAGTATATCACATCTATTTACTAACAGTATATGACATTATTTACCTCTTTATTTGGTGTGTGCTGTTATTGTCTGTTGAAGTACTTTTCCTGCACTACTGACTAGAGTGACAAAGACTGATTCCTCAGAATATACATTTAAATACCAATTGTCAAACGAATCCTCTTTAAGAAAACAGATTTTGCTAGAAATTTGGTCTTTGAAATCAAATTGACTGAGTGTTAAAATTATGAGGCTCTTACTAAGCAACCTGTTGCTTACAGAAGTAAATGTATTGACTGAAGGTCAACTGTGTAGGTGTATTTGTAGATGTACATATGTTTGCATTCATGTATGTGTAGTTACACTAATTGCTACAGTATGTTTGAACATAGTGTATTTGCTATGTGCGTTTGATCTTTTAAAGGAATATTCCGGGCTCAATTCAAGTTCAGCTCAATCAATAGCATTTATGGCATAATGTTGATTACCACAAACAATCATTTAGACTCATCCCTCCTTAAAAAAATAAAATAATTAAATTAAATCGAGGTTACAATGAGGCACTTTCAATGGAAGTGGATGGGGCTAATTTTTGGAGGGTTTAAAGGCAGAAATGTGAAGTTTTAATTTTATAATAATGTTTGAGCTGTAAAGTTGTTTATATCATCATTTGTATGGTCGTTTTAGCTGTTACATTTTCATGGCAAGGAAGTTGTAAAATTTTGTTGTAAAAAAACAACTTTTACACAGAAAAGGTTAGTAAGCTATTTTATCACTCTAAGTAAGGGGTATTCAACTAAAGTTCCAAGAGGTCCGGTCTCTACATTTCCTTCCCAGCAAAGGTCTGGGTAATAATACGTAGCTTACATGGTGTCAGTAGTCATATGGCTTTGAAATGATATAATAATAATTTAAACAGTCAAAATAGTCTCTTCAAAACTGGTCAGGGATGAGGACACTGGGGCCTGGAGACAGCCAAAGTAGTGGGGTCTTAAGGATTCATCAACCAGAGGATTAAAATATTTCATCAAGACTTCATCAGTGGAGGGCACTTGGATATGAATGTTAAAAGATAAGACCATCAGTTTGTTTTGAAGCTGAGTGACAGCAGTCCAGTTTTTGTGTTTAAATATTTTTACATTCAGAATATATAGTATGTGTATGGGACATAGGAGGCCTTTTGACGGATAAAAAAATACTGTATGGGGGTTCAGTGGTTGTCCCCTGAGAGAAAATTAATAAAAATTTAAAAGTCTGAATTGACCATTTTTATATTTTCCTTAAAGTGAGAATCTACAAACAAACAGTTTACATTACTTACAGTGAAGCATTTGTTTGCTTAATTTAAGTATAAATAGGTTTTCCTTGTCATCCATGCCATGATGACAATGACATCTCTGATTAATTTTCACAAAATTAGAACACAAATCTGTTTGTTTATTATTAAAAAAAAAAAGGCACCTAACATGCTGATTCATGAAGCTAAATTTAGATAGAAAAAAAGTCCTGACACAAACCTGGCTTAACTGAACCGTCTGAATCACTCACATATCAGACAGATGAAGATAGATTCAGTTTGCTTCATTTTTGTTTTCTACAGTGTGTTTAAGCAAAAGATGCCAGTATCTGTTGCGCGGTCTCGGCTACTTCAGTTAAAATAACCGTGCCTGTTCTACTTACAGTAAATCAGGCTTTATGCGTCCCTCACGTCCCTCGGGATGTGCTTTAATCCCGCTCTAGAGAGAAATATTTCTTTCCAGCGCGGAACACGCAATTTCCGCTCCGCGCACCTATAGACTTATGCTTTCACAATAACTTAGCCATGTGTCAGATAACTAGCACAAAGATTTAGATCTCAGTCCGGATTGAAATGTCCTTCGGCCCTGATCCAGACCGGAGTCTGCCTGTTGAGTACCCCTGCTCTAAGTCATGTCTTGTGGCTATACTTTTGAAACAGTGAGTATTTTAACGTTCACTGACTGGCCCCATTCTCTTTCATATTTTTCTTTCTTTTTTTCTTTCTTTCTTTCTTTTTTTAATTAAGTCAAAATAAATTTTATGGTAATAAAAATGTCGTCTGAAATTTAGTATAATTGTGTCCTGCATGTATGTGCGGTCAGGTTTTGCCTACATTGTACAGTCCCCATCATGATAGAAAAACAAACGTGTGTGTGTGTGTGTGTTTGTGTGTTTGTGTGTTTTAGGAACTGGGAGGCATTAAAGAGATGGGACGAGGCCCTTCAGCTCACACCAGATGATGCTGTGTTATATGAAATGAAGTCACAGGTAAGAATCATTTAAATTCAAATGCACTATACATGAAAGGGGTCTGCCGTTGTGGAATGTACTGGCACACATACACAGCTGTTCTGCTGACACTCTCTTTTCCCCACTTCTCTCTTTATTTCTGGCTGTTGTTTTCATTTCCTCTTTTCCAAGTTCCACTCCCCAAACACACTCCCTATCTGTGGCTTTATAACAAAATGTTTTGACATCTAGATTTTTTTTTTTTTCCCCATGATCTGCCTTCTCTTCTCTCTCTCTGCCATGTACTGGTACCGCACAAACAAACTGTATCTTGCCGAGAGAACACTATGGACTCACTTTAAGTCTCATACTATGTTTCATTCTGGATGGAATTATTATTCCTTTAGAACACTGCAGATTTTAAAGTGAGGTCCATAGAAGGCAACTCACATAAACAAAAATAAATAGTGCCATTTCTCTTTCTTGTTCAAGGGGTAAGTGGTGATAGTGCAAGATTATGGCATTAACTCACAAGTTCATTAGCCACTTTTACCTGGGATTAAAATTCCATCATACATGTTAGTGGCCCAGATGCCTAACTATCTGGCTACTACCTATTTGTGAATAAATGTATTGAATACTATTAAATTATTATATAAATGAACCAGCAACTGAAAAGGCCTTTTCATATGTCACATAGCTTCTTATATGACAGTGGAATAAGTCAGTGTTGAAGTTTGAAGCACATGTTGAATCTCTGCTTATAACATATTGCTGTTTAAAATTAGTTGTAAAGGACCTAGACTACAGCTCTACAAACGCATTGTCTCAACCAGCTCCCTGAGATGTCCACCTGTGATGCGTTGCTGTATATGCTGGCTGCTTGTTGGCTGCTTTTCCTTCACTATACAGTCCAACTCATCAATTTAATAATCAAGAAATATTACAATATCTGTTTGGCGAAGAAATTCATAAATAGGAACAATTTATATTTATTTTCTAAACTAATTTCAAGCATTTGAGCATCTACAATCTAGTAATCTACGCTAAAAGTTGCTACTTTGAGGAATCTAAATGTGAAATTAAGGCTACATCCACACTGATCAGTTTAAGTTTTAAAAGTCTGTTTTCAGTTTCCTACTGTCATTGTTTCCAAAGTTTTGGGGTGGAGGAAAATGCTGTTTCAGTGGTGATGAGAGATGTAAACGTATCAAAATCAATGCATTCTCAAACAGAAGTGTGTTAGGGTGGATGTGGCCTAAGATGAGATGGGACTTTATATTTTTGGTTATTCATACATGGGCATACTTTATATTTGTCTTCAAAGATAATTTTAAGCACTTAAGCATGAGCTTTTAGATGAACGGTTATGAGATAATTTGAAACAAATTCAGTTAAAGTTGTAGACTATTAGAGTAAGTGGGAGTTATAAGTGGGAGTTTCTGTATAAAATAATAAATATAGAATAAGTAATATTAGCATTTAATTGATTGTATGTTTAATAATTGAATGTTGATTAAAGTTATAGGCATAGATAATGAATAGCAAACCTTTTTTACGATGATGAATGACACTATTTAGACTGTGTAATGTGCAAGGAAATAAAAACGTTGACGACATGCAAGCAGGCTGTACCTTTAGTGTTAACAAGCTGGAGCAACGACTTCTTCCAGTGACTATGTACTCATGGAAAGTGTTTAAGTACCCCAGCTTTTAAAAGCATTTTTAAGTGGACCCAAACTATTGAACCCCACTGTGTGTATGTGCATCTCCTGAATTTTGTGATTTCAAATCAAAGAACAGCTATTTACACTGGCACAGTGTTGGGGCAATTGCTGCCAGGCAGCAATGCATTTAGAAAGTGTTTGAAAAACATTTGCATAACTCTTACAAGCAATCACTTTCATAAGTCAACAAATAGATAGCATTATTGTTAAGATGACAGTGCTTGAATAAGAGTTGTCCAATTTTGTTTTGAAGCTATTACAAGCCAAATACATCTATTGGTTTCTTTCAACCTTATCTCATCTTTTATCCCTTCTTGCTCACCTCATTCTCTCATCTTGCCTTTCATATCCTTTCTTTTTTACTCTCTTCAGTCCATCATCAATTCCTATCTCATTTCAGCTTTAGCTCTGACAGTTCAGATAAGACCCTTTTGTCAAGAAATTACAGGACATTTTGGTTCAGACTGAGACAGATATTTTTCTTTCTGTTGATAATTTTTATCATATCTTTTAACATATGCGGTAGATACTTTTTAAATTGCTGCTAATCACAGAGTTTTTATTTATTTTATTTAATTATTTCGGTAACACTTTACATTAAGGTTCTATTCGTAAACTCCAATTTACTTATTGTAAAGTGTTGAAAAATCTAATTAAAATGTCATTATATCTCCAATTTAAGCACCTTTGAAAATTCAACATTTATATATTTTTGTTTAATTGATTTGCATCTGACAGTTTGCTCAGTGGCCCAATCTCTTACCTCATATGTTGCTTACTTGCTCACTCATTCATGCACACACAAGTATACGCATATAGAAATACTCACTGAGGCAAGTATAGACAAAAGTACCCTTATTTGCTCACTACTTTCACTAATACAGGTTGTATTCAGCAGCAGTCTTTAGATCCAATCACCTTCCCCTATCTGTCCTCTGGCAACCCTTTTCTGTCTTTCTGATCCCTTCACTCACTCTTTTTTTCCCCCATGCATCTTTCCCTCTACACTTACTGTCTTCTTTTTAATGCCCCTTTCATCTTTCTTCATATTATCTATGGCAAGTGTTTTGGTTTTAATATCTCAGTATCATCGTCTGTTGCTGGGGGCATGGAGGAGTGTGCTTAAACTGACAGTTTGAATGGTGCACACCCTTCTTCTGATTGATCTCTACATTACATTTTCTGTCAAAACCAGTGCTTGAAGTGGACTGATATCAGTGCTGTTACTCCTTCCCTGAGAATTTCTCCATCCACCCAGAGGTGAGGTGCCCATTAGCGTTTCTCCTTCTGGGTGACAGTACCGCCATTTAAGAATAGCTGCGGTATGCTGCTAGTACTGTGGCGTCTTTTTTTCATCATTGCAGGTACTGCGTACCGGTGGCTACCGGCTCACAGATTTGGGCAAGCTACTCAAAACATTTAGCTAGCTAAGCTACCAACTACTTGACAGAAAAATTATTTAAATTAGCTAAGCTAAAAGCTACACTTCAGAGAAAGTAGCAAGTCACACTATTAGCCACACACCAAAAGAAGCTTTCTACATTTAAGCTGCTTTATTTTTTATTTTTTTTCAACCATATGCATAGAGCATACTGTCATAGTGTCTAAAATGATTATTCACATGAAGTTCATCAAAGTCATGGTACATTATAGTGCAATACAGTATACAAGTATACAGTATGGTGCAATATAAAATGTATATGCATATAAAAAAATAATTTACAAACATGTAACTCATATTTACAGTTGTGCTCAATAGTTTGCATACCCTTGGAGAATTGGTCATATATGAACCATTTTTAAAGAAAACATGAGTGAGCAGACATAACACATTTCTTTTATTTCTTATGGGATTCATATTCAACTGTAGGTTATAACAGAATGGCACAATCATAAAACAAAACATGGCAACAAAGAAAAAAATGAAATGACCCCTGTTCAAAAGTCTGCATACCCTTAGTTCTTAATACTGTGTATTGCCCCCTTTAGCATCAATGATAGCATGCAGTCTTTTGTAATAGTTGTCTAGGAGGCCCCAAATTCTTGCAGGTGGTATAGCTGCCCATTCGACTTGGCAAAATGCCTCCAGGTCATGCAGTCTTTGGTCGTCTTGCATGAACCGCACGTTTGAGATCTCCCCATAGTGGCTCGATGATATTAAGGTCAGGAGACTGTGGTGGCCACTCCAGAACCTTCACCTTTTTCTGCTGTAACCACTGGAGGGTCAACTTGGCCTTGTGCTTAGGGTCATTGTCGTGCTGGAAATTCCAAGTGCGTCCCATGTGCAGCTTTCGTGCAGAAGAATGCAAATAGTCTGCCAGTATTTTCTGATAACATGCTGCATTCATCTTGCCATCAGTTTTCACCCACCTCACACACCCCCAAAACATCAGTGAGCCACCAACATGCTTCACAGTGGGGATGGTATTCTTTTCACTATAGGCCTTGTTGACACCTCTCCAAACATAGCGCTTATGGTTGTGACCATAAAGCTCTATTCTGGTCTCGTCACTCCAAATTACAGTGTGCCAGAAGCTGTGAGGTGTGTCTAGGTGTTGTCGGGCATATTGTAACCGGGCTTTTTTGTGGCATTGGCGCAGTAAAGGCTTCTTTCTGGCAACTCGACCATGCAGCTCATTTTTGTTCAAGTATTGTCATATTGTGCTCCTTGAAACAACCACACAGTCTTTTTCCAGAGCAGCCTGTATTTCTCCTGAGGTTACCTGTGGGTTTTTCTTTGGATCCCGAACAATTGTTCTGGCAGTTGTGGCTGAAATCTTTCTTGGTCTACCTGACCTTGGCTTGGTATCAAGAGATCCCCGAATTTTCCACTTCTTAATAAGTGATTGAACAGTACTGACTGGCATTTTCAAGGCTTTGGATATCTTTTTATATCCTTTTCCATCTTTATATAGTTCCATTACCTTGTTACGCAGGTCTTTTGACAGTTCTTTTCTGCTCCCCATGGCTCAGTATCTAGCCTGCTCAGTGCATCCACGTGAGAGCTAACAAACTCACTGACTATTTATACACAGACACTAATTGCAATTTAAAAAGCCACAGGTGTGGGAAATTAACCTTTAATTGCCATTTAAACCTGTGTGTGTCACCTTGTGTGTCTGTAACAAGGCCAAACATTCAAGGGTATGTAAACTTTTGATCAGGGCCATTTGGCTGATTTCTGTTATCATTATGATTTAAAAAGGAGCCAAACAACTATGTGGTAATAAATGGCTTCATATGATCACTATCCTTAAATAAAAGACAGTTTTTTTTGCATGATCAGTCATATTTTCAAAATCAATGCCAAAATTTCACAATTTCTGCCAGGGTATGCAAACTTTTGAGCACAACTGTATACATTCTACCTATACTAACCCATGTGTTCAATATGCAAAATCACAATTTTTACATTTTATTTTTCATACTTGTACTAACCTACTACCTGTACAAACTCATACCTCTTTGCACATAGTTTCATTTGCAAATTCCTGTACAACATTTCTACGTACATATGCTATACATCTTATCCTGTAATTTTGTGTGTAGCTATTGTATTTCTGTTTGTAATGAAAGTTTATGTTCAGAGGCTTAATTCCTTGTGTGTGAGCACATCTGGGCAATAACACTCCATTATATGATAGTATCAGATGGTAATACCTTGGTACTTTGATATACAACTACAATATTTATGTACAATTCTGTATTTAAAGGGTGCTTCAGAGTACTTCAAAGAATACCTTGGTACTACTACAGTACTTTAAAATATGGTTGCCATATTTATAAACTATTGTATTTACTTGGGGCCTTAAGGAAATTCAAAGAATACCATGGTACTACCATGGTACTTCGATATATGATTACCTTATTCGTATAACATTGTATTTACACGGTGCTTCCTGGTAATGGTACATGTCCAAAAAATGGTAATGCTTTGGCACTTTTTTAAGATACGTTTCATGTAGGCTACTCTTTTGGTTGTAAAATATCTTTACCTGCAGTAGTCATTCACAAGCTGCACACGTGTGGAACTTAATAAGACCTTCTTCATCACTGGCAAACGATATGACGCATTTGTAGGTTTGGTTTTCATTGATTGCAGATAAATATCCACTGCAACCAGCGTTCATTTTGTTCTCCTTGTTTTATAGTATTCTGTGACCATGTTGGTGAGTGAGAAACCACTTCAAATGATACAGTGCATACTTGTGCTGTCTGAGTGAATGCAAACCAATTTAGACCGTTTTGCTGTCCAGTGTTACCAATTCATTGTAAAGAAATGACTCAAGTGAGATTAATTTATGAATTGGACATGTCTAGTTATGGTTCAAAACCACCAACAGTAAATACTAGACACATGATAGTGACACATTCAAAGATTTATATCAATACATTAAAGCATTTTTAAAGTGTAGAATATTCCCATGAGCATTTCTCCTCTACAGGTTCTCCACAGGGCTGTATTCTTTCACTGCTGTCATTTATTCTCTGTACTGATAGATGCAAAATTCATTATCCGGATAGGCATATTATTAAATATGCAGATGACACCGTTATTTTTAGTCTCTTAAAACAGGGGGAGAGTGAACATGGACCTTTTTTTTAAAGTATTTTTTAGATTTGTGCGAAACATGTTTGTGACGAGGAGGAGGGCGGGGCCGGGCCAGGCCAGGCCATGAGGACACATGCCCGGCCCTGAATCAGGCTAAGCAGCCGGGAGGGGGATAGAGATGAGCCGGAGGCACCAGTTGGAGAGAGAGAGCAACATGCGGCCGCTGTGTGTGTGTGTCTATGTGTTTGTGTTTAAGATGATTTGAGTTCACTTATTTTATTAAAACTTACGTTGACTGTTCTGCCAGTTTCCGCTGCCTCCTTGCCCATCCCTTACCCCATTGCAAACTTTTTTAGAAATAAATGTGGGCAAAACCAAAGACGTGATAATAGATTTCAACAAAAGTGTTAGTACCTATACCAAAATTATTATTGAATGTAATGAGTTTGAGATGGTCTGTGCTTATAAACATCTCGGCACAGTTATTGATAAAAAGTTAAAGTGGGTGGAAATACAAATTTGATTGTGTTAAAGGGACAGAAGCACTTGTATTTACTTAGGAAGCTGAAGTCTTTTGATGTGGGTAAAACTGTACTTGCATTGTTTTACAGATCTTTTATTGAATCTGTCTTAACATTTACCATCATCTGTTGGTTTTTTATGGAATGAATGTTAAAAGTAGAGCGCAGTTGCAGAGAATTGTGGATTTGGGATCGGGTATTACAGGTGTAGGGCAGCTAAGTCTGTCCGCTCTATGTGAAAAGCGGGCTCTTAGGCTTTGACCATATTAAATGATTCTTCTCATATCGTTCACTCGGAATTTGAAGTCCTCCCTTCAGGTAGGCAATATAGAGTTCCTAAGTTTAGGACTGTAAGAGCTTCAAGATCATTTTAGTAAATGCTGTCCAGTTGTTAATGTTTATCTGAGGTAGGGGATAAGTAAGACATTTATATTTATATTGTTTATATAAAGGTTGAAATATGGTGCTGTACTACTTTATTATTTAAATTTTATTAGTTGTGATTTGTATCTGTTTTATTCTGTATATTGTATGTATGTAGGTGTTTGTCATCAGATGCTGCAACAGAACATATATTGGCCTCTGAAGGGACAATAAAGATTTACTAAGTTAAAGTAGCTCTAATCCACACATCCAATCTCGTTTCATTAATTGGATGCCAGGTTTGGTAACCTGGTTTCGTAATGAGACAGAAATTTGTTTCTAAAATACCAAGAATTCCTTGAGAATTGCACATACGGACTATGAGTAATTAGAAAAAGTAGGTTTTTCAGAACATTTAAAATGGCGGAAAATCTTGTTGGGCGGAAATAAGACGATGACTAACATACACAAATAGGGGCTCCACACCAGGGATGCGCACAGGGGAGTGGCTCAGTGGCCCAAGCCACTGCCCCTTTGCCCTCCTGGGCTGAGGTGCCCCTCTGGAGAAAGAAATTATATTTGCAAATATTCACTTTGCAGAAGCTTTTTATCCAAAGCGTCAAAGCGATTAAGACATGATGAAGAGTAAAACACTCTCTGCGTAATTTTTTATTGTTTATCTAAATCATAAAGTTATAATATATAAGATAAAGAATAATAAAGTGAGCCCTTATACTGTTGCTGAACTGAATGAAGCAAGCTGTTTTCTACAAATTACGGTGTATTAAAGTATACAGTGCATACATATATAAAGCCATATACTGTACTGTCAATACAGTTTATAAAAGTGATAACACTTAAGGAACCTTGTAATATAACTGCATAATGTTAAATAACACCACGTCTGCATATCAGGCAACACATTATGCTGTACATATTGTATATGTTCAAATTTTGTGTTGCACACTGTTATAGTACTACACTTTCATTAAAAAAAATTTGAGACAGAAAGAGAAAGAGTGTAAGGAAGGCTGCTAAAGGAAGTGTTTCTTTGCAAAGCTGGATTCAAAACACCAGCAAGCAAGCAGGTGAATCATGTGATGAAAATATATAGCAAAAGATCCTGCACAGTGCACACTGTGTCTCCAGGAAAGTATTTTTCCTCAAAATCATTTGCCATGGGAGGAAGTAATGTATAACTTTGTGTTTGCAAGTAAAGCATATTTTAAGTAAAACTAAAATTAATATGAGTTTACAGATAAAAAATAAAAAAAATGTAGTTATATACATTATTTTACATGAGTTGTGTATTTAGCATATTAATATATAGACAATACTATTACAGTCACAAGGCACCAGGTCAGAGAGTCAGGTACTGGTGAGGGTGAGGGGGGTGCCCTTTTTCCTCAGTTTGAGTCACTGCCTCTCAAAATGTCTGTACAAGGTCCTGCTCCACAACTTTTGTTAATTTCATATTTATTTATTTAATTAAATAGAATGGTTTTTTTTTGTTTGTTTGTTTGTTTTTCTCTGAATGTCACTAAATAATATCCCCCACAAGGTCTAACATCTATGACAGGGTTTAGGTTTTGGGCTGTGCACACTGATTGCAGTAGGAGATACTAATGCTCTTTATTTTCCCAGTCTTGTAAACCAAACCTAAAGTAGTGACCTTTTCCAGACAGATCATGTGATCACATCAGGGGAGTCACCTAAAAAGAGTTAGATGGTGATGAGTGAATGTGTCACTATAGCACCAACAGGGGCAATGCACAACTTATCTCATTAGTAATCTGATACCATTGGACAGGCTGGTTGGTTCTGGTCTTGTCCTGATCAGTCTGAGCAATATTTGACATCAAAGTAGAGTCTGCACAAGATTTATTTTTTAATCTACCTTCTCAGTTTGTTCCTTATATCTTCTTTTCCCTCCCTTCTCACTCTGTTCCCTGCATCTGCTCATTACACACCTGTTTAACAGTGGCATTCACCTCAACATGTGAATATAACATTTTCAGCCAGTCTGCAAATTCAAAATGAAAAGCTGCTGGAAAACATATCACATGCTTTTCTGGTAACAACCTGCTTTGGACAAGCTGGCTTATTTACTTTCATTATTGGGTTGACCTGATTTCAAAGCCTTTATAGGCTGTGAGCAAATAAATCATTGTAATGGAAACGCCTGTGATGCAAGCACATCCTAGTGCTGCCATGTAATGTGTTTGCTCATTCATTGTTTTTTATTGTCTTTATATATAGTGTATGTTGTGCATCTAATTGAGGATCCGGTTTTATTTCAGTTACGTTTTTTGTGTGTGATAAGAGTTTCTTGGTCTTTAAAACTAAATGTCAAATAACATCTGCTTGGTTATTGAGTTAATAGTTTATGTCCTTGAATAACATATGGTTATTAAGGGTGTTGAATTGTTTCCTGACAAACCCAAAGCAAAACAGTTTTCACTACAAAAAGATGGGGAAACTCAAAAAGACACAATCGACATCTTTTTAGTAAAGTTTTAGAAAGCAATTTCTTGTGAGTTGCTCTAACAGAAAGCATACAATTCTTATTGAAAATGAGGAACATTCATTTGGAAATTATTGAAGGAGGAAAGCACAGACTCCTGAAAAACTTGTCTTTGGGAGACAGAATGATTTTTGTCAGATGCACTATTATTTTGGGTAAACCCACTTATTTGGATATTTGTAAATGTGAGAAGAGAGCTGACAAAATGGTTTCAGGAGATTTCATCAATCTCTAACCTTTTAAAATGCAACCCATAGGTGTTGATCATCCTTCAAGAAGTGTTCTTGGCTGTGCAGTCTGCGGAGATGGCAACCGGACTCCGCCCCCTCTGGTGGGAGGCGTGGCAAACTCTGGGTCGCGCCCAACTAAGTCTTGGTGAAGTGGAGCTAGTAAGTACAGAAAATTAATTTACAAAATAAAATAAAATTGCCCAGTAATGGACCAAAGTAACTGCAAATTGATGGAATTAGTGGGGACATAATCATTACATTTGACATTAGTTTATTTCTCCTATGTCTTTCGTTCTCTATTTCCCCTTATAAATCTCTACCTTCCCATCTTTCTCCATCTCTATGTCTCCTCAAAACATTAATTTATATTTTTATCGATGCCTTTCTCCTTTACTCTCTTCTGCCTCACAGCAATTCTTTGTATTTAAACTTTTTGCATTAACCCTTCTGTTATGTTTAAAATTAATAACATCTGTCAGAAATGACCTATATAGAGTTCAATAGATTTTTAATAGATTTACAGCACTCTCATCTATAAATTTTGAACATGAAAACTGGCATAGGCTTACCTACATGTTTTCACACTGAACACAGGCTTACATAGCAACATTTTAACTGGAAAATCAGTGGTGGTACTACTGGTGTACAGTAGATATACAGAAATCCTTAGCTTTACTGTAAAGATTTACACTACTTAAAATAAGCTGATACTTAGATTACTTAAAAATTTGATTTTTCAAAGAAAACAGAATCATGGTTTATATTTAGCAAAATTACAACCATAGGAATATTGCAAAAAGAGCATTTTGCAATTGAACTAGAAATGCGTGCGTGCGTGCTTGTAAGAGAGAAAGAGTTAGAGAGATAGTGACACTCTTCACTCAAGAGAAGCTCACAGCTGCATTGAAAACCAGCAGTATTCCCCCCCGGGTCAGATTTGACCCGAGCATAGGCGAAAAGTTTGATAGTCCATAAATATAAACAAATATTGTAAAAGTTTTTTTAACACATTAATTTAGTCAATGAGGATTACCTGGTCAAAATGACCTGACCATAACAAGAGGGTTAACTTTCCCCTGTTGGTTCTCTGCGCTTGTCAGTCAGTATGAGATGAATGGGAGTCATCTTGCCAGTTATCTTTCATTCAGCAGTGTCACTGTGATAAAATATGTGCTTGAGCACATCCAAGCCTAGGAGCATGAAAGATTACAGAACACTGCCCCACCTTACATGCCCCAACCTGTGTGTAAATTTGTGCATTAGACAGGTGATGTGCTTACTGAAGAAATAAAAACCTTGCGGATCCTGCAGTTCTTTGGCACTTAACTGCTTGTGTGTTTGTATGTGTATGTCAATGCATGAATTATACTCTAAACACCAAGCTTGAAGTCTTGGCTAGAGATAGAGTGAATACTTTTCTATTTTGGGCCAAGCATGTCATGTCAAGTCACTGAGTAAAGAGAAAAATAACCGGAGGATGACAGAGGACTCAAGAAAAACATTAAAACTGAAGTTTACATGCAGTATTTTTCAAGTGAGATTTAGTTTTCTAAAGATGATGGAACATATTTCCTAGAACTGTAGCTATGGTAATTATTGCCGTTTATTTTCTAAGCAACAATATATATTATTATTCAAATGTCTTTGCACAAAATAAGTAACAAAAACTTTACAAATGTAGCTTGCAGGCCTGATGATGAATTATGAAATTATTCATAATTTACTCACCCTTGTGTCATTTCAAACATGTATGACATTTTAATTCTGAACACAAAAGGAGATTAAATAAAACCATCTTTTCAATACAATGGCAGTGGGTAATGCCTCGCTTTAAAGCTTAAAAAGGACCCCAAAATAACATTGATGTAGTCCATTTGATTTGTGTGTCATATTCCAAGTCTTCTAAAAGGCATACAACAACCTACAATTTAAGTCATTTTGCAGTTAAAAACTTGACATCCATTGCACGTTCATGCATGAGTGTTTATAAGAAGCTCATTCACTTTAAACTTTAAAGTGAGGCACTTTATGGGTTTGAGTGACCTGAGGGTAAGTAAATAATGACAGAATTTACAGTTTTGGGTCAACTATTCCTTTAAAAAACATTTGGTCATGGAAACATAATATACCAGTATATATATTTTTTACCAATGCTCAGCGCTTAAGAATTTTATTAGCTAGAAATTGCTCTTCTCAAATGCAATCTCAAAAAAAAATGTTTTTATATTTTTATTTAAACATCCTAATCATGAACGACTGGAAAAGTCCTGGAAATTATTTGGTCAAAAATAGTGGGAACCCTGAAAATAGAAGTTTTTCTTAGATACTGCTGTTGTTTATGTTCCCTGTCTGGATGTTCTTTTACAGGAGGGATGCAGGTTTGTTTATTTATTTAATGTTATTGTTCTAATTTCATAAAAATGTCACAATGGCACAAAAATAGTTTCAAATCCAAACAACTCAGCACAATTCAGGATTCAGTGCCATTCGGTCTGTTGCTGCTGTTGATTTTTCCTTATCGTTGAGTGTGATTGGGTGAACTGATGAAATCATCTACTTTCTGTTAAATCGATGAGGCCCCTGGAGCAGAGGAGGTCTCCCAAAGCCATCAGATGGCTTTATTCCTCATTAAAGTTTTTCCTCTTGACTAGGGCTAGATTCTTGGCTCCAGCTCACACTGGCAACAGCTCTTATATTCTTCTTCTCTTAGGACTGATATGTGATCTTGTGTTTCTGAAGTAATCTGCCATTCCTTCAAAATGTTGGGTCAATTGGGCATTTATGAAAGTAAAGTTGTCCACTAAATGCTATTTATGAAATCATTATTTATCCATGAGATTAAAAAAAAAAACTCTCTTTCCTCTGACTCATTCTCTCTTTCCCTGCCACTCCCGCTTGTCCCTTTGGTAACATGACCTGGGTGACTTATTCACAACAGGAACTAGACTTTAGATCTCATATAGAAATAAATGAGCATATGTTAGAGCTGTTCTCCATGGTACGTCATCTCCTGAGAAGCAGTCAAGCTGCTGTAATGCTGTTTGCACACATAAACCCATCTTTATAGAATAAATGTTTAGCTTTCTGACAGTCACTGTAATACTGTGTGGATTTTGTTTATTGGATGCTCTTATGTAGAATACATCTGTGACACATCTGCCTACATTTCCATACTGTAGTTGTTGCGTAATGACTGTACTGAAGTAATGTGGATGTTGTGTTCCTAATAATGTGGTTTGCAGCTCTTTAACCAACTCCTGTTGTTTGCATACAAGCACAGACTGTGATTTTTTTTTTTTAAGGCTTATTATCAGATTTCTAGTTTTATTCAGCCTAACCACATGCCGTTTTTTTTTAAGTCTTGAAGTGGGATTTTCTTTCTTTTTCTTTTTTTTTTTTTTTGAGGAAATGTGAATTGACTATTGCGTGAGCATGCATGATTTAGCTAATTTTATTTAGTTCCCACAGAATGCTACAGGATTTTATCATGACAACTCAAAGAACTAGTTAGAATCCATTAATTCTCAAAATTGATAATAAAATATATAAATAACATTCATTCATGCTCATTTTGGAGTATAACGTATGTGCTCTCATTGGAGTACTACAGAGCAACTGTGCATGTCGTTATATTTTGGCAAAACACAACATTGGAGTGCAGAATCAGTATTCAGTTACATATTGTGTGCCACTGTCGGTGTGGTCATATACATATAAAATTACATAAAAATAAATTACAAATACAAATGAAACTGATTTTAAACTTAATTAGTCTCGTGGAGAGAGTATTAAACCAAGTGCTTCAATTAAAGATTAATCTCATGTGGAAGATTTGTGTTGTGATTTTGTTAAAGGTGGATGTGTCATAAAATACAGCTGAAAACAGTGCCCGCACATCTAATCCAGCTGGCATAATCAAGCTTGAAAGGTCCTAATAGCCAGCTCTCAAGGCTCTGTTAGTAATAAACGAGCACAAACTCATTCATCTCTTCAGATACTGCCGTTTTCAGCACCTCATTTTGATTGTAACCCAAGATAATTCATGTGATTCAGCTATTATGGACTGTATTTTCAAAGCCTTATGATTAGTAAAAATGGGAATGTCATTCAGAAATCCAGGAGTGTAGAAGCAAGATGAAAGTTCAAATGTGATAGATTTTGTAATCAGATGGGAATGGATACATATTACCCATTTCTATATTGACTGTACCGTGCATATGCTGTACATGTCATATCTCGTTTCACTTACACTATATGGTCAAAAGTTTTTGGACTACCCAGTATCAGTTCAAGGATGGGCAAGAGGCGGCAGGAACCAGCTGAACAGTAAACATACATTTTTAATATCAAACTTAACTTAAAACAAACATAAACACAGACACATGTAATGTGGAACGAATGCGTCTCTCTTGAACTGGCACCTCTTTATCTCGCTCTCCCGCTGATCAGCTGAATGGCTACGGCTATGCCCTCCTCCTTCTCACAACCCCCTTCGAATGAACAGTTTGCCTTGGCCCCTTAAAGGAATGGTTCACCCAAAATGAAAATTCACTCATCATTTACTCACCCTCATGCCATCTCAAACTCGCATGACTTACTTTCTTCTGTGGAACACAAAGATTTTTTTAAAGAATGTATGAGGTGTTTTTTTTTGTTTTGTTTTTTCCTTACAATGTAAGTCAATGGGGACCAAAATTTCAAGCTCCAAAAAAGATATAAAAGCAGCATAAAGGTAATTCATACGACTCGAGCGGTTTAATCCATGCCTTTTAAAGCAATAAGATCGTTTGGGTGAGATACAGACCAAAATGTAACTCATTATTAACTATAAATCTTGGCATCCATAATCTCCTTGGCACGTTCATGAGGGAAGCTTGTTCACACTTCTTTATGCTTAATGCATGTGCAGAGCTCTGTACGCAAACTAGACACAGTGTTGCCAGGTTTGCGGTGTTTTGCATTTCACTTAGACTAGTGTAAACAGCTAGGTAATTCTGCAGATTTTTGTTCAGTTTTTACCATAAGAGTACAACACACCTTGTGGGTCAAGTTTTTTACGATACTTTTAAAATGTACATTTGTCCTCACAAGGTTGACGGGAAACACAAACACACTAAAAAAATAATTGATGTGCAACGATCCAAAATTAAGTACCTGGCATTCACGTGCAGCGTCAAAGCATTTCCCTCTTGAAGCCTGCACTGTGTTCCAATCGGGCCAGATGTCAAGTTTAAAGTTAATAAGGACATACTGTACATTTTAATATGTTTTTCACCCAAAGCGATCGTATCACTTCAGAAAACAAGGATTAAACCGTGCGAGTCTTATGGATTACTTTTTATGTTGCCTTTATTTCCTTTTTGGA
Organism: Myxocyprinus asiaticus; assembly: GCF_019703515.2. NCBI lineage: Eukaryota > Metazoa > Chordata > Actinopteri > Cypriniformes > Catostomidae > Myxocyprinus > Myxocyprinus asiaticus. The sequence goes on from NC_059347.1 coordinate 34,815,929, forward strand.
GCTTGAAAGTTTTGAACCCCATTGACTTGCATGGTATGGACAAAAACACCTCTTCAAAAGGTGAAAACTATTTTGTTTGTGTTCCGCAGAAGAAAGAAAGTCATACAAGTTTGGGATGGCATGAATTATGATGGAGAACTATTCCTTTATTTCCATTGAAGATAATGCCATGGCAGACAATGATATTCTAAAGAATTGTTGTCTTCCAACTTTGTGGTAACAGTTTGGGGAGTGCCCTTTTCTAGTCCAGCATGACAATGCCCCTGTGTGTGCCCAATGCAAGTTTAAAAAAATTATTTTCTCAATCTGGTGTGTAAGAAATTGATTGTGTTGCACAAAGTCCAGACCTGAACCACATTGATCAGCTTTGGGATGAATTGGAACACTGACTGCGAGCCAGGCACCATTGCCCAACATCAGTGCCCGACCTCACTGATGCTTGAGTCTGAATTGGAGCAAATCGCTGCAGCAATATTCCAACATCAAGTGAAAAGCCTTCCTGGAAGAATCAAAGCTGCTAGGAAGGACCAGCTCCCTATTAATGCCAGTGGTTTTTCAATTACAGTGCATTCATAAAGTATTCAGGCCCCTTAATTTATTTTATTTTTTTTCACATTGTTATGTTAAAGCCTTGTGCTAAAATGCTTTATACATTTTTTCACATCAATCTACACTCCATACCCCATAATGACAAAGCAAAAAACAGATTTTAGATAACTTTGCAAATTTATTCAAAAGAAAAATTGAAATATCACATTGACTTAAGTATTCAGACCCTTAACTCAGTACTTAGTTGAGGCATTTTGGGCAGCGATTACGGCCTCAAGTCTTTTTGGGTATGATGCAACAAGCTTTGCACACCTGGATTTGGGGATTTTCTGCTATTCTTTTCTGCAGATCCTCTAAAGCTCTGTCAGGTTGGATGGGGACTGTCAGTGGACAGTTTCAGGTCTCTCTTGATATGTTCGATTGGGTTGAAGTCCGGGCTCTGGCTGGGCCAATCAAGGACATTCACAGAGTTGTTCCTAAGCCACTCTTCTGTTGTCTTGGCTGTGTGCTTAGGGTCACTGTCCTGTTGAAAGGTGAACCTTCAGCCCAGTCTGAGGTTCTGAGCGCTCTGGACAAGGTTTTCATTAAAGATGCACTCAGTGATTCCTGAGAAACACTGTTGATATTCGAACTCAACTGCCAAAACAAACACACCCTTCTTAATCCCTTCAGTGCTCCTTTGGATGCTCCGCCCCCTCCAAACAGACAAGCAAGCACAAAAACAGCATACAAAACACAGCAACTAGAACTAGCGAGAGTTAGTTGTTTAGTTTGATTTTACAGTAACACATACAAAACCAGTGACTGAAGAGGGTGCTACCAAACGTGTATAAAACCCTTTACAAATGTTGTGCAGACAAATACCATTAGACGATTAGAGCGAACAACAACACAGCAAGTAATGTAAATAACGTTAGCTATGTAGTGGGTTAGCAAACTGTTGCAACAGTAAGTTGCTGCTGCTAAAATAACTTGCAGAGAAGACGAGACAGTTTTACACACACCAGCTCCAGACACTCACAGCTCTCCTGCTACTAAATCTAACATCACAACAACAGCATATATGGGTTCTGTGAAACATAGCAAAATTTATGTTACCCACCTATCGAGAAGAAAAAGAGCAACTTCAGCATCCGTCTTCATGCCTTTTACCTCTTGGAGGTCTCTCCACCGCTGAAAAGCCTCGCCGATGTTGACGCAGCTCCTAGCCCTCGACTTATCATAATCCTTCTTTTTTTAGTTTATATTCGTCTGACCTTTTTCTCTTGGTCTGTTTCTCAGTCATTTGTCCTACTTGGAGTTTAGAAAGTTTGCATCAGCCAGATTTGCCATCGCTCTTCTAATGAATTTCCCTCTCGTTCTACCTCCACCCCCCATCCTGTGCACACGCAAGGACCACCCCCGTTTCTGATTGGCTGGAGTAGTGTTGTGTGGATCGGTCTGATCCACTTTGTTTTTGTCCCATTTACAGAGCCAGGGCTGTGTACAAATACTAGATTTTCTTTTCAGCCCACCCACAGAATGGACAGCTAGCAGACTGTGAGGTGGTATTTGCAGAATTTGACAAAAAGTGTGTTGGATTAGAATTACTGAGTGCACCTTTAAGGATATCTCTGTATTTTGCTGTGTTCAGCTTTCCTTCAACCCTAGCCAGTCTCCTAGTCCCTGCCGCTGAAGAACACCCCCACAGCATGATGCTACCACCACCATTCTTCACCGTTGGGATGGTATTGCGCAGGTGATGAGTGGTGCCTGGTTTCCTCCAGACATGACACTTGGAATTGAGACCAAACAGTTCAATCTTCATTTCATCAGACCAGACAGTCTTGTTTCTCAGAGTCTGACAATCCTTAAGGTGCTTTTTCCAAGCGGGCTTTCCTGCAAGTTTCTCCCTTCTCCACACATGATCTCTGGAGCTCAACCAGAGTGACCATCGGGTTCTTGGTCACCTCTCTTACCAAGTCCCTTCTCCCCCGATTGCTCAGTTTGGCCGGGTGGCCTGTTCTAGGAAGAGAACTGGTTGTTCCAAATTTCTTCCAATTCGGAATTATGGAGGCCACTGTGCTCTAGGGAACCTTCGATGCAGCCGAATCTTTTTTTATTTGTAGCCTTACCCAGATCTGTGCCTCGATACAATCCTGTCTCTGAGCTCTGCAGGCAGTTCCTTTGACCTCATAGCTTGGTTTTTGCTCTGATATACATTTTCATCTGTGAGACCTTATGTAGACAGGCGTGTGCCTTTCCAAATCATGTCCAATCAATTGAATTTGCCACAGGTGGACTCCAATCAAAGTGTAGAAAAATCTCAAAGATGATGCAGAGAAATTGAATGCACCTGAGCTAAATTTCAAGTGCCATAGCAAAGGGTCTAAATACTTATGTCAATGTGATATTTCAGTTTTTCCTTTTAATAAATTTACAAAGTTATCAAAAATCTTGTTTTTGCTTTGTCATTATGGGGTATGGAGTGTAGATTGATGTGAAAAAAATAATAATTTAAAGCATTTTATTTAGCATAAGAATGCAACATAACAAAATGTGAAAAAAATGAAGGGGTCTAAATACTTAATGAATGCACTGTAAATGACCAACAGGATAATATGTTTGTAGTGGTTGGGTGTCCACAAACTTTTGTCCACATAGTGTATATGCACATGCTAAATGGTCTTTGTGTGTATTCCAGGCTGTGCGGTCCTTTCAAGTTGCAGTGCACCTTTATCCATCCCAGTTTGCCCTCTGGGAAGAGGACTTAAACTGGGCTTTACAACTCCAGGAGCAGAAACGAGCCATCCGCCAAAGAGCCACACAGGAAGATGAAGCCCGGCGGCTCATTGTGGAAGCTCCTGAGCTGAAGAGAGATTATAATTTTGAAAGTGATGAAGTAATTGAGGCCTGCTCAGCCATGGCTGAGAGACAGAAACAATACGAGGACTTAAAGAAAACGGCAGTTGTTGTGAATGCACAGGGAGTGGCCAAGGAGGTGGTTGTCGAGGATGACAACAGACCCACTTCCTCATCACAAAGTGTTTTGGTGAAGGCACGAGGACTCTGAGAGAAATAGATATGTTTTTGTCTCTTCTGTGTATATTGTTTAGAGTATGTAAATACTGTTGATTTGATCCTCCAACGTTCTGATTGGCTTTCTTATAGTGTATAATACATTTAAAGTTGCCAGTGAATTTGTAGTGTGCTGTTTTTTGTTTTGAAGTGGGATTTTCTTTTTCTTTTTTCATTTTTTTTTTTTTTTGCAGAAGATGATGATAATGGAAAAAGTGTTTAGTAAATTATATTTAGTTCCCGTAGAGTACTGCAGGATAACATTTTGTCATAATAGCTCAAAGAACTAGTAAGCAGCCATTAATTTGGTTCAGATGTGAAATAAATCGAGTTTTTGTCCCTCTTCTGTGTGTATTGTTTAGCGTTAATGTGTTTGGACTGTTTGGATTGATACTTTGTTCCTCTTCTGTGTGTATTGTTTAGCGTTATTGTGTTTGGATTGATACTCCAGGTTTCTGATTAGCTTTAGTGTAGTGTTTAAAACAGTTACTGTTGGTGGTGAGCTTATATTGTGAGTACCAGATAAAAATGCTTACTGTGTGGACCATTTTCACTCAAACAGAGCATAAATTCCTTCCTTTTACTGATGCATCAACTGCTGTTCCATTTAAATACAGATTGCCTTTTAAGTTCCCACAAAAGCAGAACAATCCCCTCTTAATGTACGCTTCTGATTAGGAATGTCATAATTCGCAGTCAGCTTCGTTGCAGTTCTGTTTTAAATATCAACCTCCTCTGGGAACTGGAGCGGTATTAAAGCAGTATGAAACTCTGCTCTGCCAATACCGAGCGGGAAAAGCAAACTACTGTATACACCCACACACAACATAAACAGAATTGGATCACTTTTGCTCTGTTACCTAGCAGGGTTGTCTGTGTTGGGATAGTGAAACTAGTAAGAGATAAAGAGAATTTTAATGCAGTAATTGGGTTAGGCTAGGAGCTGAAGAGCATGCAGCAGCGGAGAGAGGTCATGCAGACCACATAGAGAAGTTATTTAGCCTATGCAGTAGTGAGAGATAGAATAAATTGACTATTTGTCATTGTAGAGATATATGATGGACATAGAAAGCAGACTGCCTCTAAGTTGCTTAGTTGTCCATAAAAATAAATGTTTACTACACTGTCTTCGTCTGAGGATTGGATCTATCATTTGGATCAATAGTCAATCAGAATTGCTCCAGGGTGACAGCACCACTGTGGGAAATATCTAAAATTTTAAGCTCCAGGCTTCTGTAAAAATTGCAGAATTCATACTGTCCTCTGGACTGCTTTTACACGATTGTTTTTAATTTGTCACACAGGGTTATATACAAAAACAAGGTGTGTTGCACCTTGTTTTTGTATATTACCCTGTGTGAAAAATTAAAAACAGAATTACTTATTTGTTAACGCTAGTCTAGAAACTACTCAATTTATCATTTTTGTGTGGTTGGTATATTTTTGGAAGAAGATCGATTAGATTGCTTCAGAAGATGTGGATTAAATCACTGGAGTCGTATGAGTTACTTTTATGCTGCTTTTACATGCTTTTTGGAGCTTCAAAGTTTTGGTCACCATTCACTTGCATTTTGGACTGTTGTCACCCAAAACCGATTAGATCGCTTTATAAGACATTAATTAATCCACTGTTATATGTATATGATTTACTTTTAATATAGCCTTTATGTGCTTTTTGGAGCTTCAAAGGCCTGGCCACCATTAACTTACATTGTATGGTCTTACAGAGCTGAAATATCCTTCTAAAAATAATTATTTGTGTTCTGCAGAAGAAAGTAAGTCACACACCTGGGATGGCATGAGTATTTATTTTTAATAAATATATTCTGAATATGAAATACATAACAAAAAATATTAAAAAATATTCATTACTACTAGCCTTAATCTCTCTCTCCTGCATGTATGCACACACTGCGTGGACACGTTTGGACTAAAGATCACCTTATGCGGGCTAATTATTTTTATTTGTTTCAAACCTTGGTGTACTCACAGAGAGTGCATGCACAGACCATGTTCATCTGGACCTAATAAAGTCCTGAATATATATATATATTATACTGATTAGACTTTTTCCCCCACATATATCCAGGGCCTTCTGACACCTCTTTTAGCCAGGGAAGCCATCCTCAGTAAAACAGAAGGGAGCATCCATTCATTGCTCTTGCCTCTTTAGCTGTAAGGAGCCATATGAAACCAAACATTGTCACTAAGTAAGGCCTAAATAAATGTATAGATAATTTAATTTGAATTACAGATCCGCTTCCAACCCAGTTGCTAGATACGATGAATGAATCGTATCTAACATTCATTCAATGATGACTTGGAAACAACTGAGAAATATACTTCTTACCCCTATCATTTTTCCTTGTATCTGGAATAACCGTCATTATATATACTGCAGTTGTTAAAAGGTCTTCATTGACAGAAGGCTACATCACCAATGTTCAGTTAGGGAAAGAAATGTGTGTTGCAGTGGTTTAACAAGAATAAGTGAAGTCCCGGAAATTGACGGTGATAAACCCTTTGGTCTTTGGTTTTATAAAAAAATTAATAATAAAAAAAAAGATCAAAACAAAGTTGTTTCATAGGCATTCACATCTGCATTGATACTTTCCAGTTGTGTGCACAGGCTGCCAGCTTAGTGATTCATGTCTCTAATGGTTCTTAATAGGCATTTGTGGGACTAGGTGGAAGCTACCAGCATCCTTCTGTCTCCCTCAATTGTTTTGCTAATTGTTTCTTTATTTGCATAAATGAGGAAGTTAACATCTTCACTAATGATGATTTAAGGGGATGCCTGACTCTGATGTGTATTATGGACAGACTGCGAAGTGAAATATTGTGTTTGCAATTTCCCAATTGTTCTACACGTAAGGCACCAGGACAGGTGGCAGTGCATACTGTACATCATATCAAGTGTACAAATTAATAATTCATGAAAGGAATACTTGCACTGGAAAGTTGAACTGATTTCCCCACCGTACCTATTGGAATTATTGAATGTCTACAGTCGGTGAATGTCTCCAAATCTGTCCCTGCACATTGGTCATCGTGTAAGGATCATCTGCTCTGGTCTGCCTTGGCTCATGTATTGATACCACACTGAATCACTGGATATATTTATTTTCTACCACAAAGCAAATTAATGCCATAGTTTGTATATTTAATGATGTGGATACAACTTGATATATTAGCTGGCTTTATCCTCAAACTGTACAGAATGCAAGTGCTCTAACATGACCTTATCTGACCAGTCATTTGAAAATCTGATTAGCTCTGACTTGTTTATGTCATGTCATTTCTTTGTACAGTACATCACACATCATAATCATTTAGATAGACATAAGCATCACTACTACAATAAATTTGAAGACATTTTCCCTGCTGTCCCTGTTTTGTAGCAGATTTGACTGTTGTTATGCTTCATCTATATTTTTCCACATATCAAATGTGACTAGTCATCTAAAGCTACTCTATGTTGACTGATGATTAATATTGCTAGCACTATGTAACACAATTTTTGTTCCTGGGAAGTAAATGCTATTTCCTAATTGCTTATGTCTCCACTTAGGCAGCTGGAACTAAACTGAACTGGTGGGCTTAAGGCCCCTGCATTTATACTACTATTTATATTACTAGAAAGTTCTAGAAGTTACTCCAAGTTTACTCAGCAATGAATCTATCTGGAATGTTCTGGAAAATAGGTACATTTCAAAATATTACTGTCCTGGTCACAAAAGCAAAGTTTGTGGGGAATAATAGCCATTTTCTATACTTTTGAGGCATAAGCAATTAGGAAGTAACATTTACTACCCAGGAACCAAAAAATAAATAAATAAATGTGTTACACAGTGTTATCAATATGTCTATTAATTATTAGTCATGAGTTTTAGTAATAGAACTACTGTCCCATAAATAGATAATGTACCTTTTATGTGAATAGAGAAGGGTTTGACTGATTGATTAACCCTGGGCTGGTGAATTGCATTTATTTATTTATTTTATCTCATATGTATCTGCTTGCATGTGAATACAGGGCAAAATGGCAAATGAAAGTCTTAATGATAAGAAATATGAAGCAACTCACTTCAGTTTCTTTATTTTCCTTAAAAGTGACTTTTGTAGACAATAAAACAATTTTTAAACAGTGATGCAATAATGGATCAAATAATGAATAATCATCCTACAAATTACTTAATAAATAATTTGCCTTCGATTGCCAATAGAAGTGGAGAATGTCTTGTTTAGTACAGCTGCAGTCAATATGGAAGAATAACTGCTTTGTAATACTGAGAACTTTATGATGCCTTAAATTTTTTTTTAAGGCTACTTTGCTCAGATTATCATAATGGGTGTTAGTGAGAAAGCAGATACCACTGGGTTTCTGTTTTTGGTGATCTATTTGACATCTCAGTGCCACAATTTATTTAAGCATTAGATAGCTATTGTGCATTTTGAATAGTCTATTCATCAAGGGTATTAAGTAAGACAAAGTTTAAAATTCATGTCTTGCAATATGTCTAAAAAAATCAATAGAGGTAAATATACATTGTAATGTTTAATCATTTATACACACGCAACAGATGATGGTGCATTGCCATAAGTACAGTTTGAATCACACCTCGCATTGTTTTTGATGCACATAAAATATGTAAAATGAAATAAACCTTTTCATATAATTGCTTTGACAAGGATAGAAATATGTCAAATTTGACCTTCTCACAGAGAAGAAATACCTACAGTCAATAGATTGTCTAAAAATTCTACAATAAATTAAATCAAATACAATGAAATGGCATTCACATTTTAGCATCACAAATATGTACAGATTGACTCAATTCCTCCTTGACGACCACTGACTGATCAAGGCCATAGTGATCAATTTTTTTTATTTTTCAGTGGTTACTAGGGTTTAAAAGTGCAACATGTATGACCTCAAAAAAGACATTTTAGATGTCTGTAGCTTTCATCATCTCCTTGGTATACATTCTATCATCTGTATCTACTTAAAAAGAAAAAAAAAACCTCTTTAGAAAATGAAATGCTGTGAATTGTTGTGCTCATACTTTGTATGTTGTGATTTAGTGCTAAGGTATTTTGTAAAGATCATATTGTCTTTAAACATGTGGATATAAAATTGCTTGGTAAATTCACAGAATAATGTACATATTATGGGATTCCCAAAGAATGTACAGTTACGTCTAGCTATATTGTACTCTTTTACATAAGTACAAGTTTAAAATAGTGGAGAGTTGTTTATGCATCAATGTGTTTGTATGATTGTCTGCTCACCTTAACGTAAGGAAATGGAAATATTTGATTATGCAAGCTGCAGGAGTTTCAGCACGAGAACATGACACTTTGGCACACTGGCTGGTTTAACTTACGACCTTATCAAGATCTTAACAGAATGTCTGCAAAAGGGAACTTAACGCAGAGATATTTGCTCACAAGGTCATCCATCAAAACAGGGTGGGATCGCTTTCCCTCCCCCTGAATCAAATTCTGAATTTTCTCTGGTCAAAATTAGCCTTCTCTGCAGTTTTCTTTCTAGTTGAGACACATTTATCAGAGCTTTTGTATACTCACTGCATATACTGTTGCTTAACTACAGACATATCTATTTAAATTAGTTATTTCCAGAAAAAGAAGCCAATGTACCTATCCACTGAAATCTCTCAGAAGACTTAAAGGGATTTGTTCACACAAAAATAAAAATTATTTCATCATTTACTCGCCCTCATGCCATCCCAGATGTGTATCACTTTCTTTCTTCAGCAGAACACAAACAAAGATTTTTGGAAGAATTTCTCAGCTCTGTAGAGCTACATTCATGCAAGTGAATGGGTGCCAACATTTTTCACTCCAAAAAGCAAATAAAGGCAGCATAAAAGTAATCCGTACAACTCCAGTATTTTAATCTATGTCTTCAGAAGTGATATGATAGGTGTGGGTGATAAACAGATCAATATTTAGTCTATATTTGTTATAAATTCTTATACCTACCCAGTACAGGGCGAAGAAGAAGAAGAATGTGAAAGTTAAAGTGGAGATTGACTGATCAGGGAGGAGAATTTATACACCTATCATATCGCATCTGGAGATATTGATCTAACCACTGGAGTCGTATGGATTACTTTTATGCTGATTTTTTTGGAGCTTCAAAATTTTGGCACCCATTCACTTGCATTGTATGGACCAAAAGAGCTGAGAAATTCTTTAAAGATCTTAATTTACTGCAGATGAAAGAAAGCCATACACATGTGGGATGGCATAAGGGTGAGTATAAATGATGAGAGAATTTTCATTTTTGTTTAATTTTATATGTTCCTCGAACCATCATGGTTGGTTACAGAAACTTTAGTTTAATGCTTTGACTGGTACAGTTCTCTTAAATATCCGTTCTTGGGGAGTTTTCCTTTCAGTATTTGCATTTTACATTTATTCATTTGGCAGACGCTTTTATCCAAAGCAACTTACAGCGCACTTATTACAGGGACAGTCCCCCTGGAGCAACCTGGAGTTAAGTGCCTTGCTCAAGGACACAATGGTGGTGGCTGTGGGGATTGGACCAACAACCTTCCACTTACCAGTTCAGTGCTTTAGTCCACTACGCCACCACCACTCCATATTTTGCACATTATTTGCACTGAGAAGTTATGGTTCCATTTGAAAACACTCACATCAAGCTCTTGAAATGTATACCACCAACAGAAATCATGCTCTGGTCAATCAAGCTTTTAATAAAAATCAAGAGTTTCTTGGGCACTGTTGAAAAGCTCCCTCCACATGGCTGGCATTCTGTTCAGAGCATCTTTCATATGTGCCTTTCTTGTAAGGTAAGAGTCTCATCTTTAAATGTTACTTGTAAGGGCTGGTGCTTGGAACACTGCATCTCATTTGGGCTGGAGTGTGTGAGCAAGTGCATTTTCAGAAAGTCTGTTCTACATTCCCTACTTTCTGTCCTGTTGTTGGAGCTGTGTCCACTACTGAGGTCCAACCCCTTAGAGTCGCACAGAAGCGCTTGTTTGGTTGAAGCTGAACAAGTCCCACTTTGCACGGAATGAGTGGAGGACCCTTTCTCCTGCACCCCCTCCAGAGAGTGAAGGTACGTCTGTGATGTGCTGATAACCTCTGGCAGCTTAGGCAAATCCCTAGACACAACTGACAAATTGTGGACACCACTACTACAGTGGAAATCTGTAGGGTTCCTCCCATGACTTCGCCCATCGATACGGCAGAAGAGGCACTTTATCTTTTCTAGAAGCTTCTGCACAACCGTCTTCCTAAGCAAGATGTAGATCCAGGGGTCAAGAATGGGATTTACAGAGGCAATTCGGATAGCTTTAAGGTCTGGGTTCTGCTCTATTATCATCTCCACAGGGGAACAGTACAGCTGGTTTACAAACACCTGCACCTAGATGGGAAAAAGAGACGTGACAATCGATTTTGTTATCTATATTTATCCTAAATCTGTTTCTGATAGCAACAGCTAATTTATTTATACTTTTTATTATTTAAACTGTCAAACAAGTAAAACCAAAATGATGAATGGGCCGACTGCATAAAATGTTTTTAAACTAGTCTTACTAGTTAGTCGTCTAAAATTTTGGTCTTAACTTTTTCAGTCAGTTGCATAAAAACTTGATTTTGGTCTTAAACTAGATTAATTTAAGACCAAAATGTAAGACAGCACACCCCTAGGCTAACTTTTGTTTACATTCCATGTTGCCATGGAAAATAACTGTCAGCTGAGCCAGTGGGGGCTTCAGTTGAGGGCTGAAAGGGGCTTGAGTTGAGATTTTGAAGACGACTTTAACTTCTACGATGGTAAAATGGCCATTTTTTTTAAAGCTGTTCAGTGTCTTTTCCCACAATGCAATGCAAATTAGACTGTCTTACAAAAGACAACTGTGAGCTTGTTTTATGCAATAGGCTTTCTATGGCGTCTTTAGCTAGTCAGGCTAATTGTTAGACAAAATCTTAAGTTAATGGCTATGTTTATGCAACCGGTGATGTCACACCTGGGGCCGGTTGCATAAAACTGTTTTTTTGACTTGTCTTACAAGTTAGTTGTCTAAAATTTTGGTCTTAACTTTTTCAGTCAGTTGCATAAAAACTTATATTGATCTAATTGACCAAAATGTAAGACAGCACACCCATAGGCTAACTTTTGTTTACATTCCATGTTGCCATGGAGAATAACTGTCAGCTGAACCAGTGGGGGCTAAAAGGGGCTTGAGCTGAGACTTTGAAGAAGATTTGACTTCTACAAGGTAACAAAATTCCTTGTTTTTTATTATTATTATTATTATTATTTGGGTTAAAAATCACTAAATTTTTTCATTACATTCGATTTTGAAGCATTGCATTCTTCTAATAGGCAAATATTTTCCAGCAAAGGAAAACTGTGGTGAGTGCCCAATACTGTCGGCCATTTTATTAAAGCTGTCCAGTGTCTTACTTTTCCCACAATGCAATGCAAATTAGACTGTCTTATTAAAGACAACTGTGAGCTTGTTTTATGCAATAGGTTTTCTATGGCGTCTATAGAGTTAAATTAATTGTTAGACGAAGTCTTAAGTTAATGGCTATGTTTATGCAACAGGCCCCAGATCTTGGTTATCTGCATAGGTTTTCCACTATGAATCAATACTCAATTGTCACTGGTGTATGAACATATCTTACTGGACCATTATGGAAAATAGATGTCATGTGGAGAACTTTCAAAGAGAAAAATTAAGGGTATGAGTAATAATAATAAATCTCACATCGGGGAAGGGGGGGGCGGGGGTTGGGGTGCAGTGCCCCCGTTTCAGTAGGCATGGCCCCCCTAAATTGGAGTGGTAGAATGGTAAGAGTGTTATTCTCATTTTCCATCCCACTGAAAATTTCATTATTTTGTAGAAAAATATATTTAATCAGGTTTAAAAATATAATTTTCTGACTATTGTTTAATATGTCAGGCTTTATAAGGTTAAACTTTTTTCTTTGTATAAAAGGGCTGTTGAACAAAAACGTTTATTATACCATTTATTGCTATAAGTGCATGTTTGCCCTATATTACAAAAAAATTACTTAGGAGGTTGGGAAAACTTGTCTGAAAGTTTAAAATAGTTTTAAATGCTTAGAGTTAGAAATTTTTAAGAAAGAAAGAGAAGATAGCATCTTAAAGCATCTTTAAAGGGCTTGTAAGTTTTGAGAGCTGAAGTTTGAAATGACGAACATTCGGGAAAGAGAGAAAACAACGTTGCAGAGTTCATCCTGCTGCTTCTCTTGCAAACGAAATGCAAGAGAAGCACTAAATAGTTTACAGGGAAGACAACAAACACCATTTATCAATCAAATACTTAATGCGCGGCGCACCAATCACAAGGGAGAGGCACACATATGCTCAATAATGAAGAACTGATCTTAATATTAGCAACCGCATTCTCTAATAAGAGCACACCAAGCGCGCTCAATAAGGAATGCGCAGACACTGACAGACATAATAATGATAAGGAAAAAAAAACCACATTAAAGGCATCTTATTGGACACTTATAATTACGATGCATGCAACTTTTTTCAACTCATAGTAATTGAGATAGATACATACATTTAAAAATTAATCTGTTGCACTGGACCATTTAAAATGAACTAGTGAATTTACAATTGTGCTTAAAAATTCTTAAAAGAATCTTAAAGGAAATTGTGACCATTTACAAGACTTGTACATGCTGATTTTAGCCTACTGATGAAATTCTAACGTAAAATCTTGATGTAGCCTATCATTAATTTTACCCAAGAATTTAACTGCATTAGTCATTCTAAAGAACAGCATAGCTTAAAGTTTGTGGGTAAAACCAGAATGTTAGGGTGTATTGACTCATTGAAACATTTGCCATGAGCCTGTTTGTTGACATATTCTACAAAATAAAACTGTACCAAATTTGGTGAATCTTTGGTTATCTTTTTAAAAAATTGCATGTTCGCAAATATTACAACAGCAAAATAAAAGTTGATATGTGTATCTGCCAAAATGGTCTAGAACCGTTCTTTCAGATTGTGAACAGTAGATAAACTGCTGCTTTTTGCTTAAATGTGATTTTCAGACAGATTTGCTCCAAACAAATTTGCCTTTTTTATTTATAAATAATACTTTAACAATAGGCTGCTATCAGTGTTACAGTATATAGCATAATCTTATTTCTATTTACAGTTAACTGCTCATAAAGTCATATTGTATCGTAAGCCTACACGTTTTATGCAGTATTTAGAATTTTAAGTATTTCGATATGACCCAGTTGAATTTTCGTTTCTTATTTGCAATATATGTATAATAGTGAACCCCCTTAAATTTTCACTAGGTACATTTGTGATAAATCTTATGAACAAAACAGACCTACATTTCTGACGAAACACTTTGTATTGTCATAGAAATTCTTGTAGGCTATTAAAATCCGAGCTATTGAACTAATTGTTTAACTTAATTTATGGGCTTCCGTGTACATACTGATATTTGTTAATGTACTTTTCCAGTCCGTACCCATATTAACACTCATTGTGCAACTGCTTTAAATGAAAGTATATAGTCGACTCTCACTTCCTAAAAACAAAGGCGGCCACCAAATCACACTTACCACTAATGGAATGGAGCAAATGAGTACGACTATAGAGGTGGCTATGAGGACGATAACCATCTGAATCTCTGCGCCAGCCAGATGGGCGAAACTCCGCCTGCGCCTGATCTCCGCGATGCGCCCCTGGTCCGTGCCAAGCGAGGTCCTGCGCACGAAGCGCTTGTGCATCATTAACAGCGCCGCGCACACCAGCACGTTACAGATAACGGTGGCGAGGATGAGAACGGAGCTCACGCCTGCATACATGTAGGAGAAAGTGGCGTTCGTGCTGTCGTTGCTCCGCCAGTCGATGAAACACCACGTTCCTGGATACTGATGCACCACACTCCCCAGTCCCATAGTGGGAAGCGCACAGAAGAGCGCGTTGGACGCATAGATGGCCATGAGCGTCAAACCTGCCACCCTCTGGTCCACGTAGTGGCTGTAGAAATACGCGTGATTGATGGCGAGGTACCTCTCAATGGACATGGCACAAATAATACTAAGTCCAGCCAAGGAGAAGAAGAGCAAAATGAATCCGGAATACTGACACAGCGGTACCCCACCGGGCCACACACCATTCACGTAGGTGGCAATGGTAACAGGACTCGCCAGCAGCGTACCCAACAGGTCGGTTACAGCAAGTCCACACACCAGAGTGTAAAAAGTAGTCTCCTTTTGCTCTTTCCGTGACTTTCTAAGCACTACAATAGCAATCACGTTGCCGACAACACCGAATATAAACATAATTACCGGAATGGTCGGGTCCCGACCTTTACTGTTCTGCTCGTTGATCATCACCGAGTTGTTTCTCACAAGCATGTTGATGGTGAAGTCAGAAATGTCAGTTTACAGGCGCTTTAGATGCATATCTCTTAAACTGAGGACTTACCCAATCGCGCGCAGTCAGTGCGCGATGTCAAAAATCCCACAATCATACTTTTCTCACACTCAAATGAACGTAAATGTACATTCCAAGGGTCTTTACGGATAAGGATACATTACTAAATGTTTCGCATAAGGATACATTTTGAGTCGTATATACATGCGAGTTTTCACAAGTCGAGCCCTCTGTTTCTGGTTGGTTAGGTGTGTAGTCCACAGTTGCCTTCTGTCTCACCAAACTGACACACGTTTTTTTTTTTTTTTTTTTTTTTTTTTTTAAAGCTTTGTCAACTCCGCCCCCGAGCTTTAGTGCGCAGTCTTGCACCCTCCTGCCAGTGCAAGTTGACACATACAGTATACTCTGGCAGACAAAATTTGGAATAATGTACAGATTTTGCTCTTATGGAAAGAAATTGGTACATTTATTCACCAAAGTGGCATTCAACTGATCACAATGTATAGTCAGGTCATTAATAACATGAAAAATTACTATGACAATTTGAAAAAAAAATTCAGAACTTCTTAAACTACTTCAAAGATTTCTCATCAAAAAATCCTCCACGTGCAGCAATGACAGCTTTGCAGATCCTTGGCATTCTAGCTGTCAGTTTGTCCAGATACTCAGGTGACATTTCACCCCACACTTCCTGTAGCACTTGCCATAGATATGACTGTCTTGTCGGGCACTTCTCACGCACCTTACAGTCTAGCTGATCCCAAAAAAGCTCAATGGGTTTAAGATCCATAACACTCTTTTCCAATTATCTGTTGTCCAATGTCTGTGTTTCTTTGCCCACTCTAACCTTTTCTTTTTGTTTCTCTGTTTCAAAAGTGGCTTTTTCTTTGCAATTCTTCCCATAAGGCCTGCACCCCTGAGTCTTCTCTTTACTGTTGTACATGAAGCTGGTGTTGAGCGGGTAGAATTCAATGAAGCTGTCAGCTGAGGACATGTGAGGCATCTATTTCTCAAACTAGAGACTCTGATGTACTTATCCTCTTGTTTATTTGTACATCTGGCCTTCCACATCTCTTTCTGTCCTTGTTAGAGCCAGTTGTCCATTGTCTTTGAAGACTGTAGTGTACACCTTTGTATGAAATCTTCAGTTTTTTTGGCAATTTCAAGCATTGTATAGCCTTCATTCCTCAAAACAATGATTGACGAGTTTCTATAAAACGCTGTTTCTTTTTTTTTTTTTTTTTGCCATTTTTGACCTTGCTAATATTGAACTTAAGACATGCCAGTCTATTGCATACTGTGGCAACTCAAAAACAAACACAAAGACAATGTTAAGCTTCATTTAACAAACCAAATAGCTTTCAACTGTGTTTGATATAATGGCAAGTGATTTTCTAGTACCTAATTAGCAATTTAGCATGATTACTTAAGGATAAGTTGTTGGAGTGATGGCTGCTGGAAATGGGGCCTGTCTAGATTTGATCAAAAATGACTTTTTTCAAATAGTGATGCTGCTGTTTTTTTACATCAGTAATGTCCTGACTACACTTTGTGATCAGCTGAATGCCACTTTGGTGAATTAAAGAACCAGTTTCCTTCCGAAACAGCAAAATTTGTACATTATTCCAAATTTTGGCCTCCTCATAAAATATCTAGTAATATTTACCTATATAGTTCACATGCATTGTCCTCTCTTCATTAGGAATGTGACAGAAATTACAAATAAACAAAACACTTACCTGGCACTATGATCAGTGCTAGATGGTCTGAAAATTTGACCGCTCAGGCATATCTTCATGTGGTTTAAAGAATTAGTTCACCCAAAAATGAAAATTCTGTCACCATTTAACCATTCTTATAGTTACAATCTGGTATAATTTTCTTTCTTCATTAGAACACAAAGGTAGTGTCACAGTTATTCACCATTCTGTTCTGTGGACTCTTATTTTGATATGGTTTTTGTGTCATCCTTAGTTTCCCCTGGACTACATTTCCTATAATGCACTGCCCTCATCACTGCTATCTGTTCCCAATCTTCCTCACCTGTCCTCCATTTCCTCATCAGCACCTGTGTGTATAAATACCCTCCAGTTTTATTCATTCCTTGTCAGGTCTTGTATTGTTATGTTGTTAGTGTTATTTGTTTGTGTAGCTAGCATTATGTTTTGTTCCACTCCAGCAAGCTTCCTTATTTAAGACTTGAACGATACTCCTGCATCTCCTCTCCACTAACCAAATGTTACAAGTGGATGTTAGAATGTTGACAAAAAAGATGCCATTAAAGTGAATTGTAGCTTCTGTGTAATATCTCCCTTTGTGTTTCATGGATAAAAGAAAGTCGTAAAGCTTTGGCACAGCATGGTGTCAGAAATTTCATTTTTGGGTAAACTACTGCATTTCTTTAACACATTTTGCTGGGACACAAGTTGCTGGAATGTTTTTGAAGACCAACACAATGACTCATGTATTGCATGGCCTTTGATATGTCATTCAACTCTACGTTTTTGAATTTATTTCCTTTTTGTGGTATGCCTGGTATCTACTGACATCCAATGTCTATTGAAGCTATAATGTTCTACAAAGCCATACATGCACCAACTGCACCAGAATCAGAGAACACAGTGTGGTGTGGTTTCCCGTGAGGTTGACGAGTGGAAACATTTGTCTTTTTGTGTTACTGCTCTGTAGTAGTTGAACATATACCAAGAAAGTCTGCGGCAATAAGGAGTTGCAAAGTTCACAGACATGTCATGCACCAGTCAAAAGGCATCTTTACAAAGCTGAGTGTAAAGCCTCTGTTATTGTTTAATAATTATGCTCTGTGCTCCAATTCTGTGTAAAAATGCAAAGCTGTATAAAAGCGGTTCTAAAATACTTTTTTGGGCCTCATGTGCTCAGATAGGAGACAAAGGCAGGCCTACACACCGTCATAAAGCCTGACTGAGGCCTATAGGAAACACGCAAAGCCTGATAACACAGAATCAGCTGCCAAAATCAAACAAAAGGAGTCCAGACAGACTACAGTCCCATTAAGCCTTGCTCACTTTACACCTAGGTGTGAAAGTCTGAAGGATCGAACTCTCAAATCCTATTGGATGAAACGCACAACAGAATGCATCCCTCAACCATGATGTCATCCAGAGTATAAACCCCAGAGATTCCTCCTAAGCTTGCTTCGAGCAACAGTATGCACCACGTCTATTTGCAGCTCTGCTGCTCCCAGGTTTAGCCTCGTTGCCCAAGGAAGCAACGTACATACCTGAACTTTGGCCATACAATCTTCATCTCGCTGGATGAGCTGAGATTTCTCCGTGTTCCACCGAGCATGCTAACGGATCCGAAGGAGACCACTGAGCAAGCCGCGTCTCACCCTTTTGCCTGCAGAAGTGAAGAAAGACAATTTCTCTTCCTTCTTCAACCAAGTCGACTTTGCTGATTTCTCTGCCGACCCGCCAAGAATCAGCTGCCGTACCGCATGGCAACAGAGAGTGGAAATGGCCTCCCGTCATCAACCGAGCTTCGACTCAAGTAAGAGGTTTAAGTCTGGGCAGAAATAGATTATTATAGTGTGTTATTTTTGTGTATCAAGGTTAGTGCTTGTACAATTTATGGACCGCCGAGTCCGCTCATTGCTGCTAATAATACTCAAGGTATTACTGTAACTAAATGTTACCACGAATGAGATTTGCTGTGTTGTCGTCCAACTACGTTGGGCTGTTTGTGCATTTCCGCCATTACGGGTGAGACTGGCACACTGAGTTTATCCATTAAAGAACCAATGACGACTGCGGATGGATTACGAGCCGTTCACCGCATCTCTGAGTGATAAAACTAACGGTTGCCATCTCTCCCACGATTGCTAAACCAGCTTTGGTGCACTTAACCTGTTCTCTCTCTCTCGTACTAACCGCACATACACACGACCCCTCACAAACATACCCGCACGCACATTTGGTGAACAGATAACTTGGCGATAGAGCTCAGCTTTGTTCCTAAGTTATCGTACCAGTGGAGACCCGTGTTAAACAGGCAGACACCATTAACCAGTCTCTCCACACACATTCACGGCCACATTCTCTGGCTGGAAACCACCTGCCATTTTGTGCACTCTTTCTCTCCTTACATACACACACACACACACACACACACACACCTACCCCCCTCTCATGTATTATAGGCTTATCTGTTACCATATCTAATCATGTTACTGTTTAGTTTGTAGTTGGAAGTCAGAAGTTTATCGACTGCATTGTATTGATTATTAATTGCTGTCTTTTTCTGCATATCGCGGCACCCTTCCACATATCACGGCGCCGTTTTGTGGTGCGTTCTGCATAAGGTGGTGGCCCATGCGGCCCCATTTCACGGCTGGCCCACCGGGTAAGGTCCCAGATCTCCCAATAGCCAGTCCGCCAATGGCATATACACATTGATGGATGGTCCTTATACTAAGACCGAAAGTTTCCCCCACTACTTGGTGCTGGTTGCCAGCTTGAACAGGGCCATGATTATTCACTTTTGGGTCGGAACCGGTGGCAAACTGCAATAGACGCAACATTGATCATGTACGTCATCAACGTTCATTAGTTAATGACCTTGTCACATTAACAACCATTAAAAGATTTTCACATTTGTGCTCAGTAATTCAAGAAGTTTTAAATTACAAAGGGTAATTCCAGTATTTTGCAATCCTGCTTTAGTTAGCCACCCAGAATTGCATATTTTTTATCTGTCTCCCTTATCTATCACTATCTGATTGAACTTATTATAACATTAGTGCTCCATGACCCAAATTGGGGCAGATGAGTGAGACATCTAAAACATAAAGTTTTGTGAGGCCTACGGAAGAAGAGTTGAGAAACACTAACGCTTACACATACCAAAAAAAGAACACTAATTATGCTAATAGCTGTTATGAAATTTCATCAAATATATAAATAGTACCTAAACATACTTAAGTGAAAATGTAAATCACCTTATTTTGACGTAACTATGATGCCACTAAAATGTGCAAGAATGACATAAGATAAAAAGATAAAACAACAAGCTCGATGGAACAATTTAGAACACTTCCTGTTTTGCTCTCATCCTATGTAAGACCTGATGTGACCACTTCCTTCAAAAGTTACAGTTAATACTTTTGCACTGGAAAAGTTGTCTTTGTAAACATTGCTTGAATGAAGCAATGCAGTGGAAGGTTAAAAAAGGAACTGCGGTTAACTGACAGAGAGAGAGTTCTGTGTGTCATACCCTTTGAAGTCTAGAGAATGCATGTGCAAAATGACATACTTTTAGAGGAAGTACTGTGTTCAATGAAGAATGTAATTCTCAGCTTATATAGCATTTACAGTCAGGATTGGGAGGGTTACTTTTGAAATGTATTCCACTACAGATTACAGAATACATATTGTAAAATGTAATTTGTAATGTATTCCATTAGATTACTCAAGGTCAGTAATGTATTCTAAATACTCTGGATTACTTCTTCAGCACTGGTAGATTTTTTCATTTGTTTTGACTATGAAAACTCTGCCAGTACAGTAAGACAAAATACACATGTTAAAAATACATTCTCTGAAAAACCTAAATATTTTATGCAGTGTTGTTTCTAAAACAAGATAAATCAAATTGATCTTGTTTTAAGTATTTTTAGATATTTTTACAGGAAAACAATACAAAAATTATCATCAAGAATATGATTTTTGCCCTAATATCAAAGGTCTTACTAGAAAAAAAGAAATTATGATCCAACGTGAATTTTCTTGATAAAAAGATATGATCGTGCCTGGTAACGTGCATGTAAAATGGCTAGAAATAGCATTTTAGCTTAGCGTAAAGGTGACAATTTACACAAGGTATATTTCTATTTCTTCTGCTCCAAACTTACTTCTCTGTCTGCTTGTATGAATGTACACATCATAAGAAAGTGTTTCACCGCTGTTTAAATGCACTTTGGATCGCATCATTTAAATGTATAAATGTTTCCATCTGAAAGGACTAAATATTAAATGAAACAAATGACAATAAAATGCAAAGTAATCTCTTCAGTAATCAAAATACTTTTTGAATGTATCTATTCTAAATACCAATTATTTAAATTGTTACTGTAGTGGAATATAGTTACTTATATTTTGTATTTTAAATACGTAATCCCGTTACATGTATTTAGTTACACCCCAACCCTGCTTACAGTTGAAAAGGGCCTTCCAAGTTGCGGTTCTCTTCCATTTTTTTAATTCAGTGTTTTGAATTTGTGGGCTCTTGGGCTCCTGTGGCATTATGAGATAGTTAAGTGTCCAGTCGATGTCCTTTGACATACTGCTTTTGGCATACAATGTAGTAGGGAAGTAGGCATATTTGGATGCAGGGATAGTCTGTGCTGCAGTTCAGTGGTGCTGAAGAGGGGTAATAGTGTGAAAATTAAAAAATATGCAAAAAGCTTTTCATAAAAACAACATGAATGCATGCATGTGTGTGTGAGTGTTTGCTTAAGTGAATTAATTATGACTGGTGTCAACATTTTTGCAAAACGAAATTACGTGCCTTATTACATCTTTGGCTGCAGTTTTCCAGTGAAATGTCCAGCGGGGGATACCAAAAGCAGGAGAAATGGTGTTGTAATCAGATGAGGTTAAGGTAAATATTAGATAGATGTTTTCGTAAAATGTACCTCCCTATTGTTTTGGTCCAACCTGGCCTTTGGTAATGTGAGAAGGGTCTACAACAGTTATCCCATAAGCATTTGATAAATTTTTCCCAAATATTTTTAATGGTCAACCTGGCCCACTGTCCCTACCGAAAAAGATCATGAAGCCTGATCATGAAGGTCTGGAGGCTTGGGAGGCGGCCACAGGGCAAGGACAGGGTCATGAAGCCTGGGAGGCAGCCACAGGGCAGAGGTAGGGTTTGGCGGCCTGGGACAGGGGTCAGGAGGGAGCAGCTTTGGAAGCCGTGGAAGTCTCAGGGGGCGAAGCTGTGGAAGGCTCAGGGGGCGGAGCCGTGGAAGGCTTAGACACTGGCAGAGGCAGGGGACAGCCTCCATGGCAGTGAGCACCGGCAGTGACAGGGTAACAGTTTCCTTGGTCATGAGCACTGGCAGTGACAGGGGAGCAGTCTCAGTGGCTGTGAGCTCAACAGTGATGGGGAAACAACCTCCATGGTCATGGGCACTGGCAGGGATGGGGGAACAGCCTTCATGGCTGTGAGCTCAGGCAGTGATGGGGAAATTACCTCGGTGGTCACGGGCACTGTCTGTGGCGGGGGAACAGCTTTTGTGGATGTGAGCTCAGTCGGCAGCTGTGGTATGGCCTCCGTGGCCGGGAGCGCTGGCAGCGGCTGGGGAACAGCCTCCGTGGCCGGGAGCGCTGGTAGCGACTGGGGAGCAGGAGCCCTTCTCCTTCTCCTCCTCCTCCTCTTCCGGACAGCCGGGAGTACTGCTGAGGGAGTGGCCATCATGACCGAGGATGCTGACACTGGGACGGCCCAGGCTTTGGTCTTCATACGCTGGCTCTGGGATGGACGAGGCTTCAGACGCTGGCCCTGGGACGGACAAGGCTTCAGGAACAGGCTCACTGACAGTGGCAGACGTAGGCACTGGCTCATTGGCCGTGGCAGGCGTGGGCACTGGCTCGTTGGCCGTGGCCGCCTGAGGAGTAAGTGCTCTACTCCTCCTCCTCTTCCGGGCGGTGAGGGGCACTGCTGCAATATCAGCCTCTGCCTCATGGCGGTTCGTAGCAGCGGGCTCAGGCGAGACATCCATATCCATTTGGGGGGTGCCCTCGTCCTCTGGTTGGGATGAAGAATGGAAGTCCTTCGAGGTGCAGGCTGAAATAAACTCCTCCCACTTCATAGCCAGCCTGGCTGCCTTGAAAAAACCTCCATTCTCACCCCGATCTGGGATACAAGATCTAATTGGCTTGTTCAGACCCACACAAAAAAGCTCACCTAGGTGGGCCTGATTGTATCCTAGACCCGAGGACAAAGGGCCATGTGACTATGAGAGCCCCCAGCCCTCTTATAGGACCCTTTTGCCTTCCTGTTTCTAATGAAATTTTTTGAGCAATTCTTTAACCTCATAACACCATGCGTATCATATTTGATACATTATTTTCTAAAGCCTCTACATCATCATCACGATGTGTATGAGATGTTTACTGTCTCCTGGTGAAAGTTGTCATGCTGCTATCTCCACACGGACCTGTCCTCCTGCTGTAGCTTGAAAAGCTGCTTAATAAGGGCAGTGTGCTGACGAGCAGTTGAAAAAAAATCTGTCTCTGCTGGGTCCATTAGAGCCAGTTCGTAATGTCACGGTTATGCAGAGATGAGGACCCAAATGCAGAGTTAAAAACCAAAAATACTTGATTTACAAACTCAAACTCCCACGAGGAGAAAACAACAAAAACTACCCCGTAGGGGAAAAAGGAATCCAAGCTGGGGCAGAGATGAAATGGGGAACAGGACCAACCGGACCGAACTAGAACCAGGAAGGTGATCAGGACCGACAAGAACATTGGGAGACACAAACAGGACCAACAAGATAACCAGACGAACTGGCACTGGACATCACACACAAGGAGACTAAAATAGGGAGAGAAATCAAGCGAGTTAATATAGGGCAGGTGTTACTAATGAAACAATAATGAGCAAACAAGGAGGTCAAGATTACTCCGATTTGACGTAAGGGGCCTGGGCTGCAAGGTCTACAAATGTTATATATGCTATGTGAGAGCTTATACAAGGACCCCTCAACAGGGGCACGTGACTATGAGGGCCCCCAGCCCTCTTATAGGACCCTTTTGCCTTCCTGTTTCTAATGAAATTTTTTGAGCAATTCTTTAACCTTATAACACTATGCGTATCATATTTGATACATTATTTTCTAAAGCCTCTACATCATCATCACGATGTGTATGAGATGTTCACTGTCTCCTGGTGAAAGCTGTCATGCTGTACTGGAAGTAGAACACCTATTATGTAATTTTCCAAAATAGCAACTATCGTGTTTTGATGCATTCTTTTTTATGTGAAATATTTGCTGATTTTGATAAAGTTAAATTTACAATAACATTTATTTTGTTATTTTTATTTCAAAATTATTATTTATTGAATTCAAGCAACGTGCTTAAAATTTCATTGTTTTGTTTAATCAGGTTTAAAAATATAATTTTCTGAATATATTTTAATATGTCAGCTTTATAAGGGTAAACTTTTTTCTTTGTATAAAAGGGCTGTTGAACAAAAAGTTTTATTATACTATTTATTGCTATAATGAAAGTTTGCCCTGCATTACAAAAAATAACTTAGGAGGTTGGGAAAAAGAAAATATTGATATTTTACTTTGTGTGGTTCAAAAGTACTGGTTAAACTAGATGTCGAGACAAACTATAATGTTGATCTGACAAAACCTTATCTGAAACTATAAAATAGTTTTAAATGGTTGAAGTTAGACATTTTTATAGGTTTTACAGTAAGAAAGAAATAAAGAAAGAAGAGAACATCTTAAAGCAGAATAAAGGGCCTTTGTGTAAGTTTTGAGAGCTGAAGTTTGAAATTACAAACATTCCAAAACAGACTTGTAGCTCATTTAAATATGCTGTCAATGTAATGTAGTCTAGGGGATTTTTGGTCACTTTGAAAAGGCATAAATGATGCCTTCGCAGGGCTTTTCAATGGAAGAATTATAATGGTAGCCAAGCTGTAGGGTCATTCCAAACAGAATTTCCCCAAAAAAATGACCAAATGACCACTATTTTTGAGACCCACACCTTTCAGTCCTTCGAAGTGGTCAAAATGGAGGGTAAAGTCTTTGAAGGAAATAGGTGTTGGGATGATCACCTCTGAATGGAACACACCCCATCATTCAGACAAGTTGAAAAGATATAGCAGCGCGAGCCTGAACTGTCTGAACTCTTTGCCGAATTTCACCAAACCCTTGCACAGATACTGAAGGAGCCCACTGTATTTTTTTAATTCATCAATATTTAAAGCGTTTGATGGAGTTAAAATATTTCATAATTTATTATGGCCCCTGTAAATATATGAATTTGTATGTATAATTTGTAGTATTTACATTGAGTTTACATTATGTATAACAAACAGTGTCTGTTCAGCTAATGTGTTTAGGTTGAGTGGTTTCTTTACCACATCTGTGCTGTGTGTTTGAATTAATCTGGCTGTAAATAACAGAACAGGTATTAAAAGAGACTTAAATCAATTGATTGCGTAGATCTCAATTTTAAAAGATAACTGGACTGGGAGAGCCCTAAAAGAAAAGTGACCCGGGGCCCTTGCTAGTCATAATACGTCCCTGCCTGTAAGGTGAAACAAATCTTATGTATTATTCACTTCTGATATATTTATTTATTTATTTATTTATTTTTTAATTAGAGAATATCTCTTTAAACTCAATACAACAAGGCTATTTCTCAACTCTTGACACCAATCTCTGGTGTCACTGGATTGACATTTATTTATGGAGCGTGGTCATTCACCAAACAGTCAGACACATTTTGAAAAGAAAGTTAAGCCAAGACAAATTCCTCTGTTCACCCAAGGGTGCTTTCTTACTAAAGAATCACTCTGATAAGGCATCTGATTACTGGAACGACTGTCCCTGTTTGGAAAAAGTTTAACTTTTCTGTGTTGTAAGATGCAGACCCTATGTGAATGTGGGAGTGTGTGTATGTGTGTGTGTGTGTGTGTGTGTGTGTGTGTGCATGTATGACTTAATCGTCTTAGTGCTCAAAATTCAAGTGTGGTGTTTGAAAGATAGGAAACGAAGAGTGTAATGACGTGATGAGGAGGAGGGCGTGGCCGGACCGTGAGGGTGCACGCCTGGCTCTGAGTTGCCCAATCAGTGGTGGAGAGAGATAAGGAGGAGCCGGGGACACCAGAGAGAGAGAGAGAGAGAGACACAGAGCTGTCTGTGTGTGTGTGTGTGTGTGTGTGTCTGCGTGTCAGTGTTCTGGTGAAAAGCAAAGTTTTATGTTGTGTTTAATTTGAACATTAAAGTATATGTGTATTGTTCAAGCTGGTCCCAGCTTCCTCATTTCCACCCAACAACAAACCGTGTTACATGACAATAGAGTGTAACAGTCTGGTTCTGGAAGTTAAAATCCCATTAATTTCCTCTATAGGCGAATTGATTTCAGCAATAACTTATAAACCTTTAAATACAATCCGTGAGCTCCGAGGTTGTTAATTGATGGAATATGGTTCTTCTATTGAAGCTTTCAGTCCACATTATTTTGACTTTGAAAATAATTTATGTCAAATTCCACTTGTTTAATAGCGGAATTTGTGGTGAAGAACTACACTAACCCACTCGCATGATGCTTTGTGAAGAACGCAATTGAGTCTGTATCTCCTACACTCAAACTACTTATATATTTGTATATATCTGAAAAATTTGGCAATTAAAATATATTATTTGTATAGTTATAATCATTAACTTCAAATTAATAGGCACTGTTGCACTCTCCTGAGATCTGCTGGGAATGCAGAACAAGTCTGATTTGTTGTAATAAACCATTTGATGCAGCTTGTATGAGCATTGAAATTAGGTTTTTGTAATGGAATGGTTGTATTTTCATAAAAAAATGCAATAACGCATTAATGTACTGTACATAAGTATATAAACACACACACAAATTTCAGACAATGTTCTTTGTGGTTCATTTGCCTGCATTAAATACATGCTGTGGGCAGACAGTGTGACTTCATACAGGTGCATCTCTTTTTGTTTATGTGTTTGGAAAGTTATGTTTTACTATGACAGCTTCAGTTGTGTTGTGCCCTTTGGCACATTTAAATTTGCTGCTGTGGTAAGAGCTGACAGAACCTCTCTTTGATCATTCTCTGTGAGATCGGAGGGGCTGCTGTTTACAGGACAAGCCTCAATCTGTCATTCCATCTTTCAAATGAATCCATAAACATCCCACTTGACTGTCTCTACCAGAAACTGTAAGAGAGAGAGGTGAGAGAGTTAAAGATGAATTAGCCTTAGCTGTTCAGAGACAGCTACTGTGGCAAGTAGTTTATAATTAAGGAAGAATACACGCTTATTTACCCCATAGTCTTCTGAAAGAATTTCAGCAGTAGGTTATAAATATTAATTTAACAGATCGTTTTCTCATTGGACCCCTTGATTTATCTGAAGCAGTTGGTTTGAAAGGTACGTGAAGTGACCGGATAAGATGAAAAATAGGCAGTAATTGTTTATCTTTCACATTTAGATTAGAGGATATGTATGAGGATATGAGACAAATTGTGCTGGAACATTTTCTGTTACTGACAAAAACTAGCACGACCTGCCTTGTGGTTTAAATTAGTTTTAGACTGACTCGAGGCTAATTAACCATGGTTTGAGTGCAAGCTTATCGTATTTGTTTTTTTGTTTTTTTTAGATAATGTTTATGTGTGCATATACACTTGTCATCTGCCACATATTTGTGTGCTGCTTTGTGCAAATGTTTGAATATGCAAGTGTCTTTTCTTATCATTATTCCACCTCTCTTCTGGTGCAGCCTGTCACATTTACATGCTCCCTATGCTATCAGGAGAGGGAGGGAAATTTCAAGAGAACTGTTTCAGAGCTAAAGGATGCCAGGGCTGTGGTATTCAGCGCACACTTACCTGCATTTCAGACTGTACTGGGGCCACAAAATCCACATCAAAGATACCAAATAGCTATAATTCCCAGAATATAAACAGAAAAGGAGAAAGGAAATATATATGTGTGGGGGCATAAGAGAAAGAGAGAGACAGAATAGTCTAACCACTAACAGCAATGTTACAGTATGGACTGTTCAATTCAAGCTTTGAACAAAATAAAACAATTAATAAAAAAATAAAAAAATAAAACAGAGGGAAGACAAGGGCTAGATGTCACTCAGGGAACTATTTACTGTATAAGAACTATATATATCATATAACTATTTAACTATAAGGTGTTTAGTCAAAAGATCAACTACACAAATGCATTTTTTACTAGCAGTGGTTTTGTATGTTGGTTTCAAACACCAAGTTAAAATGGATAGTTCACAAAAAAATTTAATTTCTCTCATTTACTCACCCTCATGCCATTCCAGATGTGTAGGACTTTATTTTTCTACTGAACACAAATTAAGATTTTTAGAAGAATATTTCAACTCTGTAGATCCATATAACACAAGTGAATGGTCGCCCAGAACTTTGAAGCTCCAAAAAGCACATTTTATAAAAAAAAAATAAATAAAAAATAATAATAATAATATATGTATATATATATTTTTTTTTTTAATTTATTTTTTTTTACTGTTTTTTTTAACTGTTTTTTTTTTTTTTTTTTTACACTACTTATTGGCCACAGTAATGGTTTGATATCTTTGTACTGTCATGTAATCCCTGTGTTTGCACTGACTTTTATGTTGAAATTCTTGTTTAGTTCTCATGTTCCTGTTTCCTGTTAGTTTTTGTAGTCCTTTTTAGTTTCATTTTATGACTGGTTTTCCCTTGATTGTTTCCACAGGTGTTCCTTGTTCCCTTGTTTGCCCCTGTATATTTAAGCCCTTGTTTTTTCTTGTTTCCTTTGTTAGTCTTTGCATGTATTATGCGTTACTCTGTATGTTTGTTCCCCGTGTTTTGTTTCTGTATGTTCTGAGTTACTGAGTAAAAACGCTGTGTTTAGATCCTCCAACCTCTCCTGATTCGTTACAGAAAGACTGACCCTCCGAAATGGATCTAGCAGCGTGTTTTATCCAGTTGAGCTGAGCGAACCTCCCAATCAGGGAATTTTCTCATTTATTTAGCACCATTGCCAGACACGCAGAATTTACCAATTCCCACTTGAAATCCCTATATCAGATCGGCCTCATAGCTCACAAGTGGAGGGAATTGCCGGAGTCCAGTGATCACATGTGGGAGGAATACGTGTAGTTAATCTTGGAGACATTTGCTTCTGAGGATCCTCCCCTCTCAATCCCGGTTCTGGTTTCCAAGTCTTCCATACCACAGCCTGCTCCACGCCATGTCACAGCAACGCCTCAACCTGCTCCACACTATATCACGGCCAAACCTCAGCCCATGCCATGTCACAGCTACGCCTGAATCTGCTCCACACCATGTCACCACCGAGTTTAAGTCTACTCCACGCCATACCACAGCCCAGCCTCCCACAGCCCTCGTTTCCAAGTTCATTTGTCCACCACTTATGTCAGTGCTTAGGATCATGAAGACCCTTCCTCACAGCTTGTCTGTACCCACGCCTGCCATGGCCAATGAGCCAACGTCCACACCTGCCACGGCCAACGAGCAGGAAGCCTCGTCCGTCCCAGAGCCAGCGTTGCCAACTTCGGCCTCCCAGAGGAGGCAGAGAAGGCTTTCATTTCCAAGTCTTTGCCCATGCCCACGACCACAGAGGTCGTTTCCAAGTCTCCGCCTATGCCCACGACCACAGAGGCTGTTCCCGAGTCTCCACCCATGCTCACGACCACGGAGGTCTTTCCCCAGTTTCTACCCGAGCTCTCGACCACGGAGGTCAATCTCCAGTCTCAGCCTGTACTCCCCTCCACGGCCCTCAGCCCCGAGCACTCCACGGCCTCTTCTGTTGAGCCTTCCCTGACTCCGTCTTCCACGGCCCCGCCCGCTCCCCCAGAGACTCCTCCTACAGTGGCTTCGCCGCCTGACCCTGTCCCGTGGCCGCCTCCCAGGCCTCCTGTCCCATGGCCACTTCCCAGGATTCCTGACCCTGTCTCGGCCCTGCGGCCGCCTCCCAGGACTCCTTACCCAGTCCCCACCTTGAGGAGGTCTCCCTGGTCTCCTGGCCATCCGCCTGATCTGTTCTGGTCTCCCTGGTCTCCTGGCCGTCCGCCTGATTGGCTCTGGTCTCCTTGGTCTCCTGGCTGTCTGCCTGATCTGCTCTGATCTCCCTGGTCTCCTGGCCATCCGCCTGATCTGCTCTGGTTGCCTTGTTCCTCTGCCCCCTCTTGTGCCCCCCAGAATGGCCTATTTTCCCCCACACCCCGTGGACAAATGTTTTTTTTGTTTGGTTTTTTTTTTTTTTTTTTAGCGTCTGGAATCCAGTCTTAAAGGGGGGGGGGGGTTTCTGTCATGTAATCCCCGTGTTTGCCCTGACTTATGTTGAAATTCTTGTTTAGTTCCTATTTTAGTTTTTATAGTCCTTTTTTGTAGTTTCATTTTATGATTGGTTTTTCCCCTGGTTGTTTCCACAGATGTTCCCTTGTTTGCCCCTGTATATTTTAAGCCCTTGTTTTTTCTTGTTTCCTTTTGTCAGTTTTTGCATGTATTATGCGTTACTCTGTATGTTTGTTCCCCGTGTTTTGTTTCTGTATGTTCTGAGTTACCTGGTTTTCTTTTTTTTTTTTTTTTTTATTAAAAATGCTGCGTTTAGATCCTCCAACCTCTCCTGATTCGTTACATGTACATTACACTTTAAACTTTTGCAGTTTCACTGTTTTGTTAATTTTAAGTTTTGCCACAAAAGTTTTAAATTTTTAAAGTTTTTAAAAGGCTGTTTTATGACCATTGTGATGGTGAATCAGCATGGCCTGCTGTTGGGGCATGGGTCATGTTGTCACAAATGGTCAATGTGAGTCCAATGAACTGTATGGCAACAATGGTGGAAATGTTGAATAGCTTTTTGTTGCCAAGCTTTAAGGTATCTATCCACCTTTTTCCTGACTTCTCCATGGGCGGCGCCATTACAGCGAGCTGCATCCTCTCGGATGCACCTCACTTCCGCTTAGTTGTTGTTATTGTACGCTAGAGCTATGTGTGCTGTTAGAGGATGTTATAACAACTACTAATTACTGGAAAATGAATGTTACAACAATAAACCCACCCAAAAGCTGTCAGTGCCTGAAACTTTGAGTTGCACCAGATGCAGTAAGCAGAGGTTGCATTAACATTCTCCGTCATTTGCCTATTTTTTTTTTTTCTCCGTCATTTCTAGGCCTATTTGCCTAGAGGACCATACGTCCTCTTCACATACATGTCTTTTTTTTTTTTTTTTTTTTTTGGACCTTAAAAACCATCCGGTCGGATTCAAATTCCCAGATTTGACCGTTTTCATATTGAAGTGCTTTCTATCATCATTATACATAGTGTGTGCAACAAGAAACCCGGTGAAATCTAGCACATCATAAATGTGAATTCTCTCTCTTTTACACACACACAGGACGTGTGCAGAAAGCATGAGAGCCCAGTGTAGTAACTTTAACATGTAAATGTGTGTGATTGTGTACTTATATATTCAGCGATTGCCGTCGAAAGCGTCCATACACAGATTTTAGTGAGAAAGGGATTTGCGTTAAGTAAACAGCTCCATCGTTTTTGACTATCGTTAGTGATTATTTCAGTGCTTGGTAATGTGAATAAGGTGTGAGCCAGAAGTCTGTA
Source organism: Myxocyprinus asiaticus (assembly GCF_019703515.2). NCBI lineage: Eukaryota > Metazoa > Chordata > Actinopteri > Cypriniformes > Catostomidae > Myxocyprinus > Myxocyprinus asiaticus. Next base: position 34,847,373 of record NC_059347.1, read on the forward strand.
GCATCCTTGTTGGGAGTAAGCGCTAAGCATAATGGATCATTTCGCCACCCGTGAAAATCATGGATACAGAAACAAAAAAGTGTGACAACTAGCCCTGCTCTCCCCTTACACATTTTATTCTCCTAACTACATACACTTTAAAAAAAAAAAGTGTTACATTTACAGTAAAATACCAGCAGCTGTGGTTAATAGAAATTCACCATAAAAATATAGTGACTATGTTTCAGGCGTTATGGGAAGTCATATTGATGCCTGTATATTTTATGGTTCATATTATTAAATGATCTGAACTTAATATACTAACCTTCAATAAAAATATTTTCTCTTTAAAATGTAGTGTGACAGCATAGTAACTGTGTAAAGTTCATAAGAGTGGGCCTTCCACGAGCAATTACCAATACACATGCAGAGACAGTGCAGTGTCACTTACACAAACACAATACACCATCAGAGTAACAACAATGCAATAAATATTAACAAAACTACATAAAATATTACAAAAAACAACCCTAAGTAGATAACTGATGTCAGAAATAAGAAGAAACATAACTATTTATTAAATATTATGAAATATGATGGGTCACGCTGGGACTTCTGGAAACACCTGATTATTGTTTTTCACCATAATGTTAACAATATACCATAAAAGTATGTATTCTTTTAATTATAATGGTACTGTTAATCATACTTACATCTGAAAACAATTTAAAACATTTTACTGTAAAATTGCATATATTGTCTTGTATTTTTTTTTTTTTTACATTTCCCATTAAAATGACAGATTTTTGTTTACAGTGTAGTGTAGAATGAACAGCTAAGATTGACATTTAATTACATCAATTATCATCATTAATGGTTCTTCACACAGATTCAACAAACTACCACTGAGTGATAGTTGAACATGAGTGCATTTGGTTTGAAATTTATCATGAGTAATTACAGAAATGGAACGTTCCATTTCTGTAATTACTCATGACCAATTTCAAACCAAATGCACTCATGTTCAGCTATAACTCAATGGTAGTTTGTTGAATGACTATCTCACCAAGAGAAGAAAGGTCTCCACACTGTGTAAACATCAGACATTTAAAAACAGCTCTTAATACAAGAAGGCTGTTTTCAAATGGGTTCAGTCTCTCAAATGCACTGGCCATATTCCATTATCTAATCACTATGTTTTCCAGTCAATCGGACAAAAGCTGCTGGGTTTCTGCTATTACGGTTTGCCAAGAGGCTATGGCGAAGAAGCTGTCTTAACCATGCTGTTTTTCAAATTCTCTCTGATGTTTATATGAAATCGATAAGGATCTGACGCAGGTGGTGTCAATGAGTGCTGATCTCTCTGTTGAGCTGAGAGCTTTGATTAATTCAACCTCAACCAGCATTCAACAGATCAACAGACCATGAATGTTTTTGGTGCACATGTTATAAAAGTTGTAAGATGAAGAAGATTATAAAATATACAGGCCTCTACATTGTATAAATGAAATCATACACACAATTCATTAACTTTCTTTGTAGTCTTGAAATTCAAAGTGCTCTCTTGGAGTTCAGTGCCTTTCCTGTAAATGTTTTCTACACTTAAAGGGATATTTCACCCAAAACATAATAATTCTGTCATTTTCTCACCATCATGTTGTCCTTAATTTGTATGACTTCCTTTCTTTAGTGGACCACAAAAGAAAATGGTATGCAAAATAACACCTCAGCCACCATTCACTTTCATGGTGAATGAAATTGTATGGAAAAAAAACTTTGGGCACTTGGCTATGTGCTGTTGCATCTTTGTGGCATTCTTAACATAGGTCTTTGCACAGTATTTGCAAATGTACACAGCCTTTCCTTCTACATTGGCTGGGGTGAAATGTATCCACACATCAGATGGCGCACGTGGCATTGTTCTGTAGAATAAGATTAGAAAAAAGCTTGTAAAAAAACACTAATGCAATGCCATGCACAGATATATAAATAGTTAGCTAAACAATTGCAATGTTCTGGAATGGTAAAAATATTTTACAAATGTTGGGCCTCATGTATTCAGATAGAAGACAAAGGCAGGCCTAACACAGTTGTAAAAACCTAACTCAAGCCCCCACATTCCAAGTCGTAAATTATACTGATAAAAATCGTGCCAAAATCAAACAAAGGGAGTCCAAAAATGACTACAAATCCCATGAAGCCTTGCTCACTAAAGGATCGAACTCTCAACTCCTATTGGATGAGGCACACAACAGAACGTCCCTCAAACATGACATCATCAGGAGTTGAAATACCTCTAAAATGCTTTCAGGATTTGCTTCCAGCAACTTTGTTCACCGAGTATAGACGTAGTTTATCGCTGCTCTCAGGTGCAACCTCGTGGCACAAGGAAGTAACATCCGAATTGAAACTGTGGCCATACAATCTCCATCTCGCTGGACGAGTTGAGATTACTCTGTGTTCAACCGAACACTCTAACGGATCCGGAGGAGACCGCCGAGCAATTCGCATCTTCATCCGTTTGCCTACAGAAGTGAAGAGATTAAAGATTTCTCTTCCATCTTCAATCAAGTCGACATTTCTGAGTTCTCCGCCAGCCCGCCGAGAATCAACAGCCATACCGCCCACCGATAGAGCGAGGAAACGGCCTCCCATCATCACCCAAGCCTCAAGGAACTGGGTCAGAGTTAAAGGACGGAGGAAAACACATTTGTAGAGCCGAGGAGGGCGGGGCCGGGTTGGAATGAGACACACCCGGTCCCCAATCAGCCTGATGGGGCGCGCGAGGGATAAAGGTGGCCGGGGACGACAGTTCGAGAGGGAGGGAATTACACAGCTGTGCTGTGTGTTTATAGTTGTGTGTTTTGTTTAAATTTGTTTATTAAATTATTATTTAAATTGTTAAGCCGGTTCTCGCCTCCTCCTTTCCACTGAACCCCCTTACAACATTCTTTTACGTCTAGGCAGAGATAGAATATTATAGTGTGTTATTCTTGTGTTTCAATGTTTTTTTTGCTTGTACAGTTTACGGACCGCCATGTCTGCTCATTATTAATACTCAGGGTATTAATTATCACGAATTTGTTTTGTTGTATTGTGGTCCAACCAAATTGGACTGTTGTGCAATTTCGCCATCGCGGGTGAGACAGCAACTGAGTTCATCCATTAAAGAGTCAAATAATGCGGGACTTTTACGAGCCATCCACCGCGTCTCTGAGTGATAAACTAACAGCTGCTTTCTCTCCCACTATCGCGAAATCGGCTTTAGGGCGGTCACTTAATCATCTCTCTCTCTCTCTCGTACTAACACCTCCCCACACACACACACACCTTATGTGTTATAGGATTATTTTTATTTCCATATCTAATCATATCACTATTTAGTTTGTAGTTGTACGTCGGAAGTTTATTGACTGCAATGTATTAATTATTAATTGATATTACTGCATAAATAAACTTTGTTTATATTACAAAGAGAAGTGTTTTGGTTTGTTTTGCATACGCCTGTGTCATGCTGATGGGATGTCAGTGCTCGGATTCAAACCTTCATTCACTGTTTTTTTTTCCCGAAAATCGATATTCTTCGGATGTCGATTTTCCTAAGAAAACAATCTAATATTGGGACTGTTTTACTATTTGGTTATTAGTCCCTGATTTCAGGGTGGTGCCCCATCAATGTTAATCCTTATTAATATTCTATTGATTTTTGATAATTGATAATTATCTTTGATTGTTGAATTTGAATGACCAATAAGCTAATGTTAATTTGAATTAATGTTTCATCGATGTTAACAATTAACGATTATCTTTGATAATTGTTGATTTAAAGGATTAAAAAAAAACTAACATTGATTCTCATCAATGTTCTATTGATTTTAATAATTAATAATTATCTTTGATAATTATTGCTAATAACCAAACTTGCTCCTAAACTTAGCACACTACATTTACTGGAGCCCCATATGAGGTTTTAATGAGTTAGATTAAATTGATTAATTTAAATATTAATTAATAATTACAGAAATAATTATTAATTATTTCTGATAGTAACACTGATCTAAACAAACAGTAAAGCACTACATAATAATTGGTGCCCCGTGTGAGGCATCCTACATGCCAGTTCTGTCACAGTGTGTATGCAAAAGAATCCAAAGTAATAACTTGAATCATTACTTCAAAGTTTGGTTCTGTTTGACAACTTACTTCTCAAAACTTGCCAAACATAAGCCAGTGTGGTGTGAAAGTGCTCTTAAGAGTGAATTAGGGGTTGGTAAATTTACTATAGTCTGCTTAAAATCTGCTGTTGTTGTTATTTAATTCCTAACGCTTTCATCTAAATGATACAGAGAGGTGCCAAGTCACTTCATTGACGTCCACCAAAGAGAGAACACAGTGAAATTCGCACATCATAACAGTAGTCCGTAAGCCACAGGTCGAAGCCTCTCACCTGTGCGTTCGTTTCAGCATTATAGCAACTGTAAAACAACAAGCTATCAGAGCCACTGTCACAAGAATTTTTACTGCCCAGTAAAATGAGTCACCAATCGCTCTGCGTGACTGGAGCTGAAGCTCCACAGAGGTTAGTCAACCCAGCACTGCAAGATGTAGTTGCTGCTCTCTTCCGTCTCTCCATAGAGGAGAGAGATAACCTTAACAGCTACAATATTAGTCGTTGTGATGAAGCATTGCACGAACTAGTTGATTATGTCAACAATCTGGTCGGGAAGCCAATGCGCACAATCCTGGACCTTGTGGGCCAAATGTTCCTTCTTTATCACCGCAGAACCCAACTGCAAACCGCAGAGCACCAGGCCCAGCTCGCCCAGCTGCAGAGCAGCTACCAAGCGGTGCAGAAGGAAAATCTCAGCCTGCACCAAGACGTTAGGTGCACCCAAGCTGAGAAAGTCCAGGCACAGAAAGATAAAGCCCGGATGCAGGAGGAAAATGAAACCCTGCGCAGGCAGCTTCAAGCTGCCCAGCTAAAAGTAGAGTCAGATCAGGTAAGTGCAGCTGAATTGCACAGCACAACATCTGACATAGAAGAGGGCCCCCTCTTTAGCGCTACGCATAGAAATGTGCCCCTGAGAAACCCAGGAATACATGCTAGGAGCCGAGCTGCCCCTAGTGGTACAGTCTCTGACTTCGTCCTCCAAGACACCTTTCAAAATCCTCCAGCGGCCCGCTGGTTGGATGCAGGTGCCCCTCCTTATAGTTGCCCTCCTCAGTCAGTTTTCAGTCACGCCACCGTGCGTTTCAAACCGACTGATTCCACACCACGGAGGGGGGACAGTTATTTTCAAGCCCAGAGTGGTGTAAGCGGCTCGAAGATCCCATTAGCCAGGGAGCTGTACGCAACCCGAGGTCCACCCCCACGTGTCGACTGAACTCCTTCCCCACCATGAAGGGGCGGAAGTCGTCCTCATCGCTATAGCGATCCGAGTGACTATGATGTTTTGGATGACTCGGACGACCCGTGGTCATACCGACACCAACGCTTGCACATCTGACAACTCGAGTCCCTCGCAGGGGACATAGAATGCTTTGACCCAAGTAATCAAGATTCAAACATCGACAATTATCTTCGGGAAATTGAGCACTGCCTGATTGATTTGCCTTATGCTTCGTCGCGTGAAAAACTCAAGCTTATATGGAAGACCACGGTAAGGTGTGTCCATGCGTTCATGGAAACGCTACCGACTGGTACACGAAACCACTACTCAGCTCTGTGTAAAGCCCTACGCGAGGAGTATTCGCTGTATATCGACGAAGCCTCCGCTACCATAGCTGCTTTCGCCATCACTCAGAAGAGGCACGAGCCTCCGCGTGAGTAATATAGATGCCTGAGAACCACGTACTCCCAAGGAAGTAACGAAACAGGCCTGGAGGAGGAACGAGCTTTCAAGTCTCTTTTCCTTCACAACCTCCATGAGTGCGTGCGATATGACGTCACGATGCACTGCAGAATGGGCAACCCCACCATGCAGGAAATCAGAAGATACGCGCAACTGGCATGGGAGACACGCGTGCACCCTGCCCGAGGGCACGAAGGTGACACCAGAGCCCTGGGGATCCAAGCCTCATATGCAGACCTAGTGCTTGAAGGCAACGAAATGCCTCGCGTTAAGATGAATGCTAGAACAGGACCCCAGAGGTGCCGATCACCCCGCCAGCAGGGAAGGCAACAGAACCAGGGGGGTGGTAACCAGACACACCCCCAGGGTCACGGCAGACCTAATCAACAAAATGTTCGCCAGCCGAAAGGAAATGTGCGGTTCGAACAAAAACCCAAACAAGAAGGTGAGTGGGTAAAAAAGGTTTCAAACCCCCTCAGAGGACAAGATTTGAGAAAAGAAATGGAGGACATAAGGAGATGCTTGACTGAGTTAGTAACTAAGCTTGACGTGCTCCGTTGTTCACCAGGTCCGTCGACCTCCTCAAAGGAACACGGCACTGAAACCCCGTCAGTATGACTAGACGATGTACCCCCTCCCGTTAACGCCAAAGTTTACTTTGTAGGTTGGGAAAAGGGGAACTGTGTCCAAGTTGCTCCCCAAAACAGTCACTCCTAACATGTCACACCCTCCTTTTCTGACCTTCTTGGGCGATCTGTACCGTAAGGGCAACGCCTGACACATGGGTCATTCAGCTCCTACACACTACTCAACACCGGTTCCAAAATAGTCTAATGGGTTCCAACACCTTCGCAGAGGTGGCTAGAGCAAAGCTCTCCCTTGGCAAACCGTTATAGACAGAGACCTGCAACGTAAGCATCACAAGCTACACGCAAGATAGGTCGTCTATCACAAAACGGGCCTGGATTGACACCTTTCAAGAGATGATGCTAATAGACCCTGTTTACATATGTCCCATTAATACGGAACCACTGTTAGTTGGCCAGGACCTACTGAACCGACTGACTCCGCTCATTGACTGCCGTCGTGGACACATGTGGGCTCAGGTTGACATACCGAGACCACTTGGTCCAGAAAACAGTTCGCCAGCTTCAGATGCACACGTCGCCATCGTCTAAAAATCCAGCAGAGATGACGACTCCAATAAGAACAATTACAGGGCCTGGGTAAAATCCTTCAGGGTACTATAGTCACTGTAAATTTGCAATCCGTTCTTATCAATAACACTTTGCACGCTTTAGGGACTTTGTCAGAGAAAACAACTTATGCGTGTATCGTTAGAGATCTAATGCAGGACCTCCTCAGGGAAATTAGTTCCTTAGTCAACAGTCTGAGTGGTGGAAGGATTCCAGCTTACCTGGTCTCCCTAGACCTTGTCGAACAAATCCTTAGATCTGCTACCATCTCCGTTGTGCAACCTTCACAGATACACATGGCATATAGTTTTGGCATTGAAATTCCAATCCATGTAAATCCTCAGAACCTCAAAATAGGATTTATCCTCAATCTACCATCATAGGCAGAATATATATAGACTAAAATCTGTATTTAATGTTGGTTTTCAGAGAGGTAATGCACACATTCACCTCAAAACACCACCAACATTCACCTACCATGATGAGGACCCCTCGCTCTAACCTAAACACGTGTACCAAGACAAAGAACATTCTTTGGGTTTGTCCAAACGCAACCCCTTTGTTAGAGAGGTGACGAACTACCTTCTTGAACAAGTGTCATGGTAGCATGTCCATCAAAGATGAAGGAACAGAGACAAGGGTAGATCGAGCAGGCAATCGCTGGCTCATTAACACGCCAGCCACTGAAGTCCCAGTGTCATACGACTGCCATGATACAGCCACTAAACTAAGGCTACCAAACCAAATGGTGTTCTTAATGGTTCCCCAAAGGAGCCACCGTGCACATTGATGATATTGTCCTCCATCATCTCAACGTCGACAAACATGACGAAGAAATTGAGATCATGGACGTATTTAGAGGTCACAGCCTCACCGTTGATGACACCCTTCAACAGCAGCTTCAGGCTGAAGGGATGAAATTAGTGAAGTTCAGTCTCAAACCGACTGGCCTGACCACTATATTTCCTAGTCACATAAGCAGATCGTCATCTTACCGAGAACACCCTATCAGTTTGGTTGCCCTCTGGCACCTCCTTAGTGGTTGGATCATCATCGCAATTATTGCCCATGCCATGTACAGGTACATTAAACACCTACAGGCCAGACTAGACTCACTTCTCATACAGCCGCGTTTTACACACCAGTCTGAGCCCATCCCACGTTAACCCCATAATTTCCAAGGATAAACCTTTTAACCTTTAACCCTCCTTTCCTCTAACATTTTGTTCCTAGTAACCAATGTCAGGTTCTACTTTGATTTTGTGTTATGACCAAAGAAAAACAAAGGATTGTGTTATGGTTAATGCTGTGCCTTCCAATAACTTGAAATGTTTATGTGTGATGAATGTAGTTTTAGAATTAGCTAGAAGTTCTATGCCCAGATGTGCCTCTCTGTCCAGACGATAAAGCCTCTGTGAACTCTAATGAACTGTATGGACTGTGCAACCATTTCTCTTTCCTATCAGGAATACATGGATGGCATAACCCACAGGTTACTGTGAACCGACAAGAACTCAGTTTCAGTTGCTCTAAAGATGCTGGACAACAACCAAGAAGAAACAGCATCACAGTTGAGCTAGCTAGCACCATGATAGCTAGCCTCTTAAATTGTCAATAAAATGGTGTTAGCTAATTTACATTTAGCATATCTGATTTACTGGCTAGCGAGCTACTGTATAAACACATTTTGATTTAGTATATGCTAGTTAAACTTTAATACCATAAATCAAATTTATTTACCCTAGAAATATCATCAAAACTTACTTGACTGGATGTAGTCCTTGGGCTCAAATGCAGTAGTGTGGCTTCAATAGTCCTGCTGTAGTAAGTAGCCTACAGTAAGTAGTGTGCTGTGTGCATGTGATTGAGGAATGCACAGGGTAGAAATTCAACTGAATTTGCATCAATTTGTTTTAACCAAGATTATGCTGCAAGATGTTTTTTTTTTTTTTTTGTTTGTTTGTTTTTTTCAACTACATTTAAGTTCCCTGTTATAGGCTAACTTGCAATTTTGCAAATTTCCAGTTTATTCACATTAATTTCCGTTAATTCCCATGGAAAGTTTCCAACTTTGAAAATTCCCAGAATTTTGCAACCCTAGTTAGAACCCCAGTGTTCAGAGCAAACTACATCCTAACACAGTTCGGTTAAAACATTGTAACAGGGTAAAGTAGACAGCAAGGTTGTCAAAATAATAGACAAGACTATTTAGACATCAAACAGCAACACATTGTCAACAGCTATGTCATAAATTTGACAGATATGCCATCTTACAACAATAAACAATGACTGACAAAAAAAATACTTCATTTTGACAGGCTAGCAGTACACATTTATTAAACACATCTGTAAGCCCGTATATTATAGAGCATCGGTGTGGGAGGCTACAGGAAAATATTCTATTGGAGGAATTTATAGGCTGACCTTCTGAACCAGAACCACGTAGCTTGTAACACACTGGTGTGCAGGTATGTAAAAGGGTGTGTTATGTAAAGACTCAAAAAGAGTGTGTGTTTATCTCAAGATAAGATACAGATTGCAGACAGAGGGAAGAAAAAAAATACTGTGAAATTTTTCATTGGAAAAGGCACATTTTACTGTAAAAAGCTTTTTTATTTTTTTTGCGTGAAATGAGAACTTGTTTCCAGTGAATTGTGTTTAATAAATGAAACATTGATTGATAAGTTGGAATGGTTAGGGATGGTTTATAAACACGCAAAATGTAATCATCTGGATAAATGTGGGAAACCCTTGAAGCACTTCCTAGTAGGGGTGGAAAAATGCATGCATCGTGGTGCATCGATCTATTAAAGAAATTTCGATGCATCAATTACGAAATTTAAGAATCGATTATCATTATAAATGAATACCCAATGTGTCCATCTCATACTACATGAACCTTTTTGCAGCAGACACGGAGTGGAGCACGCGAGATTAAAGGGAAAGAAAGCGCACTTTGAAATAAAGAAAGTTTGTGCAGCCGAGTTCACCCTGCAAAACTATAGACTATAAGATAAAATGGATGGATGGTTCGGCTTTCTGTGTCATTATTCAAAACTATTTGCATCCATTGAACAAGTTCATTGGTGTTGCCTTCTTCTCTGACGGCGATATGTTAATATTGCTTTTGTATCTCCATAAAATTTGTAATTTCTCCATAAAACAGTTTAACCACGAATGGCATAAATAAAGGTGACTGGTGGGCAGACATTGTCTGTGAAGGAAAACACTCACTTGTTAATTTATTTTCTTTATAGTGAATGCTACAGAATAGGGAACGATTTCAGACTGTTCTGAAGGGAACTAACCAGTTGATTACATTCACCTGTGATTGGTCAATGACACGCGGCAGCCGTGAAAAGATTATACATTTTGTATCTTTTGCAGTGTGTGCCGCAAACAGTCCTCCATGAAAATGTGATTCAATTCTTGTGAACAGGCTTGACAAGCAGAGGCGCCTCCGTTTAGCCGGCTTGCGCCTCTTTCCCTCTATCCCAAAATAAATAGGGAACAGTTACCATCCCGTGTTACTGCCTTTACATGTTTTCACAAATCAGGCTCCATCTAATACAAGTGAATCTGCATGAACCCAGACTGCGTGTTAGCTGGAAATAACCCTTAAAAGTGAAAAGCGCTTATTTTTCACCTTCCCGAATCATGGACTTAAGAAGGATTGACAGGAAAACAAACTGCTGTTAAAAAATTCACAAATCAGACTGGTCAAGATGAGAGTGGTTTCTGTCTTCTAGGTGTTCAACTTTTGGAGCTATTTGGATTAGTAAAATTTAAATGACCGATTGCAGAGAGGAGGATTATGTCATCCGAATTCACAAATCATGAAGAATAAAATGCAACATTATTTACATGTCTACCACAGCGCATAGCGGATTTATAGCTAATTGAAATCTGAATTTCAAATCGCAAACCATCTTTACTGTGGTCTTTACATGCTATTAGACAGTTTTTCTTTCTATGACCCTGCTGAGCCTATCCCATTATAACCTGGATCTTACCTGCCTGCACATGACATTTCATCTGGAATTACTGGTTTCAGATTTCACGTTTAATCGCGATTTTTAGGTAGCTAATCGTAATCGAATCGAATCGTTGTCAGAGCAAATCGTCACACCCCTACTTCCTAGCAATAAATCGCCAGTTAAATAATACATTCCGTAACTTTAAACAACACACTCTCATGGTGAAATCGTAAGGATTCGTACGACTTTTCTAATTTGGCTAATTTGTATGATATCGTACGAATTAGCCATTACACGTATGAAATCCTACGACTTTCACTATACAGCCAATGATGTCACTGGACTTCGTTTCCATCTAATATGCAACAATTACTTGCTTCTGTTACACACAACAGCTTCCTATCATGTTTACACACTCTACTGATTGGTTAGGTTTAGATAAGGGGTTTGGGTAAGGACGTACTATTATTAAGCATGTCCTTAACACCTTCTGTGTGGAACTTGTGCTTACTTCCACATTAGACATCCAGGCATTTGCATGTGATGAAATCGTACGAATTTATATGAGCGAAATCATATGAAAACATACAAAATAACTCGTAAAATATGTATGAATTTTCATGAAATCGGGTTGCTTTAAAGTATGGCTACAAATTGTAACACTCTCTGTAATCCATGTACAGAACTTAAGAAATGGGCATGTCTGACACAATGGCATTGGTGCATTATTAATATAAATAGCTGAAGGCATGACCGATAAAGAACAGTGTGTGGAAAGGGAGACACAAAACAGACAGTGCTCAGAACTCCCTGACACTGTTAGCGTGTGTGTGGGTGGGTTTGGGTGGTTTACAAGGTCATTTTTTTAGGTTACAAATTGGTAATTACTAGGGTATTATGCTATAAATGTGGTTTATGATGACATTTCTAGTGTCCCCATAATTCAAATCACTTAAAAATCATACTAAACCATGTTTTTTTTTTTTTTTTTTTTAATGTAAAAATGCAGAAAGTTTTTTGTGAGGGTTAGGTTTAGGGGTAGGGTTAGAGTTAGGGGATACAATCTATAGTACGTACAGTATAAAAATCATTATGTCTATGGAGAGTCCTCATAAGTATAGCTGCACCAGCATGATTGCCTCCTAGTTTTGAATTGTGCATAATTTTAGGAGCTTGGTAAGATCCCGGGTATTCATCGTTTTTGCTTTGCTGAGAGAACAATCATAAAACAAATGATGGCTTAAATTATGCCTGTCATCACTGACTTTCATGTGTGTGTTATTAACACAAACTTTAGTACAACAAGTCTTGACAGTTACGAAGTATTCTCCCTCGGGAAATCCTAAAACAACACAGCAATCACCAACTCAACCCCTGAAGAGAATGTATTGTGCTGGTGATTTTTGTGTGTGTATGTACTGTGTGTGTATTAGTGAGTTTTTATTTTTATTTTTATTTATTTTTTGCTGCTCAGACCGAGGATGTGGCAGCATTAGAGAAGTTCCTGAAAAATTTGAAAATACAATGCAAAAGTTGTCATTGCAAGATTACAATTGTTTAAATACTTCAAAGACATTAATGATGACTTACAGAACATTAAAAAATAGTTGTCTTTTAAGCTAGCTAAATTTAGAAGACATGTCTGAAAAGGCATTAAGGGTACATTGAGTGACTGGCTGAAGAAGCTGCTTGTCAAGTTTTTGAGTGACACATTGAAGTTTTATTTTGTAAAAGCCATTTGAGGACTTTGAACACCATGTACAGACCATTTCTCTTCTGTAAACCACATTTGCATCCAACATTTATTGATGAGTTGCATATATTTTAGTAACAATGACCTTGTTTGAGTAAACATTACACAGCAAAAAAAAATTACACTTACGTAACACTATATATTTCTCAGAACTCTAAAGCCAAATGGTTAATTTTACTAAAAAGACAAAAAAAAGTTACGCTTCACACTTCGCCCTTTTAACTTTCATTCAAATGCTTCTGAATGCAGGAGACCAAAAATGCAAGCTCATGCTAAGAAATTTCTCATTCTGCTGAGCATGAAAATTCAAGTTTGGTGAACTGTGACCTGCAAATTTGAATGACGAGAAGACTTGTGACCATTGGAAGATCAAAACTTCCTCTTGGCTCAATACAAAGAATACTTATTTCACAGCTGTGTGTTTTTATTGTTGCAGGAGCAGATGATTTATTTTAACATTTTGAATAAAATCTTATTTTTTATTTGTGATGTATTATTATTAAAACAAGAAGCACACAACCATTATATCATATCTTGCCCTTTGCAGGTAATTCTGCATGCTCAAAGCCAAGTGTAACTACAGCTTAAGGATAAATTAAAAATGATAAACAGCTTCATTTAAAGTCATTGCTTAATTTTTTCAGGGCAGTCAGTTTCCTGTTATTCTTCAAGTTAAGTCAACTAATTAGGTTTTACAGTGTAAATGATAAAACTTTGAACAATTAATATTTGCATGTGCTAATTGCACACTTTTGGGCATTTCTACTTATAGTTTTGGACGTTTTTTTCTGGAAATTTTGGAGAGCGAAGCAGGACATAATGAAAGTAATTCATTCTAATTCTAGCCATCTGAGTAGATTTTGTAGATTTTCTTGCTCTCTTTTAATTTTCTTTGTCCTCTTCTACATTTAATGTGAAGGTGTGTGAAACTGTGTAACTGGACACTTGTTTCATGAGTTTAGTGTGAATGTTTTCGTGCATTTGTAACCGGTTCTGCTCAACCCGCTCCGAACAGGATTCGAACCGGCATTTCCAGCATGGGAGGTGGGCACGCTAACGAGGAGGCTAAAGGCTACAGCATCTAGCGTCAGTTGCTAATGCGCCTCTTGAGGCCAGGGGAGTGAATTTTACACATACTGCACAGCTATCACGTACCAGCTGGCTCCTGTTACACTCACCCCCTAAACCTCACTTCCATCCGGGTCACGGCACCACTGTAACCGGTCCCGCTCTACCCACTCCGAAAAGGATTCGAACCTGCGTCTCCAGCATGGGAGGCAGGCATGCTAATGAGGAGGCTAAAGGCTACAGCCCATAGCGTCAGTCGCTAGTGCGCCTCTTGAGGCCAGGGGAGAGAGGTTTACACATACCACACAGCTATCATTTACCAGCTGGCTCCCGTTACACATGCCAGAATAAAAAGCATATTTTTAGATTTTCCAAACTGCAGTGATGCAGAACAAGCACTTCTTAAAATCAAATGCTTATCATTTTTAAGCTTTTTACCTGCTATTTATCTGTTTACCATTTCCACGGCTGACTGATCAGTCAGTCAACTGTATCTGGTTGAAACTCTTTCTTTTATCTTACTCTTCCTTTGAAATGCCATATATAGCACTGACAAGGGGACAGTCTAGACTGTCCTATCTCTAATAGGAATGTTGGAAGGAATTGCACTCCTTGCTACCATCTACTGTATATTGCTGTGCAATCATATCGTGTAGCTGGACTCACAAAACGAGTAAAGCTGGTGACACACTAGCTGATTTTTCCAATTATTTTCAGGTGTGAGCTTCATTAACATAATTGCCGGCCAGGCAGATGGAGACAGAGCATTCATTAAAGTCACTCAGCTCCCTGCTGAGTTAATGGTTCAGCAGCACATCAAAACTGTTAGAAAAAATCAGTGGCCGAGTTCAGAATGACATACTACCATGCTACTCTTACTATTTCTGCCATAGACAGATAGGCAGAAGTAGTAAGAGTAGTATGGGTAGTATACCCATTCCGAACTCACCCATTCTGTCGCAGAGGCGGGGTCTTGTGTTCTTGTCAAGTGACCAATGAGCTTCTTCCTTTCTGAGAAACTGACAAGACATCAAGCTGATTTGAACGTTTTCATCGCACTCAGCTGCATTTCATCATAAATGCTGATTATAATCCATAGTTAGTCTGTCACAAGCGTTTTTCCTGCCATTTTTCCAACACTAAAATGACATCAGAAAGTGGAGCCACAACAGTCTGTTTTTTTTTAACATGCTGTAATTTCTAACTCACTGACAACTGCATATGGACATATGCGTTCTATGGCAAGCGTCAAGGGGATAAATATACAGTCACGCACTTTCACAAGATAAAGTTACTCCATGAATCGCACTCCTGGCTTGTTTAGAGCATTTGTTTCGGAACCTGGTGCGGTTAGTATAGACATGAACGCAGCAATCGCACTTGGATCTGCACCAAAACAATCGGTCCGAGACCACCTGGACAAGGTGATCTCAGTCCGACTGCAAACCAACTCTGGAGCAGTTTGCATATAATGGGACAAACAAAATACCCATACTGGTAATATCCGTATATTGGTCATTTTAGCATGATCACTTCTCCCTTGTGTATAGCGGTAGAACAGTCACCGGTAGTATGGCGTCAGCAACTTTATGGCAGAAATAAACATGGCTTCACACATACACACATTTTATGTTTGTGTGCGTGCACAGGAAAGAGAGTGAGCTGCTTGACTGTGAGAACAGGCAAGGGCGTAGGTTTGGTTTGAAAGTTGGTAAGGACATATAGCAAGGTGGACATCATTCAAAATGCGCGAAAGTATATTGTTTATAGGCACAATATTTCCTCATATAACAAGTCTCATTCTCTCTCCTCTGCCCCAACATATTAAATATTAGCTTGTTTTTTTCACTAGCACTATTTTGATAATGAAGGTCTAATTTTATTTCCTGTATTTTATTTTATTTTAAAAACATGCTTTTCCTATTCTTCTCCAATGTGAAAAATAAAACATGTATTGGGTAAATGTATGCACTACATTGTTTGCAGAAAATATGAAATAGTTAAAAATGCAAACATCCTTGTACTGACATAAACTGGCTCGTTTTGATGAGTTGCTGGCTCGACTCTCTCACACAAGCCTATGTCATAATAGAAACACACATACTAGATGCTAGATGTGTAGTTATACAAGCATTTAAATATCCTGCACCTCTAATCCACCCCCTTACCTGACACAGTCACTGAAATTCAAATGTGTCTTCCTTAAGAGGGCGCTTACTGCCCTTAAAAGCAGAATCTTCTATTGGGCCACATACAAAACTCAGGACGTTTTTTGACTTAGAAAGAAAACATTTGTACATGAAAAGTTTGCTTGTTTAAATCTTTTAGTTTAAAGGATTGGACCTAAGATAGAAATTTAAATGTGCCCATGTAATCTTCAGAGAATGTTTAATAAACAAAAACGACTGTGACAGCTGTATTATCTCTGAACTGACTGCATGACTGTGTTTTTTTTTTTCTTTTTCTTTTTTTCTTTTATAAAGCATTATAGTGTTATGAAAGTAACTGTGACATGCTGTTTTTTTGTGTTTATGTGTGTGGCAAGGCACGTGTCAATTTACCACTTCACTCTTTGGTAGCAGGTTCTCTGCTTATCTAAATATGTGCAAGAACAAAACAATAGAGAGAGAGAGAAACTTTACTGAAGCATGCAGCAAACCACAAACAGTGTCCTGCATTGCTTCTCTTTCTCTTCTCTGTCTCCTTTGTCTTCATCTCTCATTTTTTCCATCTCTATCTCTTTCTCTATCTTTTATTTTTCTTTCTCCTCCATCTTTATCTCATTTCCTGTCTCTCACCCTCATTTGAAATAGGCCTACAACTGAAAGGTACTTTTAAGCTGGTGTTACTATAATGCACTACTATACAAAAGAGGTTTAGGTGATTTTTTTACTCAATGTTACTGAAATCTTTATACTTTTCTCTTTTATGAGATGGCGAAACAAGTTTTGCTTTGTATATTATCTCCATGTACACATTGATTATTATCTTAGGGTTTCTTTGTCATTAACTGCTAAAACTGATGTACACAAAAGTTTTGAAACACTTGACTGAAATGTTTCTCATGATCTTAAACATCTTTTGATCTGAAGGTGTATGCTTAAATGTTTGAAATTAGTTTTGTAGACAAAAATATAATTGTGCCACCATATTAATTTATTTCATTATAAAACTAAAATTTAATTTAAAAAAATAAAAGAAAGTTTTTGAAATTGATGACTTGGACCAAATAATAAAGAAAAGCAGCCAATAAGTGCCCAACATAGATGGGAACTCCTTCAATACTGTTTAAAAAGTATCCCAGGGTGATACCTCAAGAAGTTGGTTGAGAAAATGTCAAGAGTACATTTCTGCAAATTCTAGGCAAAGGGTGACTACTTTGAAGATGCTAAAATATAATACAGTTTTGGATTATTTTGGATTTTGTTTGGTCACAACGTAATTCCCATAGTTCCATTTATGTTATTCCATAGTTTTGATGACTTTACTATTATTCTAAATGTGAAAAAAAAAAAAACATTATAATAAAGAATGAGTGTTTCAAAACCTTTGACCAGTAGTGTATATTATACTGTATCTTACAACTACAATATCAACAGAACTAAAAATAATTTTTAAATAGCCTGATATATTTTTAGTCATTAGCCTATTTCAGTCTCACTGCTTTTCACAATAAAATAGAACATTTGTATTATTCAACCTGTTGTCATTAATCATCTTAATTGGTTTTGCAGACATTTCATTTATAATCTTTTTTCTTTTATTATTATTTATTTTTGTAAGATTTGTATTTCTGTGCAAATAGCATCCAGTAGATTTCCATTCTGTAAAACTGGTACCTTCTTGCTTTTTTTTCAAATCACTTCTTACATAACATGTTTGCATTTGTGTGTGTGAGTGATTTTGTGATTCGTGCTTGTAAGTTGATCCTAGAGAGATACCACAAGCTAATATTAAAGGCAATTTATCTCTCACATCTAGTGAGAATGAAAAATAGTCATAGAGTTACATTTCAAAAACACTTTGACTGAAAAATAAGTTTTTAACCTGAATGATAAATCTTTTCCCAGAAAGAAACTATTCGCAAAGAGCAGTTAATTTTATAAGGTGCAGTCACATTTTCAAAAGCACATGGTTTTAAAATTTGTGTAAAGATGATCAAATATTTGCACACGTGTTTTTTGTTACCATGTGCTCGTCTTACTCTACTGCAGGGGTTCTCAAACTTTTTGGGGCCAGGGACCCCTTACAGGGGAGAACATTTTCCAAGGACCCCCCTCATAATCGAAACACTGATTAAGCATATGCTTACTACCATTTTTACTCTAAGATGCCATTGGAACTATTTGTATTCTAAAAAATTTCATCCTAAATACTTCAGACCTGTTTCATAGTGATAAACAGAAACACATTTCAGTTTGAATCATGTTAATACTACTTACTGTATATACTTTCAAACAGAGGGTCATTTTATTCAAATTGCATTTGGACTCAACAGCATTTATACTTTTTCAAGTAAGTGACCTTAAAAGCTTTCATAAAATCAGCAGTAGTAAGACTGGCATAGTCTTAATAAACCCAAACATTTAAAATTACTAGTTTAAGGTTACTTTCAGTAAGTGCTTCAACTTTAAAATAATGAACTTATTGCTCCTTCTTCAAATCACTGCCAGAACAAACAACAATTCATAAACATGAATCATGAACAAATCATAACTTGTATTGTATTGGATGTATTCCTCGCTCTTTCGATGGGAAGATAATTTTGTTTTGCCCTTATATTCTGGGTGCTTTGTAATCAGATGCTGCTTTAGCTTGGCAGGCTTCATGTCTTCATTCGCTTGCACCTGAAGACACATGACGCATTTTGGTCTCCCGTCACCATTCTCAAAAAAACCAACCTCGATATAATTGTCATTATATTTTCTCAATTTAGCTAGTTTGGGCTTAGCGTCACTTGACGATGTGGATTTACTCAAATATTTCTCCATGCTCGCCTGTTAGCTAGGTAATAAGCCAAGGTAAGCAGCAGCAGGAATGGTTTGTTGCGCCCTGAGTGAAGAGAGTTTTTTTTCCTGAGTGAAGTGAGTGATTCATGACAGATTGACGTGATGAGTTACAATCATATCAGAATTTCTATTGGCCCAAAGCTAATGTGGGTGGGAGTAATGGACACAATATGCTTGTTTTATTCCACATCTGTAAATATGCACTTTTTAATAAAACAGCACAATTGTATAATTTATAGCAAATTATTTGCAGACCCCCTGGCTATGGGTCATGGACCCCCAGGGGTCCGGTGCCACACTTTGAGAACCACTGCTCTACTGTATATGACCTCATCCTAACCCTCCTCTGTAAATCATAGCTACACAATAACATGTCTGTTTCTGAGTGCACATGTCTGCATATCCTCCTCAGATATGCATGCATGTGCTTTCACTGGAATACCAGGTCACTGAACTCCTCTACTGAATTTGAGGAACACTGTTACCCTCCATCTATCTGAACAGAACCTTATCTCCTGTTCAACACATGTGATGTTTCACTGTTCTCTATTTCACAACCATGTCTGAAGAATAAATGAGATTTAAAGAGTTGCTCTATTCAATAGCCAGTAACAATGACAATATATTACAGTAAATCTGGGGCAAAAATCTAACCAAAACCCTTCAAGTTTTAGTGCTTCCTCCTACTGTAAAGTCTGCCAACTTCTTTTAGTTGCTGTCAACCTTGTACTGAGACACTCAGTAAGTGATGCTTCTTGAGAATTCACCAAAATAAAGAAAGAATGAGAGGGAATAACTGGGTTCCTCTGAGACCAGACATCTGTTTTTCTTCTATCATCAATTTTATGTCACACAAAAAACGCTGAAATTTACTTTTCCCACTTACTTTGGACTGCAAATTTATTATTCAAAGGTCAATATCACACTAATTACACTGTTGCTAATGTTGTCATGGCAACAGTGTGTTCTTAAAGGGATATCACTGAATATTTCTGTCTATGCATTACTACTAAGAGGTAAAGAAAAGTTGCTCTCTTCCAAAAGAGTCTTTTGAGATGCCATTTTGGTATTCATCAAAGAAAGTTTTTCACAACCAGTTTGGGTTAACCTTTATGGATTTGACTCATGTGTATTATGCCACTTATAATACTGTATATCCAGTAGCAGTTTTAACCACCACGCAAACCACGCAATTGGGGGGGCCACCCGGCCGCCCCGGTAGGAAAGCTCCGCAAAAAATGCTTGAGGGGTGACATGTTGTTCTGGGTACACGTGCGAATACACCCTTGGAGGGTTCAGGTTTGTAATTTATGAAAAAATATATAGGCCATCCCAAATTGTTTCGCGCACGCGCTCTCACTCACAGATATGTGCAAACGGATGAGTTAGGGGTTGTTCACACCGAATGTGTTTTTGCCTGCGTCTACTCTGTTTTGCCATTGTTTTCCTGCTGCACATTTTTAGACACTGTGTCAAGTTAATAAGAGCTTCAGGTTTCAAAAATGCATGCGGAGACACCTGTGTTCTGTTTCAGTCGTTGAACTCTGTCTAGATTGTTTTCTTTTAGCACAGGTGTCACAAAGATTTAATGTTCTGAACAAGTTCAGGTTGCAAAGGGGGGACTGTTACAATGTTTAACATTATTCCAGATTGTTCTGCAACAAGCAAAGTTTCAGTGTTTGATAAACGGCAATGTTTGTTTCCCTTCTGCTCTAGTGTGCTAAGGGCTGCCTTGCTTTGTATGTTTACTGTTAGTTACGAATATTGCCTACAATGCTTACGTAAAATACGGCCTCAGCGTCAGAATATAAGCTCCAGGTGAAAGTAAAGTAAATAAGACAGGAATATATTACTATTGTATACAACAAATCCTCAAAGTAATAAAAATACTGTATCATATTATAATGGCAAACTGGACAACAATAAATAATTGTTGGGTTATAAAATTAATAAATAACAACTGAATTCCAAAATGTTACTGAGTGAAGTAGTAGGTTTTGCACACCCTGTTCAAAAAATTGTTTTGTATAAATTTATGTAGGTAAATATTGCTTCTTTTATTACTGTATTGTGGAAAAACTGGAAGACATGCATTCATTATCTTTAACTAAATTTGTATTTCATTAAACATTTTGAATGTACTTGGCTACAATGGTTGATAGGATGAATTAAAAATTATGATTTAAAATAAATTTTATGTAATTTTTTAAGCAAAAATTTTCAAAATGGGGCCCCAGTTGGTCGGTTGCTTGGGGCCTCAGAAATCGTAAACCCGCCCCTGTGTATATCACATGAGAAAGAGCTGTGATTTGGCCACTGGTAATCACAGCTGTACAACAGCACAACTGCAAATAATATATTAATTATTTTGTTTTTACAGTTCTATAAATAAGAAATTAAAGGTTTAGTTCACCCTAAAATGAAAATTCTCTCATCATTTTCTCACCTCCATGCCATCCCAGATGTGTATGACTTTATTTCTTCTGCGGAACACAAATGAAAATTATTAGAAGAATATCTCATCTCTGTAGGTCCACACAGTGCAAGTGGATGGTGATCAGCACTTTAAAGCTCTAAAAAGCACAGACAATCAAAGTAAAAGTAATCCCTACGACTCCACTGGTTAAATTAATGTCTTTTAAAGCAATATGACTGCTTTGGGTGATAAACAGATCAATATTTAAGTCCTTTTCACTGTAATTGTTTACTTCCGGTCGCTCTCCAATGCGCATGTGAGGGAGAACAACTGTTAGATTGGAAGCACTCGCCCAATAACTCAGTCAACCACAGTTCTTCCTTTTGGTGACTTTAATCACTACTAGATGGCTTAGATGTACAGATGAAGTACAGGTAGGATGAACAATGACTTAGGGATGTGTGGTCTGTATAAAATAAAGATTATAATATACAATGCAATAATAGTTAATAATAATAATATTAATAATAATAATAATAATAATAATAATAATAATAATAATAATAATAGTTACAATGCAATTCAAATGAAGGAACAACAATACTGACTTCAAATGTCAATACAAGAATGAATAACACTATCAGTAAGCAAATATATTACAGGAAACAGTGTATTGACAATCTGAATTGCCATACTGACATCTGACTAAGCCATTTAACATTAAACATCATCAGTTCACATTGAGTCTGGTAATTAACACCAGATATTTAACACAAGACAATTATTATACAAAATAATAATGTGCAAACACTATTATCAATGCAATTGTCTGTTCTAACAACTCATATGTAACCAAACGTGCATGAAAAGAGCGTACGCAAAACGCGCTCACTCACTCGAACATAATTACCATAAACTCACGTAGATGCGAGTTTACAACATGCAACTGAATCATAATTGTGTATTAACAATAGAAAACTCACTTTATAAGATGCACGCACACTTATAAATCTCCAACTTGTTTCTGCTCACTCTTGAAATGTCTGAAGTGAAGTCTTAAAGGGGCCGTAACACCAAGCCGTTTATACAGCCGCCCCCAAATTGTTTCCACAGTTTGTGAGCTTTATGAAGACTGCGAGTGAGTGCTTGATCTCACAGATGGTTTGTCAAGTTCCTTCCTCTCATCTTCTGGGATTGGGGGTTGAGCCACAAGTCAAGCAACAGGTCTAGTATAAACCATTCCTTGAACTTGGACTTCGATTGACCTCACTTGGGAGTCTTAACTGGGGCGTACTTTGACAACCTTTCCAAAAGGCCAATGTGCCCTTGGCTGTTGGGGATCCATTATCATGACTACAGTGCCTATGGTTCCCTATCTGTCACTCACTTGACATTGTGTCAATGTAGTGATACTAGGGGTCACTTTTGGGAGCCCCAAACACCTCTGATGTTTTAAGAAAAGGCCAATGAAAATTGGCGAGTGGAATTTGTATGCCACTCCCCTGGACATACGGGTATAAAACTAGCTGGTGTGCAACCTCTCATTCAGGTATTTTCTTCAGAGCCGAACGGTGTTGATATACTCCACTGCCAATCCATTCATCTCTGCAAGAGAAAGCAAAGAGCAATCTCCGCGGCTGCTGGATTTTACGGCGCATCACAGCGGTTTCTCCCCCTCTCGCACAGATAAGTGCGGAGAATGCCCCTGGGCACTTTAGCAGCGCGTGTGGAGTGCTAAAAGAGTATATTTCTCCTTATAAAGAGTATATATTCCCTAAAAGAGTGGGCACTAGTGGAAATGGTCTTTTTAAAGATGCCTTTTCAGTTATGTGCACTTCCTGGTTGTTGTCGCTATCTCTCCGCTTCTGACGGTCACGATCGCTGCCAAGCCCAGACAAGCTGAGACAGTGTTCGTGGATGGTTCATGCCCGCACTGCGAGAGCATGACCATGGCCATGTTGCGATCGCAGATTTCCTTCCTTATAGGGAAAGCCACTCCAGCTGTTCCCCACCCTGGTTCTTCTGCCCGCAGGCAAAAGACCACGACGGTTAGCGCTGGGGGCGATTTGGGGACTTCAGTGGAAGTAACTCGCTGGGTGAATCCCCACAGACCTCCCATTCCCTAGCATGCTCATGCGCCCCGGTTGAGTTCTGGGATGAATCAGGCGGCCCGCCTCAGAGCGAGTTTGACCTCTCATTCAGTGCTCAAGAGGAGGATGAGATCTCAATAGCAGCATCGGAGAGCAGGCTGCTTCAGTCTGATATGGAGGACCTTTCACTGCCCGGACCGGGCTATCGAGTTCTGCTGCTCTCACCACCCTCGACGGCGGGGAGGCCAGGGGCTACACGGACGTTCCCCAGGTAGAGCAGGCGATTGTGGTGCACTTGTGCCCACAGAGCGTCGCCACCTGGCGGAAACATCCTAGGCTCCCATCCAAGGCCTGTAAGAGTATGTCGTCTCTGACGGTGAAGGCCGCCTCCGCTCTGCATGCCATGGCCCTCCTGCAGTTCCACCAGGCCAAGGCATTGAAAGAGCTGCACGAGGGTGGTCCTGACCTGGGAGTAATGCAGGAGCTGTGCTCAGCGACCGACCACGCCCTATGGGTGACAAAGGTCACAGCGCCGACAAGGTTCGCTTCCTTGACACCCCCATTTGCCAGGCTGGCCTTTTCAGCGACACCGTCGAAGACTTCGCATTGCAGTTTACGATGTTAAAGCAGCAGACCGAGGCCATTCAGCACATCTTGCCTCGGCGTGGTTCAAGATTGTGCACCCCATCTGCCCGTTGCCCTGGTGACCTCCCTGCAGCGGCAACATCGGCTCCACCGCAGCCTGAGCCAATGGCTCGACCCCGGTATAGAGCTCCCCGCAGGAAGTTGACGCCCCCCGTCTCACTGTCCATGACCAAGAACCCTATGAAGGCTTCTATGCGCCCCTGAGATGGGCGACCCAGAGGTGAGACCCGCGCCACATTTGGAGGTGGTAGACAGACCACTCCATCCCCCGGTGGAGGGCCTGAGGGAGAATCCTTGGTTTCCTTTTATGTTGAGTTCGCCACACACCCGAGGAGCTGCGGTACCCACATTTTTTTAAAAAGAGCGCTTTCCTCACTCTCTGGATCATACACTCGATGCCCTCAGCCGTCGTCATTACGACAGCCATGCACCGAGCATTCGCGGCCAGGGCGTTGCAGGTGTGGGTTTCTCACCTCCACGCACCCGGCCGTGACACACACACACCCACGCAAAGGCGGTTGTGGCTGGCTAAGAGGACACTCAGCCTCCTCCCCCGTCGCTGACCAGTCCTACTTTGGGTACGCGGAGCAAGGTAAGTGCCTTAACGTCTCTCCCTATACAGTGAGATCGGGACACGAGGCCCCCCGACATAGCACTTTCCGCCCCTCTCCGCCACAAGATCCATTCTGCGGGTACGTCAGCAGCCCCTCGCCTGGAGTTTGAAGGCATGTTAACGCTCTCCAACCAGTCGCGATGGTTGGCCAGGACGATCCGACTCGGCTACACGATTCAGTTTGCCAGGCGCCCGCCCAGGTTCAGCGGCATCCGTTTCACCTCGGTAGGTGACGAGGATGCCGCTGCCTATTTGCAGAAGTCGCGGTCCTTCTGCAGAAGGGCGCGATAGAGCCTGTCCCTCCAGCTGAGATGAAGAGTGGCCTCATACAGCCCCTACTTCATCGTACCCAAGAAAGGCG
This sequence comes from Myxocyprinus asiaticus, assembly GCF_019703515.2. Lineage (NCBI taxonomy): Eukaryota > Metazoa > Chordata > Actinopteri > Cypriniformes > Catostomidae > Myxocyprinus > Myxocyprinus asiaticus. Next base: position 34,872,332 of record NC_059347.1, read on the forward strand.
GTGTGTTGCGACTGATCTTGGACCTGCGGGCACTGAATCGGGCCCTGTACAGGCTTCCGTTCAGGATGCTCATGCAGAAGCACATTCTATCGTGCATCCAGCACCAAGATTGGTTTGTGGCGGTAGACCTGAAAGACGCGTACTTCGTTTTCATGACCGTTCCTTGGTTTGCCTTTGAGGGTCGGGCATACCAGTACAAGGTCCTCCCCTTGGGTCTGTCCCTGTCGCCTCGTGTCTTCACGTAAGATGCAGAGGCAGCCCTTGTACCGCTAAGGGAAGTGGGAATCCGCATCCTCAACTATCTCGATGCTCACTCTCGAGATCTGTTGTGCATACAGGGACCTGGTGCTCAGCCACAATAGCCGATTGGGGCTTCAGGTCAACTGGGAAAAGAGCAAGCTCGCCCCAACGCTATGACCGCTCATCTCATGAATGAGCGCGCTCAGTCGGTGCTGAATTGCCTGAAGGCATTCAGGGGGAGAACAGCGGTCCCACTGAAACAATTTCAGAGGCTCCTGGGGCATATGGCATCCTCGGCGGCGGTCACACCCTTCGGGTTGATGCATGTGAGACCGCTTCAGCACTGGCTTCAGACTCGAGTCCAGAGATGGGCATGGCGCTGCAGCACGTATCACGTGGCTATCATGCTGATCTGCCATTGGACGGACCTGGCATTTCTACAGGCAGGGGTTCCCCTAGAGCAGGTCTCCAGGCGAGTCGTTGTCACGACAGACGCTTCCAAGTTGGGCTGGGGCGCCGTTTGCAATGGGTACGCAGGTTCCTGGACAGGCCCTCATCTGCATTGGCACATCAACTGCCTCGAGTTGTTTGCGGTACTGCTCGCCCTACAGAGGCTTTGGCCGTTGATCCAGGGCAAGCATGTTTTGGTCCAGACGGACAACACGTCGACAGTAGCATACATAAACTGCCAAGGCGGTTTGCGCTTGCCCCGCATGTCGCAACTCGCCTGCCATCTCCTCCTCTGGAGCCAGCGGCGGCTCAAGTCGCTGCAGGCCACTCATATCCCCGGCGAACTCAATCGCACAGCAGATGCGCTGTCACGGCAGGTGACGTTCAGGGGAGAGTGGAGGCTCCACCCCCAGGTGGTCTGGCTGATTTGGAGTCGATTCAGCAAGGCACAGGTAGGCCTGTTTGCCTCCCGGGAATCCTCCCACTGCCCACTGTGGTATTCCCTGTCCGAGGCCCCCCTCGGCATGGACGCACTGGTGCACAGACGTTGTGCAAGGTCAGGGAGGACGAGGAACAGGTCTTGTTGGTAGCATCCTACTGGCCCACCCAGACTTGGTTCTCGGAACTCACGCTCCTCGTGACCGCCCCTCCCTGGCAAATTCCCCTGAGGAAGGACCTTCTTTCTCAGGGACGAGGCATGATCTGGCACCCGCAACCAGACCTCTGGAGCCTCCACGTCTGGCCCTTGGATGGGACGTAGAAGATCTACCACCCACAGTGGTAGACACGATCATTCAGGCCAGGGCCCCTTCTACCAGGTGACTGTACGCCTTGAAGTGGCGCCTATTCGCAAATTGGTCTTCTTCCCGAGGCGAAGACCCACAGAGTTGTGCAGTCGGGTTGGTGCTTTCCTTCCTGCAGGAGAGGTTGGAGGGGCGGCTATCCCCCTCCACCTTGAAGGTGTATGTAGCCACTATAGCGGCACACTACGATGCAGTGGACGGTAAGTATTTGGGGAAGCACGACCTGATCATCAGGTTCCTTAGAGGCACCAGGAGGTTGAATCCTCCTAGGCTGCACCTTCTTCCCTCATGGGACCTCTCTGTGGTCCTGCTTGGCCTACAGAGAGCCCCTTTCGAGCCCTTAGAGTCTGTTGAGCTGAAAGCCCTCTCCTTGAAGACGGCCCTCCTGACTGCGCTCACCTCCATCAAGAGGGTTGGGGACCTGCAAGCATTCTCTGTCAGCGATACGTGCCTAGAGTTTGGTCCAGCGTACTCTCACGTGATCCTGAGACCCCAGCCAGGCTATGTGCCCAAGGTTCCTACTACCCCCTTTAAAGATCAGGTGGTGAACCTACAAGTGCTGCCCCGGGAGGAGGCAGACCCAGCCTTGTTGTTGCTGTGTCCGGTATGCACTTTGCGTATCTATTTGGACCACACGGGGAGCTTTAGATGCTCCGAGCAGCTCTTTGACTGTTTCGGGGGACAGCAGAAGGGGAATGCTGTCTCCAAACAGAGGATTTCCCACTGGATTGTGGATGCCATGGCATTGGCATACCAGGCCCAGGGTGCGTCGTCCCCTTTGGGACTACGAGCACACTCTACCAGGAGCGTAGCCTCCTCCTGGGCCTTGGCCAACGGCGCCTCTCTAACAGACATCTGTAGGGCAGCGGGCCCACCCCACACCCAATACCTTTGCGAGATTTTATCATCTCCGGGTTGAGCCAGTTTCGTCCCGTGTGTTGGCAAGTACAAACAGGTAAGGATGCGGGCAGCTGGCCGGGTGTACTGCTGGCACACAAGCGCCTTTCCCCTTCTGAGGGGAAGACATGCGCTCTTTCATTCACGTGAGTTCCCGGGATCGGTGAACCCTGGATTCCTCCCCCAGCACCTGCAACAAGCAAATTCGGCAGAGGAATTTGACGCCTGTCCCAGTACTTGTGTCAGTATGCCCTGTTCAGGTCAGCTCCTGTACTGGGATAGGTGCTCCATATGCATTGGTTCCCTGTCGGTAACACCATATGATGTAATCTTCCATGGTACGGTCTCCCTGACTGTAGACCCATGTCTCCCCTTGGGCAGAGTCCCCTCTGTCACTGGTCACCGTGTTTGTAGAGCTCTGTCCCTTCCAGGTAGGACCTACCACGGGGACTTCCTCCACATGCAATACTGCCGATAAGGAATCGGTAAGCCCATGTGACGTATTTCCACACAATTACCTCCCCTTCAGGCAGGGTGTGGTCTCCGCGGTGTCTTTTTCCAAGGACACCTACCCTGACATGAATACGCTGGAATCAAGCAAGTTCTTTCTCCGGGAGAAGAAAGAAGAGAAAAGGCCAAACCAGCTGGTGCGGCCTCTTCCCATTGTGGGCACGTCTGACCACCCCTTTTATGCTTTCGGGGGGCAAGGGTCCATACGACGTGCACAGGGCATTGGGAAGGTTACTGTGGGACCGGTGCTTTTCTTACTTGGCACGCAGTGGCTTGCCTGCACCTGCACCGCCAATCCACGTAACACGCTGGTTGTGGCGTTTCGTATAGGGACCCCAGTGTCACTACATCGACACAACGTCGAGTGAGTGACAGATAGGGAACGTCATGGTTACTGTCGTAACCCCCGTTCCCTGATGGAGGGAATGAGATGTTGTGTCCCTCCTGCCACAACACTGAACTACCCGCTGTAATGGCCGGGACTCTGGCTCGGCTCCTCAGCACAAACCTGAATGAGTGGTTGCACACCAGCTACTTTTATACCCATATGTCCGGGGGAGTGGCATGCAAATTCCACTCGCCAATTTTCATTGGCCTTTTCTTAAAATATCAGAGGTGTTTGGGGCTCCCAAGAGTGACCCCTAGTGTCACTACATCAACACAACATCTCGTTCCCTCCATCAGGGAACGGGGGTTATGACAGTAACCTAGACATTATGTTTGGCAATGTCTGATGCCACTTATGTCTGATCTGCAGGTTTGGAAGGTAATGGCAGATGAAAGAGGACCAGAAATGGTCAGCCAGCACTTTAGAGTGTCCTCACTTGTGACGACTCAGGCCCTCCTCCTCAGGATATATGACCGTGGTCAGGGAATTGTCTAGTCGCTCCATAAGTAGAAGGTTTGGTGTTATTGGATCGATATTGGCCACATTTGAAGAGACGTACCCAAGGGTTTATGAATTCAAGATGTTCTCCACCTCAATCAACACAGTCCTGAGTACTTCTTCTGATACCATTTAGGCACCAATGCTTGCAGATAGGGCCACTTTAATGGACCTGAATTCCCTCTCCCACACCCCTCCAAAGCCTTGCTCACTTTACACCTATGTGTGAAATTCTGAAGGATCGAACCCTCAACTCCTATTGGATGAGGTGCACAACAGAATGCGTCCCTCAACCATGACATCATCAGTAGCATAAAAACCACTGAGATCTTTCTAGGCGTTGCTTCCAGCAACAGTATGTGCCGTGTCTAGATGCAGCTCTGCTGCTCCCAGGTGTAGCTTCGTTGCCCAATGAAGTAACGTAAGTACCTGAAACTTTGGCCATACGATCTCCATCTCGAGTTGAGATTACTCTGTGTTCCACCGAACATGCTAACGGATCCGAAGGAGACCGTCAAGCAGTCCGCATCTTCACCTTTTTGCCTACCTTCTTCAACCGAGTCGACTTCACTGTTTTCTCTGCCGACCCACCAAGAATCAGCTGCCGTACCACCCACCGACAGAGCGAGGAAATGGCCTCCCGTCATCACCCAAGCTTTGAGGAACCGAGTCGGAGTCAAACGACGGATGAACACACATTCTACCCGCGTCCTCACACGACTAAAGTAAGAGGTTTACGTCTGGGCAGAGATAGATGATTATAGTGTGTTATTCTTGTGTATCAAGGCTATTGCTTGTACAGTTTACGGACCGCTGAATCCTCTCATTGCTGCTAATAATACTCAAGGTATTACTGTAACTTACTGTTACCACGAATGAGATTTGCTGTGTTGTCCAACCACGTTGGACTGTTGTGTATTTCTGTCATTGCAGGTGAGACTGGCACACTGAGTTTATCCATTAAAGAACCAACGATCCCGGCGGATGGATTACGAGCCGTTCACCGTGTCTCTGAGTGATAAACTAACAGTTGAATTCTCAACCACAATCGCTAAAACTGGCTTCGTGCCGTTACCCTGTTCTCTCTCTCTCGTACTAACCACACACACACATGACCAGTCACAAACTTACCCACACACATTTGGCGAGTAGATAACTTGGTTATAAAGCTCAGCTTTGTCCCTAAGTTAATGACCAGCGGAGACATGCGTTAAACGGGCAGACACCATTAACCAGTCTCTCAGCCCACATTCACATGACGTACTCTCCACGAGAGCCACGTCCATCATTTTGTGCCCTCCTTTCCTCCTTATACACACACACACACACACACACACACACACACACATACATACCGTCCTCTCATGTATTATTGGCTTAATTGTTACCATGTCTAATCTTGTTACTGTTTAGTTTGTAGTTGGATGTCAGAAGTTTATTGACTGTATTGTATTGATTATTAATTGATATTACTGCATTAATAAACTTTGTTATACTTTAAAGAGAAATGTTTTGGTATTGTTCTGCATGAACTGGATTCAAGCCTTCATTGTTTTCCTTTTGAATGTCGATGTTCTCTGGACATCAACTTTCCTAAGAGAACAATCCTATAGTGAGACTGCTATACTGTCTGGTTTTTAGTCCCTGATTCCAGGGTGGTGCCCTGGCGATATTAATCCTTATTAATATTCTATTGATTTTGATTATTGATAATTATCTTTGATGATTGTTGATTTGAAGGATCAGTAAGCTAGTGTTAATTCTAATCAATGTTCAGCACTGAAATGTTCAAATATCAAGTCCTTGTCGAACACCTGTAATTAGACGAGGCTTGTCTAATAAGCGACTCCTTCCTACACTCCCCTATGCCCTACACAGACACCATGATAGCACTTAGTGAGCTATTTGGTCAGCCTCACCAGATAGCACTGAGGAGGATAGCCATTATTCTTGATTCACTTGATGTCAGCTGCAGTGACCCATCAGCCTTCGAGAATTTCTCCCTTCAAGTGCAGTCTCTTGTTGGCATGCTCAAGACATTAGGACGTGAGGGTAGCGTTGAGTTGCAGTGTGGGTCCCATGTTGCATGCCTTCTAAGTAAACTCCCACCAAAAAGAAGGGCTGATTTCTGCTGTCACATGCTGCACCAGCCTGGGGCAATTTACTCGTTAATAGACCTGGCATACTGGCTAAAGTATGGTGCCAGAGTTACGATTGCCAGCCAGTGAAAAGAGAAAGCTGGCCTAAAATTGAGTCACAAGTACCTTCCCGTTCACGTTGAACCACTGCCATTATCCCCAAAATCCCAACTCTCACCAAAGACCAGCTTTCAGACTGGATACGCACCAACAGAAAGTGCTGGCATTGTGGCCGAGCCCATCAGGCTGCTCAGTGTGATCAAAAGAATCCATGTCCACTTTGCCAGAGAAAGCATCTATGTGTCCTCCACGAGGTCAACGAGATGTCAGCGAGAGGCATGTCTAAAACAGAGACCTGCTTAGTCAGTTCAGTGACACAGACGCTGTACGTGAATAAACCGGCTGGCAGTAATAAGGTTTTACTCAAGGTGGTTAGAGTGCTACTACATCATAGCATCAAGACCGAGAAGCCATTAAGCTACTGGAAGCCACTGGAGCAGTTGCCTACCTGCGCACTGAAGACCAGCTCGGTAAGATCCATCTGTCATTCACTATGGCACGTTCTAGAGTAGCACCAAAAGAGCACTGTTTGGAGCTCTGTGCACAGTTTATGAAACTCTTGAAGAAAGAGTTAACCTTGCCGTTTCATCACACAGTGCTCTGGTCAGATTCTACCACAGTGCAGTCCTGGTTCCAATCAGAGTCTTGCCATTTTAAGGTTTTGTCGGCACCAGAGTGGCTCAGATTCATGAGCTTACTGATCTTACCAATTGGCACTACGTGGATTCAGCCCAAAATCCAGATGATGACCTCACGAGAGGGAAGACCCTGAAAGACCATGCAAATAGATGGAGTCAAGGTCCCACATTCCTCCCCCTGCCTCCAGAAAAGTGACCAAAAAAACCTACAGTGAGCCCTGGAATGGACATGTCTGAGCTCAGAAAATCTGCATTCTGTGGAGTAGTAGCTGCAGAAGAACTAGTTGGCAAGGAGTACCAAACATGGGAAGAACTGGTAGAGACCATTGTACAGGAGTTACACGGGGCGGCTGGAGAGTCAGGAGTAAAGCCCTCCAACCTAGCAGTCATTTAATTACCATGGCTCCAGAGTATGATTAATCAGACTTAATCTGAGTTGGCGGCAGGCTGAGACGTGCTGAGGCATTAGATCCCAACCTTAAGTATCCTATTATACTGGATTCCAGACATCCAATAGTGAAGTTACTCCTCCAAGACTATGATAAGAGACTCTGCCATCCTGGCCCTGACTGAGTGAAGAGGTTGTCCAAGGCCATTTTCAGGCAAGCAAACTCACTTGGACTCTTTACTGCGGAAATAATGAATGTTGGGACTTGGTCCTCTGTATTATTTCTCTGTCAGATCTGTAGATACTAGGGCAGGTATCATGCTATGGGGCACTATCCTATAACTATCAGGATAAGGATGTGGGAGGCATCACTTGGCTGATTATCTGTTGGACAAGTGTAGGATACTGGCTGTATCTCCACTGGTCATCATTTCGAGATGGATGGCTGACATTCTTTATTACAGGTTCTGAAGCAAGTCTGGGACTAATAATTATGGGTGGAGCTCTTATATCGCTGGGCAGCCTCAACCCGTCACACAACTGGTTTTTGGAATGTCTCGCTCCTTGATGGATTTTGATTCATAAAATGAGGTTGGAGGATGCAGATCTGGCCAATCTTCAACACCGACTTATGCTGGGTTGCGGAATGTGACTGATGGATGGTTGAACTGGTTATTAGGTGTGTATGAAGGCATTTGGAGACTACAGGCTCTCTTTAAGAGCTTAATCAGTTTGTCTTTGACTATCTCAAATCTTTTATGGTCAGCCTGAATAGTCTGTTGTGTTTTGCGGAGCTTTGAATTAGAATTTTTGTAATTTTATAAAGCTAGCATCTGACGATCACTCTGATATCCATCACTATCACAGAGGGGAAGGGACAATGCATTCGGGTGAGGCTGTGGCTGTCAGTTGTAAAACTGTGCTGCTGACTGATACGAAGAGTGGGAAATGAGCTGCTGTGTAGGATCTGTGGGGGTACACCACTCATCCATGATGGCCAGGCTTGATGTAGGGGATAAAACAGGTGGACTGTGTGCTCTTTTAGGGTTTGGAGCAGCCGCTCCCACATGTGACAAGGAGAAGTCATCTGACTCCAGTGCCTGCTCTGTTTTACTGGCTGGTGGCTTTGATCTCAGACGGCTCTGGAAATCAACCTCATAATCTTGTAGGTGGGCTGGATGGCACTTTAGGGGAACAGAGGGAGTTACTGGTTCAGAACTGGCTGACATCTTAATCCAGGGGAAGTGCTGACCCGGCTTAAGGGACAACAATGTAAGATAGAACAACGAAATTTGGGTTTGACACTTTGAGGACTGTTATATTGGAACCACTCGCAGGTCGGTCAAAGCCTGATAACCCAGTCAACCACAGTTGTGACTTTTAGTGACTTTAATCAGTTCTAGATGGCTTAGATGTATAGATGAAGTACAGGTAGGATGAACAATGACATAGGATGTGTGGTCTGTACAAAATAAAGATTAAATAATAGTTACAATGCAGTTCAAATGAAAGAACAACAATACAGACTTCAAGTGTCACTACAAGAATTAATAACACTATCAGTAATCAAATATATTACTGCAATCAGTGTATTGACAATCTGAATTGCCATACTGACATTGCCATACTAATCCATTTAATATTAAACATCATCAGTTCACATCGAGTCTGGTAATTAACACCAGATATCTAACACATACAACAATTATCAAACGAAATAATAATGTGCAAACACTATTATTAATGCAATCGTCTGTTCTAACAACTCACGTGCAACCAAACATGCATGAAATGAGCGTACGCTAAACGCGCTCATTCACTCTAACATAATTACCATAAACTCACATAGATGCTAGTTTACAACATGCAACTGAATCATAAGTGTATTAACAATGGAAAACTCACTTTATAAGATGCATGCACACGTATAACTCTCCAACTTGTTTCTGCACGCCCTTTCTCTCACATTTTCTCTTGCTGTATCACTTGAAATGTCTGAGGTGAGGTCTTAAAAGGGCCGTAACACTCGTTTATACAGTGCGTCCATGAAGGGAATCTGTTAATGCTGCCTCTCGTGTGACATAAATGCGCTGGCATGTTCAAATGAATGAAAAATCAATGAAGGCTGTGAAAAGTGTTTTCTTGAAAACAAATCGAGCTGCACTTCTGGTTGTATTGCATCAGTTCTCGTGTGAACATGCCAACGTACTTGATGGAGCACATAAAATATTCATATTACCTGACACATAACAGCAAATTAGGTGTCCTGAAATATCACCCCTATCTCTGTGTCAGCACTAAAATCAACTAGAAGCAAAAATGTGATTGTGAGCCAGTGTCAGATTCTGAGTTTAGCCAATCAGAAGACTTTGATGTGCTTTCTGCTTGTCAATCATTTTGAATGTTTACAGGGCAGCCCATACGTACATGGGAAGCAGGAAGCTGAGAGCATGGTAGTTGAAGTGGATCATTCAAGTTTAACATAATATTCAGCTTCATGTAATACTGAGACGATGGACTGCTGCTCTGCTGCTATATCTCTGATTACAACAGTTTAAACGGTACAACAGTATCTCTGGAGGGCTCTCTAATGAAAATAGTTCCAAACGAAACCAAGGCAGGATCAGCTGTTTCATGTCATTGTGCACATACAGACTGACAGCCTGTCTAAAACACAGTGAACACAGACAAGCAGAGTAAATTGTGTGTGTGTATTCCTTGTGTCACTTGTGTGGGAGTCAAATATTTGCTGTATGAGACAAAGCACTTCCTGTTAACACAGCCCACTTCCTGTGTGCAAGACAGAGCTAAGGGTTTGGCCAATCAGAACCCGGGAGGCTTAATCTCTCCTAGTTCATCGAGGCTCTATTAGTTCTGCTAAACTCTTGGGTCAAGCAAGCAACCTTCAGGCTATTTCTCAGTGTCTGAGGGCATGAGAAAAGATTGAAAGACAAAAAGATGGCATAAAATTTGTGGTGAAACTAAGAATATCAGGACCAAAATCTTAAAGTTGTCAGTACATATAGCAACACACCTACCTATGGCCACTGATTTTCCTTTCGAAATATCAGTATGCATATAAAGGCGAAATGTGTTTTGACTTCTAATATTTACATATTGAAAGAAAAAAGTATATAACTGTACTCACAAAAATAATATAAAACAGTTATCTTATCACAATAAAGGCAATAAATTAATTTTTGCATTAGGGATTGACTCTTTTCTTCTTTGCGTCATCGGTTATCTAACCCTGCCTCCATGTGAGCTCATAATCCTGCAGTGAATCCTACTAGTCACATGGAGCGAATCCAGAATTTACTTCTTGTGTCCTCAAATATCTAAAATATATAAAACACACATTCTATTGTCAACCCCCTCCAATCATTTGAATAGCCTGGTGGAAAAATTAAACAGGAACAAATAGAAACCTTTGTTTATATCAGTTGGCATGCTTCATCTCAGCATCTGTTGCATTGTTTAAGTATGTTCGCACAGTGACTGTGTTATCAGTATCTGCACCTCTGAGAAATTGTGTGTTTCTCACAAAGAGGTGAAAGGTGAAAATTAGTTTGGCCATGAAATTATTTAACTACATCCCCCCTCACCCCCACCCCCAACACACAGACACACATGCACACACACTCATACATACGTATACTGTACCTCGAATACAAATGTGATTCTATCTCATAAATATCCCCCAGAAGATCTATCAACAGAGATGTTCAGTGTTGTTCAGTGTAATTGAAGTAAGTGGCTTTTGCTTCCATTAATTTTGTTGATTGTCTTCATCCACTTTAAAGGAATAGTTCACCCAAAAAGGAAAATTCTTACATCATTTAGTCACCCTCATTGCATCCCAGATGTGGACAACTTTCTTCTGCAGAACACAAAATGAAGATTTTTAGAAAAATATCTCAGCATAAAGGCAGCATAAATATGACTCTAGTGGTTTAATCCAAGCTTCAGAAGCAATCTAATCAGTTTTGGGTGAGAACAGACACAGTTGCTTCTCCTTTTTCACTGTACATCTTGCCATTGCACTCTTAATGCACGATCATGATTTTGGACACTGTTGACTTGCATTGTACAAAACTACAGAGCTGAGATCTTCTTCTAAAAATCTTTGTTTGTGTTCAGCAAAAAACAAAAAAACAAAGTCATACACATTTGGGATGGCATGAGGGTGAGTAAATGATGAGAGAAATCTGATTTTAAAGTTAACTATTCCTTGACAATAAATGATCACTTTTCACCAATTAGCTGAATTTATTCTTCCTTTGAGCAATGCCATTCTTTGCAAGCCAGCCATTCTTCTAAATCATAGATGTACAAAAATAGCTCTTAATCTCCAAGACAAATTATGACAAATTGTGACAATATTATGTAAAATTATGAGCTCTTCAAATATCTAAGATGTACTTTCTATCATTTATGTCTTCATTAAGTCATTTACATGACACATTTGGTAACAGTATGATTCAGCATGTTAGAGCTTAACATGTGAGACATACACATTTAATGTCTTATCCACACTTAAAGGAATAGTTCACCCAAAAATCAAAATTTGCTGATAATTTACTCACTCTCAGGCCATCCAAGATGTATCTGAGTTTCTTTCTTCAACAAAACAGAATTTAAGATTTTTAGGATTTCATAAACCTCCTTTAAACAATGCAAGTGAATGTACTCCATTTTTTTGATGGTCCAAAATGCATATTTAGCATCAAAATAATCCACACGACTCCAGTTGACAAATAAAGTTCTTCTGAACCCAAACAATTGATTATTTTTAGAAACAAAACAATACTTATATACTTTTTAACTACAAATGTTCACTTCTGTACATCTCTGTGACACGCGCTCATGAGAGGGATGATGTAAGGTCATGCGTGGAGGAGGAGGCAGGAAGCGCGTCATTGTTTACAAGAGAAATTTGCACAGACCACAGACCAAGCGCCGTTCACAAACCAAAACAGTCCAAAACAATTTCAAACACGATTTCTGAGGATTTTGATTTTAGAAGAGGAGATGGAGTTTTTCGCCCAACCCTACCTATTTGAGCTCGAATACACCGATGAGGAACTGAGGGAGATGGAGGAGGCTGCAGCAGCGGTGCAATCAAAAGTCTCGGGGAGGCAAATCTACAGCAAAGACAACTAAACTTTTGTGCAGCGCTCCTTCTCTTGTAAACAAGAGACCTTACATCATCCCTCTCATGAGCGTGCATCACAGAGAAAATTTTCATTTTTGGATGAACTATTCCTTTAATTCTATGGCTATGTAATGAAAAGTTTAGTACATTTCTCTACATTAGATTCCTGCAACGTTTTTGCAAAGAGACTTGCTAGATCTCTTTATTCTTTGTGATTCAACATATTTTCAATGCCTTAAATCCTTTCCATCTTCTCTTGTTAAAAACCTTATAAAATTAAAAGATTATGCTCCCACAGAAAATATTTTAACATAAGAGACAGAGATTAAATAGGAAGAAAAGAGGATGGGTCTGTCTAACAGTCTGGGTGATTCAGTTTTGCCATATTTTTAATTTGAAAAGTAAAACATTTACAAAAAATAAAATGTTTCTTTTTATGTTTTAGAACAAAGTGTCAAGGTTTAGTCTAAAAGCAAAACCTTGGTGCCTTCAGGGTTACAAATAAAAGAAAGCAGCTTTTTTATGGAAATAATGGACTGTTTAGGGAGATAATTTATAACCTTCTGCCAGGAAGAATTTCTTGCTGAGGTTCAGAACATGGGCACGCGTGCACACACACACACGCTCACACACATACATGCTCACACTCTAAATAGCCTCTCTCAACTCTATGAATATTAACAAGGAAGTGCAGGCAATTAATGGGTACACATTCAGAAAACATCTTGGTTAAATGTTAAACTTTCAATGTGTCCATTACTTAACTGTACTGACATAATGTGATAAACAGAATACAGTACTATAACAACAACTTTAAGAAGTTATATCATCAAATACATCATTCTGTTATCTTAATGCTGTCTTTAAAAATACCTTAGTGATAAAGGTCATAAAATGTTTGGAGATAAAGTTAAATCCATTCCATAATCTTGGTAAAAGCTTTCAAATGTTTTGCCTAAGATTAGTTTTTATGGCACACAAAATAAGACATATATTTCAGTTGCTTTTAGACGTTGATAGTTACATTTGAATTATTACTCTTTATTAAGTTGTACCTCAGTGTAAATTTATAGGAGTTCTGTGACAGAAAGTTTTAGACTTATCTAAAAATGAAGGATGTAATTTCTGCACCACTTTGGCATCACCAGATTGGATAACAAAAATATTCACTGGCTGCATCCGAAACCAAAGGAAGCTGTCTTGTGGCCTCGCTGCCCTACCAGTCAATGACTCAACAGACAGTGTTTGCAAACAAAGGTACCTCCAGAAACTGGTTTTGGACAGGCTACTGAGGCAGCATAATGTCACATCGTTGCTAGGAATGATACCAGCAACTGATTATCACCATCTGGTATCCACTAAAGGTAATGCGTCTACTTCATTCATCCAACCAAACTACAATGGTCTAAAAATCTAAAACAAAATCAAAAGAGTTTTGGCAAAAACCAAGTGTATATTTCATATCTACAATACTAACTTCTCACTAGAAATGGAATAAAAAGTTGGAAAAAGTGGGAATAAATGTACATTTATTCACAAATTGGCTATCAGCTGCCTCTTCTACCACCATTTGTTTTCCTTCAGCTCAATCGCCGTGGATCTGTGCACACAGAATTGTGGGATTTCATAGGCAGCGAAGGATACATCTATGCTGCCTTCAAAAATCGATCAGATGAAGGTATCTCAGTAGACAGGATGTGACACAAACATTGGATTCGGATGTGCCTTGATCCCTTCCTACCTCCGTATACAGCCTCCAGAGGCTTCATTTTCCTGGTTTCGGACACAGCCACTGTTTTCAGATTGCAGATTCTAGGCTCCATTTGTCTACCATTGGCTGTACAAACAGATAATCCCACTTGAAACTCACAAATGTCACGCCCTCTCCAGTCTCTCCCGCTCTCACGAGAACCACCTCTCCAGTGTTTTAGTTTGCCCCACTCTTCATTCCACACACCTGTTGCCCATTCCCTTAATCGGTATATTATTGTAACACTTAAGACGGTAAGGAGGAAGCTGGGACCGTCTTGACAAACACATAGACATTTAATGACACTTTTCAGTATATAAAGAAACAAAAACACGCACTGCTTTTCAGCCAGCTGCGTCAAATCATAAAGACAGTCAAACATGTGGACAAGCTTCGTACATCTCTCTCCCGTCTGCCACTGTCTTTTCTCCTTAAATACTCCCACCTCCCCTCGCTGGAACGTGAGGCCGGTGTGGCACGCAGGTGGAAGTCATTCGCCACTTATCTTCCCGGCCTCGCTCTTCCCAGACGCTGCTCGGCTCCACCCTGCTCACCTCAATTATGTATTTAAGCCCTTCAGTTACAGTGGTTCAGTCTTTGTCAAGTCTTGATTGTGCATACACCCTTCCGTGTATCCTGCTATAGTCTGACACCATCCTCTTCAGTGTTTGCCAAGTTAAGCGTTACTTATTCTTTGTGCTCATTTTGTTATCGTGAAAGTTTAAATTTGTACTGTTCTTTTATTTTATTTTTTTTATTAAAATACTCCCAAAATTGGGTACTCCAACAACGTCAGTCTTCCTCATCCTTCCTGTGCCTGACAACGCCTTTGAGCTAATGTTGCTGTGTCAGGCTGGTCAGGATTCTCTAAGAAACAGATGTTTTAATAGTGCCACCGCCTACAAATGGCTTATTTATAGTTGACTCTGCATATTAAGATGGGATAGGTGATGTAATTTTAAAATTAAAAAAATTATACACATTAAGATTTAAATAGAAAATTCTTTGAACTGTGTTAGAAAATATGGTGAAAACTCAAGGTCAGTGGAAGACTGTTTTATCATCCAATGATCACAGAACATGAGCACATTGACAGAGCTTTATTATTGTATCTAGACGAGATTAAAGCAACATTTCTAATCTAAATGCATTTAACGTTATGTTGTAACCGCAAAATTTTTATTTTTATTTTTTTTCTATTTGTCTCTTAAAGGCAGTCCTACAGATCAGTTCTGGATATATCAGCAACCAGGGTGTCAATTATAAATTACCCCAGAATACTGGTATGTAAAATCACTAGATTATTAATCCTCTAGACAACTGCTCAATATACTTCCAGAGTGTTCATGGAAAATATAACAAACAATGAACCAAACAAAATTAGTGGAAAAAACCAACATAAACAAACACCATCTTTGGAGGTTACACTCCCGGCATTGATCGGCCTTTGTATATGTATTATGTGTGCACATGTTTCTGTGGGACTTTGTTGAGTCCCATAGTAAGGGATTTTGAGAGTTTACTTGTCATGTGCTTGGAGGCTGAATAAACCTGGGAGTTATTTTATCCAAAGCGTGGGATATGCCAGGGGTTACAAATTACATAATTCTGCTAGTGTGGTCTTCCTTTGTATACCTCTGTACTCATTTAAAGCCTAAAAGAAGCTAACAATAACCCTTTTATTAGAAAATGTGATTACTCCAAGTCAAGAATGCATGTTCTTGACAAGTGCTGTATTATAAGCATTTGCATGTAAGTACAATATGTAACAGAAATTTCACCCATCTCTGGCCTCTAACATAGTTTTTATGTGATTTTTAAAATAATTATTTTTTAATTATTTAATTCATTTTTGTAATGCAGAGATCAATAACTATCTTTGTGATGTTTAATTATAATAATAATAATAAAAAAATTCCATAACTTTTGAATTACAGCATTGATGGACAAATAAAAAGACAGAGAACAGATGACAAGTGCTATTCCAGTTGTTTAAGACTGCTGATATGGTGCTTTATCTAATTCTGCAATCACTTTAATTTAATTTTTGTAGTGATTTTGATAACACTTTCAAATAATTTTTATTTATAACAAACAAATATTATGACATTATATAATGCTAACAGGCAAGAAATGTCATTTAACTTGGATTAAATGTTTTTTAATATAAACATGAATATTTAAATGTACAACAGCTTCTGATCTGTTTAGCATACAATAGGTATTTCTGGTCTTCTAATTCGACAGACCAAATGGTGTATCAGACCAGAGCATTAGAGCGTTGCGGAGTGGAGGTAGAGCGAGGAGTGAAGTTGTGATTTAAAAAAAAGTAATAATTATTATTATTATTTGCATGATTTTGTGTGTCACTGTTTTCTCTGACTCCAAGATCACTCAGAGTGGGGTATCTTTTACCAGTTATTACAGAATGCTTCTACACACACAATACACACACATTAAACAGGCTGTCAGTCTCTGCATTGTTTGGCAACATGCAAAGCTTCATGCTAATTGGCTTCTTTTGGAATTAGTTTTGTTTGCAGAGAAAAATATACAAACTAACTGGCCGAATTTAATCTGAAACATTACTCCACATTAACTAGCTAATTAGCATGGGAAAAGCAATGTATTTGAATTTAAGAAAAAATAAGAAATATCTTGAACTATAAACTTATGAGGCAGCACATAGGCTCTTTATGCAAATATTTCAAAAACAATATTTTGACTAAACGACAACTTTGATAGCTGTCCAATGCATGAGGATGACCTGCAACCCTTTGCCAAATATCATGTCACCTGGGAATGGTGCTATTCTTCAAAAATAGCTCATAAGCCACTGACATTTGGCCCAGTTATAAGATAAAAACTAAAAACAGCTTAGTGATGACAAAAACCTAGACCTCAGGCAGCAAATCATTAATCAGGAAGAACTGACCTTTTTGAACCATGCTAATAAGATTTCTTTCTTTGTTGTTAGACTTCGCTATCGTAAGCATTTTCTCTTGCTTTGTCACTGTCATTCTTCTTTTCAGTTATAATATGATTATTTTCTCAGAAAGGGCCGTCTTTAGGGCGGTGCAACTGGTCCAGTCGCACCAGGCCCCACGCTTCGTGCTTATACCTCTGTATGTATTTGTGCAGATAGTTAAGCACTTACACTATACATGGCTTAGAGCATCCTTAGGGCTTCAATGCATCTATAAGATGTTCATTAAATACACAATACTCATGTAGTGATTCCAAAGCCTACAAGTACTAAACAACAATTTATTCTTCTCAAAACAGTGCTGCACATATCACACATATTGCACATAGAAGAGTACTAAGAGAGTCCTCCATTTCCTGATCTGTATCTGTTATCTTCTGATATGACTCCTATCAAATCACCCATGCTTGAGCAGTAGGGTATTTACAGAATGTGGAGCTTAGGGTTACCTTATTTGATCTGTTATGGTTGGAACTGAGATGGTTAAGTTTTGGTATAATCAGATACTGCAGTGCTGAACAGTCCTATTCTGTGTTTCACAGCTTGCAAGCATGAATTCCTTGAGATATTTCTCATCACTACATCAGACTAATTGATGGAAGTGTGTAAGTGGTAAATGTGTAAAGTCAACATCTTTAGCCGAAGTTAGAAGGTGGTGAACAATCATCTAAATTAAGATGTTCTTACTGTTTTTTTTATTTTCTGTACTAATCAGTAGTTGGAACATAATAAATTTGAGACAGAATTGACTGACAAAGATACAGTAATGTGTGGGCTTTAGAAAGCAAGCAATGAAGGATGATTAGAGGTAATTGGTGACTGTCTACAGATTTAAGCTAATTGTAAATGATGAATTGGTTAAACACAGTGCTGCCGTGTTAAAGGGATAGTTCACCCCCAAAGTGTGTATGACTTTCTTTCTTCTGTAAATCACAAACAAAGATGTTTAAAAGAATATTTCAGCTCTGTTGGTCCTCACACTGCAAATGAATGGTGGCCAGAACTTTAAAGACCCAAAAGACAGTACAAAAGTAATCCATAAAACTCCAGTGGTTAAATCTATATCTTCTGAAGTGATATGATAGGTGTAGGTGAGAAATAGATCAATATTTAAGTCCTTTTCTAACTCCAAATCTACACTTTCACTTTAACTTTCACATTCTGGTGTTGAAGTGATTTTCACTTTTACATTCAGCCACATACTGGTTGGGGCTGGTCAAAGGTGGAGATTAATAGAGAAAAAATAAATAATTTTTTTTTAGATATTGCTCTGTTTCTCACCAACAACTATCATATTGCTTCAGAAGATGTGGATTTGACCACTGGAATCATATGGATTACTTTTATGCCTCCTTTATGTCATTTTTTTGAACCTTCTAAGTTCTGGTCACCATTCACTTGTATTGTATGGACCTACAGAGCTGAGAGATCCTTCTAAAACTCTTAATTTGTGTTCTGCTGAAGAAAGAAAGTCATACACACCTGTGATGTCATGAGGGTAAGTAAATGAAGATTAAATCATTTTTGGGTGAAATAACTTTTTAGTGGAGCAGAGTATGCTGGTGCCTCAACAGCTGTCATACATCATCTTGAATATTTTAGCATGACTTCTACAGACACTGAATGAAACATCTCTTTGTGAAGAGCACAGGAAATTAGATCTCTTAAGTTGATAATTCATTCATGTTTTGTGAGAGAAAATTGAGTTGACATTTTCAGGTAGGTGACAATTTTTTACAAAGGTGTCATCACTTTTTGAGACTTTTGATATTGATCAGTAATTTTATTATTGACTGGTAAGTTACTGATGTGGTTTTGAATGTGTTTACTGCATTCAAAGTAATCTGTCTAGAACTAACCAGTTTCACATGGCAGGATAATAAATTTACACATTTATAAAAAAAAATAAAAAAAATGAAATTAATTTACATTGCCTTGTTTTGAATTTTTTCAAAAACTTACTGATTATCACAGTTTTGTTTTGCTAAACATGGGAGAAAAACCCAATATATAAAAATGCATGACTTTTTGGCATTCTTGTAAATGCCAGTGCGAAATACATTTGGAAAATTCTGTCATTATTTGTTCACTTTCATGTTGTTTCAAAACCATAAGACTTTGTCTTTAGAACACAAAAGGAGATATTTGGCAGAACTACAGCTTCCTTTGTCTAACATGTCCTTTTGTGTTCCACAAAGTCATACGGGTTGGGTATTGAACAATATGATGGAGCATTTCTGAATATAAATCAGACATAGCTGACTCAACAGACAAAATAGCATACAGTGTGGTATTTTTGAGACACTCGGGAGCGTTCCCAAGCATTCCTGGCAAAGCAGCTGTCCCATGGAGTGGATAGTTGGCCCTCTTGTTGTACAAATTCTGTCCAGAAATGCTGTGGTTTCAGTGAGCACACCAGTGAAACTGATCTGACTTGGCATTTCCCCTGGCAAACAGATGGGAACTCTAAAGGCATTTTATATCATTTTTATAGTCCTGACTCCAAATAATCCATGCGATTCCCCAGTCCATTCTCAAGCCACCTGTCATACTGATGCTGTTTGTCATGCCAATATACAAGATGTTTAGAATTGTTTAATGAAGAGGAAATGGCACATCAGTCCTTTAAAGGTATTATGCATTAACTCTGCTCTTGTTTACCAGATTCTGAGATTGTTGCTAGTTTAGTTTGCGGGACATGGAGAAGTTTCACATTTTAGAGGGAAAAGAAAAGCTATCTCAGGACTGTTTACAGACTTACTGATTATTCATATTAAGCACATTTACATGAATAGCAATACGCTGATAACAGCTAAATCAGCTTATTCAAAAAACTTCACAATGCAAATCATCTTGAAATCATCTGGTTATTCTTAGCTTTTGACGTCAAAACATAAACAGGCATACATTTGCACACATTTGCATACATTGGATAAGCTGCTAAAAATGCCAGTAAACGTGTTTACATGCAGAGCAAAATTGAAGTAATGGGCAAAAATCCATCAGTGTCTATCACTTTTTGCTTAAATCATATAAGACCTTATGGAAAAGCTGTCTATAGGCATTTGCACCACCACATGTTGTCATTTATAAAGTATAATCAGTGTATGTAATCATGTATCATGCATGTAAATGTGTTCGGTAGTTCTCCCTTATGAAAAGACCAGCTTAGACCAGCATGAATTTCCATGCTGGTCAAGGTTAGTTTATATTCATTGCTGGTTTGGTAATGTTCTGCAACACAGCCATGCTGTTCACCTGCAAAGCTGGTGAAGCTGCTCGACCAGCATGGTCTTTCTGGTGAAACTGGTTCATCCAGGAAGCCGTGCTGGAGACCAGCATCCAAAACACAAATGCTGGTTGCAAGGCTATTTGTCATTCAGACAAGAACACTGGGCTTGAATGCAGAAGTTTGAGAAACAAAAGCAACAAACTCAAACATTCAGTAAAAAACAAGACTGAGCATTGAACACTTGCGTATTTTATGAATGTAGAGTATTTCTGAGAAAAAAAAATTCCGCCATTGGTTTCACAATAAATACATTTTCAGGCAGTTCCCCTGAACACTCTTCCTACTATCATTGATAATCTGTCATTGATCTCATACAAATTTTACTTTGGCTGGAACATTGTAACGATTTCCACACATATCCCACATGCACAAAGAGGCCACTGTAACGGTGGGGCCTTGTCCTGAATAAATTTCAACACCTTTTTTTTCTTTATAAATAAATTCGGGCACCAGACAAGATAAACCACAAGTGCCAGTGACAAACACTATACAATATTTATTTTAAACAATAATGAAAATTTTGATAAAATAAGTAAATGTAAATAAAGCAAACAATCAATTAAATTAAACAAGTGATAAACCCATCTGCGTGTATGTGGATGTGTGTATAGGGTATATGTGTGTAAGAGGTATACAGTATGTGTGTATGGGAGAAAGTTTGAGCGCTCTGGGATCAAAGAAATAGTGTGCACTGGTCAGGAGTGCGTTTTCCTGTCCCTTGAATGAGTGTGAGGCACAAGCGGCAAGAACACGGAGGGCAAGTTAAACCTTAAGGGATCTGGGCTGGTCAGAATAGCTTCTTAGCTTCCGATGTTGGCTCCAGATCTACTCCGTCGCAGACCAATTCAGTGGTCAGCAGGCTTTGTACTCACCACTCCAAACAAAACAGAATTGTTTCACTGGTAGCTGTTCCATCAATAAGTTCAGGCAAACATGAACTGTAGTGTCAGGCACTATTTAGGAGTCCCTTTTAGATCTCACGCCATTTCATTTCTCACAGTACAATACACTATAGCAAATTCTCTCCTTTCGCCAACTCTGCACACAACTTTATCCTACCTCAATGGGCAGCCATTTATAGTCTCAGGTTAGGGATTAGTGGCAGATCTTTAAAGTGACAGGGCACATATTCACTCCGCCACACTCTACCCCCCTTGAGAAGACAACCCATGGTTGGTGATGAATAGTGAAGATCTTTCACCTGGGGTTGGAGGGTGTGTGACCAGGAATTCTTTCCTTTTCTCTTGAAGACTCATTAATGTACTCATTTATTCCTACATTTAATGACATTTTAAAGATTAAATAAATATGATTAATGCACAATTTTATTGTTAAATATAATGACATTTTTAAACATGAATTAAATAAACATATTTAAATGTGTCTTTTATTTGTCCATTTATACATTTATTTATTTATTCAAGTTTTTATTTTCAAATTAATTGATTGATAATTTACTCCTTTCTTTTTTAATTGGCACTCCTGGGCTTCAGCTGGTACAGATTGACAAATGGTAAAAGAAAAGGAAAAGTCAAACAATAAAGAAAAGCATTTGGCAAATTGATGAAGAACAAGCAACTGGCAAATGGATGAAGGAAAGCAATTGCCAAATGCTTTTTAAAATACCATTTAAAAGGTGCATTTAAAAAAGACTTATTAATGTGCTATTTTATTGCTAAATATAAGTGCATTTTAAAACATGAATTAAATAAACACATTTAAATGTGTCTATTTATTTGTCCATTTTTAAATTGGTTTATTTATTCAAATTTAAATGTGTCTATTTATTTATCCATTTATAAATGGGTTTATTTATTCAAATAATAGATTGATAATTTATTCCTTCATTCTTTTGTAAGCTTCCATAGACACCGTTCAAATCATCAAAAATCCGTTCGCAAATTAGCATCTACATTGTCTTGGCATGATGTTGCAAAAATTTGGTGCCAGTCACATGAATCCCCTAGGAGGAATATTTAAAAGTTCAGAGCTTGCGATTTTCAGAAAATCAAAAATGGCCGACTTCCTGTTGGGCTGAGCTAATGACTATAATTACGAAAGTTGTCTGGCTTCATGAGAACTATATATGTACCAATTTTGGTGAACTGTTGGTGAAAATGGGGGTGCTACAGCGGCCGTCTTACACACCCATTTTAAAGAGGGTGCTACAGAGCCCACCCTCCCTGCCCCCCTCCCCTGCAACTTTTGCCAAGCCCTAATGGCCGATGACTCTGATGTGTGTGCAAAATTTCAAGAGTTTTCACACGTTATGTACCCCAAAAGTACCGAAAACCTTGAAAAAAAAAAAATCCTTAGAAGAACAATAGGGACTCCGCACTTTCAGTGCTTGGGCCCTAATAATAATCCTTAGAAGAACAATAGGGCCACCGCACTTTTAGTGCTTTTGCCCTAAATAATAACACTAATAAATCTTACAAGAACAATAGGGCCTCCACATTTTCAGTCCATGGGCCCTAATAATAATCCTTAGAAAAACAATAGGGCATCCGCACTTTCAGTGCTTGGGCCTTAATAATCCTTAGAAGAACAATAGGGCCTCTGCAGTTTCATTGCTTGGGCCCTAAAAATTAGCCAAGGTAAGAGATTTACTTTTTTTTAATGGAAAAAGCAGCTATAATGAGCAATTGTTCATCATTCATTTGACTTGATTGTATCATCATTATATAGAATATTTGCATAGTCCATCGCATTACGGCGCAACGCAGTGGAAAACGTCATGGTTACTTGCGTAACCTCCGTTCCCTGATGGAGGGAACGAGATGTTGTGTCGATGTAGTGACACTAGGGGTCACTCTTGGGAGCCCGAGACACCTCTGGTCTTTGATAAAAGGCCAATGAAAATTGGCGAGTGGTATTTGCATGCCACTCCCCAGGAAATAAGGGTATAAAAGGAGCTGGTGTGCAACCACTCATTCAGGTTTTATGCCGAGGAGCCGAGACAAGGTCCGGCCATTTCAGCGGGTAGTTCAGCGTTGTGGCAGGAAGGACACAACGTCTCGTTCCCTCCATCAGGGAACAGAGGTTAAGCAAGTAACCATGACGTTCCCTATCTGTCACTCACCCGACGTTGTGTCGATGTAGTGACACTAGGGGTCCCTATACAAAACGCCGCAACTGGCTGAACTGTGTTACATGAACTGGCGGTGTGTGACGGGCAGACAACTGTGTGCCTCGTAGCCAGTGCACCAGGCCGACACGTAACCTCCCCCAACATAGTTATGAGTGTCGAACGGCCCTTTGGGGACAAGTCGACTACCCAAAAGATAGAGACAGGCTAGCCCAGTCGTGGCCTCTTTTCCCTTTCTTTTTTTTCCACTCCCTAAAAAAAAGGGGGAATATCTGACTGGGCCGACCAGGTCTAGTCGGGGGGTGTCCCTCCCAAGGGGAGGACACCACAGAGACCACACCTCGCCCAGAGAGAGGGGGGGATATTTAAGTGGAAAATAAGTCACATGGTCTTGCCGAACTATGTCGGAAGTATGTCATGTGGAGAAGTCCTACCCAACGGGGGAGGAGTTACTACAAACATGGAGACTGTGGCAGAGGGGCCTCTGCCCAAGGAAGACGCAGTTTGCTGCTACTCCCCTGGTAGAATGGGTCGTAGCCCTACTGAGGGCGGCACGTCCTGGGCATGATATGCCATAGCTATGGCGTCAATGAGCCAGTGGGCGATCCTCTGCTTGGAGACAGCACTTCCTTTCCGCTGTGCACCAATGCAGACAAAGAGCTGCTCAGAGATCCTAAAGCTCTGCGTGCGATCCAAATAGATGCGTAAAGCGTGCACCGGACATAGCAACGACAGGGCTGGGTCTGCCTCCTCCTGGGGCAGCGCTCGCAGGTTCACCACCTGGTCCCTAAAAGGGGTCGTGGGAACCTTGGGCACATAGCCCGGTCGGGGTCTCAAAATCACGTGAGAGTAGCCTGGACCAAACTCCAGGCACGTTTCACTGACAGAGAATGCTTGCAGGTCTCCTACCCTCTTGATGGAGGTAAGCGAAGTCAGGAGGGCAGTCTTCAAGGAGAGTGCCTTAAGCTCAGCTGACTGCAAAGGCTCAAAGGGGGCTCTCTTTAGACCCTGAAGAACTACAGAGAGGTCCCATGAGGGAACGAGGTGTGGCCTGGAGGGGTTCAGCCTCCTGGCGCCTCTCAGGAACCTGATGATCAGGTCATGCTTCCCTAAGGACTTACCGTCCACTGTGTCGTTGTGTCCTACTATAGCGGCTACGTACACCTTCAAGGTGGAAGGGGACAGCCACCCTTCCAGCCTCTCCTACCAGAAGGAAAGCACCGATCCGACTGCGCATCTCTGGGGGTCTTCCCGTCGGGAAGAACACCACTTAGCGAACAGACGCCACTGAGTCTGAGTGACCGTGGGTGGTAGACCGCTTAGGTCTTCTGCGTCCCGTCCAGGGGCCAGACATGGAGATTCCAGAGGTCTGGTCGTGGGTGCCATATGGTGCCCCGTCCCTGAGAAAGAAGGTCCTTCCTCAGGGGAATTCGCTGGGGGGGGGGGCTGTCGTGAGGAGCGTGAGGTCAGAGAACCACGTCTGGGTGGGCCAGTAGGGTGCTACCAGGACGACCTGCTCCTCGTCCTCCCTGACCTTGCACAGAGTCTGTGCAAGTAGGCTCACTGGGGGAAGCGCATATTTGCGCAGGCCAGGGGGCCAGCTGTGTGCCAGCGCATCTATACCGAGAGATGCCTCAGTCAGGGCGTACCAGAGCTGGCAGTGGGAGGATTCTTGGGATTCGGGGGAGAGCGGAGGGTTCCACTCTAGCCCGATGCTCGCAGCCACCCGGGAAAGCATGTCCGTCATTTCTGCATCAGCCTATGACTGGGCAATCATCCCCGAAGGGGGTAGCCCAGCTGAGGCTTCTGTGTCCGACTGGACAAGCCTGCTCTCCGATGCTGCACTCGAGAACTCATCAGCTTCACAGGCTCCGAACAAGGGGTCGAACTCGCCGTGAGACGAGCCAGCGGACTCATCCGGAAGCCCGATCAGGGCAGACGAACGTGCTGGGGAATAGGAGGTCCGCGGGGGGATACCCGGCTGAGGTGGTCCCATTGGGGTCCCCAAATCGCCCACAGTGCAAGCCGCACTGTCCTCATACCCATAGGTAGAAGGACCAAGGCGGGGAGCCGCTGGGGTGGCTTGCTTTCTAACGAAAGCCAGCCACGACCGCAACTTTGCCACGGTCATGTTCTCGCAGTGAGTACATGAACCATCCACGAATGCTGTCTCTGCGTGGGTCGCACCCAGACATAGACAGCGATTGTGACCATTGAGAGGTAACGACCGCAACCAGGAATAACACACAAACGGAAAGGCTTCTTTAAAAAGACGCGTCTTTAAAAAGACGTTCCGTGTGTGCCGCTCTTTTAGAGAAATATTACTCTTTTAGGAAAATATACTCTCTTTTTTCTGCAGAAGTGCCCAGGGGCGTTCTCTGCAGTGCATCAGTGCAGAGGAGGGAGAAGCCGCTGAAATGCGCCGTCAGATCCAGCAGAGGTGAATGAACAGTCAGCTCAGTAAACATGGACTGTTCAGCTCCGAAGAGAAAATCTGAATGAGTGGTTGCACGCCAGCTCCTTTTATACCCGTATGTCCGGAGGAGTGGCATGCAAATACCACTCGCCAATTTTCATTGGCCTTTTATCAAAGACCAGAGGTGTCTCGGGCTCCCAAGAGTGACCCCTAATGTCACTATATCGACACAACTTCGAGTGAGTGACAGACAGGGAACCCCAAAAACCCCATAAAAAGAAACATATTATATAAAAAACTCATAAGACATCATATGCACCACAAAACAACATCTCTGTTTCTTTTGTCAATAGTGAACTGCTATAAAGCTTTCCATAAGAAAGGAACTTTTACTTCCATTAGACATAAACTGAACATATGCCTATCTACATAATCATTAGGCATGATACTGAATGGATTGGGGGAAAAAATCCTAACACAAATGTACGAATAGACAAGGAGAAGTGGCTGCTTTCAGGGAAAAATATGATAGCCTACATACAACTTTATAACAGATTCACTGATGCATGACCAACAAGAGTTCCAATGAACTAACATGAGTACAATAATTACAGATGCTATCTTAAGTCACCTAAACACTGTATAAAAACTGCATATGCCTTGGCAGGTGTATGAATAATAATAGCTTAAACACTTTTGGCTTATACTTTGACGCATCAGTCGAAGGTGTCGGGACTTTCAGAGATGACCACAAGAGTAAACGGAGATTCGTGTAGCTCAGCTTTAATTTTAGGACACTTATTTCAGTGATATTTTTCAGGGAGTAGGAATATTTTCTCCATACCATTCCATGAAAAAAATGTGCTTACATCACCCTTCTGTATTTCTATATTCCCTTCTGTCCCACCCACTGTAGGACTCGAGTGGCATTTTGAGGTGTTGTCTTAAGTCCGTTTTTAATGCTGGGGTCACATCTCACAGCAAGTCTGAATATTTACAAGGCATGAGATTCCAAGGTTAAGGCATGACTTTCTGCAGCACTGCTTTGGAACTATGTACATCTTAAAAAGCGCTTTACAAATAAAATGACTTGATTTCTGTTAAATTACCTTTGTACCTCATCATTTTCTCTTTGTCTCTGAGGGGAGATCTCACATTTTGTGCACATCATGACAATGTCTAGTACTAATTTGACTAATTCTGTTGTTCAATCATCTTTTTAAAAAAGTACAGGCAAAATAACTCAAAACTATCGTTTGCTGTGCCTGTTTGCCATGCTTGAACTGTCACTTACCAGCAGACTACAGCGCTGGCATGCTGATGACATATCTAGAGGAGTTGATTGACAGCAGCACAGCCAATTAGATTTCATTGTCATTTATTTATTTGTTTAATTTTATTTTCTCAGTTTCACAAATTTGTTAGAGTTTGTTTGAGAACAGACTTTAGAATTAACTTAAAATTAGAACTTAAGTTTTTGTTTTTTTAACATTACATAAATGTGTATCTCAAAAAGAATAATCTCTAATAGCCTGGGTCTAGGCCCACCTGTGGCTACGCGCCTGATGCTAACACAGATGGGTTCAGCATCTTCCCATAATAAAGAATCAAACAGTATTATTCTGTTAGGTGGCCCACTTTGTGTCATTTTGGTATGCCTGTATACAGTGGATGATTTCTCTAGACCTAGTTCATCATAATTATAATCAGAATGCAAAGAACAAGTGAACAAGCCATAAAATATTGCAATTTGAAATGAAGCACCTGTGCCAAATTGGGAAAAAATAAATTGTCTTTTCTTCAGAATAAAATGTCATCTGAGCTGTAGATCATTATACAACCAAGAGCATCATGCAAGACATTTATAAAGCTTTTAGACTCTTTTTAACCCCTCTTTTTTAAGGACTTCCAAAAAACTAGGCAATTGGCTCCCATTTTGCATAATTCAGAGATATTTTAAAAGAGAAATTGTTCAGTAATGATTTATTATCCTGAACATATGCACATGGTCACCATCAGATATAAGTCCATGTTACTCGTGATTGAAAATCATTATGATTGTGATAAAGTACCCTGTCATATTGCATATTACAAACCATTTATAATGGAGGTATTTGTAGAAATTGTGAGGTAATGTTTTATTTTTAGCATACTGTGACATTCAGTTGGTCTGCTGTATGAAGGGTAACATTTCTCCACTGACTTCTGTATGCAGGCAACTCCAAATATTATCACTCATTTGTCAAGATAAAATTAATGAATGGAAAAAGTAGAGTTTTTAGAAATCTTGTATTAAACATTATTTAATTTTTATATTCATATCTGGAAAATCTCTTCTGCCACAGATGACCCTTTGTAGTCCTCATTTAACATGAAAAGATATCTAAAGAAATACAGCCATTTGTAAGAACACTGAGAATCAAGTGATGCTTTGACATGACTAAAAAGTCAAATGCCAACCTCATTGTAACTTTAGTACAAAAGTGCATATGTTACTAATATGGTCTTTATATTACAGTGTGGTCTCTTGTCTAAATGTTAACAATCAGGCTGGTTAATTGGGCAGATCATGAACAGGTCATGAAACACACACACACACACACACACACACACACACACACAAGGGAAATCTCACAGTACACCATTTACTCATTATTACCACACTATAGTCGGAGTTTCAACATTGCACGTGTGTGTGCATGTGTGTGTGTGCGAGAGAATATGCGTGTGCGCGCATCTATGCTAATATTATTCTATTTGTTTCCCTGTCTCAACCTCGGGATTCATATGCCAAGGTTATCATAGCCGGCCAGATCCAGCTCCATTCTTGTTTGGTGTCAGACTCCACTGCTACGTGTCGCTGAGTGATGACGACTAACTGCAGCCGGTGCCAGTCAGACATCACTTCAGTCTATTACGATGGACTTCAGAGGATGAACTGATGCCAACTCCAACCATAAGACATAGGATACTTCATATGCCGCTGCCTGAACCTTGCACTTAGGATAGACCTCACCAAAATGACCTGCCGGTTGAACTGCGATGCACGTCACCGATCTCTGCCTGTATCACCTTGGTCTAATGATGGACTACACTCTTATAATGGAATACATAGACTATAATTTAATTGCCAACAAAAGCCTTCATCAGCCAACTAACAAAGGACAATGCATCTATGTGAACTTCTGCAGTTAATCTAGGATGAACTTCAAAGACATTAGTCATTAATCTTACAGTTCATACAAAATCTTTGTTTAAATGATGGCCCTTAACACTTACTAAGTTTATTAATTTTAAACCATGGCTTGCACAGCACACAAATAACTAATACTGGCATTATATTCATGCTGTTCAGCCAGAGGGGAACTGGCCCCCGCAGTCAGGACCGGGTTAAGCCTCCCCGGGGCCCTGGGCTAGCTCATGAATATTAATTAGGTCACGTGATCAACATCATAATAAACAAATTAATAATTCATATTCATGAGCCACGCCCCTAAATATTCGCTCATGACCCAAAGAGTCGCAAACTACCAACATACAGTATTTGATCACAGAAGACTCACCAATGACACACATGTTGAAGCTTGTCCAATAAAGAACAAATAGTAAATACATCAGCCCTTGAATGGCCGTTAGTATGAACACAGACAGAAATAATTTTGTTTAGACTGTGGAATACATACAATAATAGCCCATGCCAGTGAGGATAGATACATTTACCATGCAATCATGTTAAAACTACTAAAACAGTCAAACAGAGATCTATATAAAATTAAATAACACTCACCACTATCATCAAACCACTTAACGTGCCCTCTTCATGGCCTTCTTGAAAGCAAGCCCTCAAATAAATATTTGAAACCCAAAAGGTGCAGGGGATTGTCGTTCTCTGTTTACGTTGTCATCGTACAGTTCAGTCTGTTACAATTCACTGACATCCTCAGCTGATTTTGATAAGGCTGATCTCCGAAAACAAACTATCTCTGGTTTAAGGGTGAATTAAATTATAAGCA
Source organism: Myxocyprinus asiaticus (assembly GCF_019703515.2). NCBI lineage: Eukaryota > Metazoa > Chordata > Actinopteri > Cypriniformes > Catostomidae > Myxocyprinus > Myxocyprinus asiaticus. Next base: position 34,902,042 of record NC_059347.1, read on the forward strand.
CTAATAGTATGCAGCCAATTCAGACCGGTAATACATATACATATATATTTTTATAATGTGAACCAACATCCTCAAGTGATTTTTTTCCGATGTTAAAATAACGACTCTTATCGCAGAGACAATTATAGGTCCGGAACAATCCGTTGAAGAGTGGTGTGGTACGAAACAGAGCCTAGAACAAGTCTCCCAACACGTGGGCAGAAACCAAGGAATCCTCCTCGAGCGCGATCACCAGGCAACGGCAATCTGATGGGCAAACACCACTGGAGACAAAGCAACCAACAGAATGAAACTTCACACTGAACAGGAGAACAACGTTAAGGTACAGCAAACAATAAACCAGCAAAGATACAGGGAACACACAAGGGATAAAGTAGGCTGTGCAATCTGAGGAAGACTGGTAGGGTGTGTGAGAAATCCATTACCGTAATCGAAGCCTCCCCGGGAGCTATCAGTGTTGCCATGGAAATGCCGATTAAGCTCACTGACTCCACCTGTGAAACACGAGGGAGAGAGAAAAACAAACAACAGAATGAACCGGCAAACACCGGAGCCATGACAGTGCCGCGTTCAGTATTTCAAAGCAACAGTGAACAAGCCACCATTAACTTCTGATATGTTTTGCATCCGTTTCTTATGCGCTGATCCAATAATATCATGTAAACTGCTCGTACCATTGTCCAATTACAGGCCGTCTTACATCCTCTTCGAGTGGCACTGGGAGAGGGGGTGTGACTTATAACTGAATCAAAAGTTCATTGGTTGCTCTCACAGTCAACAGTCCAATGGCATTTTTTTTTAACTCGATTCTCAATTGGTTAAAGAAAAGAAAAAGAAAAAGAAAAGCAAAACAAAAAAGAAAAGCCATTGGCAAATGGATGAAGAAAAGCATTTGGCAAATGACTTTAGCAATTGCCAAATATCTTTTAAAATGCAATTTAAATAGTGCTTTTAAAGTGCATTAAAAAGTGAATTTAAAAGACTCATTAATACACTGTTTTATTGTTAAATATAATGACATTTTTAAACATTAATTAAACACATTTAAATGTGTCTTTTTATTAGTCCATTTATACACTGATCTACTTATTCAAGTTTTATTATCAAATTAATCGATTGATAATTTATTCCTTCATTCTTTTTTAATTGGCACTCCTGGGCTTCAGCTGGTATGGACTGACAAATGGTAAAAGAAAAGGAAAAGTCAAACAATAAAGAAAAGCAACTGGCAAATGGATGAAGAAAAGCAACTGGAAAATGGATGAAGAAAAGCAATTGCCAAATGCTTTTTAAAACGCCATTTCTAAGGTGCATTTAAAAATGACTTATTAGTGTGCTATTTTATTGCTAAATCTAAGTACATTTTAAAACATGAAATAAACACATTTAAATGTGTCTATTTATTTGTCCATTTTTAAATTGGTTTATTTATTCAAATTTAAAAGTGTCTATTCATTTGTCCATTTATAAATTGGTTTATTCACATTTTTATTTTCAAATTAATAGATTGATAATTTATTCCTTCATTCTTTTGTAAATGGCACTCCTGGGCTTCCATAGGTGTTGCCATGGTGAAGCAATAAATTTATGGCAAAAAATGTGAAACAGGAAGTGCTTATATCTTCTGTGTGCATTGTATGATTTTGATGCGGCTATTATGGGTCACGGTCATAGCACCACCAACTGACAGCAGGAAGTATGGCATTTTTAACAGACTTTGAAATAGCCCTCTAATGTTTACATTAATTGCTTCAAAATTCAAAATTCAAAATTCAAAAGACACTGCTGATGTAAATTTGTAAAGGGATATTTGATATCTTAAATACTGTTGCCATGGCAATGCATTAATTGTTATTATTCCTTTCTTCCTATATTTGGGTGTTTTTAAGGCACTTGGCATGCTTAAAGGTGCTATATGTAAGATTGACAACAAGCATTTGAAATGGGTACTGCAGTCCAATTCAAAATACTGGAGAGTTGTCTGCCTCACCCCAGACTCGAAGCTCATGCGGGTTGCCAGAATGTTGACACGCAAACTAGCCAACTCAGCATCCGTTTTAAAGGATTTCTGGGCTTTAAGCTGTCTCCATCTTCCAAAGGCATCTCCAATATTTATTCTTGTTTTACTACGCCTCTGGTCATGGTGGTTTTTAGATGGATGGCAAGGCTTTTTAGGTTGGGTGGAATCTGTTATCTCTGATCCAGTTTGTTTGCTGGCTTACATGGCTGCAGCACGCAGTGTTGTTTGCCTGCAAACTTGTTCAAATCTGGCAAGCCAGCGGTGTCTAAATACTACTGGTGAGTGGGCAGTGGGCAGTGGGCGGGATCACACAGGCCAAAATATAAACAGAAATTCTGGCCCAGAATGGAAATTTCAAAGTAGAATATACTGGTTGTTGCATTGTTATCGGAGAAGCCAGTATTTCAACTTAGCATGTTTCCTAATTCTCTAATGACATATTATGGTCATTTTTTGATTTAGTATAGTAAAAAATATTACATATAGCACCTTTAAAATGTCATGAAATTTTGCAGACACATCAGAGTCATTGGCCATTAAGTCTGGGCAAAATTTCACACACGGGTGTGTAAGACAGCTTCTGTAGCACACCCATTTTCACCTATAGTCACCAAAATTGGTACATATATAGTTCTCATCAAGCCAGACAACTTTCATGTATCATATCATTATAGTCATTAGGTACACCCAACAGGAAGTCAGCCATTTTGGATTTTTTGAATATTGCAGTCTCTGAACTTTTAAATACTCCTCCTAGGTGATTCATGAGACTGTCACCACAATTAGACAACATTATGCCAAGACACTGAAGATGCTAAATTGCAAACAGATTTTGATATATCAAAAGGTGTTGCCATGGCGAGGCATTAAATTAATGGCGAAAAATGGGAAACAGGAAGTGTCACATATTTTCTGTGTGCAATGTGTGATTTAGATCAAAATTGGGATGTATGTTTAGTCTTGGGGGCTAATCACATGGATTGGACTATTTTGGGTCACAGTCATAGCGCTACCACCTGGCAGCAGGAAGTGTGGTTCTTACAACAGACTTTAAAATAGTCCTCTTGTTTAGAATAATGTCAAATGCCAAATGCATGTGACAACCTTGCATTGTTTTCAGAAAGCCACCGGGTGGAAATGGACCAGTTGTGCCTTGGCCCGTCATCGCTGCTTGCAGCTATTTTCTCTTTATTTTTATTGCTTTTTTCCTCCACTTTTTTCATAACACAGAAGTGTTTTGCTGCCGACGAGACATTAGATTTAGATTAGATTAGATTCAACTTTATTGTCATTGTGCAGAGTACAGGTACAGAGCCAATGAAATGCAGTTAGCATCTAACCAGATGTGCAAATAGCAATATATATATATATATATATATATATATATATATATATATATATATATATATATATATATATGAGTATATACAATAAAGATTATTTATGGAGTGCAAAGTTATGAGGTAGAGCAGCAGAGACCAGCTCAATGCAAATGTCTATGAATAGAGTACAAGGTGCAAATGAAGAAGTATAAACACTGAAGTTGCATTGTACAGAATGAAGTATAAATATGTAATTATATATATAGGGCCGGTGACCATAACAGTGCAAGTGGCATCAAGAGGTAGAAATTATGTGCAAAGAAATGTGCAAGGGAATGTGCAAAAAAATATATTGTCTGAGTGGGATGTAGTGTTCAGCGCCTGAGTTGAGTAGGCTGACAGCTGAGGGAAAGAAACTGTTCCTGAATCTGTTGGTGCAACAGTGAAGACTCCTATAACGTCTCCCAGATGGGAGAAGAGTAAACAGACCATGGTTGGGTTGCGAGGTGTCTTTGATAATGCTTCTCACCCTCCTTAGGCAGCATTTGTGGTGAATATCTTTGATGGAGGGTAGCTGAACACCAGTGATGTATTGGCCAGTTTTCACCACCCGCTGGAGGGCCTTCTGGTCTGAGACAGTGCAGTTGACTTACCACACTGTGATGCAGTTTGTTAGTATATTTTCAATAGTGCAACGGTATAAGTTCAGCAGGATGTGGGGGGACAGATGAGCTTTCCTTAGATTCCTAAGGAAGTAAAGGTGCTGTTGCGCCTTTTTGATCAGAGTGGAGGTGTTGTAGGTCCAGGTAAGATCTTCAGAGATGTGGACACCCAGGAACTTGAAGCTAGTCACACGCTCCACTTCGTCCCCATCAATGTAGATGGGAGTGTATGTGTGGCCCTTCATAGTCCGCCGGTAGTCCACAATCAGCTCCTAGGTCTTCTGGGTGTTGAGTGTGAGATTGTTGTTGGCACACCACACTGCCAGGTGCTGTACCTCTTCCCTGTAGGCTGTCTCATCGTCGCCACTGATCAGGCCTACCACCATGGTGTCATCTGCAAACTTGATTATGGAGTTGGAGCCATGCTCATGTATGCAGTCGTGGGTGAAGAGGGAGTAGAGGATTGGACTCAGCATACAGCCCTGTGGTGCACAAGTGTTCAAAGTGAGGGTGGAGGAGTTGTGGTTGCTGATCCTAACAGACTGTGGTCTGTTAGTGAGAAAGTCCAAGGTCCCGTTGCAGAGGGAGGGGCTAATGCCAAGATCAGTGAGCTTGGAGATCAGCTTGGATGGGATCACATTATTACAGGCAGAACTGAAATCAATGAATAGCATCCTGACATATGTGTTGTTTTTGTCCAAGTGAGTCAGGGCAGAGTGAAGAGCTGAGGCGATAGCATCCTCAGTTGACCTGTTGGGTTTGTAAGCGAACTGATATGGGTCCAGTGTTGGGGGCAGGCATGTTTTCAGGTGAGAGAGGACCAGCCTCTCAAAACACTTAGCGATGATGGGAGTAAGAGCAACGGGGCGGAAGTTGTTGAGGGCCACTGCAGCAGCATGTTTTGGTTCTGGTGCAGTGTGGCTGTTTTGAAGCAGGTGGGGACAATGGCCTGGGCCAAGGAAAGGTTGAAAATGTTGGTCAAGACATCTACCAGCTGTTCTGTGCAGGCCCTGAGCACTCGGCCAGGGATGCCATCAGGGCCAGCAGCTTTATGTGCATTCACTCTGCTCAGGGTGGAGCACACAACACTGGTGGAAAATGTGAGTGGCAGATCATTAGGTGGGAGCTCAGCTTTTATGGGTGGTTCTGTGTTTCCATGATCAAAGCGAGCATAAAAGTGTTCAGTTCGTCTGGGAGGGTGGCATTTCTGGTTGGGGGGGTACTGTTTGCTTGTTTGTAATCTGTGAGGGCATGGATGCCTGTCCACATACGTTGGGGGTCATTGTTCTTAAATTTGTCCTCAATCTGCAGTTTGTAATTGTGTTTGGCTGATTTAATTCCACTCTTCAGATTGGCCCTGGATAAATTGTAGGCTTCCCAGTCACCAGATCAGCAGGAGTTGGACTTCCTTGTTCATCCAGGGTTTCTGATTGGGGTATGTTTTAATTGTTTTATGGGTGGTTATCTTGTCGACACACGTGTTGATGTGTTGCAGAACAGTATTTGTGTTCGGGAACTCATGCTGTAGTGAAGAGTCTGTTCCTTCCAGCCACACTTTTACAGTCCTCACTGTGGGTTTCACACGTTTGATGATGGGGGTGTATTTGGGGAGTAGGAACAGGGATAAGTGATCAGATTGTCCAACATGGGGGAGGGGGGTGGCTTTGTAGGCATCAGAGATGTTTGTATAAACATGATCAAGAGTGTTGTCTCCTCTTGTAGGGCAAGAAACTTTCTGATAAAATTTGGGGAGTGCTGTCCTCAAATTGGCTTGATTGAAATCCCCAGCAATGATAAAAGCTCCGTCCGGATGCGTTGTTTGCAGTTTACTTACAACAAAAGAGAGTTCCTTCATGGCTAACTTAGCATTAGCATCCGGTGGTACATATACTGCAGCAATTATGATAGATGTAAATTCACGGGGCAGGTAAAAGGGTCTGCACTTGATAAAGAGGTACTAAATATCAGAAGAACAGTGGGATTTGGTAATAACAGCATCAGTGCACCGAGTTCTGTTTACATAGATGCAAACACCCCACCTTTGCTTTTACCGGAGTCCACAGCCGTTCTGTCAGCTCTACAGATATTGCACCCCTCTAGCTCAATCACGCTGGTTGGAATGGTGTTATTGAGCCAAGTTTCTGTGAAAACCATAACCATTGCAGTCCAAAAACATTCGCTGAGTAATCCGGAGCCGTAGTTCGTTGATCTTATTTGCTAGAGACCATACATTAGCAAGGAAGATGCTCGGTAGCGCTGGGCGATGTGGGTTGAGCTTTAACTTAGCCTACAGGCCGCCCCGCTTACTCCGTCTTTGTTTACTTTCGCGGCACCGGGCACTTCCTGTCAGACTGGCTGACTCACTCGAGTCCAGGGACCGGAGTAACTCTGGAGGTAGCAGATGGAGGTTTAATGTTGTATCCACTGCAGTGTTTGTGCAGTGAAGTTTGATGTCCAACAGTGTGTGATGGCTGTATGAAGTTAATGCAAATTTGTGACAAACAACTGAGCTGAAAATAACTAGGTAAATAATAACTAATTTTCAAAAACTGGAGAGACACTGAGCCTCACGTTGTGCACACACCGCCATCTTGCAAGACATCAAAAGTGTGCAGCGTTTCTCTACAGCTTCTGAACATGCACATAAGCCGGGTGTAGTTCTCCTCCAGAAGACGGCAACACAAGGTTGTTTTAATGTCATTCTTGTCACAGTCTGTCTCCCTCACGTTCTTCAAGGACTCTTATTTTGAAGTTTTCCTCCAGAATACATCTCCCAAGTTTCACTACCCTCATCACTTCCATCTGTTCTTCATCATTCGCACCTGTATTCCATTCCCTCATGTAGCTCCTTGTGTTTGAATACCCTCTAGTTCATTCATTTGGTAGTCCTTGAAGTGTTATGTTGTGTAGATGAAGTGTTACGTTGTGTTGTTAGTTCGTGATGTTTAGCTTTATAGTTTGTTCCACTCCAGTGTTTGTTCCACTCCAGCATTTGTTCCACTCCAGCGATTACTATTGTTAAGCTTTACTGTTTGTTCCACTCCAGCGTTTGTTCCACTCCAACATTCATTATTAAAGGTATCTACTCCTGCATCTTCTCTCTTCCTCTTCCACTCCAAGAACCCAACATTACAGTTCTGAAGTATGAAGCTTCTCACTGCGGACATGCGAGGCAGGAATAACTCAGGCTGCTTTTGCCAGTGTGCAGGATACAACCCTCTGTAGTTGTGGATTAGGTCTTTGCAAGCTTTCTGGAAATGTTAAAACTCTATTTTAACTGGACATTGCACATTTTAATGGTCAAAACCTGATATTTACCAGTGGTTTTGACTGTTAAAATGTCCGACAAATTAAAAAATTATAGGACACAACATCTGGTGAAAATATGCCATGGAGTGTGTATGTATATTTGCACACCCATTTTTATTGAGGCCCACCCAAAATTAATTTTCTGGCTATGCTATGCCCCTGGTTAGCATACAAGATATTGGTTTGATTGAAGGAAATAAATGTGAACTGCAGTTTGCTGTTCCCATAGATCAGGGACATGCTGTCCATATAAGCAAGGCAAGCAGTGCTTACCTAACAGAAGGGTGAAAAGAAAAATGACTCAACTAAATATTTAAATATAATTGTTAATATAAACTACTGTTTTCATTCAAATTCGTCATCTTTCATCTCAGTTGAGCAGCACAGACAGTTATTCATTTATTCGCTTTGGCGCCACCCTCAGGTAAAAGCACTTAATGTTATGCTATCTCTGATTCAAAGCATTGTTTACCGCTCTTTCATTCAACACTGTACATTCATTCAAATGGAAGCACGCCTGCTACAAATGGCCAAGATAAGCAAGCCAATCAGAAGCTCCTTCCTTCAGTCACACTATCTGATAGGCTAGATTTTAGTTTTGTGTCAACATGTTCAAGTTCACATAACTAATGCGTTATTAATCGTTAAAATGGATACCTGCAGTGTAAGCATCGATGACCTATGCGGATATGGCAACGTTAATTTCAATTACAAATCGAGAAAGAGAGGTTATCGAAACTTTAACAAGTGGGCAACTTTTACAACAAGGTGACGGAGATGTTCGTTCGCAAGGAGAGACGCATGGATTTTGCGTTCAAGTAAAGGTAAGTTAATATATTTATAAAAATCTGTGTTATTGATACTAGGTTATACTGTAGATAGTAGGTCATTGTTTCTGGTTATTCTGAGGCTATGAAGTGGTGATCTGGCAATCATGTCCTTCTTGTGTTATGTTTACAGTTCTAATGTTTAAAAATAAATATATTAAAGGTGCAGTATGTAAAATTCAGAAACCCTTGTTATTAATGACACCTGTGGCAGTTAAGTGAATTGTAGCCAGCTACCTGTTACTCTTGCTCGTGCACACACTCCATAGGGACATGAGCATCGGCCAAAACAATGACGTAATGCACAAAGAGACAATGTGATTCACCGGCATCATACTGACAGATGAGGTAGCATAATTAAAATTACACAGTTATGATTGTTTTACTACAAACTTTGAGACTGTATATTATATTTGACTCTCCAGTGCTGGTACAGGGTTAAAACAAAGTCTGGATATAGGTCTGACTATGCGAGACTGTAGTTTGAAGTAATCACTTTTCTTTGCATGATAAATTGACTGCATTTATACGATAGCCTATGTCGGCGTTAGCTTGCTAGCCAGCTTTATCAATAACTGTTAGCTAAATTCGGTGGATGATGAGAGTAGCTGTTTATAAAATAGACTGTACATTATAAATATGTTGACACAATTCAGTATTGATGTGATTCCATCACAACTGTCATTTTGATATATCGATGCGCTATTGTTTTATAATAATAGAATGTGTATATTTTCTGTATAACCAAGTTATGTTACACTAATGAATTGAGCTTTTTGCATTATCTTGAACATTGTCTAGCATTCATTTCATGTGTTATTGTAGTTTACCTTGCTGAATAATTACAGATTAACATTGTTTATGACAGTTACTGTGCATGCAAGATCAAGTTAGCTAAATTTACACAGATCAATCTTTATGGCACTATATTTCACATGCTTTGTAGTTATGTATGCTTACCTGTCCAATAAGAAGAACGCCAATTCAGGGTCAGTTTTGATCCCCAAAACTGAACGAAGGTCCCTCCAGGAATCAAATGCCCTGCTGATGTTCACTTTAGTTTTTCGCTCAACCACGATCACATTCCCGCTTAGCCAGATGGGATTCAGTAGATAGATTATAATTTATTTATTTATTTATTTTTTTGGCTTGCTCTGAGTTTGTGTAGGAGTCGGTGTTGTGCTGGGAGCCGGATGTTTGCTGGATTCCATCTCTAAGATACATTACCTAGAGGGTTACCAGGGGCAGTGGTGGCTCAGCAGTTAAAGCTCTGGGTTACTGATCAGAAGGTTGGGGGTTCAAGCCCCAACACTGCCAAGATGCCACTGTTGGGCCCTTGAGAAAGGCCCTTGACAATGTCTGCTCCAGGGGTGCCATATCATGGCTGACCCTGCACTCTGACCCCAGCTTAGTTGGGATATGTGAAAAAAATGTCACTGTATATGTGCAAATGTGTGATAAATAAATAAAATTATAATTATAAATTATAGTGTTACAATTTGTTGTCGCTGTTGAATAGCATAAGAGAAGCTATTACTGTCTGAGGAAAAGGCTCTCAGGAGCACGCATAAACGTCACATCCTTTGGAAAAGCGACCCACTCCCTTCGCATGAAAATCAGTCTACAGGCTTTAGTAGGCAACCTAGGAAGTCCGGGAAGGGCTCATTTTTTAAGTTGCGTTACAAGCCTGTGGCAGCGGGGGCATGGTCGAGCATCTGTCCGGGGAGAGAGAAAGCGGTAAGGGTGCTGACACCTGAGCTAAATTATGTCTAACACCTGTCTCTAATTCCAGTGAGCATGGGGAGAGCGGCATATAAGCGGCCACGCTACCAGCAGACACAGAGAGAGAGAGTCTGGCACAAGGAAGCCCACGGTGCTCGAGAAGCTGTTGTGTTTAACCTGTTGTGTTTGTGAAGCTAATGTGTTTAAGTAACTACGTGCCTTTGAAGCTGATGAGTTTATGAAGTTGTAAAGCATTGAAGTGGCCAATTAAAAAGTCTTACCTGAGCCTGGAACCCACTTCCCTGTGTCCTCCTTCCCTTCTGCTGTGAAGTCGTGTTACACTGGTGCCGAAACCCAGGACACTGAAGTACGTCCCACGGAGTCCTCGCAGTTGGCAGAGATCCTCATGTCCCTCGCCAGCCTACACCAGACCCACCAACAATCCCTGCTTGAGCTTTGCCAAAACCAAGATCGCCGGTTCTTTTGAGATCCTACAAGCTCAAGCAGAGGACCGGCATGCGATCCGTAGCCTTCTCAGCCAGGAGAGAGCCCCGGCCGCATCCCCGGGCAACCACTGCCCCCTGCCCCCACCCACGCTTTTGAAGATGGGGGCGGAAGATGACCCCAAAGCCTTCCTCGACCTGTTTGAGCGAACCGCCGAGATCTGGGGCTGGCCGCATGACCAATGGGCGGCTAGGCTCCTCCCATTGTTGGCCGGGGAAGCCCAGCTTGCTGCTCAACAACTGCCGGCGGCTATCCTCCTGGCTTATGATGACCTAAAGAAGTCCATCTTGCAGCGGGTTGGCCACAGTCCAGAGCAGTACCGCCAGCTCTTCCGGTCCATGAAGCTGGAGAAGACCGGCCGCCCGTTTGCCTTCACCCAATGGCTCCGAGATGCCTGCCGGAAATGGCTGCTGGCGGGGGATCACGACATCGTGGGAGTGATTGACCAGGTGGTGCAGGAGCAGCTAATCCATCGACTGCCAAAGGGAATGGCGGAGTGGGTCCAGTGCCACCGCCTGGTGGTGCTGGAGGAAGCTGTCCGACTGGCGGAGGACCATATGGCAGCGTACCCAAGGGCAGAAGAGCCCTCTTACTCTCTCTTCCCTCCCCCTGTGTTTTCCCCATTCTCTTCCCCCTCCCCTCTTCCCTCTCACTCTGCTCTTTGTCCAGAGCGCATTCCTGCCCCGCGGAGGCGAGAAGTCCCACCACCGAGGCAAGTTCCCCGTGAGCGGGGTCGGGACCCCAACATCTATGGTGCCCCGACATTCTCCCCCTCAGGTGGAGGCGCCCGCCGATGCAGGTGCGGGCATAGCACCTGGGCCAGCCTGCTGGAGTTGCGGAGATCCGGGACACTTCCGGGATCATTGCCCTGTGATGGAGCTGAGGATGGTGGTCCAGATCCCCGACACTCCGCAGGTTGCCCTCGACCGGGCCACAGTGTACCGGATACTGGTAAGTGTCAAGGGGGGTACTCACCAAGCATTGGTGGACACGGGTAGTAATCAAACCACTATCCACCAATGGTTGGTTCAACACGAGGCTTTGGGCACAGCTAAAATAGTGAGGACAGATGTGTGCATGGGGATATTCACAACTATCCTGTGGTGACCCTTGTGATTAAATTCTGGGCAACAAAACATAGAGTGGAGGCCGAAGTTAGATCCCACCTCACCCATCCGCTGATTTTGGGGACTAATTGGCCTGAATTTAGAAATGTATTAAAGGGAATATGCGTGGATGGGTCCTGCACAAAAGCGAAAATGTGAAATGTGCGATGCTCTGGCGGGGGAGGTGGAGTCGGGGCCATCTTCGTCAGCTCCACATCAGGATGACGTGAGGGGGGAGAGGCTGCAGCCCCTCCCATCCTCGGGGGATTTCCTGAAGGGGATTTCCCTTTGGAGCAGTCGCGAGACGAAGCCCTCAAGCACGCCTTCGACCAAGTGAGAGTGATCGATGGTCAACAACTCCAGCCGAATGTCACACTTTCATATCCCTATTTCGCAATCATAAATGAGCGGTTGTATAGAGTGACGCAGGATGCTCAAACTAAGGAAGATTGCCGGGAAATGGTGTTCCAGGCGGCTCATTTTAATCCTATGGCGGGGCATCTAGGGGAAAGAAATCACTGAACCGACTAATAGCCCATTTCTATTGGCCAGGTATTGGCGGCGATGTTCGCAGGTGGTGTGCGGTTTGCCATGAATGTCAGCTGGTGAATCCACCGGCCACCCCAAAAGCGCCTTTGCACCTCCTTCCACTGATCGAGTTCCCCTTCGAGAGAATTGGCATGGACCTCGTCGGGCCATTAGAGTGGTCAACATGCGGACATCGCTTTGTATTGGTCCTAGTGGATTATGCAACGCGATATCCGGAAGCAGTGCCCCTGCGCAACATCTCAGCACGCAGTTTTGAGGAGGCACACTTCAAAATATTCTCCTGGGTGGGGATTCCGAAAGAAATCCTCACCTATCAGGGCACAACCTTTATGTCACGGACACTACGCAAGCTTTAAGAATTATTGGGCATTAAGTCAATTCGCACCAGCGTTTACCATCCACAAACAGATGGCCTGGTGGAGCGATTTAATAAAACCCTTAAAAATATGATTCGTAAGTTCATGCACGAGGATGCTAGAAATTGGGACAAATGGCTCGATCCCCTGTTATTCGCAGTACGAGAGGTCCCACAAGCCTCCACTGGGTTTTCCCCATTTGAGCTGCTGTATTGGCGGCGCCCGCGCTGCGTCCTTGATGTCATACTCGAAGCTTGGTAGGAGGGACCTTCAATCAGTAAGAATGAAATTCAATACATTCTTGATCTTAGAGAAAAACTCCACACCTTGGGGCAACTAACACAGGAGAATTTGCTCCAAGCTCAAGAACGACAGAGCCGACTGTATAACAGGGGAACTCAGCTATGGGAATTTGCACTGGGAGATAAGGTACTCGTATTACTCCCCACATCGAGCTCCAAATTACTCGCCAAGTGGCAAGGACCCTTTGAGGTCACACGACGAGTGGGGGATCTTGATTATGAGATAAAGCGAACCAATAGAGGGGGTGCGCGTCAAATTTATCACTTCAATCTCCTGAAATTGTGGAGGGAGGTGGACCCTGTAATGTTGGCTACGGTAGTTCCGGAGAGGGCGGAGCTTGGGACGGATGTAAACACAAAACACAATGAAGTCACCACGGTCACTTGCGGAGACCACCTCTCACTGTACCAACTCGCAGAGGTTGCCAAACTACAACAAGAATTCACAGATGTGTTTTCCCCTCTACCGGGTTGCACGAACCTCATCCAGCACCACATTGAGACTGAGCCAGGGGTGGTGGTGCCTACCAGTCCCTACCGATTGCCCAAACATAACAAAAAAATAGTCTGGAAAGAATTGGATGCAATGCTTGATATGGGAGTAACAGAGGAATCCCACAGCAACTGGTCCAACCTGGTTGTTCTGGTGCCTAAGATCGACGGGTCTGTATGGTTATAATAGTTTAATTAATTAATTATATTTAGTTATCACACATTTGCACATATACAGTGAAATTCTTTTTTTTCCCACATATCTCAGCCAAGCTGGGGTCAGAGTGCAGGGTCAGCCATGATACAGCGCCCTTGGAGTAGATAGGGTCAAGGGCCTTGCTCAAGAGCCCAACAGTGGCATCTTGGCAGTGCTGGGGCTTGAACCCCCAACCTTCTGATCAGTAACCCAGAGCCTTAACCACTGAGCTACCACTGCCCCTGGTTCTGTGTGGATTACTCAATACGGAGAAAAGTCAATACGGTGTCTAAATTTGATGCCTACCCAATGCCTCGTATTGATGAGTTGCTCAATCGGTTAGGCACTGCTCATTTTTACTCGACACTGGATTTGACAAAGGGTTATTGGCAGATCCCCTTGACACCAATTTTCCGTGAAATTTTCCGCTTTCTCCACACCATTTGGACTACACCAATTTGTGACACTTCCGTTTGGTTTGTTTGTGGCTCCGGCCACGTTTCAGCGCCTCATGGACTGAATCCTCAGACCGCAGTTGGTTTACGCCGCTGCCTATTTGGATGACATCATCATTTATAGCAATGATTGGTAGCGGCATATGCAGCATCTGAGGGCGGTTCTGAGGTCGCTGCGACGGGCGGGGCTAACAGCAAACCCTAAGAAGTGCGCGATTGGGCGGGTGGAGGTATGGTATCTGGGATTCCACTTGGGCCACAGGCAGGTGCATCCCTAAATTGACAAGACGGCGGCGATTGTGACCTGCCCGAGACCCAAGACCAAAAATAGGGTGAGACAGTTCCTGGAGCTTGCTGGCTATTATAGGAGATTTGCGCCTAACTATTTGGATGTCACCAGCCCGCTGACTGATCTCACTAAAAAGGGAGCTCCAGACCCGGTCCAGTGGATGGAGCAGTGCCAACAGGCGTTCACACAGATTAAAGCCGCACTTTGCGGGGGGCCGGTTTTACATGCACCTAATTTCTCTCTCCCTTTTGTATTGCAGATGGACGTTTCAGACAGGGGGCTGGGGGCCATACTCTCGCAGGTGGTGGAGGGGGAGGAGCGCCCAGTGCTGTACATCAGCCGCAAGCTCTCCTTGAGGGAAACAAAGTACAGCACCATGGAAAAGGAGTGTCTGGCCATCAAGTGGGTGGTCCTCTCTCTCCATTACTACCTGCTGGGGTGGGCCTTCACCCACTGCTCAGATCATGCCCCACTCCAATGGCTCCACCGCATGAAGGATACCAATGCATGGATCACCCAGTGGTATCTGGCTCTCCAGCCCTTTAAATTCTAGGTGGTCCACAGACTGGGGGCACAGATGGCTGTCGCTGACTTCCTTTCCAGAAATGGGGGGGAGTGGTAGACAGGCCAGATAGTTCCCCGGCCTGAGTCGGGCGGTGGGGATATGTGGCAGTGGGGGCGAGGTCGAGCGTCCATCTGGGGAGAGAGAAAGCGGTGAGGGCGCTGACACCTGAGCTAAATTATGTCTAAGACCTGTCTCTAATTCCAGTTAGCATGGGGAGAGCGGCATATAAGCGGCCACGCTACCTGCAGACACAGAGAGAGAGCCTGGTACAAGGAAGCCCACGGTGCTCGAGAAGCTGTTGTGTTTAACCTATTGTGTTTGTGAAGCTAATATGTTTAAGTAACTATGTGCCTGTGAAGCTGATGAGTTTGTGAAGTTGTAAAGCACTGAAGTGGCCGATTAAAAAGTCTTACCTGATCCTGGAACCCACTTCCCTGTGTCCTCCTTCCCTTCTGCTGTGAAGTCATGTTACAAAGCCATTCACACATTGGCAAAAAAAAAGGCGAATATTACATGAAAATTGTTACATATTGCACCTTTAAGGAATGTAGACTGCCGTGTCTACGTTACATTTGCTTTGTGCATTCAGGTAAAGATTATTGTCTTTGGTGGTCAGATTAGTTAATTACTGCTGTCCATTCCAGTGGTTCTGAACTGGAAGGCCTATGATGTTGAAACTAGTAACTGGCAATCTTTTCTTTTTCTTTTTGCTATGTCAAAACAAGCTCTTCTGGCACTATGGTTCATTGTATGATTTAATGGACATAAACATGCTCGGCTCAATATATGGCAATCTTTAATTTGTGTGATATGAGCAATATTACTGTCCTGAATTTAAAATTTGTTGTCATGAATTTCACCACTGTGACAATTGTTTCCATTGACTGGTGGGTTCTAAGGCAACAATTTACATCTGTAACACATCCACGACATTAAACTTACCCATATAAAACGTTTTGGGCACAGTGTTTAGTAATGTGTGTTAAAAAATGCTGATGCTTGCCCAGTCTCAAAGCCCACGGCACGTGCCTGCCATAGATGATGTTGTGAGTCAACCATATCAGCAATTCTAAGAATATGAGCACTCCACTAGCCAAATTGCACAATTTTTCAAGCTTATCACCAGAGCCATGCTTACAGTTAAATGATGGTTGAAATTTAAGTATGTAAACTTTTTTCTGTCCTAAAAAAAAAAAAAAAGTCATTACTGTCATTACTGGGGAAAAATACTTTTACAATAGTTTATATTCAAAGTTCAGTAGAACAACAGCTAGAGTTCCTCTGATATCATTATCATTCTCTGGAAGCACTTGTAAAATCATCTCCAGGGATTAACTAATTTGCTGTAAGCACTGAAAAGCATTTGACCCTATATTCAATTTTGAAATATTAAAATTGACAACTTTAAGGGATTGCCTTGTTTATTTATATAAATGTGTCTAATAAAGTGCATAAGGTTTTACTTTAATCATGAATTTTATTTTTATTCAGGAAACATTCAATAAACGTTTTTTTTTTTTTTTTTAAAGAGAACAGATTTTACACAGAAGGAAAACTAGCTTTGTCCATAAATCGTTAGGGCTTTAAATGCCTTTATTCTATTTTGCATTTGCCCTTATGAAAATGTACCATAACTTTTATAGTTTAAACAGTGGTATTTATTTGTAACAAGACCATGGTAACATCAGGTAAAACCAAGCATGGATCGTGAGATGTTAAAATGTAACATCATTTCTATAAAACAAACTTTGGCGTTTTTGTAAAGAAAAACAGTATCCTAAACACATTTAAAACTATAAATACAAAATATAAACATTTATAAACTGCCATAGTTGTAACAAAATTGAATGATATTCCCTCACTTCCCTAATGTAGCCTATAAATTTAGGCAACACTTTATAATAATGGTCCGTCATTAATAGGTAACTATGAAGGAATTAATGCAGGACAAATGAGTAGTACTACATTAACACTTTAGTTACTGCTATTAACTAATATGGAAACATCATTAGTAAGTAATAGCGAACTGATGACTGAGGTAGTTCACTGTTAGGTAATCAATAATTACTGCATTTGATCTGCCTAATTGAGAACTATTAACTAACTATGGTTAATTTAAAATAACTAATAATTAATTACTAATCAAAACATTAACATGTGTCTAAAAGGTGAAATATTATGTTTTTGTGAACATGATCATGAAATGCGCATTCAGAGAAACATATGCCTCATGTGTTCTTTGCTGGAATTAATTTATGAACATAACAGCTCTCTAAATCATGGCTACAGTGTCTGGTAGAGTGTCATAGTCAGCTTACAGATGTATGTGCCAAACATGTGTATTCCTTGGGATATCACTTCTGTTCATTACAGATTATTAACTTCGGCAGGTTTGTTATTGCTGGAGGTCTTTTTAAAATAACTTACTATTTATTTAACTGCTAACCTATAAATAATGAGTCAAGTGTTTCCACATAAACATGAATGAATTACTAATTATTTTAAAGTGAGTGTCATGGTAATGCATTATTTATGAATGAATACACTCTTGAATATACACAATATTTTTAAATGAATTTTATATTCATAGGTTAATCTTACAAGAAGTGTTTAATTTTATGTGAAGTGCATTTTTTTTTTCTTTTCTTTTATTTATTTATTTATTTATTTATTTATGTATTTATTTCTGAGTAACTTAATGGATCCAATGTGGAAAAAAAAAATGAATGTCTGGTCCATCAAGCTTCTAATCTTATCAGGGTTCGTCATATACGATGCTCGTGCTGAAACTGAAAGGAGAGCGAGTGAGATTTTCCTCCGCCCTCCCGTCGATCCGCCTGCACCCGTTAAACTTTAACATACATTCTGATCTGTTCAGACCGAACATAGGCAAATGAGGAAACATGTCAAATAAATTTAATAAAAACTACGTATTTACAGAGTGGACTGTCTAGAGCGGAAGTACACATGTTGAATCGTCCTCACGGTTTCCTCTCCGTTTTCTGTTGAAGTCTTGTGGAGATCAACACACTTGTCCTTTAGACACATCATTTTATTATTTTACTTTAAGTTAAGAGATAAGACTTTTAAAACATGTAGTAACCGTGAGCACCAGCAATTAAACGCATTATCCTGCTAAAGGTTTGTAGCCTATGCAATTATGTTCAGTTATTTCAATGATTCATAATTTAATGCCAGAAAAAATGTTCTGAATGTATGTGAAGGTTTTTTAACTATCTGTTTGATTAAATGAATAAAATGTAGGAACAAACACTTGAGTATTCATTACTAACTGACAAGTAACACCTCAGTTACTATTAATGGTTTATAATGTGTTTACACTTTAGAATTTCCAGAACCTTTAACTCCCAAGGAAGAAAACAGTAAGATCTCATTAATTAATAATGTGTTACCATGACCCTCACTTTAAAATAATGGTCCAGATAATTAGTAATTCCTTCATACTTATGTGGAAACACTCGACTCATTACTTATGGGTTACCAATTATTTAAAAAAGACCTTCAGCAATTTAAAACAGGCAGAAGTTAATAATTTTTTAATGAACAGAAGAGATATCCCAAGGAATACACATGTTTGGCACATACATCCCTATATTTCTGTAAGGTAAGCTGACTATGATCATGGCCATAACCACCACCCATTGAGCAACAGTGAATATAACAATCATTATTCAAGGAGTCTGGACTTAGGTTAAGAGTGATATATGAAGATATCTTTTGACATGCCAATAAGGATTTGCAAATGGAGATTTAATGTCAGGGCTCATTTGACACCAGAGATTAGTGGTTTTGTGTTTTATACTCCATAAATCTAAAATACCTCAAGATGTGCATTGTCCTCAGTAAAACGCTTTTTTAAAAGAACCATAAACTATGACTGGATAATACATGAGTCATGGCACACCCCCTTTATCCAAACACAGGCTGCTTAGACTTGCAGTTAGAAGCACTGTTTACTGGCAAAGAGAAAAACTCTTTCAGCAGACTGATTTGAGAGTGGCTCAACATAAATTACTGCAATCTGCAGATCGAGAGTCTGTTCATCTCTTTAAAAGCTAACAGACATCAAAGAGGAGGGAAAAAAGTGGTCTCAAGTATGCATCTGAAGAATACATACAGTATTTAGTACATGTGCGCAAAAAGATGTGTCAAACAGCATAATGGCGCCACCCAGTGGACATGATCCGGAAGAGTTTTAAAGGAAACGGTAACAAGTTCAATTCACAAACAATCTCAAAGCTCTTTGAACTACAGAGAACATTAGAAGGACCGTGCACCAATGTAAAGCTATAAAAGCACAGTACTGTAAATAATCTTGGTTATTTACTGTAGCAGATATTTGAGAGACAGATGGAAAGCTGTGGTTGCTGCAGACTGTTTCAAGTTGAAGTGTCAAAAAAAGGGGTAGATGTCTGCACACTGAAATTAAAGCCCCAAACATTATTACAAACCAGCTGGGTCTTCATCAGGCACCTGGTGAATGGAGATGGTGCCTGATGAAGACCTAACTGGTTTGTAATAAGGTTTGGAGCTTTAATTTCAGTGTGCGAACATTTTTCGTCCTGCACCTGTGCCCAACTTGGGTTTTGGATGTGCACACCTACTTGACCATTTTTTCTTCTTCTAGTTGTACAGTGAACAGTGAAGAAAGTGAATCTTTAAGTGACTGTTCACCCAAAAATATAGTTTTGTGATCAATTACTCACCCTCATGTTGTTCCATGCCTGTATGATGATTTTCTTGCTTCCATGGAACACACAAGGAGAACACAGGCAGAAATTTAGGGACTTACTATAACCAGTCCCCATTCATGCTAATTGAACACTTTTATGTTCCATGGAAAAAAGAAAGTCACACAGGTTTGGAACGATATGCTCTTCCTTTTTCTCTGTACAGGGTGCTTGGTTTGAACTGTCCAAGAAGTATTTTAATGTCTTTTTTACTGTTACTGTTCTTTACTGTTTTAATGTCTTATACAGGTGTTCTATATTGGAGATGCTGTAATGTAGAAACTAGTTTTAAAAAAAGAGAACACATCTACATTGTGTCACACATCTTCTAAACACTAGGGGGCTGCACAATACAGATACAATTCTAATCTGCCTGAACAGATAACACTGAGGAAATGTTTTACTCTTGGCCTTTATATGGATGAAATGTATACATATATTATACAGTATATACAAGTATTGGTATATTTGAAGAAAGTGTTTAGTATACAGTACTACTGTGCATAGTATACACATTTTCTGTATGAAAGTTATAGGGTACAATGGGGCTTAAGGCACCCTTTAAGGAAATTTTGCTTTTTTCTGGTCAAATGTATCGAGATCGGAAAATGTATTTCTTTTTATATATATATTGAAAGAGCAACATAAATGGTGTGAAAATAAATTATAATGGAAAATTGTTTTTATTAAAATTCAGTTTTTAAAAAAAGGTGGTAAAAAGGTGGGTAAAAGGCCCCTTGGGGGGTTTAAAGTGATATTGTGTGGATAAGGGCAATAGTTATATTGAAAAATGTTGTCAGCTAATGCAAATAATTTTGAAACAGCAAGATGCTTTTTGAGTAACAAATTAAGATAATACTTACTCAAAATAACAACTTCAAAAAAGGGTTTGCCTTTTTTTTTTTCTTCTTTTTTATTTCAAACACATTTGAAATTGTATTACATCTCAAGTATTCTATAAACAAACTAATCTCTATTATGATTGGATCAGTCAATGTGAGCCCACTTTGAACATTTTTCATAATTAATCTATTCCCCCCATTTTAAGAAAAACAATGTGTTTAATAGGGGCCTTTAGCCCCTGCAACAGGAGGGCTTTTTACCCCAAATGCTATCCTTTCACTTATGGGACAGTTATTGAAAAATGTTTTAATGATTTAATGACTTTAAACAAAGCTGAAAATGTAAATATGTATTTTGTCTCAAAATAATTTTGTTAATTATAAAGATTTTCATTAGCTACATAAATTTACAGCATTTTAAAAATATATATAAAAAATAAGATCAAATGACCTCAGAATTAAATTTTAGACATTACACTCAATAAACTCATGGATCAGGAAAATTTTGCAGTGCATAGTGACAAGCAAGTGTTTAGGAAAGTGCTGTGGTAGTTTTTGATGCTATTTAGTGTTAGCATCTTGAGCATTTTTACCCATGGAGCCTTTAGCCCCGTTGTACCCTACATAGAGAGCTATTTACTAGCTTGGACAGTATTCCCAAACGTGCATTGTATTATTCGAAACCAGATCTACTTTCAGCTTTTAGAATAAATGGTTTTTTAAAAAAATGTGGAATGTAGTAGATCAAGATTAAGATTGTTGTGTCTTGTGTGTTGAATGGTATATTCCCTTTCTTTTACCTTATTTGACCCATATGGGGCTTGTTAATATGACAGGTAGACCACTGTGTAGATGGCAGAATGACTCAGACATATCAAATCACCACACAGTTATTCAGTCAAAAACTATCAAACTGGATTTTTTTTTTTTTTTTACCAGTTCTGCAGAGTGAAAGGGATTATCCTTTAATTTGCTGGTATTCTCAGGCTGACATGTTTATCACAATAATTACACTGACATATTATTGAAAGGTTATTTTCAGGTGCATTTAAAAACAATGCTGACTGTACAAGACTGCTTGCTGTGAGTGTCTTCCACAGGAATCCGACAATACGTGAGCAAGTGGGCATTAGATTAGGTGCTTTTACACACTGAATGCCCCCCACTGAGTTTTCATGTGCCTGTTAAGATTTTCCAGATTAAGACTAGTCCTGCACATCATTCCTCTGTTTATATTTATTATTCCCTTTTTAAATTTCAGTCCTCAGCTAAGAATAGGTCTTACATGTGTTAAAAAAGTTGAAATGCTGATTCAAACCAAATTAAGTTTTGCATATACTTTATTGTAAAAAAAAAAAAAAAAAAAAAAGATATGAAATTAGAATTACATTTGGAAAGCATTTATGGGTTTCTATGAAAATGGAGATAAATATCTTATCATAATTATAAAAGAATATGACCAACATTTGGAGCATTTCTAGTTAAAGATCTACATTATAAAAACGTATCAAATGTAACTATAACAATCTTGTACAGTATTGGTCACTCATATGTCAGATTGGGCATTTCCATGGCAATGTAAATTTTTTAATCTCGTACCCAGTGATGGGCTGATTGCGGTCCCAGTGGTGCAACTACCATAGCAACAAATGCTGTGGTCATGACAGACATCACTTAACCATAATTGCTGCTGAAATAATTTCATTGTCTTCCTTCACTCTGTATCCTGATTTCATTCTTGAATGTTAACACAAGCAACTCAATCTCCTTATATAGATTTTAACTCTCTCTCTCTCTCTCTCTCTAGAGAGAGAGAGAGAGATAGAGAGAGAGAGTGAAAGAAACACAATCATATTGCATACACTGTCTTTCAGCATTAACATTTTTCACTTCCTTCAAGCATGGACGGATCTTGGACACCAGCTTCATTGGTGGCCCTTTTGTCGCACTTGTGAGATGTAGAATTCAACCAACGAGAGGTGCATATATGAGAAATAGAATTGCAATTGTGATATAAGCCACAAATACGAGAAATAAAATGGAAATAGCAAGAATCAACAATTCATGTGCGTAATATGTTGCAAAAGAGAAGACAATTTATCACTGTACTCAACATCAAAGGTGCAATAATATAGTCAGAAGACATTATTTGTTCTGAGAAGGGTCCAGGAACAGATAGCATTTGTAATTTCTTCATTTATTTCACATTTTGCCAACAATCACCGGCACATATTCTAACACATTTCATCTGTCTATCTCAATTTTTACATCTGCAGTGCTTGTCATATTTCTTGGTTTCACTTAACTTGAGACCCCTGGTAGTCAGAGGCCCCGAGGCACTGGCCCGTTTGGCCCTGTCCATAATCAGTCTTTGTTTCCAAGATATTCCTTCCTGTCACTTTACATCATACACCATTCTAAACTTTAACATCACAGCACGTTTAACAAAATCACATCAGATTGGCTCACACATGGTTATCTTATAATATGCTGAATCATGCCCTACTTCCAATAGGCTCAAGTACACACTACAGTGACACACTGATACATCTGCCTGAAATATTTACAAATGGACACATAGAGATAGCAGGTTAATTTGAAATAGCTGCAGGAAATGAAAAGCAACATTTGTGAAAACTAGACTGTGACATGACCAATAGAAATAAAATAAAAAAAATTACACCATTAGTAATAAACAATGGAAATAACCCTGAAGCTCTAAAACAATATGGCATAACATATTTTTCTATAGAAGACTGCAATTTGTGTACAGTATGTATAAATCACATAATAACTTGAATTATGAATCCCAAAGACATTGGATCTGATGCATAGTTCCAGGCGAAGCCCAATGACACAGCTGCACAGTGCATGCACTATAAAAAATGAAACAGCAAAATCAGTGCCATGACTCTGCATGACATGACATCATCAAGATGAGACAAAGAGGAACACCCTCTTCTCCATCAATATAAGGTCCTCTGCAGAAAAAGAGCAAACAGAATTCCTTTGCATTTCTATTGTCTTTCAAAATTGTTCATCTGTTATCATCAGAGCTTGCTTCTCATAAATACAATGGCAATTCTTTAATTCCATAACCAAACAAATTACAGCAAAGGGAGCAACAAATAGATGAATGAATCCAAGATATTATGTACAATCTTCAAACTGAAAAAAAAAATGAGTTGTAGTTACTTAAAATATATACAGTATGAAGCATTTTTGCATCACACTTTTTAAGTAACTTCAACTTATGGTCATATTATGTCAGCATAACTAGAAAACCTTTGTTAGAAATACACAAATGTATCAGTTCATTCAACTTTATTTACTTAAAAAGGTATGTCACACGGATAAGATCTAACAACTAATACCACATTGATTTAAACTTATATTTATATTAGTGTTTCTACTTATTTTAACTGACTCAACAGAAAATAATGACTGAGGTCCCCAAAGAAGTGCAGAGAAAGCTACACTTCAGCTATGCACAAGAAAAGATTGAACAGGATTCAACTTCACCACTTATGGAACACAAATCACTATTTACAGTAAAACAACATCAATTAGACTAAACAGCTAAAATGTCTATGAAATCTTAATAACAACGAATTAAATGCCCACATAAGTGCCTTTTGACCAAACAAACATGCTTAAATGATTCAAGCACAAGGGCTTATGTATGTTCCCCACAACCAGTTCTGTACTTGATAGTTAGCAGTACTTAAAATGTTAATTTTGTGGATTTTTAAGCCAAAGAAGTACAAGGAACTCACATTTATTCATTGCCTTTATGTATCACTCTGAGTTCATCTTATAATTGATATTTTGTGTTGTACACATTGATGCAAATTAAGTAAAGCTAAAAATTTTATACATAGGCTGTGTACGTTTCTGAGTAGAAGCTATTTATTTTCATACGTTATGAGTGTCGTTGAGCCAACACATCATTTCTTTTCTTTTTTTGTTTTTCATTGCATTAGCTTACGTGTAACTGAAACCTTGTAAGACCAGTGATGCAAACTGAGGTGTGCAGTACAATCTGATAGGTGCATAATTGTGTATAAGTACAGTACATAACCCAGTATAAGGAAAATACCAGTCTAAATGTGTGAGAGTGCTAATAAAAGCAATTGTTTATTCAAAATGCAATGGAAAAAATTAATGGACATTAGGCCTATGTAGTTACTCAGCTTAACAGAGATAGGCTAATTTAGCGATATAGTCAACTGTTTATTAGCAGTTTTTAACTATTACAATCTTTCGTGATTGAACTTTTATGGATATGGATGTTTAATACACATGTCGACAAGTTAGTGCAGTGTCAGTGGTAAATCTGGACATCCCTTAATTATGTAACGCTGCCGTTTCAAGGTTCCGATTGGTCTCGGGCTGTTTTATGATTTGCTGGATGACATCAGCTGGATGAGAGGAGAGGCAGCAGCGGCTCCTCATGACACACAGTCTGGGGATATAAAAGCCTGGGCCACTCCTTCTGCGCCCCGCTGCTCGGCTACAGATACTGTAGCTACGAGCTCACTTCAGGTTGCCGGACAGAGGGTGCGAGTGCGTCTATTTTGTGTATGTGAGTGTCTGAGAGAATGGCGACGCTAGTTGATCCTGTAGATGCTCCAGCACCCTTTGGTGGTGTCAGTAGCATCAGGAACACGGCATCACCCACGGCCTCGACACATCACTTCGATGAGAGCAAATATCACCTGCTGGTTGTCATTGGGGAGCTGGTGACTGACGAGCATCTGAAGTGTGCCATTGCGGACATTGAGAAAGGTAGCTCAGCTGTCATATCTGTGGTGTTCAAAAGACTGCTTATTGAAAAAGACATCTTATTGAATGAATAATGTGTATTGCCTCAGTGTAATTTATTTTACATCTATTTGAAATGATGTTGAGGCGCACAGGCTCTGCAGTTGCCTTTTCAAGTTCAGTTCTCTACCATTGAAGCCACTTTGGGGGTGCAGAAAGAATAGGTGATATTTTATTGAATTGGTAATTCTAGACAAATATTTCTGCTGACTGCAAGAAACTTTCCATGCATCATGTTATTGTATGTCTTTGTTGTGTGGATATGTAGATGGAAACTGTAGCGCAGCCCCTCCCTGTTTGCAAATGGCGAGTCTATTGCATGTCTTATCAAAGAGATCGCATCACGCCACCCTTTGACACCCGTTTCCCAAAGACAGCATCATCAGCACCATTCTGGGCTATGCCTGTTTTCATTGGGCGCGCTCAGCTGCATACAGATGTCTTGTTGTTGGCCATAATCCTACGACGAAGTTCAATTTCAGAGTTCTAACAGGTCTAAGTGGGCTAGGATGATTCAGCATGCATATTTATAGTGTCAATCAATAAAGCGTATTGCTTTTCGTAAGGGATGGAGAGTCATCATAAGGAGCGTGGATCGTGGATTTAATGTGGCGCGCCACTTCTTTGTTTCCTAGGCTTGTGTTTTTCTTATTATATGTCTCTCGAGTGGGAGCTACCCTAAAATAAATCATGCTATGCACGGGAGAGATTGTCCTGCGCTCAATGCAACAAAGACTAATAAATTCTTTAAATGAATTCGAAATGCACCCAGTAATTAAAAAAAGAATCATATTAAATGGCCGTATGCACAGATTACCGTTATATGGCTAAAGGCAAAACTTTTGTCCACCTGAAAGACCTAGAGACATTGTTGCGGCGCATCTAACTGATTTCCATCCTCTTGCATTCAACTCACTCCTGTCCTGTCTTGTCAGACACCGGCTTGTAGGCGTGGCGCGGTCCGCACTGCAGTCCCTACGGAAAGTCAGAAGGTCTGTGTGTTTTTCTTTTCTGCCAGAAGGGCGTTTTGGTTTCCAGTCACTGGAACTTGCGGAAAGCGTCATCTATTAAGTCCCTATGAATATGATAACATTGTGTTGGGAAATTAATTATAACTGTCGTTAGAGACCCCTTTTAATATATTAAGGTAAGGCAACAAGCTTTTCCGTGTACCGAGATTATATAGCTGTGTCACAAATGACACTAGACAGTATGCACTTACAATTAACATTATAATATCAGCCATGTAGTGTCTGAATTTTCAAAGTGTAGCACTGTCCCAAATGGAACATAAACGTTTCAAAAGTTTCAGAAATGGAACACTGATGTTTCAGAAGTCATGCTGATTGTAAGATCAAGCCACGTGTGACTGTACACCTGCAAAGAAAGGGAGAATGTTCTCTCACTCTAACAAAAAAGATAGAATAGTGTGTTTATCATATTGCCAAGATAAAACAAGATGCAGTTTTGGGGCAAATACAGCTGAAGCAATAGAAGTACGTATATAAAGCAGCATAATATGGTATTTTTGTACCACTAAAATAACTGGAAGTAGCTTATACCAGAAGCGGCCCACACAATAGATAAAAAATGGCCATGCCCAAATTACGTAAAAAAAAAAAAAAAAAAAAAAAAGGTGGATAATACAGTTGTCATCTGTATAAAGTCGTACCATTTTTGAGCCTTTGAAGATTTAGGATTACTGTTGATTCAAACAAAGGAGAACTTTGAAGGAGAATATATCTATTCAGTTTTGTTAAATGTCTTTTAATCAATTCTTCATTTTGGCAAATGTATAATATACATGCAGAATTTGATAAACGATATTAGGGATTTGCAATTATAAACAACCAAGTAACCAAGGCAGAGATGGAGGTGGAAATATGCAGTAGCCTACTTCTGAAGTGAGACCATAAATACTTAATAAGTGAGACCATAAATTTACTATTGTAATAGCTGTACTGTATATTGCAGTACTTGCCTTGAAGGCATAGCCTATTAATTGTAATAGTGTGTGTGTTTTTTTGGGACAGCAGAACTATAGAGGTAGTAATATTCTTCTGTGATCCCGGGTTGCAATAGACTATAGGCCATCATAAAAGTGTTTGTCATAAATGATGAATTGCCTCCTTAAGCTCACACCATTCAAGGGCAGACAGCAGTAATGCCCTCTTCTCTTCAACATATAATCTCTATTCTGGCTCACCATTGATCATGACTTGGCTAAGAGTATTAGTACAGACGTCCCGTCTCAGAACATTTCATAGATGTTTCCATACATTGATTAGCTTTTGCATGTGAACCAGCAGAACCCAGCTATAGTAAAACAAATGTAAGTGGTATTGTGCTTCAGACAAACCCAGTTGGGATAATTTGAATACCTCTCCTTATTAATAACATACATTTACTGCATGATGTATCTGAAAGGGGGAAAAGACATGGAATTTAAAGAAAAACAACCAAAAACACTCTCTCTTTGAATATCTTTTGATTGTTTTTTTTTTTTTTTTGCCTGTCTTTTTTCTCTTCTTTAGTCTGATCTGACATGCAGTAAATGTTATTAAGTAGTACAGGCATTCAAATAAGACCAATTTGGTTTCAAATTTATTGTTTTTTTATGATTATTATTCTCATGAACAAGCTGTTGAATTAAAAATGCATTTGTTACATGCGGTAGCCTGTCTTGTAAATGCATAAGTAAACTGATTTCAAGAGGTTTTAGAAACTTCATGATCGATAAAGAGTGGTACACATTGTGTATTTTTACACTTTTCTTCTGACTTGCAGGAATTCGTTCATGGGACACAAATCTTATTGATTGTAACTTGGACCAGGAGCTGAAGCTTTTTGTTTCTCGACACTCTGCCAGGTTTTCAGCTGATGTGAGAGGTAGGCTGAACATGATCTGTTCACTTCTCACTTAGCCAGCTCTAAATGATGACCTAATATTAAATATTTAAAGCTGAAGTAATTTTTCAGTGTTGAATTAAATTTTTTCATAGCTCAGCTTAATATGCAGAGACATCTAGCTACAAGTGTGCCAATTCTACAATAGGTTGATATCCCTTGAAAAGCGTAAATACTGAGACTCTATCAAATCATTGCTCTGTTTGTTTGAGCATCCTGACCAACCCGACACAGCAACGCTGGCTCAATTAATGCCATGAGTAAGTGGGCAGGGCAATCTTTTTATTGCCCAATTGCAGATGCTGGGAGAGTTCGGGGCACCTGTTGAAAACAAAAATTATTTTGAAAAATTAATTTGGTGACACTTGTGGCATGGAAATTATACATTTCAGATTTAATACAATAAGGACCCCAAGGTTCAATTGTGATAATACAATTAAGAGTAAGCATTGTCTAGAGATAAATAAAACAAGTTGTATTATGCATTTGTACAAGATGTCATTAGCATTATAAATGGCATAGTTAGCATTAGCATGACTGAGCAAAATCTCTTGTCACATTCAACTTTAAAACAATTTTACACTGAGTTTAATTTTTCTGAGAAAGTCTGCTCCAAATCTATCTTGTATATATACATTATATACATATATATATATATATATATATATATATATATATATATATATATATATATATAAAACTGAACTTTTAAGAAACATCAGTCAATCAAGCAGAAATAAGTGGAATTTACAGGTTACAGAGTTGTCAAAAGCTATCATGAGTATTTTAAAGTGTTCAGGCCAGGGGATGTCATAACAACAGAAAGCAGAACGGGGAGATTTTAAAACAAGAGTACTTCTTTCAGAAATACACAGAAATACACTACCTTCAAGCTGTGGGCATACTGATGGACCTCTGTGCTCATGAAACTCCAAGAGACAACACAAAGTCATTTAAAATATCTCTGTATGACACCTCTGACCATCATATCATGTCATTTTTTGAGTGTTAAACTGGGACGAGGGGAGGGGAACTACTATATTTACACACACACACACATGTGAAAGTGTATGTTATTTTTTTATTTTTTTTGTTATTAACATTTTTTTATTGATTCATAAATTAACACAAAGAAAATCAATCACTTTTAACATTAAACCCCCACTATATCCCCTCCCCCTACCAAACTCCCGCTTTAGCTCTGCCTCTGCACTTTTAATATTCCCTTCCAACTCCACGAGTTCTCGTGCTTTGGATTTTTTGATGAATGAGGCATACTGTATGATCTGACCCCTAAGAACCACCTTAAGTGCCTCCCAAGCCACGCCCTCAGAGAATACTGAGGACCAGTTGGTCTCCATATATACATTGATTTCAGTCTTTAAAATTTGTTGGAAATCAGGATTTTGCAAAAGGGATACATTAAAGCGCCAACTATATGATTTCTTTTTCTCCATATGTGGCAACACTTCTAAACTCACCAGGGCGTGATCTGAGACTAAGATATTTCCAATTGAGCAGTCAAAAACAGATGAAATGAGGGACTTTATTATATAAAAAATAAAAAAAATCTATTCTAGAATAAATCTGATGGACTGATGAAAAAAATGTATAGTCCCTCCCAAATAGGTTAAAAAGTCTCCAAATATCTGTAAGACCAAGATTTTTACACATCCTGTGAAGCGTCAGTGTTGCTCTAGGGGGCTTACACACTTTTGCTTCACTATGATCAAGGATTGAGTCCATCAAAAGATTAAAGTCTCCTCCCAATATTATATCATGAGGAGTGCCAGTGGCTTGCAACATCTATTGCAAGATCTATAAAAAAGCCATGATCATCAGCGTTAGGTGCGTAAATATTATCCAAAATCAACCTTTTCCCCTGAATTTCTCCTAAAACAATAATGACTTCCTATTTTATCTTTACTCTGTTTGAGACATTTGAATTGTAGATGTTTATTTATCAGTATAATGACTCCCCTACTCTTACTTGAGCCAGCACTAAAGAAAATATGTCTACCCCATATCTTCCCAAATTTTTCAGCTTCCTGCGGGGAAAGATGTGTTTCTTGAAGAAACACTATTTCATATTTCTTACGCTTAAGAAAAGAAATAACCTTCCTTCTTTTTATGGGGTGCCCCAACCCATTCACATTCCATGTGGAGAGAGATAACCTACTCATATTAACATTTGACATATTGATATAATAAAAAAAAAATAAATTGTGTGTCAAAAACAAGATTATACAGACCACATTCCCCATTACTGCAACAATCAAACCCCGAACTTCCCCCCAAACAAAACAAACAGAAAAAAGAAAAACGTGCGCACGACAGCGCCAACTGGCATCAATCCCTCTAAACTCATAAGGTCCATGTACGCCTATGAGAGTCCCCGCGACAACTTTGCTATCGGATTGCTCAAGTCAAGTTTATGTGAGCTTCTGCACAAATTTTGTGAGGCAAAATTACATAACAGAAAATACTTTGTAAAACAGACCCCAGCCAACATGCAGAATAAACACAAAAGAACATGTAGATTCATTCACAGAACAGTCTCGAAGGTGTGTTCCTTCACAAAACAGACTCCAGCTGATATAAAGCCATTCAGTTTCCTTGGACAGACAACCAAGTGGTCATTGAGCCGCCTGTTTATGAGAACGGCAGATGACGGAATCATTCTAATGTCCTTTAAAAATACTCCACAAAAACAAACTCCAACCAACAGGAGGCATAAGCACAAAGAACGAATAGATTCATCCACAACTGCCCCGAAGCAGTGTTTTTCCACAAAACAAGCTCCAGCCACTAGGCGGAACCAGTAAAAAAAAACAAAACTGAAAAAAACAGGCATCTCGGTTCCTCGGATGATCAAGAGCGATGATCAAGAGCCAGACTCACTCGGAGGCCACACAAAAAATAAAAAATAAAAAATTAAAAAATACACCATGACTTACTCAGCCCGTCAACTTTATAAAAGATGTCCTTTATGTGAGCATGTAGATATTTGCGGTCATCCGTAGTGTCCATTCTCAATCTGGCTGGGAACTTCAGTGTAAAAACGATCTTCCGTCAATGCAAATATTTCTTGAAGGAAGTGTCATTCCACAAAACAAATTCCAGCCGCTAGGCGGAGCCAACGCAAAAAGAAACAAAAATGGCGCCCAGCTTCCTCAGACAATCGAGTCACTGAACAGCGAGTTAGTCCACAAATAAGATAATAAGAAACCTCAAATGGCTTACTCACTCCAATGTATTTATGAAAGAGAGTGCCTGTTTGGGACATGTAAATACTTTGCTGCCGTCCTTGGTGTCTATTCTCAGTTTGGCCAGAAACATTAGTGCAAAAGCGGTCTTCCTTTGATGTAAGAGTTTCTTACATTCCTTGAGCCGATCGCGTTTCTCTCTTGTCGAATTCGCAAAGTCCGGGAACAAGAAAATATTGTGATTCTTCCAAGAAAGCTTTCCTTTGCTCCTCGCCTCGCGTAGCACGAGATCTTTTTCGGATGATCTCAGAAACTTGGCCAGAATTGATCGAGGCCTGTCTCCCTCAGCAGATCTTCGAGCAGGAACTCTGTGAGCTCGCTCGATTTCCAGTTTATGGCCTGTTATGTTGAGCAGACTCGGGAAGAGCTCGTCAAGGAATTTCACCATATCTCTGCCCTCTTCATGCTCTGCCCTCTTCATGCTCAGGAATTCCAACAATCCGTATGTTATTCCGTCGGCTCATATTTTCGAGATATTCCAGATTTCCAAAATGTGTTCCAAGTATGTATTGGACGCGGGCAGATTAGCGGATAATTCCCTTTACGATGACTCCAGATAATCGATCCGTTTCTCAACATCTGCCACTCTTATGACCAACTCAGAGAATTTTGTTTCCATCGCCGTAATCGATCGATGTATTACAGCGAGATCTTCCAAGTCAGCAACAACCTTCGTCAGCATCACCGAGATGTTGGACAGTTGACGCTGAATTTCTTCTCCTGACGTGCCTTCCAAATCGAGTCCCCGGCTTGCAGGCCCATCAGAGGCCTCAGCTTGAACACGTAAATGTCTTTTAATGTCTCCAGAGTCTTGAGGATTTTGACTTCTTTGCCATGTTTACCTCAAAAAGCAAGTATGTAACTGGGTATATCGAATCTCACCAGATTATAACATGAAAATAATAAAAAAAACTAGCAAAGTGCACAGAGCTAGTCGCTCACACATCTGCTTCTCGCATGGCATCACGTGTCCCGCCAGTGTATGTTTTATTTAATATTCTGTTTACAACAATTTTAATCACATTTAAGCCTCTAAAAAATTTAGGGAGACAAATTAATTTTAAAAAGTACAATCATAATTTTCATTAATGTTGAACTTGCATATGTAATAATACGTGCTGCCACTGTTTGAAATTTCATATCAACCACACATTTTAACACAAATTATTTTATAATAATTTTATAATATAAATAAGTTGAAACCTAAAAATTAAGGAGAAATACACGTATAACAATTTAACGCTTGTATTATGAAAAAGTGCAGTGTGTCATAGCAGTCTGAATGTGATCTGCCAGGTCCAGTTTACCTCAGCGGGTGTCGGAAAAAAACAAAAACGAACATTTAGAGTGACAGAAAAACACCTCACTAGCATTTTCACGTAGTAAAGGAGTGCTGTAGATTCACACCATCAACTATTGGGGAAAAATACTTTCTGTTCTCACACACATAATCCATTTTGATCAACTCTTCTCAGTAGCTTCAATACAAACAGGAAGATAGATGACAAAATTCGGAAGAGTGGAGCGCGGAAAAGGAGCGGGGCTGAATAAGGTGAATACTGTTTCTTAGGCTTAAAACACTGCATTAATATCAATGTCAAATATGATCTTACCTAAACAATTTCAGAAGCTTGTGTCACCTTTCCACAACAGTCTACACTGTTGACTTAGTCACTGATCTTTTTTTTCTTTCTAAAATAGATATGCTACAAACATCAACATTAATATAAATTCAGTATAATGGCCAAACAAAAACATGGAACTTTATTGCATAGTGAAGTTGTCATTATGACCACAATGTGTAAATGTAAATACCATAGTCTACCACATCACTGTTACTGTTAAATGTACTATCCCATGACCCATTCTAATTTAAAGGCAGTACTTTGGAGGTGGTAATTACAGATTATTTACAAAGGATCATAAATGTACACTTTCTTCACAATTTTCAGGGTACCACACAGTATTTCTCAGTCATTTTTTTAAGCTATACGTGCATTGTTATATTGATATTTTTGTCACAATATTCCTGTTGAATTGTTGAATTTAGTAAAGCATACCAAGTTTATTATAATTTGTCAAAAAATGTCAGTTTATTTCATTTATATATATCTGATTTAGGATTAAACCATGTTTCTCTGTTACATTGTGATTTTGTTGTGTGTTTTTGATGAATTCTTTTGATGGGAGATAAAAGAGGTGAGTTTAGACTGGCTGCCTGGAGCTCTGTCTGATCAAACCCTGTCACTTGTGTCCCCTCCTCCCTCTCTCTCTCTCTCTCTCTCTCTCTCTCTTTCCTTTATCTTTTTCCCTTTTCGTCTCTCTCTAGCTGAATTCGCTGTAAGGGTTGCAAAGCTAAACACAAGATAATTAGCTGAAAAATTAATCACAAGGGTTTTGTCTGTCATAATGGAAATATCTCTTCCTGAGTAGAGACAGTGAGTCTGCTCATGTAAGCTCAGCAAATGATGAGCCAACACGACTGACCTTCTATCACTGAAATGTAATCTGTTTTAGCCAAGGAAAACAGAAACACACAAACACATACACAAATAACACAATAACGACCATTCATTATTTCTGTCTCTTTGATTATTTCTGTTAGTATAGGAAGCAATCTAGACATTGCGACCTCTGCTGTTGCACGGGCAGCAAAGCTCTTTACTTTGCTGAGATCATCAGAATTCAGTTTGGAATTCTAATTCACTTATTACAATGTCTAGGAGGAAAAAAACATGAATATATCATTGGCTACTAATACTCCCTTTAGGATAAACACATTTACGTGTTGATTAATTTGCATAATCAGATTTATTGCTTGGTGAGTGGTTTTCAAAGAGCCTTTTTAGAAAATGAATGCTGTTGGCTGTAAAACCTTCTAAATGAAAAGCCATTTGCTGTCCACCAAAGACAAATACCTAGTGGATAATGGCTTTACCTCAACAAGACCATTTTGTTTTGTATTGTTCCTATTTTTACAGCATTTCCAATTTTATAGCACTTTATAGTTTTACATTCAAAACATTTGTCTTTCATGATTTTCAGTGAAGAGTATAGGAGATTTGAAAGAGAGTCTAACTTTCCTATATTGTCTCCTTAGACTTAGACAGATAAATGGGGGCAGAGGAGGAGGGTGATGACTAGTCTGTGTGGTGGATGGTGAAATATAAATAATTAAATATCTGAGGCTTGTGGAGAACACGGGGAGCATAGACACACACATAGACAAATAAACACAATAACATGCTTATTATCACTATAAGCCATCAAAGAGATCTAAAGCCACATGGAGAAAAAAAAGTAAAAAGAAGAAACAAATGATTTGAGGAGTCATCTATAACAACATTAGATCCTTTGTACAAAATACCATTGAAATGCATTTAAAACATGTAGAACCCCTCTGTAAAGGAAGATGAATGAAGGTTTGAAACAGTAAAAAGAGATTACAGTAAAATAAGATGAGGAAGCACTTGAAAGAGTGCTTGAGAAAAAGTTATGAGAGAATAGATAATTTGGCTGTTAGGCTCAGAAGATAAAAGGAAGGCACAGTATTGAAACACTTGGATGCATCTCTTTGCATCTCAGCTAACTCAGGGCCTTTTGGAATGGTCATATAGTGCTTGACAATTTGACTGTTGCATTGATTGGAGTGGAGATTGAGCCTTAAAATATGCCTGGAGGTTTAAAATTAGATCAGCCATCATAGTTCAGCAGAACTGCACAGCAGCAGAGAGTGCAGTATGTAATCAATAGTAATGCATCAGGTTTTGTGATGTAATCAATAAGCACTTAACTATGATTACACTGTTCACATATTTACATGGTGCCTGATCATCTGAAACTATGTTATATGATTAATATTAACCTTATGGTATGATATAGTGCAGTATGATATTTGAACGAACAATGTGATTCAATATGATATCATATTATGAAGTACTGTATGTTACTTGATAAAGTTAAAATAGGTTTTTTTCGAAGACTACACAATTAATTTTAATTCTTGTAAATATGCATTTAATGAAGCTTTGGAATGAAGCCATGGAAAGTGCCTTTTTGTCAAGGCCAAGAGATTCTGCTGCCATTGTTTCTAAGTTTTTCAATGTTGTGTTTTTGTCTAAATGTTTTTAAGAGGGACTGTGATTGTTAAGAGGCATTGTTATTTCTTTCAAGTATTTCATTGTGTTTGCCAGGGCCTTTTCTGTGCCCTTTCCAAAATCACATTTTGTTACCACATTGAAAGGACAGGACAGAGTTGGAAGCGAGACAATGCTAGGGAGAAAGTCAAGTTCACGTTTATGACATTGCCTTTCTGTGGATGCTTGTTTGGTTTGTGTGTTGTGGTGTGTCATTAGATGAGGCTGTCTGCCCAAAGGGTGTTCAGTCTGTGTTAGTATCAGCGACTGTGTGAGTTGAGATCAGGACAAGAGTGTAGCACAGCAAAGCTAGTGTGTGAGTTAAACAATTGTAGTTGACACATCAGCCCCAAGAATCAAATGGCATGGAAGTACACCAGCTTTTAGATGACAATCAAGTGTCTCTGATTCAGCTTAAAAGGGTAGTTATGTTGTTCCAAACCCATATGACTTTCTTTCTTATGTGGTACAAAAAATGAGATGTTA
The DNA here is from genome assembly GCF_019703515.2 of Myxocyprinus asiaticus. Taxonomy (NCBI): domain Eukaryota; kingdom Metazoa; phylum Chordata; class Actinopteri; order Cypriniformes; family Catostomidae; genus Myxocyprinus; species Myxocyprinus asiaticus. The sequence continues at coordinate 34,937,930 of NC_059347.1, forward strand.
GGCAGAATGACAGCCTCAATTAACATTCACTTCATAGTATGGAAAAAAAGATGCAATGAAAGTGATTGATGTCTGAGACTAACATTCTTGCTAACATTTCCTTTAGGTGTTTCACATAAGAAAGTCACGAGTTAGAAACAACAAGAGGGTGAGTAAATGACGACAGAATTATACTATCCCTGAGGACTGTAGGTTTGTGAAATAGCTATAAAGTTATATGGTAATTTAAAGGTGCTGTAAGCCATTTTGCAAACTTGAACCACACAACAAAAAATTGCCACTTGCATTCGGCAAAAGAGTTAAAAAGTGAACCAACAAACACTTTGTGCTTCCCATAGTATACGCAACAGTATTGTAATAAAATTAAATGTAAAGAAATTGTCAGATAGACAGACGTTTGAATTTTAAGGTTTTCATGGTGATGTTACACAATGGTAAACATTCTATGGTCCCAACTTTTTTGGAGCGTGTCACAATCATCTGATTTAAAATGAGTGTAGATACAAATTTAAAATTAAACTCACAAGGTAAAACATCAAAGAATATGTTGTTGTGGTGCTTTCCATATAGCACAGGGTGAATCTAAATTAATAACCTCTCCTTTTTGTTTTTATTTGGCTTTTCTATATGGTGTCAAGTTTTTTCAGAATTGGGCTTGTACAAGAAGACAGAAAAGCCCATATTATTTTAATACCAATAAAGGAGTTAATATTTATATAGTTTTAAATTGCTTTTTTAATAAGCATGATATATAGGGGATGGGTAGCTCAGCGAGTATTGATGCTGACTACCAACCCTGGAGTCGCGAGTTCGAATCCAGGGTGTGCTGAGTGACTCCAGCCAGGTCTCCTAAGCAACCGTATTGGCCTGGTTGCTAGGGAGGGTAGAGTCACATGGGGTAACCTCCTCATGGTCGCAATTAGTGGTTCCCGCTCTCAGTGGGGTGCGTGGTAAGTTGTGCGTTGATCGCGGAGAGTAGCATGAGCCTCCACATGCTGGGAGTCTCCGCTGTGTCGTGCACAATGAGCCACGCGATAAGATGCGCGGATTGACTGTCTCAGAAGCGAAGGCAACTGAGACATTTCCTCTGCCACCCGGATTGAGGTAAATAACCGCGCCACCACGAGGACCTACTAAGTAGTGGGAATTGGGCATTCCAAATTGGGGAGAAAAGGGGATAATGGTTTTTTTTTTTTTTTTTTTTTTTTTTTTAAATAAGCATGATATATAAGATTAAGCACTAATTCTTGATATAAGGGAAAAACAAGTCCTACATACAAAAGTCCTCTTTTTGTTAAAAAATTAGAAATAAATCATAATAATAAAAATACTGAAAAGTTAAATCTAAAGGAAATATATGTATTCTGCATTTATTACTTACAGTATATTTTTAAATAAATTCATTAGAATGTTTTAATGCATATTCTATACTTGGAAGCACATGTAACTTAACCTGTCATCAGCAACAGGTCAAACAAAGTGCCAAACAAAGTGTTTAAAAATGCAACAAATTCATAAACATGAATTTCAAATGAAATGCAGGAATCTGTAAGATGTTAAACAATACATAAAGTAAAGTTTAAATTATATTTTCCATAAAAACTGCTTATCAAATTTATGCCCCCACTTTGTGTCAGATTTTTTATAATCCTGAATAAATCAGACAATGTCATTGTCAGCTATAACTCTGAGTACCCCTTTCATACTTCCTGCTCATGGTGGCTGCAACAGTAGGACACGTGTTCTGGTAAGATTTATATTTTTTATATTTTAATAAAATAAAGTTTGAGTCTCTGCGGTCACAGCTTCAACATGTCAACACTAGGGCCTAAATGATTAGTCGACAATATGAACAACAAAAAATTTGTCGACAAACATTTTCGTTGTCGAATAGTCATTTGATCTCATTTAACGTAACATGAGATCACATTAAACTCTAATGATGACGCACGAGAGCAGCACTGCAGTTTGCGCCTGACTGAGGAGAGGAAGAATTACAAAGCTCACAGTCCAGATGCACTCTAAACTTCCAAACAGCCTCAGGTGATATAGATCACAAAGTATGAGGGAATTACACAAAAATACCAAATAAGTAAATACAGAAGCACCCTCGTTGTGGAATAAGTGGAGCTGGAGCAAAACTTGCGGGTCGAGCATCTTTAAAGGAAATACCCCAGCGTTACATCTTTAATGCAGTTATATTTAATGCGTTATAGCTTTATTAAAGTTCAAATAATATGGAAGCAGATCAAGTAAATTACTACAAACTCAGAAACTGGCATTTCTCTGTGCGGTCAGCCCCTCTTCTATGAGTTGCGCGAATGTCCCGATATATAGGGATGAGATTGAAACTGCACACGGCTGAGGCAAACTCTGGCGCGGGGACACTCATCCCTCCAGCGCGCATGCTTAATGCAGCTAGATTATAACGTGATGGCTCACGACTTATTGAATCATAATAAATGTGTCACTGTGCATTTCTTATCGTGAAGAGAACTGGCAATACACAGCTTTATTAATAAGAGAGAGTTTTTTTTGTTTTTTTTTAGTTAAATGATGGATTGAAGTGTACAGAAAGGTGAGTGAGGTCTTCACCCCATTATTACACTACAACAAAATACATTTTTGATTTGTTTTTGTTTTGGCTTGTTTTCATATAAATATCTAAAACTCCTTTAAAACAATGTACATTCACTTTAGCAGCTATACTGCAGAAGAAAAAAAAATTATCTGAGAATGCTGAATATAATATAATAAATAAAATTATTTTAAAATATCTAAAAATCCTTTAAAAAAAGATCCATTCACCTGAGAAGCAGCATATAAGATATTTAGACTTGCTTTTAGAGAATAGATCTTGAATATAAGTATATTTTGTCTATACTGCATTTGCAGAAATATAGCCAAGTGAAAAAATACACTTATGTACAAAATACACTTATATTTAAGATACATTCTCTGAAAGCAAGTCTAAATATCTTATATGTTGCTTCTCAAGTAAATGTTTCTTGTTTTAAGGATTTTTAGACAATTCTAAATGAAAAACAAGACAAAAACACTTGATAACAATAGGATTTTTTGTAGTGAATTTCTTTACTCAATTAAACTTAATAAAAAGTATTTTTTCCCCCTTTAATTCAGTGAATTTCATTTAGAGGTATTTGTAAAAGATGATGTTGTCCTCTTTATTGTTAGTAAGCACGTTTAATACAACCTTTTAAGTCAGGACACAAGTTGAATAATTGGTTAAGTGCTAATAATTAATCATTGCAATAATCGCTGAATAGTCGAATAATCGTTATAATAATCGTTAGATTAATCGATTATCAAAATAATCATTAGTTGCACCCCTAGTCAACACCATCTTCCCATTATGAATATTTCTGTTAAGAGTTGTGGAATAACTTTGGCATTGTAGTTTAGGTTATAGAGACAGCGTTAACTGTGGAAAAAAAACTAAATGGCTCGTGTACAACACATGGTTAAGTTGGAAAAATACTCAATTCTGTCAACTCCGTCAGAATTTTTAGAATAGTGTGAAAAAAACGGGGGAAAAAAGTATAGAATGTTAACTCCTTTACTGAACACAATTAAAGACTTTACACTCTTGTCGGATGGATCATATTAAAATATAATGCTTTTTAGTGAGTCTGATGGAGTTTACACAAATTACAGTAAGATGTAAGTTATGAAGTGAATAAATGTCCATTTTCAGAAAAACAGTTATTTTTTTATATAAAAACCTGTTCCCTTACATGGTTCGTTAGCTGAGACCTTTGTCTACAAATACTGTATATCCGTTTCAAATTAATTTAGTATTAAAAAAATAAAAACTCAGATTTAAAACATGCTTTGTCACTCATCTCAAGAATCAGTGTAAGATTACATGAAAAGAGATTTTTACTTTTATAAAAACATGGATTTGTGAGATTTGGTGGAACTAAAGGTGTCAGAATGAACATTTAATAGAGCATTTAACCTGTTAGAGACAGGTGAGATTTCTCTAGACACCTATATCTGTGATATCTATCAATTGGTAGGGAATTACAGAAAAAACATCTATTTAACAGAAATGAACGAAGGCAATTACACAGACAATGCCATAACCCATTTTATCACAAATTTTTATTACAAACAAAATGTTATTGTAAATAAAAATATTAAAGGAAAACAGAATAAATTCACTGGTGTAGAAAGAACACATTCTGATGTAGGGTATGGTGAGGGATTCATTGTAAAAGCTTTATTTTACCCACCAATATGGACAATACTCAGTGGCAGTAGTTAGATTTTTCAAAGTTAGAGAAAAACACACTGCTATCGACCAAGGGGAAATTTTAGTTCACACCACTGAATCTAATTGTTTTTTTGTTTTTGTTTTTTCATCTCTTTGGAGTTCCCGACAACAACTGTTTTGTCATGTAAATGGTTGTCCCCGCAGTGTGAGGCTAGCCTGTAATGATGTCTCTTATCTGCTTGAGTTTGGGTGTGTGTTGGGCAGCACTGGAAATGTAAGCGCAGCTTAGTTCTTGCAGGAAGACTAGCAGCTGTACATCATCGCACCATTAACTAGGTAACTCCTAGCCAATCACATGTAAGCCAATGCTTTATAAGTCTGCTCACAATCTATCACATTGCGTTTCAGTGTGCTAACAGGGCAACCTCCACCACCCCACCACCACCAGGTTGAGTCCCGTCAGGCATGGGGGTAGGGTCCTCGCCCCTGCCTCCTATCTCCAGCAGGATATGACGGTTCCGAGTGCAACTTATTCGACCGCCAGACGGGGCTTACGCCAAAGAGAGACATTACATTTCTGTTTTATATTCTTCAAATAAATATAATCTTAAATTTCACTCAAGTCTGCGAGTCTTCCTGATAGAGCAGCATTCATGAAAATGTATTGCCATCTCAGCTGTTTTAACAGACCTGTTCAATTTTAAAGGGGCAGGGAGGAAGGCAGAGCAAATGGAATAAGGAATAAGGTTAGAATAGAGTCATTCATTACCATCTGGTTGTCTATGCTCTGAAGAATATATGCAGCTAAATTAGAACAGAGAGTACTGCTGTGAGAGGAACACCTCGGTAGAGAGGAAACTTGATGTTCTCTCTCTTTAGTGGCAGGTGCACCTCATTTTAAGGACACACACATTCAGTTGTGGTTATCAAGGTGGTCTACAGTATTTCTCTACAAAGGTATTATTTATATGGTACATTGAGAGTTTCAGTCTACATGATGATAGTACCTTTTAGAAAAGGTTTGTATTAATTTTTTTTTCTTTCCTGCATAGACCAAAAATAAGGATGGGAGCAGCGGAAAAAAGCTAATGATGAAGAAAAACAATGAAAGAAGAAAAAGATAGTGAAATTATTGAACGAATGGCAGGGCGCGCTGTAAAAAACAGTGAGATCAAGGCATATGAGAGATGGAAGAAATTCAGACCATTATTGATGACTCAGAAAGAGGGAAACATCACTGTAATTACCTACGCTGCATGAGAGAGCCACCTGGATGTGCTTATACGCATATGTCTGTACAAACCTCTTGAGCACCAAAGCATTACATTTATCCACAACATAGAGTTGTGTCATTTGTCAAACTTAATTTGGCCATGTGATGACAATGCATGTGAGAGGTTATGTATTGTCAAGGGAAAAAAGGGCAATCTTTCAGCATTCATGGAGAGCCCTATCACCGAACCTTTACTAACAACTGGGTGGGGATGAGGGGTAGAGTATTATGAGACTATGAACAACAATTGCTGTAACCGAGTGATGAAGCTGATGTTACAGAAGGGGAGATTGGCTCATAGATCTCTGCAGTAATAGTGCAGGCTCTACTGACAGTGACACATCTGGTAGTTTCCTGCAATCCAACAGCCTCACCACTTGATGAAGCTTTAACTTGATGAATTAATAATAGGATTGATTTACCCACACAGATGAGAGATTTTAACTTGAATTTATCATTAGTCCCTTTGAAAAGGAGATGGGGAAAATAAGATGTTGGACAATCAGAGGCTGAATTGTATACGTAGTCAGTACAGTACAGTCATAGTTTCATTGGACATGTATAAACAGAAAGGTTACTGCACACCACATTGGAATACTAGAAGCTTTTTCATATTCCACATGTGAGGTGATTGTAAGAGAAAGGATGAGAAGTTGCTAGAGTAAGGATGGTTAATTAGATATCTGTTTCAATAAAGTATAAAGAGAAATTAGGAAGAGAAGGAGAAAGTATGTGCATGGGTCTAGGCAATTATGTGAGACAGATGTTACATAAAATTAAAAAAGCCTGAACATTGTAGCTATTTAACTGAAATTTTGACTTAAATTTATATAAATATATAAAACATTTTCAGTGTACAACACAACCCAAAGCATCAAAAAGAGCATTAGTAACATGTAATTGTATTTGCAGGGCAAAAGATTCTGCATCACAAAAGCAATGTGCTGGAGACTGTCGTGCTCATCAACCCCTCAGATAAAGCTGTTAGCACAGAGGTAAAGAGAAAGAAAACCAACAGCCAAAGTAACGCAATTTGTTCCAGTTGAAATTTCAGTCACTTACTACAAGTTTACTTCTGTTAGCCTGGTTCTTGCAACTAAAGTAAAGGGCATGATTTGGCATTTTTAGTATTTTATAGTCCAAAATATTACTTAATTTAGGCAACAGTATGTTTTGTAGATATTGCATGTAAATATTTAAGGATAGCCCTCATATGTTAGGTTTTGTTTCTGTTGCAACCAATACAGGCATTGGCCAATCATATTTTATAAACTTTATTTCTACATCCAGGTACGTTTGATGATCTCAGACACAGCCCACCATAAGCTGATTGTCCTTGCGGGACAGTGTTTTGAAAATACAGGCGAGCTGATTCTCCAGTCAGGCTCCTTTTCTTTCTCCAATTTCATAGACATTTTTACAGATCAAGAGGTGAGTAGTTGTCAGTGTTTGCTGTTTGCTTGATTTGACACCAATCAATGATTGCTAGAATGTGTCTCTTTTGAGCAGAGATTATTTAGCAATAGTCAACAAATTTTAAGATTCCGCATGCACAGTGCAGTTGAACATGGTATTCCAAAGAAAGCTCACTTATGTGTGAAATGTTTCAACTAATTTGTCTCATAGATTGGGGAGCTTCTAAGCACCATACATCCCGCCAACAAAGCCAGTTTAACCCTTTTCTGTCCTGAACATGGTGACTGGAAAAACTCCAATCTGGACAAACACAACTTGCAGGACTTCATTAATATGAAACTTAACTCCCCAACCATCCTTCCAGAAATGGAGGGTCTCTCTGAATTCACAGAGTACCTCTCAGAATCTGTTGAGATCCCATCTCCGTTTGACATGCTGGAACCTCCAACCTCAGGAGGGTTCCTTAAATTATCTAAACCATGTTGCTATATTTTCCCTGGTGGGCGAGGCGATTCAGCATTGTTTGCAGTTAATGGCTTCAACATGCTGATTAATGGTGGATCTGATAGAAAGTCTTGTTTTTGGAAGTTGGTGCGGCATTTGGACCGAGTGGATTCTATTCTATTAACACACATTGGAGATGACAACCTTCCTGGTATCAATAGCATGCTGCAGCGCAAAATGGCTGAACTTGAAGAGGAGCAGTCACAGAGTTCCACAGCTAACAGTGACTGGACAAAGAATATGATCTCACCTGATATTGGTGTTATGTTTGTCAACATGCCCCAGAACCTGGATAACCAAGAACCGAACTACAAGATCAGGAGAATTGCTGAGGAGGCATCTCTCACTCTTCAGTACCTAACCAAGTTGTCTTTAAAATCTGAACCTCTGCACAGGAATATAGGGAATACAGTAGATCCCATTATACTTTTCCAGAAAATGGGTGTTGGAAAGCTTGAAATGTATGTTCTCAACCCAGCTAAGAATAGCAAGGAGTTGCTGTACTTTCTGAAAGAATGGACTGGCAGTGAAACAGACAAAGCTGCCATCTTGTTACCAAATGGAAAGGAATCAGAGCTCCCAATCTCATATTTGTCTTCTATCTCATCATTGATTGTGTGGCATCCTGCTAACCCATTCGAAAAAATAGTTCGTGTTCTTTTCCCAGGTAATTCCACTCAATATAATATTCTTGAAGGTCTAGAGAAACTTAAACACTTAGACTTCCTCAAACATCCTGTGGTCACACAGAAAGATCTTTCTTCAAATGTAGCCCCGACACTCAAACAAGCAAAGCTGAAACATAAGACAGACAGCAAGGAGAGCCTTAAGTCCACATCAAAACCATCCCCAAGCAAAAATCTTCAGAAAGAGTTACAAGAAGAAACCCCTGAAAAAGTAAAAATACTTAGTAAAGCTGACTCCATTCGTTCTGTGGAAACTCAAGAGCTGACACAAAAAACAGAGAAGAAAGAAAAAACACTTGTGAAAAAAGTGAAAGCTGGAGAGAAGGACATTAAAAGCAAAAGTGAGCAAACGCCCAAAATTGACACTCCTGAAAAAAAGAAATCTGACATTAAACAAAAAACAATAAAAAAAGAGACAAAGAAAACAGTGGAAAAGAGTGAGGCTGATAAAAAGGATGACAAGCCCATGCCCAAGAAAGAAGAAAGGGTCAAAAAAGAAGACAAGGTAAAGAAAGAGGAGGCGAAGAAGGAGATGAAAAGACGAGACATTAGGAAAGATTCCCTTTTGAAGGAGAGCAGGAAAGAAGAAAAGAAAGAAACTCAGAAAGATGAAAAAGAGATTAAAAGAGATATGAGGAAATCTGGAAGCTTGAAAAAAAATGCCCCTGGGGCAGCTGAGGTGAAAAAACCTGCACCAAAACCAAAGGTTGCAACAAGAGGAAAAGGACCTGGTAGTCCTGCAAAATCCAAAGACAAGGCTAAGTCCAAGCCCATTAGAAAAGATGCTGGAGAATCAGTGGTAGCACCTTCTGCCTTAGGTGCTACTGTTGAAGGGCCTGCTACTGAAGCCACAGATGTCACAGATGCTCTTGAAGTAGAGAGATCACTGATGTCTTCTCCAGAGGACCTCACCAAAGACTTTGAGGCTCTGAAAGCAGAGGAGATTGTTGAAGATGATGAAATCCTAACTCAGACCATAATAGAAGATTTTGATCAAGGAGAAATGGTCAAGTGTGAAGAAATAACTCTTTGCAAAGAGTCTCCAGAAGCACCAGAGTCCCTGGATGAAGGAATAGCAACCACAGAAGCTGAGGAGGAATGTGGAGGTACCCCAGGGGATCTAGAAACAAATCAAAAAAGCAATGGCACCAGTGAAAAATTTGAAGATGAGGGAACAGGGCTGGAAGAGTCATCTGAGACAGGAGACTATGAAGAAAAAGGTGATACAGAGGAAGTGGATGAGCAGGAACGAATAATAGCCAAGTTAAAAGTTGATGGAGAGCAAGAAGAGCAGGAAAACATGGGTGGATTAGATGATAGTGCAGGAGAACCACATTATGGGCAAGACAAAGAAACTGAGTTGCAGAATTTGGTAGTAACCACACCTCAAAATCTCTGTGAACCTGTGTCACCCACTGCTTCTATTCATGATGAAACCCTGCCAGCAGGTTCAGAAAGTGAGGCTGCCTCTGATGATGAAAATCGAGATGAGCCTCCAGAAGAATATACCACATCAGTACACACTCAGTCTACAATTGAGATATCAAGTGTTCCAACTCCTATGGATGAAATGTCAACTCCAAGAGACATAATGAGTGACGAGACTATGAATGATGAGACTGATTCTCCCTCTCAAGATTTTGTCAGGTACGGAATCACTACAGATTATGAACGAAATAAACTTTCACCTCTCCAAGTTCTTCCTGAGTTAGATCACTCAAAGAGTGATGCCACTGAGGGGCATGATTATCATGCATCAGCTTCCACGATTTCACCACCTTCTTCACTGGAGGAAGACAAATCTAGCAAGGAATTTTTGGCTAAAGATAATTTCCCTTTTGATTCACACAGGCTCACTGCTTCCACTACAACTTTGCCTCTTGTTAGATCACCGTCAGGTGACCAAAATGTGAACATTGCACATGTTCATGCAGGTGTGTCTTCACCAATTGAGCTGGGCACCACACTTTCAGGAATGTCAAAAGGAATAGACTCCTCATACAGTCCAGATGAGAAAACATTAGAGGGTCCTTTATCTCCTCAGTCCTCAGGTCATACACCTTACTATCAATCCCCAGTGGAGGAGAAAGCTGGCACTCTATCAACTGAGGAATCGTCCAAGCCCCAGGGTCCTATTATTGTTGACATCACAAGTGACAAAGAATACTCTCCTAGAGAGGCTAGTCCTATTGATGAAGCTGTACCTATGCCACAAGTGGGAAAGGTGAAATCACCAAGTTATGAAGCAAACTCTTTAACCAAGGAAGGAAATTCATATTTCGAACTTGACCACAAGACCTCAACCCAGACTGACAATAATGGTAAAATGTCAGCAACTGATAGTTCTTCACTTACATCTTCACTGCCGCCAGCTAAAGTAGAGAGTCTGTCTGATACAAATCCTTTTGCAACATTTAAAGAGGACAGCAAAATGTCCATATCTGAGGGAACCACATCAGATAAGTCTGGCACTCCAGTTGATGAGGTTGTTGCAGAGGATATATTTTCTCACATTGCCTCTGCCTCAACAGCATCCCTTGCAACAAGCTCTTTACCCGAACCTACAACTGATGATGTCTCCCCATCACTACATGCTGAGGTGGGCTCCCCTCATTCCACAGAGGTAGATGACTCTCTCTCTGTCTCTGTTGTTCAGACCCCAACTACAATGCAAGAAGCAGAAGTCTCTCCATCTAAGGAGGAAAGTCCTAGGCCTATGTCAATCTCCCCTGATGTTTCATCAAAAACAGCCAAATTGAGAATGCCTCAACATGAAAAAAAATCCCCTGAACAGTCCATGTCAGTTGAGTGTGGCCACGAATCCCCAGAACACTCATTTGCATTGGATTTCAGCAAGCAATCACCAGATCATCCATCTGTAGGAGGAATTCAGCGTAAAGCCACTGAAAATGGCCCAACAGAAGTTGATTACAGCCCCTCAGATGGAGCTGATGTCATGGGAGAACAGGGCAGACCTGGGGGAACTGAGAAGAAGCCAATGCTTTTCAAAGAGTCTGATAGCACCCAAGTTACCTCTTCTTCCCCATCAGATGCCTCTCAGTCCACCCCATCAGTTACTACACCTTCCCAAATTGGGGAGCCAAAAGAAATGTCCCCAACTACAGGTCCTTTTTCAGAGTCTATAACTCCAAAACTGTCACCCCACAATCAGTCCCTTTCTCCCCAATCTCCTGACTCATCTCTTGTTCTAGGTGGACCAAGTACCTTGTATGAAGGAATGGACAAAGGTAAAACAAGTCCCACCTCACTTTACCATGAGAGCAGTATGCCTAAAACAGAGGACACCCAACAGAATTTGGAGAAAATGAAGGCTATGTCACCCTCATCTCCAACTGTATTATCTTGTCTTTCTCAGAAGACAGATGAGCTTAAAATTAGCCTAGCAACCAATCCCTTTACAGACTCGAAGTCCCCCACCAGTCCAAAAATGTCATCTCCATCCCAACGTTCTCCCTCTTCCAATCAGACAGAGACAAAAGAAAATTTTTCCAGCAGCTCCACTTCAAATTCCCACACCACTCAATATGGCGAATCTACCAAGAAATGTGATGATAGCTCTAGAAGGCCAGATACCTCAAATAAAAGCCTTTCTCAGTCACGTGCAGATGTGGACTTGTGTTTGGTGACCTCCTGTGAATACAGGCATCCAAAGACAGAGCTTTCCCCCTCCTTTATAAACCCCAGCCCTCTTGAATACTTCATGAATGAGGAAAATCCTCTCGAGGAAGAAAAGCCACTTGCTAAGTCTGGAGGAGGACAACCTCCACCTGGAGAAAAACAGCAGAGCAAGCAGTGTGAGGAAACTCCACCAACCTCTGTAAGTGAATCAGTGCCCTCTCAAACTGACTCTGATGTTCCTCCTGGCACAGAGGAGTGTCCATCAATAACTGCAGATGCAAATATTGACTCTGAGGATGACTCAGAAACATTACCAACAGATAGAACTCTCACTTATCGTCATGCAGACCCATCTCCAATTACGCCCAGAGACCCTGCTCCTGCTCCTCCACATCCTGATGTCTGCATGGTGGATCCAGATGTCCTCAAGGCTGAGGAGGCATCCCAAAAAGAGGAGGGAGGGAAACCTAAAAAGAGCAAAATCAGCAACAAGACCAAGTCATCTGCAACAAAGAGCTTGACAAAAGCAAGTGTCATGAAAGAGATGAAAACATCCTCTCCAAAAAAGACTACAGAGAACAAAGATGCCAAAAATGCTACCAATACCTCTGCATCAAAGGGAGTGAAAAGCAACACTTCAGGTAACCCTAGTTAAAAAAAAAAATCATGTTGGCAAACAATACTCCACAAAACACATTGTTTCTATAGTATTCTACAATTATACAGTATATCATTGGGCAGTTGACATGACATCATATTTTTTTACTGTTCCTTCATAAAAAAAGATATAAAAATATGTACAAATATAAATACACCTGGAATTTTATTATGAAGAATAAAGCATTTTTATTATAAATTCTCATCTCTCAATATTTCTCAATTTTACCATGCAAAAATGACACTTGTCTTGATAGAAAACAAAATTATAATTCATGGGACTCAAGTAAAAAAAATCCAGGACAATCAAAGGACTGTCTGTAAGAACCTGTTTTGCCTCCCATTTGTCACATCTCAGGACCATTGATATGAACTCATAAAGGTACAACATTTTAAAGAAATGGTGCCCAATTACAGCATCTAAAATGTGCACTTTCCTTTATACAAATATACAGTATATACATTTTAACTTAAAATGTAAATTATTTTTGAAGGGACAGTAAAAACATGGTTTTACTTCAAACAGCCCTTCAATTTTTAAATCTTTTATAATTAATATGTTTTGTTTTTTCATTGTTGTTAAGGAGGCACCAAGTCTAGCAGTGGAATGTCAGTACCTAACTGTCCTCCAATGTATATGGACCTAGTTTACATCCCAAATCACTGCAATGCCAAGAATGTGGATGCTGAGTTCTTTAAACAGATTAGATCCTCCTACTATGTAGTCAGTGGCAATGATCCAACAGCACAAGAGCCCAGTAAGGCAGTCCTTGATGCTGTGTTAGAAGGAAAGAGCCAATGGGGAAATAATATGCAGGTACCTTACCAATATTTAATACTGCAATCTTTGTCCAAGCAAAAAGGTTACATAGGATATTTGTACTTATTTTCTGTCCCCTCTAGGTCACACTGATCCCAACCCATGATACAGAAGTTATGAGGGAGTGGTATCAGGAAACCCACGAGAAGCAGCAAGACTTAAACATTATGGTTTTGGCGAGCAGCAGCACTGTCGTTATGCAAGATGAATCTTTCCCTGCATGTAAGATTGAGCTGTGATTGTCATGACTCATGATCAAGATGTTATAGATGGTGTATACTGAAGAACAAAACAATTAAAAAACTTACTACACAAAATTACAAAAACAAATGTTTTGGATCACATTCCAAATACTAAATGGGGGAACCAGTAGTTAAAATGTTTCTCAATATAATTATCTAATACATTTTGAGGCCTCCGATTGTGAAAACATTTGGAACAAAAGGATTATGCAAAGGTTTTGTTGACCATGCCTAGAGTAGCGTTTGGTGTGTATGAAACCTCCTCAAACACACCCACACAAAACATACACACACTCACACATCCACCCACACAAAACACACACACACATGCGCACACACACAGTGATGGTGAATAAACAATGTACTGAGCAGTTCCAATAAAACTTAACCTAGTACTAATCATTTAATCGTTTAAAAACAGTTGATAAGTGTATCAAATCAGCAAAAATAGGATTGAAGGATTGTTTTAATGTGTTAGAAAGTTAAACTGAATGTACAATAAACATGATGCACTTAATATGAGGACAATGAATGGTGTGTATGATCCACAACCACATAGAAGACACAAAACAAATTACATATATAGCATATTATGCAAAGGCAACATAAAAAATCATATTCCAGCAGCACTGAGTTGTGTAATACTTGCATAAAATATGAATGCGAGGCTTGCCACATTTGGAATTGCAAAATAGAATAAAGAACCAATTTAAAGACTTTTGAGTAAAACAAAAAATGGAAAATGGAATTTATGGAACATTAAATTCCATAAGTAATACATTAAAACCTAAAAGTTATATAGTAAACGTTCATATTTTACCTCTTCCTCCAGGACTAGCAAACAATATACTGACTTGTCTACTGATACCAGTGTAATAGACCTTAATTTTTTATGTGTAGGAGATAATTTTTAAAAAACTACCCATCATTAGCTTGACATCTTGTGAATTTAACACCAGCTTTTTAATTTAAATAGGTAAAAATTAAATGTTTGAAAAAAATTGTTACTCATCAGTCTGCACTGCTTATTATTTGCACACTTTATGATATGTTTTATCCTTTTAACTGATTAATACAGTTACCAAATCTTACAATGCCTTATTTATTGCTTCATTAATTTAACATTTAGAAATTTAGTAGTTGTGCATTCCTATGCAGTCAATTGTGAAATGAAGACTCTCACAGGGGGAAATTATGTTGATTCAGATTGTCAAATTTAAAAAAAAAAAAAAAAAAAATTTTAAACTATTGCTTTCTCCAAATTGAGTCTTTGAAGTTTAAAGCTATTCAGCATTGTTTGTCCAAATCTTATCCATCTACAATTTTTATTTTCTTAGTTTGTCAATGTTGCCAAGAGCCATCCAGATTATGGTACATTGAATGTGATGAAACAGAAAACTGTCCTTTCCTTAGGAATCTTTTATAAAATTGCACTGTACTGTAATTATAAATAGCTTGGTGACAGAGTGAGTGGCCGGATGTGCATGTATAATATATTGTACTTCACATTTATCTGTACTTTCTTTCACTGAGAGGAGAAACTCACTCTTTACAGCCAACAGATCATTGCAAGGAAATTACTAAAATAATTCACAGTTGGAGAAACATAAACTTGGACCAGGTTTATTGCATTTAATCAATAGCCACAGTCACTGAATTTTTACCATCTCATTGAAGGCTGTCAGTGAGATAACATTTCAATCACCTATTCCTATGATGCTACCACACGATACTGAACAGATTTTACACAATTTATACTAGTATTTAAATTGTGTGATGTCTACTTAACAATAGAGAAAATAAGTCTAAGAATCATGTAGTGAGATTATACAACCTGTTGTTCAATCTTTCAAATCCATAAATGGAATTTAAATAGAACAACTTGGTGCCATTTTGGTCAAACTCATTTCAACTGTTCATAGAAGTACAGTACACTCGTTAACAAACTTCTTAAACTTCACAATATATGTCACGATTCAGAACTGGAATCATCTCTAATTCCACGATAACAGCAGCAACAGGCAACAGATGTAAACCACATGCTTCAGCAAAATGCATTATTGTTCACCTGCAAGACATCTAAATGGCTAAAAACACCTTGCTCATTCAATCTATTTCATCTCTCTATTCAACTATTAAACACTTGTCTTCACTTTCTCCTCTCAAACCCTCACAATCTCTCCTTAATTACACTTTCATGTGCTAGTAAGAATATGTCTGCAGTTGTGTATGAAGTATAACTTGTGAATTTGCATCTTTCCTCTTTTCATTCCTAATCCCATATCTAGAGTTAATAGTCTCCAATTAAAGTATTACTTGTGCTTTTTCTGATGTTTGTGTGCGATATCTCCTCCCAAATCTGGGATGTTTGATGTAAAGGTACTTACAGTTAAAAAGAGGGAACATCAACCCACAATAAATAGTTTTGTGGAAAATGATTTGTGTTCTTGTGTGTGATTGGGGGGGGGGGGAGGGGGTGCCTTTGGGATTGCTCACATGCTTTTCTGAGAGTTTAACTGGCTTCAACACAGGCCTATGCCCCAGGGATCAAATGTCTCGTAGGGATTTTGGTTACTTATAAACATCTGCAGGATTTGTGCTATTACAGGTTAGTCAGGAACATGATTAGAGGATCACATGATTTATATGATTAGTACATATTCACATATATGTCAAATTCAACAAGTGCTTTTTTTTCTGATACATCTCAAAAGGACAAAATATTAAAAGAAAATAGTGTGCATAACTATAAGGACATAAGGATAGAAATATCCCATATGCCTTTTTAAAACAATAAATACACAAAAAAATGGACACTTGAAAATAAGTGCTGCTGTGGTTATAATAAATCAAGAATGTATTTATGACTGTTGCATTGAGTGAATACAGACAAGTCACTGCTCAGTGTTTGGCAGTCTTCCATGTTAATGCCCATGCCATTGAGGACATTAACTAATGATGACTTGGACACTGCAGGCATTTTTCAAACCCAGACAGAATCGTAGTGCTAAATCAAAATGGAAATGTCTAGCGGCGAAGTGCCAGTGAAATAACATTGACTGAAGTTCAGTGCGAGAACTCTGGGTCACAGGATGCAGTGAATTTCATGTATCTGAACATGATGTCCTCAGATCAATGCAGGTCAGATGGTTCATGCAGCCTAAAATGACTTTAGATCTGAGCTGCCTTTCCTTTTATGTGAATGGAGCAAGGGAAGTATTGTATTTTACATGTGGATGTTATGAATATTTATTTTGTTATTAATATTATCAGTTATAAGTATTTCCATGAATTAATTGAATTAATTACGATCATGAATATAAACCTAGTAATTTTAATTCATTACTCCTAATGTTTTCTCTTAAGTTACTAATTGGTAGCACAGTTATGCTAAACAAAAAACAATAAATACAGTGTAGCCTAAATGGTTAGATACAAATACGTAACTTGGCCATGTACACCATACTCTCTTTAAATGCAAAACAACAGAGAAGCAGGGTCAGAAATCAATCAGGATTCAAGGCAAAAATGCCACCGAAAGTGTCTTGAGGAGGCACAAGAACCAAGAAAATACACCTGTGAAGCTGCAATACCAAGGCCAAAGCTTTGTGTTACGAATAGTTTTGTAAATCTTAATTTATAAATGAACACATGTACATGATATCCATGGCAGGAACAATGAAGGAATGAAGTTGTGAATTTACTTTATGCTGATCCAAAATACACCATTTTATTTGAACACAGCTATTTTAGATCTCATCAATAATGCAGCACACTTAAGAGTCAGCATCCAATTGGGCACAAGTGAGTCTCAGCAGAATGGGGTGAGGTACTGTTGCTAAGGAAACACTCAGCACCAGAATAACCCAATGAGTCACACACATTTAGACAAAAATGGCTAATGGCAATGTGAATATTCTTTACAAATTAGAAAATGCCATTTAGATAGGACATTTTGATTTTGTAGTTATGCACACCCACAAGAGCTGAAAATGATCACAAAACTACGAGACTATGGCTCCCAAAGACTGCTTTAATTCGCCCATCTAGACAGGCAATAACAATTGATATAAAACTTGCCTTGACAATGACAAAATCTTCCCACAGGACTTCATGTGTCACACACAATGTATTATTGTGACATATGCATTAGGGGAACTCTATATCCCTCTTTCTCACCACCATTAATTGTGCCATTTCTGTAGAGCTGTAGAGAAAAGAAGCTGGGCAATTACCAGCTATAATCAATTATCTTCTGCTGTGTGGTTAGAACAGATGACAAAGGAAAGCATTTGCAAACGCAGATATTTTGCTTTGTCTTTCCCCACCAGTTGCTCACTCTGGTCTCTATAATAAAACATCCCTGCACAAGGACATAGATTTGGGGGATTAGGGGTGCAGCGTGAAGCATCTACATGTTTCCACTGATCATGGTATATATCATGATTCTAAAGTGCATCTAGGAAATCTCAAAGCGCCATTTTATTAATTTTTCCACTATTATCTCTGGCAGGAAAAATGGTACATCCTCCAACGAACAGTTCTCCTATTAAAACAACTATTGAAACATCTCCAATATGATTCAATTCTTGTAAAGACAACTTCTTGAGACAGGTCACCGGCTATTACTAATATGTCAGTCATTAACATCCCTTATTTCAAAATATATAATAACGTATACATGTTTAGTCTCTAATCAGTAGCGCCACCTGCTGTTTGAGATGCGCGCATTGTCTTTAAACGGGGTAAATACACTGTGCATTGAGATCATCAACACAGAGAAAGCAACAACCAAAAAACGAAATAAATAAAATAAAAAAATAAAACGTTTTCCCCCCACAATCACATTATTTTCTGAAAAAGCAACTGGTTGATTGTATTAAGAATAATAACAGGCATTCTGTCAACAGGAGAACGCCATGTTGGAATATTCCAATTTCCCTTAACGGGGGTGTAGGGTTTATTAACAGGCTTTTATTTATCTGTATCACCAAAACTCTATGTTTTTCCTTAATGTGCTTTGAAACTAAGAATATTTATTTTTAAAATAATACATCTACTGAATTCAAACAGCTAAAATATTCATCCGCATTTGTTGTCCTCAGAAATAGTACACAGTGAAACACACTGTGTGTGTGTTAGTGAATTCAGACATGGCGCTGAGAGGACTGAGCGGCTGTGCTCGCATTATACTGACCGATGCATCAAGAGCAGCAGTGCTTCGAGGCGCCCTACAGTCACACTGTCTCAAATGTCGAGATGGAGGTATTTGCTATTGCTGCGTGCGAATGCTTTCTTTGTTTTGTCTTACTTTAACTAAACATACAATAGCAAGTGGCCCTAATAGAGTCCAAGGCCAATGTCATTTGGGAGACTAGTTTGATCTCGGAAATGTTTTTATTCAGAGTTGTCATTTACACAAATGCACAGTTGTATATTGGCACAATTACTATTTCTCTTGGCTGTGGTACTTTAAGTAAACAAAATGTTAAAATAGTCTTGCCGGTGTTAAATTCCCGCTGACAGTTCTGTCATTTGATGAAAGAAGAAAATGTTTACAAACGTGTCACTCTTTTCAGCAAAACGCCATCTCTTGTCTGAAGATGTGGTGAAGCTCCAGGATTTCCAGCAGAGAAAACTCGCTGTTGCACACCAAGTGTCAGGATCAAAGGGCAGGCATTGTTTGGCATGATTTTAATACCTTAGTACCCTGAGCACTCTCTGGACTGTGATTCCCAGTACCTTAAAGAAATAGTCCACCCCAAAATGATAATTCTCATTCATTTCATTTTTTATTTTATTTTATTATTATTATTATTATTATTATTATTATTATTATTATTTCATTTTACTGACCCTTATGTCATCTCAAACTCGCATGACTTTCTTCCTTCTGTGAAACACTAATAAAGTTGTTTTGACAGATATATGATGTGTTTATATCCACATAATACAAGTCAATGTGGTCCAACACTTTCAGGCTCCAAAATGGACATAATGGCAGCATAAAGGTAACCCATACAATCCATACATCTCGCCAAAGAGACTGCAGATGTCAAAATTTATATTTTACATTTTGATCGGTTTCTCACCCAAAACTGATTGTATCACTTCTGAAGACATGGATTAAACCACCCAAACTGTATGGATTGCATTTATGTCCTTTTTGGAGCTTTAAAGTGTTGGACCCCATTGACTTGCATTGTATGGACAAAAACACCTCTCCATCCTCGTCCTCTAACTCACCTATCTCCATCAAAATATCTTTGATTGTGTTCAGCAGAGGAAAGTCATACAAATTTGAGTATGCATTAAAGTGAGTAAACGATTTAAATGAATTATCATTTTTTCGGTGAACTATTCCTTTAACAATCAGAACTGAAAATGTCATTTTCTCTTGCCCTGCCCTGAATGTCACCTGTTTTTACAGGTTATTATTTTGATACCGTAAATCAGAAAATTGAGAAAAACGAGCTAATCTTGAAGGACGAATTGAAACTTCTTCTGCATTTATGCCAGTCTGCTGAAGATGTTATCACGGCTAGAAATGCTATTTACAGGTAAAAATGTGACTAAATCCATTATTCCTCATATAGGGCTATGAACATCTTTTGAGTACTGAGATATAATTTTACCTAAAAAGCAATGCTATTGGAATTTGATGCATTTTGAGTGCTTATTTGTTCATAAATCATAATAAAGAAATTAAGCAAGACTACTCAATATTTTTCTATTTCTTAAACCACTTTAATTGGAGATTATGCAAGGGATGCATTTGAATTTTTTTGATAGCACTGTTCCCTGTATATCTCTGTGTCTATGGCAGGTACCATAAAGAGAATCGTAACATGGCGTTTGGTGAATTCAGGTTTGGCCCTCTTTTTATGAGGTTATGCTATGAGCTGGGTTTAGAGGAGCTGGCAGCCACAACTATTACAGATCCGGTACATGCCCATGAACTCACAATGTACATATCCATTGTTGTTTCTAGATGAACAATACAGAATGTACTGTTTAAATCAGCTGTTCTCAACCTTTTTGACTCCAAGGCCCTCCATTGTCCAAGACAATATTTAAAGTCCGCCATGCCCCCAGAGACTAGGAGTGAAAATAGAAAAAAAATTCTTAAACATAATTAATTTCATTATTATAAAAGTTTCAGGAAATATCTGTTGATATGGTATAGGCCATATTTTAGCTGGTTTTAGAATTTTAAATTTGTTTATATATATTATATTTAGTTTACTTTTTATTCATCTGGCAGTTCCCATGGTTGAGAGCCACTGGTTTAGATTGTACTAACAGCTATGCATAACTCTGACATTTGCTTTTCCATCCTTCCCTTGCATAGGCTCTGAAAGGATTCTTTTCAGACTCCACATCATTTAATATCGCCATGGACATGCTTTTCATTAAAGGATGCTACGAAAGTAAGTTTTTCAGTTTATCTCTATTCTAAAGCAGCAATGTAAATTATGGGTCAGTCGGAGAGTTATACTGTTCCCAGTTTGTTTCTGTTGCCTTTCCCATTGGCTTAAATGTGTTGCATTGTCATTGAGATAAAGAACTGAAATGTCTCTTATTTTAATAATCTGTGAGAGACCATGTTCTTACAGGTGGTCTAGAGGTGGTTGGAGAGATGAAGAAACAAGGAGTGCCATTCAACAAAGACACCTTCATACTAGCCTTTGCCACTTGCTATAAACTGGTAAGGGCAAGTCATATATAAGCATGTCAAAGTGTTGTATTGAAGAAAATATATTAAAACCAAAGAATTAGATGCAAATATATGTATCCCTGTGTCTTGGGATTGGCAGAACACTTCAAAGTCATATCATATCTGTTTGGCCCTGTTGGAAGAAGGTCATACAAAGGGCAGCCTCATCCCTCGGCATGCCTATTGCTTTGCAGCTGCCCTTGCTCTTAAACACGTAAGCTGATTGAGATCCCTCACAATCCTGTTTCAAATTATAGGATTTAAGTAAGGTTTATATTTGACACTCATATATATATATATATATATATATGCTACATCATTTTAATTAGTCCTGATGGGGGTTATGCCTTGTAACAGCTGATTTTAGTAGACAAATGGCATTTAAGTGTTGTGAAATTGTCATTAAATCACAGTGTTTGAAAGATGAACAATACATCTCACAATCTGATCAATTTCACTGACGTTTTAGAATGATGTGGAGAGAGCCCAGACAATCTACTCTCAGATCATGAGCACAGACAGTCGACTTTGCCAGAACTTAAGAGTAAGTTGAATTTTTTGTTTTATATCTGAATTAATGCTTTAAATCGAGCTTTTAATGTGTAACAACTGTTTCTAGGTGCTCATATTGGCTATGACAGGGTCCATGAAAGATGCAGTCTCTGCCCTCACAACAGCTTTAGTGTCAAAGACTCCAGTACTTGTGAAAAAACCTGAGTTCTCCCAGGAAGTGGTGAGACCTCAACTTTATTATTAGATCTAAAAACAAGCACATAATACTGATAGCACACCAGGTCCTCAATTTAAAAACACATTAATTTACCTCTAGTATCAAAATCATTAAAAGTAAAAAAAAAATAAAAGAATAATAAAATAAAAAACAGGTCACAAAGCATGTTTTCATACCTTTCCTCTCCCACTCGCTCTGTCTTTCCTTTTGGGCCTTCTTCTACCTGCTTCTGGTCTCACAGGTTAATGTATTGAAGAAGAAGAGTACTAATGGACTGTGGGAGAAGAAGGTGGAGCAGGTGGTGAGGCGGTTAGAGGAGGCTGGCCAGATCACAGGGCAGACCCTGGATGATTTCCTGTGTCACACCCCCTCAGGGAAAAGGAGGCCTTTGGGAGTAATGGAACAGGAAAGAATGACCAGTCAAAGGACTCGTAGACCTTTGCAGTCCACACTACTGTCAGAGTGAACACTGACTGAACAAGACTCTCAGCTTTAGTGTGCACTATTATGAGTGAAGGTCCTTGATCAGCACACTCTGAAGACGGCACATCCAAGCTCAGGCTTTGGTTTCATCTACCTCCTTTTATATCAAGACAACCTACTGTTACCTTCAACTTTTGAAGTAATTTAAAGACTTAAAATCAGAAAGTTATGTTTTGTTTTTTTTATTTTTTTTTTATTGTTATTTGGGATGCTGTAAACTCTTATGAAATATTATTATTTTTTATTTTTGTTTTTGTTTTTTTTGTGAAATATAAAGGAGGTTTGCTGAATAGAGCTGTGAACCCTCTTAATTTCCCAGAGGATATTTAGTTGTCATAACCCTGCTTATGAGCAATATACTTCAAAATATTAAAAAAACACTGATAATCAGTGTCATTGTAAGAATCATGCATGTCTTTTCTAAACAAAACATGAAATCAAAGCAGTTCTGCTAGAAGATAATTGGGTGCTTAAAGGGATATTTGACCCAAAAATGAAAATTCTTTCATCATTTACTCACCCTCATGATATCCCAGATATGTATGACTTTCTTTCTTCTGCAGAACACAAATTATGATTTTTAGAAGAATATTTCAGCTCTGTCGGGCCATACAATGCAAGTGAATGGGTGCCAAAATGTTTATGCTCCAAAAAGCACATAAATGCAGCATAAAAGAAATCCATAGGACTCCAGTGTTTAATTTTTTTCAGAAGTGATATGACAGGTGTGGGTGAGAAACAGACACAAGAAGAAGAATGTAAAAGTGATCTGTTTCTCACCCACACCTGTCATATCGCTTCTGAAGATATTGATTTAACCACTGGAGTCTTATGGATCAAAATTTGGGCACCCATTCACTTGCATTGTATGGACCAAAAGAGCTGAGATATTCTTCTAAAAATCTTCATTTGAGTTCTGCAGAAGAAAGTAAGTTGCATCCATCTGGGATGGCACAAGGGTATGTAAATGATGAGAGAACTTTCATTTTTGGGTGAACTATTCCTTTAACATGTTTATTTTTTGTATGTGGCCAGGGTAAGGTCTTACTCATGCAAGTGATACACTATATTGCCAAAAGTATTCGCTCATCTGCCTTTAGACGCATATGAACTTAAGTGACATCCCATTCTTAATCCATAGGGTTTAATATGACGTCAGCCCACCCTTTGCAGCTATAACAGCTTCGACTCTTCTGGGAAGGCTTTCCACAAGGTTTAGGAGTGCGTTTATGGGAATTTTTGACCATTCTTCCAGAAGCGCATTTGTGAGGTCAGACACTGATGTTGGACGAGAAGGCCTGGCTTGCAGTCTTCGCTCTAATTCATCCCAAAGGTGCTCTATCGGGTTGAGGTCAGGACTCTGTGCAGGCCAGTCAAGTTCTTCCACACCAAACTCGCTCATCCATGTCTTTATGGACCTTGCTTTGTGCACTGGTGCGCAGTCATGTTGGAACAGGAAGGGGCCATCCCCAAACTGTTCCCACAAAGTTGGGAGCATGGAATTGTCCAAAATCTCTTGGTATGCTGAAGCATTCAGAGTTCCTTTCACTGGAACTAAGGGGCCAAGCCCAGATCCTGAAAAACAACCCCACACCATAATCCCCCCTCCACCAAACTTCACAGTTGGCACAATGCAGTCAGACAAGTACCGTTCTCCTGGCAACCGCCAAACCCAGACTCATCCATCAGATTGCCAGATGGAGAAGCGTGATTCGTCACTCCAGAGAACGTGTCTCCACTGCTCTAGAGTCCAGTGGCGGCGTGCTTTACACCACTGCATCCGACGCTTTGCATTGCACTTGGTGATGTATGGCTTGGATGCAGCTGCTCGGCCATGGAAACCCATTCCATGAAGCTCTCTACGCATTGTTCTTGAGCTAATCTGAAGGCCACATGAACTTTGGAGGTCTGTAGCGATTGACTCTGCAGAAAGTTGGCGACCTCTGCGCACTACGCGCCTCAGCATCCGCTGACCCCGCTCTATCATTTTACGTGGCCTACCACTTCGTGGTTGAGTTGCTGTCATTCCCAATCGCTTCCACTTTGTTATAATACCACTGACAGTTGACTGTGGAATATTTAGTAGCGAGGAAATTTCACGACTGGACTTGTTGCACAGGTGGCATCCTATCACAGTACCACGCTGGAATTCACTGAGCTCCTGAGAGCGGCCCATTCTTTCACAAATGTTTGTAGAAGCAGTCTGCATGCCTAGGTGCTTCATTTTATACGCCTGTGACCATGGAAGTGATTGGAACACCTGAATTCAATTATTTGGATGGGTGAGCGAATACTTTTGGCAATATAGTGTATTTAAAAACATGTTCTTTTCTACCGTATTATGTTAGTACAAAATCAGCGTTTAAACGTTTTTACGATACATTAAATTTAAGTGCAACATCAAAATGATGTGTGAGTGTGATTGCCTTTTCTAAAATCTAAATCTAAAAAGGGAAATATTTAACTAAAATTACTTCTTTGAAAGACGTTAGAAGAGGTGAGTTTTGCATTGTAAGTTTCTCATAAACTGGCATTTTTGTAGCCTGACATTCATGGTTGTTTGTACTACATTGTGTGACATTGTTCACAATGCTAAAAACAAGCTCCAAATAACACCTAGCCAGTTTATAAATATTTAAGAGTATGCACTGAATTAGGGATGACGCGATTATACAGTTTTACTATTAACTGCGATTAAAAATATCATGGTTAATTTAACCATAAGAATTTAGAATCATACGGTTAAAAACCGTGAAATGCTTTATTTACACGTGGCAAAGAATATTATATATAATGTATAAATATAAAATATAAAAGTTTTTCGTAAGATTTTGTAAGCCTAAATGGGAAAACTCTATGTGGGTACTGGAGCTGTTGCTATGGTTACGGAGGATGGCCATGGTGCTTTAATCAGGTGTCCAGCAACTGAAGTTGAACTTTCAGTTCATGTGAAACTGAAGCTTAAACACAAGAATTCCAAAATATAACTGAGGAATTCGATCTTCCAGATTAATATCCATCAAAAAAGCGACTTAAAGGAGCTGTTTGGCAGCATTTAAATGACTGACTGAAGACGACGGATGTAAAACAAGCAGACAGAAGTCATAGAAAGACACACATTCTACAAATGGCACAAGATGGTCCTCTTTAATATTTTTAGCTGTGGTGATTTTAAAGTGATGAATTAAATATGCCACTTTTTTAATGTTTAAGCCTGCTGAGAGCGCATGGTGCATTTGCCTGTAGCTATCAGTGAGTAAACTGAAAAGTTGCGTCTTAAATCGTCCTCATTGTTTAAAGCATTGTTTCTGTACAAATTCACAGCATTCAATATTAAATGTCAATTTTAGTCATTATAGGACTTTAAATCAACTGTTGTAAGCAATGTTCCCGTTATTATGCATAGTCCAAAGGTTTAGCCTATTTGTAAGGTGTTGTGGACAGTATTTAGAGTCTGTTGCTGATTCTTTATGTTAGGTTTGCCTGGCAGACAACGGATTACTATAATAAACTGATGCAGAAGAAAAAACTGTTTAATGCCGTGAACTAGGCTAGCCTACATGTTGCGCACCCACAATAATCTTACAGTTACGCACTTTTGAAGCACTCTGTTTACACTTAAGCACATCACTGAGTTTGAGATGTGCATAAGCTGTGTTGTGCCCTAGATTGGAGCGTCTCTTATTACGTGTGTGTGTGTATTTATCAGTTTTCTTATTATAGGGCTTCCCTTAGCGTCCATATATCCCCCAGAAATACGTCCACTTAGACGTTTGGACAATTGTAATATGATGTGCATTTTTTTGCATCAGTGCTGTTGCATAATAAGAAAATGAGCATAATTGTAAAAGCAGTTAACCGCGATTTTTTTTCTTTTTTTTCTCAGACGGTAATCTAACGTCAAAAACTCACACCGCGGCATCCCTACATTGAATATACTTTTTTATTTATCTGTGCATTAATTTGAACTGTTATTATGCATTGTGTAATATGTTGTAATGAAACATTACGTCCCCCTCCCACACCGCCCCTCCCCCCACCGGACCCACATTTTGTCCCTCTCAATGTTCAAACCAAATCTACGCCATTGCCTAACCCAACACAAGTAAAGCAAAATCTAGCAAGACAAAAAATGGAGAAAAGTCCTGGGATGCCCAATGCAGTATCCTTGCAATCATTGTCCTATAATTTTTACATGACCACATACAAAGTCATTCTGGAGGAGTGGGAACCCTCAAATCATTTTTACTTGGAACAGTGTTAAGAAAATAAGATGCTGTCATCTGGGATGACCACCATTACCCACATAAACAGAGTGAAATGTATTCAGTTTAACAAAAATTGCCAAAGATATTTCTACCAAGTTTCCACTTTCAGGCAGGAATTATGGGTTGAAATTAGGCGACTTTTCATGGGAAGTAAAGTAGACAATAGATCATCTGAGTGGATGAAAATGCATGCCCAACATCAGGGTCAGAAATTAGGGGTGGCTTAGACCACTGACAGCAGGGCCGGCCTTTAGGTTTGTGGGGCTCTAGGCAAAATCATGAAAACGGGCCTCCCGGTGTGACAATTGTCATAAATTTAAAACATCCATAGAACCACTGCAAAAGTGATGAGCAGATTCTTTTAATAGAAAGCATTTTTTTTTAAAAAGCACTATACTGTATAGCTCGGTAGATGACAATAACGTGTCCGATAGCTTTTTTCCCCAACATGAAGATGTTAGGTTAAAATTTACATGCATGCATAAGGGAATATGTGTATTTTAGGTGCTGTGATTTTATTTTGATCGCCTTTCAACTTTTTTCTAGAAGTACAAATAAATTCGTGTCTCAGTTAATATGAGGTCATGTAAACTGCAAGTATGATAATTACTGGATAACATTTTACAATAAGGTTTGCATAGGTATCATTAAAGGTGCACTCAGTATCTTTTGTCTTTGTGTCATCTTGGACTTACACTGACACCTAGTGGTGTGGATGCAGCATAATTTAAAATCAATAGTTTTCAGTTTCAGATGCCATTGTAGAAATGTAGTATTCCCATTCAGCCATGATTACTTTAATCAGTGAGTGAAAGTGTCAAATAACAGGATGGTTACTGAGATTAAGCGAGTAGTATTCGGCTGGTCATGTGATTCTAACATGGCAGCTCCCATGTGCGGACCCTCTCCATGTAGAATAAAACAGCTTTTATAAGGTTACTGATATGACTGGACTGGAGTCTTCATTTTAATATGAGTGCTCATAATTTCCTACATATATTGCAAAATTACAATTCATGTCTTTAGGAGTTAAACTTTTTTAATGAGGAAAAAATTACCGAGTGCACCTTTAAGAATGTATAATACAATTTTCCAGCATTTATTAATCTTGTCTAATGTCAATTTATAAAAATAAAATTGTTTATTGTTTGTTCATGTTAGTTCACTTTGTGTTAACTCATGCTATTTTTCATGTTAAAATATATGTAGAAATGAACATTAACCATGATTATTAAGTATTGTTTATTGTTAGTTCAAGTTAACTAATGTAGTTAACTAATGTTAACAAATACAACCAAAAGTGTTACCAATTAAAGTAACTCAAAATAAGAAAATGCAGTTTAAAATCATTTTAGATAGTTTTAATAGTATAGGACACTGCGGACAATGCCTGAAATTCAATTTCAACTACCCGCATAAATGTGTAAATGTTTATTTAGAGCAACAAAATCAATGAAAACAAAAAGTTGCCAGAATGTGTGCAAAAGTTAATACATTAGGGAAAATAAGGTAACTACAGCAATGGGGGTGGGGAGTTAATTATGTATAAATTAAATTACATATTTTAAATAGGGCCTATAAACACAACACCTCAAAATGTATATTTATAAACAAAATTAAAGAATAAACACACCTCTTAGAGAGCAGACATCTTTGCTGATAGTTTGGTTATTTTTGAGACTAATTGCTCATATGTTCACTCTATGCGAGTTTTTTGCATCTTTATATCAGCAGTGTTTTAATTCCTTCCACAGATTATTCTTGAGAAAACGAGAAAAGACCAAATGATTTGGCAAGCGCTGTATTTGCTATCATTTACACAAAGTAACCCTCAAAGACTCAAATAGCCACAAAGCAATATTTTTCATAACGTATTTCCTGCATTTCTGTCAGGCATGCACATTATTTAGCAAGGTCTGCGTGCAATCTGTGTCTAATAATACTGTTATAAGAAGCCACGCTCCAGTTCCCAGCAATGCTTTGCGTTATGAATACATTTTGCTGATTAGGGTGTACTGCTTAGCTTTACTTCTTGACCATTTTATATACACTGCTGTTATTTTAGTTTTGTAACTTTCAGTAGTTTGTATTTTTGTGATTATTTAGAGCTCATTTTATACTTAATATGTTGTTTTTAGTTTTCACCATCATTGTGATTTGTATGTTAAATGATCAAGTCCACGTGTGTTGCACTCTCAGTGACTGTGCGATAGAAACCATTGGACTACGGAAAATTTCAAAATAAAATTAATCAATGTACCTTAATTTGATGACTTGTTCATTTACTTTGCATGTGTTCGCGGGGCCCCTCAGGCATGTCGGGGTCCTAGGCGGCGGCCTGTATCACCTGTAGGACGGGCCGGCCCTGACTGAAAGTGCCTCATGAAATGCCCCAGAAATTCAGAATATGGGGACAAAAAAATTACAAATTAGTGAAAAACGTATTCCTATATTTAGGCATACTTACTTATACATGTTATTTTATAAAGTACAAATTGATGGTGATTGAATTAATGTGTTAGAGATAATAATTTATCAGTCGAGTTATTCATATTGAGAATTTTTCTTAATTGATTAAATTGAAAGCATTTGACATAATAGGAAGACAACGCCATCTTTTATTAGGGTAGAAAACATTGCCCATTAAGAGTATAAAAAGCCCCTGAAAATCAAAACCAGGGGGCAAATATTGCCCCTTAATGGAAAAGTAGACTTCTGACCCTGCCGAACATAATCCTTGTATCTTCCGTTCATTCCATTTCCGTTTTGAAATCAAAAACAGATAACTACAGATAAGTGTTTTCTTTTTCATTTTTCTGCACAAGAAAGATTGATTCATTTTTTAAAAAGTCGAATTCTAGCCTTTTTCTGTTTTTTGTTTCTCATTCTCCCTTCTCAAAACTAAAACTGAAGAGAAGAAAAACGAAAATAAATAAATAAATAAATAAATAAATATTTTTAATTTACATAACTCTTCTCATCAACACTTTCAAAAGTCACCAGCAGGGGGAGTAAAGATAAGAGACCTTATATATATTTTACGTGGGGTAAGAGGATGTGACAAATGATAAATAATAGCATAGTAAATATGGCATTTTGTGGAAAAACTATTGTTATCATGGTGATTTTAAGGGATATACAGTAAAGGGGACCTTTAAGGGGAAGGAAAGCCCTATTCGGACGGGATACATTTACCGGACTTACAGTATGTCGATGTTATTACTGCAGATGTCTGTAAATTTACCGTCGATTTGCATGATGGGACTTAAGCGATGTCTGCAGAAATCACACTGTCGCCACATAACTGACCTATCAGAATATTTATTGCAGTGCATTATTATGCAGTACATTTTAAACATGATCATATACTGCATCTGGGATTATAAGAAGAAACTGATTGGAATATCTGGCAAAATATAACAGAACTGGTGATATTAGCGAGCCTGAAATCCTGTATTAGGCTACATCCTTGAATAAACAATAAGGACAATCCGTACACATAATATTTGTCCCTATGCAAAATACAGTATGTTCTGAAATATATATATATATATATATATATATATATATATATATATATATATATATATATATATATATATATATATATATATATACATGGCTAAATAAACACTGGACAGCATAAAATGCTTGAGAAAAAACATGCAACGTGTAATCCGTCATAATTACTGGCATGACCAATTCGCACGGGAATTATTAATTATTAATTATTACCTTTTCCAACGTCCCCATATAAAACTAATTTCCAGCATCTATGATCCTCACAGGAACAACAGCATATAAAGTAGGTTAAAAGTGTCAATCCTCGTTAGCCTTTACATGAACTTCCGTGAACATTTTGGGAAATAACCGCCTACAAGGAATGTTAATTCCCAAGTTGAAATACCTCAGTAGATGGGTGCAGAGTATATAATATGTATAATTATATTAATATATAATTAAAATAAACTATTAGACAAAAAGTACACCTGTAAAATCTATTTTCTTTTCTCTTTACATCATTATAACTCTCCTAAAATGTGCCTCATACATTCCCTTCCAGAGGGACTTTGTTCCCTTCTCACTCAAAGCGCTGGCGTTTGTTAAAGAGTGGCGTGCTGTCATAGCAACCATGTTACGTTCCGTTTCCGTTTGTCCTATGAAGGCCGTCTCGTTTAAAGAGGCTTGTTTAAAGGAGGACACTCGGTATACTGCACCCTTCAAAGGACGCGTCCTACCTAGCATGCAGCCTTCGAAACAAGACCAGACTGTGTCTTTTGTTGTTACAGAAAGGAGACCAGTCTGAGCTTCATGTTGACAATGAGGATGAACTGCTTGATCTCGCCTTTCCTTTGTTTAGTGCTTGGGTCAACAATGCAGAGATACTGTCAAACCTTGAGTATATTTATTATATCCATGTATAGGGTTTCCATTTTTTATTTTAATTTCAATTTTTTTTACCCAATTTGGAATGCCCAATTCCCAGTGTGCTTTTAAGTCCTCGTGGTCGTGTAGTGATTCGCCTCAGTCCGGGTGGCGGAGGACGAATCCCAGTTGCCTCCACTCTGAGATCGTCAACCCAAGCATCTTATCACGTGGCTTGTTGAGCGCGTTGCCACGGAGACATAGTGCGTGTGGAGGCTTCACAGCATCCACCGCAGCAAACACGCTCAACTCACCACGCGCCCCACCGAGTACGAACCACATTATCGCGACCATGAGGAGGTTACCCCATGTGACTCTACCCTCCCTAGCAACCGGGCCAATTTGGTTGCTGAGGAGACCTGGCTGGAGTCACTCAGCACGCACTGGGATTCAAACTTGCGAAATCCAGGGGTGGTAGCCAAATCTCACTTTTTAACTTTTAAAGTAAGGGACACTTAAATGGGGGGGGGGGATCACAGCCCCTAACCACATCCTCCACAGTTTTAGCAATAAATGCATTGAGTTAATATGCATTATTTGTGTATCCCCTTTTCTCCCAATTTGGAATGCCCAATTCCCACTACCTTAGCAGGTCTTCATGGTAGCATGGTTACTTACCTCAGTCCAGGTGGCGGAGGACAAGTCTCAGTTGACTCTGCTTCTGAGACCATCAATCTGCACATCTTATCACATGGCTCATTGTGCATGACACATTGGAGAATCCCAGCATGTGTATGCTCATGCTACCCTCCACAATCCACACACAACTTACCACGCACCCCATTGAGAGTGAGAACAACTAATTGCAACCACAGTGAGGTTACCCCATGTGACTACCCTCCCTTGCAACCAGGCCAATTTGGTTGCTTAGGAGACCTGGCTGGAGTCACTCAGCACACCCTGGATTTGAACTTGTGACTCCAGGGGTGCTAGTCAGTGTCAATACTCGCTGAGCTACCCCCACCGTATTTTACGGGACGAGTGGCAACCCTGTCCATATAACCACATACATGGATGTAATTTAAAAAAATTATGCGTGGAAAAGAAACTGTCGGGAGTCTGAGCGAGTTTGATTCGTACACTGATAGTTTGTTCATCTTATTATTGATATGATGCAATATGCACTGCTGCAGTTCATTTAAAAACACTCTCCCCAGCAGAATGTTCATTTTTAGGGACAAAAAGAAAAACTGATTCCATATCAAATTAGAATGAAATTGTAGTTTTACTAGCAAAATGCCTCATCTGTGATCATATTTTCAAAAGACCTGGCAAGAAGTGCAGTCCACCAATAACGTTTGAGCGACAGCAGTAGGAACGCCCACTATAGGGTCTTCACAGTTCAGAGACTAGCGACATCAAGCCATAAAGTCGCTACTTGTGTTGTGTATATGGGCGGGGTTTGAGATTAAGAGTCACATGCTCTACTACCGACTGAGCTATTCGGGCACGGGCGCACTGGACGCGGGACAAATATTAATCGTACCCTTTTCTTGTAACTACTTTCCACCATAGCTTTTACCCTTCTCGGCAGGCGCTAGGACCCGGGCGGTGCCGCACAGAGCTTATCGCTGTGTCGATGTGCGGTGATTTGGACCAGACCGAGTCCATGTATGTGAGCTAGCCTAGCGTTACCAGCAGCCCAACGCTCGAGAAACACGCTCATTTTCAGGCGAGTCCATCCAACGGTAACTTTCGCCGAGGCTGCTTCCTCTTCTTCCGCTCGATTGCAGTCGGTCTTTAAGTTGAAGGTCAAGGTGGAGGCCATTATTTGATGCGAAAGGGTGTAGATCTGTGTCTGTGGTGACCGAGGGAGAGAGAGACTCTTACTATACAAGATGGAGTGTC
Organism: Myxocyprinus asiaticus; assembly: GCF_019703515.2. Classification (NCBI taxonomy): domain Eukaryota; kingdom Metazoa; phylum Chordata; class Actinopteri; order Cypriniformes; family Catostomidae; genus Myxocyprinus; species Myxocyprinus asiaticus. The sequence continues at coordinate 34,970,875 of NC_059347.1, forward strand.
AATGGAAACCCGACGAGCAGGGACTTCAGCAGATCTTACAGCTGCTCAAGGAATCACAGTCCCCTGACACATCCACGCAACGATCCGTCCAACAAGTATCCTTTAGTTCACTAAATACACCGTGTTAAAGGATGGCGGTGTTTCAGTAGGAATTGGCCTGTGATTAGCGCATACGCTAGTTGTACTTGAGATTTGTAATGCACACGCCGTAATCAGGACTGTTTTTTATGGGTTTGTCTGTATTTTACTTGTAGAAAAGTGTGCTGACTGTGTAGTGTCCGTACGTGTATCGCTGTCATTTGAGAGGGAGGTTTTTGACTTATAAGATTTAGATCAGATAGCGGGTCATGTTACTGTCTTGTCAACTGCAACAGATGAAAGGCGCTTTAACGTCTTCCCTGAGATTATTTATAAACAATCAGGTGATCTAATTAACTATGTCTCAAAACTAGTGAGCTTCCTACCTAGACAGTGATTTTTGGGGGGGGGCATCATAGGCGTGTTTGGAACATAAAACGAGCCTTGCCCAGGAATGCTGTCTAGGTAGACAGCTCACTAGGTTTTGGGACACAGCCTATGATAAGATAAACCTTCAGCTGCAGTGGTGCGAGTGTTGTTGTCACGATGTTTTTCATGTAATCGGAGGCAGCTCAGACAAAGGCATTTGAAATGAGCGATGCCACGATGATACCGCTAGGATGTTTTATCCATTATTTAACATTATTTATTTTTTTATCTGTTGGGTTTTGTCATAAATGTAGGTTAAAGGAATGTTCCGGGTTCAATACAAGTTCAGCTCAATCGACAGGACTTGTGGCATAATGCTGTTTACCACAATAAAAGAAATAAATAATTTAGACTCGTCTCTTTTCTATATAAAAAAATAAATAAAATAAAATCGCGGTTACAGTAAATGGAAGTGAATGGGGCCAGTCAAAAAACGTTCAAATAAACGCTGCTTAAAAAGTTCAGCCACAAGACGTAAACATTATATGTGTTAACATTATTTTAGTGTAATAAAATCAGAGGTAATTTTATCATATTACTGGGGTTACCAACGCTGTCGTCAGTTGTAAAATGTAATATAACATTACACAGATAAGGTTAGTAAGAAATGTTATCACTCTTGTTAACACGTAAAATGTTTGTCTTTTGGCTATTTGAAACACTGTGGTGCACTCAGTAATTTTTTTCCTCAACGTTGTACTCCTAAAGAAATTAATATTAATTTTGAAACGTATGTATAAAATCATGATTACTCACATGGGATGAAGATTTCAGTCATATTAGCTGTTTTATTCCACATAGAGTGGGTCCCCTCACTGGGGCTGCCATGTTATGATCACATGACCAGCTGAATACTACTAGCTTAATCTCAGTAACTGCCCCGTTATTGGAAACTATCACTCATGGATTAAATTAATCATGGCTGACTGAATAGTGAATTTATACAATGGCATCTGTAACTCAAATCTGTTTATTTTGAATGATGCTGCATACACGCTGCTAGGTGTCAAGTCCAAGACGGTATATTGAACAAATTACTGAGTGCACCTTTAACATTTATGGACTGGTCTCATTCTCTTCCATTGTAAGTGCTTTACTGAAACTCTGAATTTGGCTTTTTTTTAATATATATATATAAATGAGAGAAGAGTCTAAATTATTTTTATATTAAGTGATATAATTTCATTTGACAGTTTTTGTTCAAAAAAATTGGTGCAAGTAATTATTTTTTTCACAGTGTAATTTATCTTCAATTCCATATGAACAGTCAGCTGTCATGCTTTATAGATGTGAAATTATGCATCTGCATGATCCCATCAAGTTCTGTTAGGATAAATTGGCTAAGTGACAGTCCATGCCCTTTCTGTTCACATCATACTCCATCTCTGTAGTTTGCATGACTTTCCTTAGTGAGTACCACAGAAACTTGAGCAGCTCAATCAATACCCAGACTTCAACAACTACTTGATATTTGTGCTCACAAAGCTAAAGACAGAAGGTAAGATGTACCTTTTATGTTGACGTACAGTACATTTGATTTGTAGTTTATAGGTCTGATTTATAGGGATGGGCATTTAGAGTAATTTTGTAGTCGAGTACTCTTAACACAAAAAAATCCCAGCGTAATCGATTACTTGAAATGTAGAATTTAAGTTCAACCTTTGAACCTGTATTTCTTATGAAAAAATTTGCATTATGCATTGACAACAACATCGAGTTTCAAAAGTGACACCAAGAAAAACAAAAAACGTTTCCACTTATACACAGAAACGAAAAATCCAAGTCTTCTGAAGTGATACAATCACTTTAAATCATTTGATGTTCTTTAGGGCAAACTGTTACTTCAATAACATCATGCATCCACAGCACCAACCAATGCATTGAGTTTGTTACAGCAATATTTAGGTGAAAGAAGCAGTTTCATTGTTGCCCATGGCAAGCAAAGGCACAAAAGAAAATCGAATTGCAATATTCGAGTATTGTTTTTACTAGCAGAATATTTAAAGCTGAACGAGTTCTTGATTAATCGATTACTCATGCACATCCCTACTGATTTAGCAGGTGATGTATTCTCCATTTTTTGCACAAAAGGGACACCTGAGCTGAGACAAGCATCTTGGGATATATGGGTCACTTTAGTTTTAAAGCCTTGATACCACGCCTGTACAGCTGGTACCCTCACACAAGAGAGAGTGTGTGTACATAACCTCCGGGAATATAACCCTGTTGTTTGTACACATTTTGGAAACATCTTGCAATGGGAGGCTACAGGAAATTGGCTGCTGTTGGTCTGCAATGTGGTTAATTGTGGCTGTTTATGATGTCTGCCATGGCAGTTTGAAGGAAGTGTAATATAATAAGAGAGAATCTTATAGTACATTTACTGGAAAGGATGGATCTGATATAAGGAAAGGGAGTTGAACCAAGCAGACCAAAGTGGAAGCTCTTAGCTCTGTTTTAGACAGTGTTTAAGTCTCACTAGTGACTTTTAAAGCCAGTCCCTTCATTGCTAGGATGGATCCAGGTTAATGCCAACATGTTTAGAAATGGCACTGGTTCATCTACTAAGACTTCTTCCTCTCTTTAAATTAGCCTGAGTTCCATGTATAATAAAACAGAAGTCCATTTATGAAGCTTCCACCAAACCAGTTGTTGTTTGTTTCCTTTAATCTTGTTGTGATCTGTTCCCAGGACCCTATTTTCCACACTGTCTGAAATCAATGCTTGTCACCCTGTCTCTTCCTTTTTCATAGATGAGCCCACTCGCTCTCTCAGTGGGCTCATTCTGAAGAACAACGTTAAGGCCCATTACCAGAACTTCCCAAATGGTGTCTCTGACTTCATCAAAAATGAGTGTCTGCAGAATATTGGAGACTCCTCACCCCTCATTAGAGCCACAGTGGGTGAGTATGGACTGGTAGTGCATTTAGATTCTGGCTCATTGCCACAGTTCAGTGGCATCATGATAGCCCACCATGACGTAAACTATATTAAGCCTTTAGGGAATGTGTATGGTTTTGTGTTGTTTTTGAATCAAGATCAATCATTGATTGTATGCCTCTGTAGTATATGTGTAGTTGTAGTTGTGTCAGGATATAGTGTCTTTTGTGATTGACATTAGACTATGAGTGTGAGTTATACGGTACTGTTTCTGTGGTTACTCAGCCAACATCTTACAGAACATGACACATATTGTATCATTCCTACTCATTTGTATCTTTTTTCACTTAGTGTGACTTTTTTTTGTGTGTGTGTGTTTGATATATAAATGGTTTGCTGCATAGAGATAAATACAATAAATTATCTTCAGTTAAATTGGCCCCATTTCTCAGCATTTCATGCTTTTATGTTCTGATACTGTACATGTCACAAAGTTATAATAAACAGCCTGATTTTCAGTGTAGACAGTAGCTTGCGACAGTTATGTGAACTAGTCCAGGCTAAATGGTGCATTTGCTGACAATGTACTGATTCTTCCTGTTCCTCAGGTATTCTGATCACAACTATAGCCTCTAAAGGGGAGTTACAGAACTGGCCAGAGCTTCTGCCTAAACTCTGTTTACTGTTGGACTCAGAGGACTATAACACTTGTGAAGTAAGACACATACACGCACAATTTCTGAAGCAGCCTTTCTCTCCCTCCTTTGCGAAAGTCTTCTCATAAAACACATTATCTGACGTTTCTCTCATTCTTTGTCTCGCACTTTTGTAAGCGTGCTGAACTATAAGATGATGGATATTGCTGACTCTTTGTCTAAACCTGTAGTGTAATTCAAAGGTTCATCATTTAAGCTCTTAGCAGTTCAGTTGACGTTGACTGATTCGCACATGTACTGCAGCATACCTCCACTGCAGTTATCTCTGTTTGGCTTCTACATAATAGGAAGGAATGTACGTCATCATTTTGTTGGCTGTTCATATTAGATTATTTACCCTAAAAACTGTCCTGTTTTTTTTTTTATTTTTTATTTTTTAAACATCATTCATTAATTTAGTTGGTTTATTATTGGTCTGGCTGTTTGGTTGTAATGTTTAGTTCTAGATTATTTTTTTTAATGCCTTCTCTACATTAGATTGTGAAAAATCACACCTTTTGTAATATCTTTATTTGATGAGCATAACATCAGCATGATGATCCAAAATATTTTTAACAGCTCTTTTTTTAGTAATTATTAGCACAAAGGCCATAGATAAAAGACAAAATTATTATCTTATTATATATATATATATATACACACACTGATCAACCACAACATTAAAACCACCTGCCTAATATTGTGTAGATCCCCCTCGTGCCACCAAAACAGCGCCAACCCGCATCTCAAAATAGCATTCTGAGATGCTATTCTTCTCACCACAATTGTACAGAGTGGTTATCTGAGTTACTGTAGACACTGTCAGTTTGAACCAATCTGGCCATTCTCTGTTGACGTCTCTCATCAACAAGGCATTTCCATCCACAGAACTGCCACTCACTGGGTGTTTTTTTTGTTTGGCATCATTCTGAGTAAATTCTAGAGACTGTTGTGTGTGAAAATCCCAATAGCTCAGCAGTTACAGAAATACTCAAACCAGCCCGTCTGGCACCAACAATCATCCATGCGATTATCTAATCAGCCAATCATGTGGCAGCAGTGCGGTGCATAAATTCATGCAGATACGGGTCAGGAGCTTCAGTTAATGTTCACATTAACCATCAGAATGGGGAAAAAATGTGATCTCAGTGATATATGGAACATGGCATGACTGTTCAATCTGACAAAGCAGGAAAACTGTGTACATGAGATTTGAATTGATTGGGTAATTCTCTGCTGTTGACATCAAAACGTAATTTTGTAAACACTTGTGTACATTGGATAAGCCGGTAAGAATGCTGGTCAAGTTGTTTACATGCAACACAAAATCGGGGTAATGGGCAAAAACCTACATGTGTCGATCGGTTTACGCTTAAACTGTTTATGATCTTACCCTGATAAAGGAAAGCCGTTACATGACCACACACTTTGTTTTGAGCTTATTAAGCATTATCATGTAAGATTCTGCATGTAATCATGATCATTATGTGTCTATGCTAAAGCTAATTGTAATGTCTTAAAACTGAAAACGCACTGCTAAGAAGTATTAAGATAAATTGACCATTTTAAATACACCAATTGGGACACCAGGGCAATAATGTGAACAACCGTTTTGACAAATTTGTTTTGCTGATTCATGCACGTGAGTGAATCTGCTAGAGCCTTAAGCATCTGGGCTCAAGGCTAAGGAGGTAAAGGCTTGGCATTAGATCAGCATGACATACATGCATACGAGCACACGCTCTTGGACACAAGCAATCTCTGCTTTGAATCCCTCCATAATGCTTGTTGGCTCTAATGTTTACATATTTGAGGTTTGACTTGTAGTTAGAGCAGTTCTTTGTAAACTCAGGTGCTGCTGGGCTTGTGTGGGAGCAGCTTTAATGTCCTGCGATTTCCCAGGCAGTGTTTGTGTTAGGGTTGAGCAAACATAAGGCCATGACCCTGGGTGAACACCTGAGATACTATTTTTATATACTTGCATGCTGTAGTGGTAGTAGTAGTTTCACACACACACATGAACAAAGAACCAATGAACTACAGCACACAAAGTACAATGCCATGCTCTGTGTGACTATGAGACTCTTGCTGAGCAGGCTTGTTAGCACAGATTGAGGTCAGTTATTTTTTACAGTGGAGATCAAATGTGATCACAGCTGATCGCAGACATGCTTAAAGGCAGTGCACACTTTCAGACCTTTCTTTCATTCTATGTGTATGTGTGTCCACTTATGTCCAAATGTGTATATACTTAGCTAAAGTGTAGTATTTGTGCACCACAAGTGGCAGCAAAAAGAATAGCTGAAAGTATTTCAAAAAGTTTTCAAACAGGTTTCCCAAACACTTCCCCATCTTCCATTGGTTTGCAAACAGCTGGTCCTGCCCCAAACTCATGCTTTTGGTTGAGCCATTATTGCAGTATAAGGTGGGGATGCTCAAACACACACAGAGCAATGTTCTGATGGTGTAACAGAATTTACACTTTGTTTCAGAAAGTATTTTTATTTTATTTAATTTTTTTAAATTTTTGTGGATTTTTCTCCTTTTTCTCCCAATTTGGAATGCCCAATTCCCAATGTGCTTTTAAGTCCTCGTGGTCACGTAGTGATTCGCCTCATTCCTGGTGGCGGAGGACGAATCCCAGTTGCCTCTGCATCTGAGATCGTCAACCCACGCATCTTATCACGTGGCTTGTTGTGCGTGTTGCCACGGAGACAGCGCGTGTGGAGGCTTCATGCCACCCACCGCGGCATCCACGCTCAACTCACCACGTGCCCCACCGAGAACGAACCACATTATAGCGATCACGAGGAGGTTACCCCATGTGACTCTACCCTCCTTAGCAACCGGGCCAATTTGGTTGCTTAGGAGACCTGGCTGGAGTCACTCAGCACGCCCTGGGATTCGTACTAGCGAACTCCAGGGGTGGTAGCAATTACGGAAAGTATTTTAATATCTGAAAAATTACGCACTTCAGCTTTTAATTTTTATATATATATATATATTTTTGACAGACGTATTGAATAATAAAAAAAATATTTTTTTCAAATTTTTACATCAGATTTCCTATCTGCTTTGCAAAGGAGCCTTGTGTGTGGAATGTCACACCCTCTGCCCTTAATGATTGGCAAATCATCATGCAGCATGCAGTCTGAATATTTCGAATATGCATCTGTAAATAGTTGCATGTATGCTCCTGTAAAAAATGCAGTTACATCAAAGCGAAGTGCCATACTGTAGCCAGCTACTTGGAAAAACTCTTACAAACACACATCAACTTACACTGGCTTGCTGAGTAAGAGAATCACAATCCTGCCCATGTGCCATGAATATCAAAAATAGCAGGCAACCTACAGCCTGGTGTATGTGTGTAAGAGGGAAAATGATTCCACCCAGCACTATGCTCGTCTGGTTTGGTTGTAACATATGGCTACTCAAGTTGCATCATGATGTCTAAAGCAGTCGTGTGACTCCAGACATTTCCAGAATGTTAGTGATGACTTTATTTGGCTTGGGAATAGAGTGCTTTTAGTCTCTGAAAGGGGTTTCATTTGCAGAGATGACATGTTATCTAGGTGGCATGGTTTAGATGTTCCTGACCCTTCATGAGTCATTGTTTATTGGCTAAAGAAGCCAAAAATGAACATGAATGTGATGGTAATTGCTGACATGCTAGTTGTACAGTTGTAGCATAAGCGTGAACTGGAGACTTAAGTTTGTTGTGAAAGATTTTTAGAATATACAGTGAAGTAGAATATCAAATTTGAATTATGCAGTTATTCTTAATATTTAATTATATGCTTTGCTATAATTTTTTTTTTTTTCATGTATCTTAAATGCACCCTATTTAAGTTTTTGAATTAGGCTTACAGCCTCCGATACACCTCTTTAAATTATTTTATTCATCGCCTGCAGACATGGAGACTATGTATTTATTATATATTGTAATATACTTTGAATGCTTGTTTAGATCTTGAGAAGACTGGAGGCTTCCTCTTTGTTTCTTTCTCTCAGCTCTCTAGCTCAAAATGTGCCGTCTCCAACCAAGTGCATGCTGACAATGGAGACAGTTGCCATAGCGACAGTCAGGCCAGACGGCTTGTTGCCACGGTGCTGTTTGTGCTCGTGACCTGATTAGACTTCTTATAGGTGAAATGTCTGTGAGATCAGGAGGAAGCTTGCTGTATTGGGAGGGTGTCTCTGCTTCCAAAATTTGGTTTTTGTATGGTTCTCCATCAGATCGTTTTGAATCCGTTTTGAATCATGAATGGTCTCTGATATAAAATGGCTGTATTAAACATCAGTTGACTCATTCATTCATATGACTTGTTTAAATGTTAATAAGATGCTTAAGACAAACATATGATTTCAGTGGTCCAGGGAATGACTTGGATTTCCTAACTTTAGGAATTCCTAACTTCCCAACCGTATTAACCATTTGTATTGTTAGTGGCACTGTCATTTTTCTTTGTGCAGTGAAATGTTGATCCTTTTACTCTCATTAACTATCTAATTCCAGTTCAGGAGCCATGTTAACTAATTTATTTTGTCTGCAAGAGCCACAATAATAAAAAATAAAAAAAGCCTCAGAAGAAAATGTATTGGGAATCTTTGGGGTTTTAAAAGCCAAACAAATCTTGCAAGTCATGGGTAGAGCACCAAGGTTCTATTCCTATGGAAAGTGCCCAGGAAGCTGAGAGGAGTTTAGGTGGCAGGCCAACTTGACTCTCATAGTGCTGGAATTCACTTCTGGTGCTGCTCTTTTACTGGAAGGTGGGTCAGTGCATCTCAAGTGGTCCAATACAGGTTGCTTGACCGTTTTTAATTTTCTTTTTTTTTTTATTTATTTTTTTTTTTTTAAGTGAATACCTCTATGTATTGGTATTGCAAAACCACAAGTTTCACTTTATTTTTGTTTTACTTGGTTTAACCATGATGGCCATCTTTGTGTCATGGCACACAACAAATGTTGGTTATACAGATTTTTACGGAAACCTCAATATCTCGGCTCAGGATGGTCCTATCTCCTTGGGAAAAACTGATCTCTAGAGCACATTTCAAGGTACATGTACATATATATAAATATTTTGCAAATTCTTGTTCCTTAGACTTAGAACTTAAGTCCTAATGTAATGCTCAAGATTGCTCAAAGTTCAACATTTAGGGTCAGTTTATAATGGGAAGGGTTCGAGTCTCATTCTTAGTATTTTTAGGGGGTACCTAGGTAAGTATAGTGTACATTTTCAGGTTTGAGACTTCTCTTATTATTTTTTTATGGAGGTGAGAAAGTGCCATTTTTTTTAAATTCCCCTCACTTTCGGGGACCAGATAGGAACCTGACATTTTCACAGAAATAAGTCCTCTAAAGTAGCATTCTTCTGTAAATATTTTGAGTTTGAGATTCCACTGGTTACAGAGTTAGGGCTAGTAGAAGTCTGGGGAAAAGCCTACTTTATTCATGCATTTTGAGAAATGAACAGATGTAATATAAGCATAACAAATAACAAAAATGAACAGTATTTTACATGTTTACATGTACATGTTTTATTAGAAGCTGTGAGATTTCTCTCTGAAATGTTGTGGGAGCATCCGGTGACAGTAGTCAATTCCGCAGGTGTCAGTTTTTTGAGAACATTATTCATGGAAACCCACACATTGTCCTCAGTAGACATTTTGAATGATGTTCTTGGTCCAGGTGGGTTGAAGAATTTTACAAAAACATCACAGTTTTCCACACTGATGTCCTCAACCAATGGTGTGTCTTTAACGCATTGAGTTTCTCAGCCAGAGAAACAGAGAATTCATCCTTAGGGAGAATGACAGTGATCATATCTGCTCTGTCAGTCATAACCCACTGCTTAAAGGTGATGTTATCAGGAAGTGGGTCATCATTGTCTGACTCTTCAAGCATCTGCAGTAAGGCCTCTATTCCTGGACACTGGTCACATTTGTTGAGCATGCAGTCATAACTGTTTATGTCACAGACTAGAAGTTCCAGCAGGTCTTTGTAGTCCACTTTTAGCTTTGCTGACTCAACCATCAGCTTGAAGTTCTGATGTTGTGTGCAGACATAGACAGTGTGCGTTCCAGATGCTCCTGCCAGCACACACCATTTTGGCCTCCATTCACAAAATTTTGATCTCCCTATCTTTAACTCTGGGTGCTGATTTTTAAACTCCACATACAGTTCATTAAGGTTACTTAAAGCTAAACGCTTTTGTTTATGAGCTTCACTGTTGCCAATATCAGTAGTAACATTTTAGACCTCATTGACAAGAATAAGCTATTGTAAGTCAATCTTAAACATAATTACTGTAAAATACTGTTCATTTTGATTATTTGTTATGCTTATTACATCTGTTCATTTCTCAAAATACATGAACCAGTGGAATCTCAAACTCAAAATGTTTTGCAGCAGAATGCTACTATAAAGGATTTATTTCTGTGAAAAGTTCAGGTTCCTATCTGGTCCCCCACCCAGATATTCAACCCGAAAGTGAGGGGAATAAAAAAATAAAATAAAAAAAATGGCACTTTCTCACTCCCATAAAAAATAAAAATAAATAAATAAGAGAAGTCTCAAACCTGAAATGTTCTGCATGCACACTATACTTACCTAGGCACCCCCTAAAAAAAATTAAGACTCAAACCCGTCCCATTATAAATTGACCCTAAAAGTGGAACTTTGAGCAATCTTGAGCATTACATTAGGACTTAAGTTCTAAGTCTAAGAAACAAGAATGTGCAAAATGTTTATATATGTACATGTACCTTGTAATGTGCTCTAGAGGTCAGTTTATGTTCCAAGGAGCTAGGACCATCCTGAGCCGAGATATTGAGGTTTCCGTAAACAGCTGTATAACCAAAATTTGTCGTGTACCGTAACACAATGATGGTCGTTGTGGTTAAACAAAGTAAAAAAATAAAATAATTACTCCAAAAAAATAAAATATAAATACAAATTTGGAAACGTAAAAATGGTCAAGCAACCAACTTTACAATTATTGGACCACTTGAGATGGACCAACCCAGGTTTTCAGAAGATATCATGTTTAGCATTAGCAAGCATTTCAAGCAGATTGAAGCTGTTCTGAGCATCATAACATATTTCAGATTCACAACATTCAGCGTGCATCACTTCCTTTGCCCTCTTTCATTTAAAAAAAATAATGTAATGTGCCTTTTTTTGAATGATTGTCCTTTTTTCTATTTAAATAGCGTGAAGCATTCATGTCATTGTTGAATGAGCTCTCCTGTCCCTTGAAGGTTTTTTTTTTTTTTTTTTTTCACTAAAGGTCTTCAGTGAGAAGGGGGAATATTCATAGTTTGTGTTCTATTCCTGTTGTGTTTCTCTTTTAGGGGGCTTTTGGAGCTCTGCAAAAGATCTGTGAAGACTCTGCCGAGATCCTAGACAGCGACATGCTGGACCGTCCGCTCAATGTTATGATCCCAAAGTTCCTGCAGTTCTTCAAGCACAGCAGCCCCAAGATCAGGTAGGACAAACCTGCGTGCCCTGGTGGAGCACAGCTGTTGGAGACCCCTGCTGCTCACAGGAACATCACCGCCCTTAGTGAGATGATGTATCACTCAGATATGACCAGAAATATTATATCATGTTACTTAAATACAGCAGAAAGTATAGCATATATTGGCTGACTGGCTGAAAATTTTAAAATCAACATCGAGCCAGCATCACACGATGTGACGTTTCCTAGTTCTAAAGTGCATTGTCGCATCATCAGTGTCTCATAAGTTTTGATGAGACTGAGTGGCTTTATCTTATGAGAACGTGCTGTCTCATGATTATTCATTAAACCAGGTGACCAGCGCTGCCTTCAAACTCTTAAGCACCTCTGTTGAGGGAGTTGATAGTACCGGAACACTCCCTGGCACGCTGCTAACAGAGGGATAGGACAAGCTTTGCAATCAATGGCAAAACCTTTTAAGTGTTTGCGCAGCATGCATTTATTAATGCATTTTTTGAGAAATGCGGTGAGGTGGACTGTCTCTGACTGGGACTCGTTTGAGACGTGGTTTACATTGATTGTCCCAGAGACAAATGCCATCCATTCATCTGTGTTCACCGATCTAAGCACTTATATTTGTGAATCAACATCTTAGAATAAGTCTCAGAAGTTAATAAAGTGTAAAAAAACATTCACGTATTTTCAGTACAGAGTACATGGCTTGGAATTTAATTGTGCATTAAATTACAGATATAAAATGACCAGTGTGATTCTATGTAATGTATTGTAAACTTACAAAACAGTGTATACTTTGTGCATTCTGTTACGAGCAATTGTGAGAATCTTTGATGCTGTTAACTGCATTAGTGAAATAAAGCTGAGTGACTGGATCAGACAGTTGTTGTGTTCCCTCCCCCTTCTCCCCTCAACTCCGCTGCTGATCACGCCCACTTTGGCTGCATCTTTTGAAAATGTGGTGAGAACTCAACTGTGCTGTAACAGAGGGTGTTGTGACCCTTTAAAACTGTTTAACTATTTTCATCTATCATTTGTTTTCCAGAACTCTTCCTCTTAACACTCAAAGTTAGTTTTTCCTTAGCATGTTGGACTTGTTTTTTGGAACTAATTAGACTACTATGTTTGCTGAGCAATTGCTTAGACTGGATTTATATGTGCTGTGTTTGTTGTTATCTATTGTAGATCTCATGCCATTGCCTGTGTGAATCAGTTCATCATCAGCAGAACACAAGCCTTGATGCTACACATAGATCCCTTCATTGAGGTACACTTACCAACCTCCTTTGTATGATGGCGGTTTTTGATATTCATTCAATTTGTAGTTATCAGGAATGATGACATGTTTTAATGTATTTCTCTGTCTGTCGGTGTGCCACAGAACCTTTTTGCACTGGCTGCTGATGAGGAGCCAGAAGTGAGGAAGAATGTGTGCAGAGCTTTAGTCATGCTTTTAGAAGTCCGACTAGACCGTCTCCTTCCTCACATGCACAACATCATTGAGGTTAGACCATGCCCCCTGAAACCCCTCATGAAAGCCTCATCTATCACACAACCATCAAATACATATTCATGGATTAATCTAATGTATTCTCTATTAATATACTCTATGAAAGCCTTGACTTCCTTAGTAATGATCTGTTAGGATAAATGATTATCTCTATAAAACAGTTGTAAAGGTTTTCTAAATGTAACTATTGCACCTATCATAAACTAGACATGCAAATTGAGGCAACAGCAGCCTCTTGTGGACTTGCAAACTATACCCATTATCAAAAATGTCTTGAATGTATGTCTTCATGTTTTACCGATCTTAAATCCTTCATTTCTCAGTACATGTTGCAGAGGACGCAGGACCAGGATGAAAATGTAGCTCTGGAGGCCTGTGAGTTTTGGCTTACACTCGCTGAGCAACCTGTGTGTAAGGAGGTTCTTTGTGGACACTTGTCCAAGTGAGCACTCTCACAAGCACACACGGTGTCTTTTTGATTTGAGAAACTTGAGCAACTGCAAATGACAAAGATGCATTTCCAAATTTAATAAACACAGTTTTGCAAAGGCAGGACATACCTGCTTATTTGATGCAAATTAAATGATCTGATTATCAGGATTAATCTGTTCCCACCTTTTTTTTTCAGGCTGACACCAGTTCTTGTCAATGGAATGAAATACTCTGAGATTGACATAATCCTACTGAAGGTCAGTTTCTTTCTCTCTCATTCTCTCCCTGTCTCTTAATTATGTGCGCATATGCTCTCATTCATTTCTATGTTGTCGCTACCATACCAAACAAGCTTTCAAAATTGTTCTGAACTTAAAATGTCAAGAACATTTTGAATGGAATATATGTTGTTATTGATTTGCAGGGTGATGTTGAGGAGGACGAAGCCATCCCGGACAACGAGCAGGACATTCGTCCAAGGTTCCATCGCTCACGCACAGTTGCTCAACAACACGAGGGTGGAGACTCCATCGAGGAGGATGAGGACGATGATGATGATGATTTGGATGATGATGAAACCATCTCAGATTGGAATTTAAGTATGAAACAGTGTAGAACAGTTTCACAGACACGAATGACAAAAGAAAATCCTTGACTGTTGTTCTGTGCTGTTAAAAATCCATCCAATACCAGGAGTGTATGAAATGAAATTCTAAATTGAGCTGTTCAGTAATGATGTCAATTTGTAAGCCATCATAAAAAGAATTTAAAATGGAAAAACAAAATGGCTAGATTTACACTGCTAACAGTGGTTTTTCCTGGCTCAAAATGAGGCAGAGGTGGTACCATCCTGACCATGTGCACACATACACTTGTACCATGGCTTCCACTGGCTGAAACAAACACTTACAAGCAACATATTTTAGGTGTTCTAATAATTAAATAATTGAAGAAAATGACAATTATCAACTTATAGCATATTTTATTAAAAAAGCTAACCTGAATTAAATACAACATAACAGCTAATGTGTTCATTTATAGTTAACAAACAGCAAACTTGATTAACCTCTTAAACCGATAATAAGATCATCTCTGATCTGTTATGTGGGTGGGTATGATGGGAAGGGATGATGTGTAGAGACAGTGTCACACGATTTTTTACAGCCAGTGTTTTACAGCTTGGATTGGACTGATCGCTTAGATTGACAGGTCTTGATTTACCATGCGCACAACGGAAACAGTGCTGGATCTTATTACTTGTTACTTATTCTATGTAATTATGTTTATGGTTCATTGTGGCATTTACAAATGTAAGTAGTTTTTAGGTTCAGTAAAACCCTCAGATCACTTTTTTGGACTTTTGATCAAAAAGGCTACCTTGGTTCCAAATGCCATAACTTGCTTTGAGATAACAATACAAAATTTTGCCCAGATACAATTGACATGATTGTAGTCATCATATCAAGCATGAATAATTAACAAAATAAATAAATAAACTGCATCACTTTCTCAGCAGTGTTGTAACATAAGAGTCTTCAAACATGAGATGTACATGTTTGCATTTTTGAGAAAATCAAGATTATACGTGGTCACTGAAATAAGGCCATGAAACACATAATAGATTTTGTAGACAAAATTAACTTTTGTGAGACACTTTTTGTGTTAGGCTGTATCGGATCACGCTCTTCTTCTGAGGTAAATTCACTCAAGAGTGTCTTCTTCCAAAAATGATAATGAGCTCAAACGGGAAAGACTGTACCTCTTGTTGGTTTCATACGGATTACACAATCAGAGAATATTTGTTTTGGTTCATTTAAAAGTAGACAATTCAAGCTTTCTATAGATATTTCTCGTGTCTGCGAGGCAAGTATATGCTGAGTTTCAGTTCATTTTCGTGACGCGCTCCAGACAGAAGTTCACGGAGACCAAGATGGCAGAAAGCGCATCGTGTATGATTTCTTTATTTTAAAAACCCACAACGTTTTGCTGTTAATGTGAGTGTACACAAATAAAAGTAAACCCTTTATAGTTTCGAATGATGTCTTTACTCTTATCTTTATGACCAAAAATGACGGAGTATTTCTTTCTGCTGTTATCAGGGAAAAAGTCAGGTGATTGCGCCGGCACCTCTGGTGACCACAGAGGATTGACTATGTTATGTTATCAATATAAAAAAAACAACTCAAACAGGAGCAATTCAAATATTGAATTTTGGGGGCATTTCCGACCCTGCACGATGCTATTTTGAGCCAACGCCTGATTAGCTTGCTTGTTGTTAAGCTTAATGGAGGGCTATTGCCTAAGTTTTTTTATAGTGGATTAACTTCACAGCAGTGGCAAACAAAGTCGAAGTTTAGGGCAAACATTATTCTTACCTGGCTGTCACAAATGAAGGCTGATCAGGTAGACTTCGATGTTGCTCCTCAGGGCGCTCGTTCTGCATGCATTAACTGTGTGGAGGCTGTGAGAAAGAATGTCAAAGAGGGGGAGGGGCAGGGGCTTGTGTGGTCTCGCAGAAATGCAACTTAAATGCAGATGTTGGGCACACGTGTAATTGAGAATTGACCACTTGGAGTATATCTGTGCACGTGACTGCCTGCCTGAGTTTCGTCAACAGTCGGAGGCGGCATGGAATTTGACGGAGGCAACCGCCTCATAATTCTCTATGCAGGAAAAACCCTGGCTAAATAAGACAGAAATTGTCATCAAGGTCTGTGAAAAGGGTCCATTAAAGACTTAGTATTTAGTTTTAGCTGCAGTGGAAAAATTATTAATTGTGACTTCTTTGAAATAAGCAACAGATTTTCATGTATGTCATTATTTTTCTCTGGTGCATAGGGAAATGTTCAGCAGCTGCACTGGATATTCTAGCGAATGTTTTCAGAGATGATTTGCTATTGCATACTCTTCCTCTACTGAAAGAACTGCTGTTCCATCCAGAGTGGCTTGTCAAAGAGTCTGGCATACTTGTACTGGGAGCCATTGCTGAAGGTGTTCTAAAACCAGACATAAACACAATGATACTGTATATATAATGTGTGTGTGTATATACTGTGTGTGTGTGTGTGTGTGTGTGTGTGTGTGTGTATATATATATATATATATATATATATATATATATATATATATATATATATACATATATACATATGTATATGTATGTACATGTAGCGCATTGTTTGCCTCATAGCATTAGCATTAAGAGTAACAGTAAAATCTTGGATGTAACCATGTGTCTTTTTGATTAATATTATTTGAGACATTTTCTTTGACATCTTTGATTTTTCTTTTAGGCTGTATGCAGGGAATGATCCCCTACTTGCCTGAGTTGATTCCTCATCTGGTACAGTGCCTTTCTGATAAAAAGGCGCTGGTTCGTTCCATTACCTGCTGGACTCTGAGCCGTTACGCACACTGGGTGGTGAGCCAGCCCCCCGACACCTACCTCAAACCCCTCATGACTGAACTGCTCAAACGCATACTGGACAGCAACAAGCGCGTCCAAGAGGCTGCTTGCAGGTGAGCATGTGTCAAAATATTGTGCTAATAGAAGCACCTATGGATGTATATTTGTTTCTTGTAATTTGGCACATCCTTTGTCGAATTCTTTGTACTTAATTTGTTTATTCTATAAACCAAGATAATCATTAATCTCTTATTCTCTCCCTGCTTCACACAGTGCCTTTGCTACCCTTGAGGAGGAGGCATGCACTGAGCTGGTGCCGTATCTTGCATATATTTTGGACACATTGGTCTTTGCTTTCAGTAAATACCAGCACAAGAACCTGCTCATCCTCTATGATGCCATTGGCACTCTGGCTGACTCTGTGGGCCACCATCTCAACAAACCAGTAATTTCACAAACAAACAAACACTTGTGTATATGGCACCTATTCTCCTCTTTCAAATGCATACATAACATCCTGTCCCTCACATGCATGACTGTAGAGTGCCGTTTGTGTATTGTTTTCACATTGCTTTTCGACATGTGCAGGAATATATTCAGATGCTGATGCCTCCATTGATTCAAAAATGGAACCAGCTAAAAGATGAAGATAAAGACCTCTTTCCACTATTGGAGGTAAATAAACAAACTGGACAAAGGACTGTTTTGGGGGAAAAACACAGTTGAAGAATTGTACATAATTACATATATAAATGTATGGATCTTATTGTGATTTAAAATTAGATCATCATAGGTAACCTGTAGATAATGGATGTAATTCTGTGTTTATTCCTCTTACAGTGTCTCTCGTCTGTGGCCACTGCCCTGCAGAGCGGCTTCCTGCCATACTGTGAACCTGTCTACCAGCGCTGTGTTAACCTGGTCCAGAAAACACTCGCCCAGGCCGTGGTGAGAGACCCAATATAATTAACAAAAAAAGCAAACAGTTATTGTTACTTTCCAATTTAACACAATCATTTACATATTTTTGGCACCTATAAAAGAAAGCAAGCAAGGAGCAAGAGATATAAGCAGGGCCTTTACTAGAAGACATCATTGTGGCATTTGAAACACAGTCTGGCAGATGGGTAGACATCTCTTTCGCTCTGTTTCGCAGCTCCACCAGACTCAGCCTGAGTTCTGTGAAGCTCCTGATAAAGATTTCATGATTGTTGCTTTGGATCTGCTCAGTGGATTAGCAGAGGGTCTTGGCGGGAACATTGAACAGCTGGTTGCCCGCAGCAACATTCTCACTCTCATGTACCAGTGCATGCAGGTAACCATAAAAATCAACTTAATGGTGATGGAATTTTTGGACATTAAAATACTTTCTCCTATCCCAACTTAATATGCAGAGACAACCATAAGTGAGCCATTAGTAGGTTGATTCCTCTGAAAAATGTACAAACTGTGGTCTTGTTGCACTTTCAAGCATTTGGAAAATTGCTTATACTTTATAGTAACAAACAATTTTGTACAGAGCCCGCAGAGGACCAGTAGGAGGAAAAAAAAAACGAGAACCACTACTCATTGCCCATGATTTTGCAATCCGTACTCTGTTTATAAACCTTACTCACAGATTTTTAAACTGTTCCCTCATTATAGCAAATCGCGCCCATTGTTTTTATTAACCATGCCCTCAATTTACTAATCTGTATTCTCAGATTTGTAAACTGTACCCACAGATTCATAAACCGTGCCCATGTTCATTCTTGAGTTCACCAGTGGCAAGAGAAAATATATGAAAAATATGTGGATATTATTAGAAATTATCAAATAAACACCATTACACAATCACATTTTCTGCCACTAAAACAATATTTAGTCTCAGTTTTTACAATGTAACATAGAACTGTCTTATGTAGTTGATCTTCAATCAAATTGCTATAAGAAATATGTTACATCTATGTTTCCACATAATAGGCTTGTATGGTAGATCTGTTATTTAATAACTACATAAAATAAGAATCAGCCAGAAAGCGCAGAAGATCAAGACATAACCTGTGCATTATTCATATTGGTTTTACCTTCTTTCGAAAAGTTAACATGGTCGCGTCATCTAATTCTCTATAATCTTTTAGAAATGTAAGAAAATTCTCCATTTGGGAGGAGTCACATGGCGCCATGCGAGGATCGGACGTGTGAACGGCGAGCTCTGCGCACTTTGCTAGTTTTTAATTCTTTTTGTGTCATAAACCGATGAGATTCGATACACCCTGTTCCATAACTGTTCTATGAAGACAATATATCAAAGAATTCGAAATCCTCGGACTCTGGAGACATTAAAAGACACTTACATGCTTAAGCTGACACCCCTGACAGGGCTGCAGACCAGGGACTCAATTTGGATGGTGCGGTGGGAGAGATTCATCACCAACTGGCGAGCATGTCGGCAGTGCTGGCAAAAGTCATTGATGACTTGGAGGATTTAGCTGTAATACGTCAATCAATCACTGCCATGGAGACGAAATTCACTGAGGTGGTTACAAGAGTGTCGGATGTTGAGAAGCTGATTGATTATCTGGAGTCATCGGAGAGGGAATTAGCTGCTAATCTGCTAGCGACCAAGGTGGACTTGGAACGCATTTGGGAAAAGTTGGAAGATATGGAGAATCATAATCGGCGAAACGTCCAAATTGTTGGAATTCCTGAGAACAAAGAAGGCAGAGATATGGTGAAATTCCTAGACGAGCTCTTCCCGAGTCTGCTCGACATAACAGGCCATAAACTGGAAATTGAGCAAACTCACAGGGTTCCGGCTTGGAGATCCACGGAAGGAGAAAGGCCTGATCAATTCTGGCCAAATTTCTGAGATCATCTGATAAAGATCTCATGTTACACGAGGAGTAAATGAAGTAAATGAAGAACCACAACATTTTCTTGTTCCCAGACTTTGTGAATTCGAAAAGAGAGAAACGTGATTGATTCAAGGAATGCAAGAAACTCTTACGTCAACGGAAGGTCGCTTTTGCACTGATGTTCCCGGCCAAATGAGATTAGATACTAAGGATGGCCACAAAATATTTACAAAATATTTGCAAGCGATGTCTTTTATAAAGTCAATGGAATGAGTAAGTTATTGTGTGATGCTCTTGATATAGCTGAGTGGACCTGACATTCACTTGATTGTCTGAGGAAACTGGTGCCGCCTTTGTTTCTTTTTGTGTTGGTTCCGCCTAGCGGCTGGAGTTTGTTTTGTGGAGGAACACACCTTCAGGACGGTTATGTGGATGATTCTACATGTTCTTTGTGCTTATGCCTCAAATTGGCTTGAGTTTGTTTTATAGATTATTTTCTGATGTGTAATTCTGTCTCAAAATTTGTATAGAAACACCGGACTCGAGCAATCTGATGGCAAAGTTGTCGCGGGGGCTCTCGTAGGCGTACATGCACTGTTTGAGTTATGGCTAATATTTACGCACCTAACGCTGATGATCAGGGCTTTTTTATAGATCTTGAAGGGGCAAGCCACTGGCACCCCCCATGATATAATAATTGGGAGGAGACCTTAATCTTTTGATGGACTCAATCCTTGATCATAGTGAGGCAAAAGTGTGTAAACCCCCTAGAGCAACACTGACAGTTCACAGGATGTGTAAAAATCTTGGTCTTACAGATATTTGGAGACTTTTGAAACCATCTGGTAGGGACTATACATTTTTTTTCATCAGTCCATAAGATTTATTCTAGAATAGATTTTTATATATATATATATATATATATATATATATATATATAAGTCTCTCATTTAATCTGTTGTTGATTGCTCAATTGGAAACATTTTAGTCTCAGATCACACCCTGGTGAGTTTAGAGATGTTGCCACATATGGAGAAAAATAAATTATATAGTTGACGCCTTAATGTGTCCCTTTTGCAAAATCCTGATTTCCAACAAATGTTAAAGACTGAAATCAGTGTTTATATGGAGACCAACTGGTCCTCAGTATCCTCTGTGGGCGTGGCTTGGGAGGCACTTAAGGCGGTTCTTAGGGGTCAGATCATACAGAATGCCTCATACACCAAAAAATCCAAAGCACGGGAACTCGTGGAGTTGGAAGGGATTCGGGAATATTAAAAGTGCCGAGGCAGATCTGAAGCACCGAATGTCATCTGATGGCCTCAGAGAATTGACCCGATTGAAATACAGACATAATACTATTTTGTCACGGAAGGTGGAGTTTTGGCTATTCAGGGCAAGACAGTCATTTTGTGTCAGGGGACAATGCAGGGAAGCTTTTGGCCAGATATATAAAGCAGAGAGAGTCTTTTTCTACCAGTTCCATCAGTGAAATCTGCTGGTGGTGAAATATTTACCTCAGCCATTGATATTAATAATGCTTTTAAAGAATTCTATCTTGATCTCTATAGTTCCACCTTCCATGTCTTCATCTACTGATGAAGGCATTAGAAACTTTGTGGAACCATTAGAACTCCCTAAATTGACAAATGAGCAAAAAAAATTCTCTTGATTCTGAGATAACCTTGGAGGAGCTTGGTGAGGTAATTAAGGCCTTGCCTACAGGCAAGGCTCCGGGGCCAGATGGTTTTGCCACTGAATTTTTTAGATCTTATGCTACAGAATTGGCTCCACTTTTGTTAGAAGTTTATATGGAATCATTAAAGAATGGAAGGCTTCCGTCAACCATCTTTAAAAGGACAAAGATCCAAGTGAGTGTAAGAGTTACCGTCCAATTTCCCTGATCCAGCTAGATGTAAAAATATTGTCAAAAATTCTGGCTAACCTATTAATTTATGACATCTCTTATACATATAAATCAGGTGGGGTTTATTCGGGGCCGCATCTCTTCTGATAACATTAGGCGTTTCATCAATCTTATGTGGTCAGTGGTGAATGATCAGACTCGGCCATCTCACTTGTTGCCGAAAAGGTGTTTGATATGGTAGAATGGGATTATCTTTTTAAGATTTTGAAAATATACGGGTTTGGGAATACTTCTATTGGATGGATTAAGTTACTTTATTGACATCCTGTTGCGGCGGTACAAACAAATGGATTGATTTCAGATTATTTTACTCTGGATAGGGGCAACCGTCAGGGTTGCCCTCTTTCCCTATTATTGTTCTGTCTTGCCCTGGAACCATTAGCAGCTGTGATAAGAAGGGAAAATGATTTTCCAGGGGTGGTATCAGGAGGTGTGGTGCATAAGACTTTGCTTTACGCAGATGATATTTTATTATTTGTCTCTGACCCCTTTAGATATATGCCTTGCCTCCATAGAATTATCAATTCCTTTAAGTTCTCGGGATACAGAGTCAACTGGTCTAAATCCGAAGCTTTAGCTCTGACAGCGTACTGCCCAGTAAGGCTTTTCCAGACGGGTGCCTTCCAGTGGCCCAAACCGGGCATTAAATATTTGGCCAATTTTATTCCCAGCAAATTTGTCTGATTTAGTTAATTTTGACCCCTTAATAAAAAGGCTTTCGAGCGATGTGGGCAGGTTGGCTTCATTACATTTATCTATGATTGGAAAGGATAATGTTATTAAAATTAATTGTATTCCAAAATGTAACTACCTGTTACAATCTCTCCATGTAGATGTCCCCCTCTCCTATTTCAAGCAATTTGATAGCATAGCGAAGTCCTTCATTTGGAATGGTAAGCGTTCTAGATTGCATTTTAATAAGTTGCATAGGTCGATTGACAAAGGTGGGCTAGGCCTACCCAAGATTTTGTTTTATTATTATGCATTCGGTCTTCCACCTGAAAGAGCCCCTCCCTGGTTTTGTATTGAAAAGGAAGTTCTTGCCCCTATTTTGCCATTGCAAAGCCTTTTTATCAAACTAATCAGAGAAGTTAAGTTACACCCCGTTATCTCGCATTTACACTCGATATGGACAAAAGTGTCCAGAATGTTTAATTCAGACATTTATTTAAATGTTGCCTCAAGCGTATGGCTGAACCCTAAATTATGTATTAATAAGTCCCCTTTCTGCTGGTCAGAGTGGATTGTGAGGGGGGGTTAGTACACTCGGTGACCTGTATGAGAGTGGAGTGTTGAGATCTTTTGAAAATTTGGTTCAACATATTGGGATTCCCAGAGCTCAGTTCTGTAGGTATTTACAGCTATGCCACCTGCTCTGTATTGTTTTTGGGAGTAGAATCCCCCCCCCCCCCCCCCACACACACACAAAGTGACAGATACTCTGGGAGAGTTGATTACTGCTTTTGGAAAAGGTCATGAGTCATCAGTGTATTACCCTCTGCTAATTCAGAGTCTGGGGGACGGAGCTTCAACTTCTCAAGAGATTATGGGAGAATGATTTAAACTTGGTATTGGAGGAGGGAGTGTGGACTAGGATTCTAAAAAATGTCAAGTCTGCATCTAGAGATGCAAGGGTTCGCCTTATGCAATTTAAGATTTTACATAGATTCTATTGAACCCCTCTAGATTGTATGGGCTTGGTCTTAAAGACACACACACCTGCTGGAGATGCCAGTCAGAAGATGGAGACACAACCCATGTCTTTTGGGGGTGTGTTAAGATCCAAGAATTTTGGTTGAAGGTTCAGAGTTGTATGTGTGATGTTTTGAGCACTCAAATTTTACTTTGCCCCAGACTCTGTATTTTGGGTGATGGGGCGGTCATAAATTTGGGGGATAAACATAAAAAAAAATTGGATTCTGACCAGTATCATGATTGGCATTCAAATTATTTTAAGGGGTTGGAAGTCGGACGGAGCGCCATCATTTCCGGATTGGTGTGCGGCGATGGGGAGGGTGGCAGCTTTCGAGGAGGTGGCAAGTAGGAGGCTGGGGTTTGTTAGGAAATGGGATAAATATTTAGCATTTTTGGGGGACTCCTGTTGAGGGGATGGGGAGAGAGAAGTTTAGTTTAATTATGTATGTTTATTATATTTTCTTTTTATGTTTTCTTTTGTGTGCATGTGTCTCTGTGTGCGTGTATCTCTGTGTGCGTGTGTCTGTGTGTATTGTAATATGTGACCACAGTGTTGTATGGAGGTTAGGGTTGGGTATTGGGGAGGGATATTAGTGGGGATTAAATGTTGATTCGATGTGTATGTGTTTTGTTTTTCTCTGTTGTGTATTTTTGAATCAATAAAAAATGTTAATTGGAAAGAAGATTCTCCATTTTGGAAAATAAAATCTAAAGATTCACAAATGATAAAATATATCCCATCTGCAAATGCATTCAATGTAAACCACAGGTCAAACCTGAGCAAATCAGTTGACACAGATTTCTAAAAAGAGGGAGGGGCTACAAATCCGTGGGTACAGTTTGCAAAACCGTGGGTACGGTTTATTAATCTGTGGTTACGGATTGCAAAATCGAAGGCACTGATTAGTTTTCTCCTATGGGTCCCCTGCGGGCTCTGATATCTTGCAGAAAATGCTGCAGCCTTGTACGGTTACAAAAATTATGATCTTTTGCTCTTTTCATTTTCTCAGGATAAAATGCCAGAGGTACGGCAGAGTTCATTTGCCCTGTTGGGAGATTTGACCAAAGCCTGTTTCCAGCATGTCAAACCTTGCATTGGTATGCGGTTCCACATCACTATCACTTCCTCAAATGAGAAAATCTGATATATTTTTGTTGATTGCATACATTCTGGGACATTAACGTTTGTTTGTGCTAATCTCTCTCTAGCTAATTTCATGCCTGTTTTAGGCACAAACCTGAACCCAGAATTGATATCGGTATGCAACAATGCAACATGGGCCATTGGAGAAATATCCATTCAAATGGGTGAGCATTTAATCCTTTCACGTTTTTGCCCATGTCCCATTACACAGGATAAACATTTAACCTCAGGCTTGTTTTCTGTACCTTCATGCTCCGTTCTATGACTTCAGTTATAGAATTGAGTGATTTCAAAATGCTCTCAAGGGTAACATGATATTTACTCATCTCTGCTCAGGTTCTGAGATGCAGCCATACGTCCCAATGGTTTTACAACAGCTGGTGGAGATCATTAATAGACCCAACACACCCAAGACTCTGCTGGAGAACACAGGTACCATTTGAGGGGTGCTAGACCAAGCTGACCCCTCACAAGAGGTTTCCGTCCCCTCCTTTTCCCAGACTCCCCCAGTCCCCATTCTACAGTGTTTATTAATCTCCACACAAACTCCAGGAAGTGGACCTTACCAGGTCTGATAAAGGTTAAAGCTAACTTGATGTAGATATTTCTACCCTTGGACAGTATTCAACTGGGTAAAGCATAAGTAAACAAGAACATGAGCAATTCCATGCTCATTGTTTTCTATATAAAAAGTGTATTCAGTCTGAGCTGAGTTTTCTTGGCATTCCAGTCTTCAGATATGAATATAACAGACCTTGTAACTGTCCAGCCCATGGTATTGAATGAAGTGGATTAATAACACAGTGAATTCTGTGTTAGCGATTGAAGTTAACATAGCTAAAATCATCACAATGAAGTTGTAAGTGTCTGTCAGTGAGGTACTACAAAAAATGAAGAATGTCGCCTGTAAACTCTTAAGTCAGCCATGAGAGTAGAATTTAGTCTTGCTGTCTTTGAGTTGACTGTTTTTTCTTGAAGCTTTTAAGCTTAAATAATCTTTATTTAATTAAAGAAAACTGCTAAACTCAGATTTAAATCTATTTTGTGGTGTTTAGATGAATGTATAGCACCTGTACCTCGCAAATTATTTCCCAGTTTCACTTTACTCTGATGGGACAGCACTATTTGGAGCTCTAGCCTGAGCCCTAATGACTGCCCACAATGATGCCTTTAGAAATCTGAAATGAGGGTGAAGTGTAACACTCCTAACACACTCCCACAGAAACAAGGGTACTTGTAGATGTGTTCCTGTTTGTCGATTTATTTCTGTTGTTTTAGTTGCTTTTCTTTTTCAGTGTGAACACATATCTGCCAATAGATGTTGAATGTTGTTTAGTTAAGGACGGCTAACGTTTAATGCAGGATTGCTGATATCTTGATCATTCAAAATTTGCAATTGACAGTATCCTTACTGACATTTATGGCATTTTTTTGTGAGTTGGTTTCAAATGCGATTCTACTAATATCTCTTCTTAATGGTGAATAATTTGCAGGTTTTACTAAGATCAACATTTTTATTAACTTCATTAATGTTAAGATGTTTAAATAGGTCGAGTTTCTAGATAATGTTATTTTATTTTTTTTAGGGTATTTGACCAACTATTTATCTACTACTACTTATAGTTATGTATACCACTCCATATAATAATGGTAGACGGTGTTTAATGCTATTTCTGATTCTTTGAATTAGCATATCCTGCAATGAACTGCGTTCTCTAATGAGCCAATCATCTGCTTTCTGCATGCTCATTGGACTGTAAATGCCTGTCTTTAATGAGAATGTTGCATAGTTTTGTGTCTCTTAAACTTAGGTCTCCCTCCTCTGTGCCTCTTAAGATCCTGGTGGAATCTAGTCCTCTCCGTGTAGTTCGCTTGGCGTAATATGCATTTCTCAAAGAAACAAAAGAGACAGAAAGAACGAAAACACATTTCTCTTCTACTGAAATAAATTTTTGTGAGTTTAAGGGAGAAAATCTTAGGAAACAAGTGTGTTTTATATGTTAAGCAAGAGTTTGATCATCCATCTTTAATAATAAATTCAATATGGAACAAAAAGAATATTTAATCAGTGCTCATCGTGTAACGCAATCATTTTTAGATATGTTACATGAATTGGGCTGAAATTTTGTACATGCTTACATTTATTGGACAGCAGAACATTAAAGACAGAGCCAAAAATCAATGAATGCCTACTCTTGACTGAGAACGAATCTCTAAATTTGACCTGGAGAGAAGCTGCTTTCTAAGACTCCTCCCTTAAACAAGATATATGTTTTTTTAGTGTCATATTTTACATTTGTCCCTGTAGTCTGGGGCTGTGAAGAGCACTAGTGAAATCTTGTGTTTATTCTCATACACAGATTCTGTTGAGTTCTGTTTCTGAGTTGTCTGTTTGTTTGTTTGTTTGTTTTTGTTTTCTCCTCCCCCCCTCATTCGCTCATGTCTTGGTTGGCGTTTGGTGCTGTATAACCGTGATTGCGTTACCTTAGCAATAACAATTGGTCGTCTTGGTTACGTTTGTCCTCAAGAGGTGGCACCCATGCTACAGCAGTTTATAAGACCCTGGTGTGTATTATTCAATCTTTTATTTCATTCATTTTCTCTTTCTGTCTATCTTCTCTCTTTTCTCCATATGGTTCTCTTTCTTCTACTCACTTACTTGATCTCTTGAAACCTTGTCCCAGTGTTCTTGAAATGGCCCCTGTCTCATGGCTTGCTTGAGACTTGCGGTAATATAAAAGTCCAGGATTTTGTAAACAAAGCATACAATTTTGCCAGCATAGGGTTTTTTCTCAGTCAGATCTGCATTGCAAAAAGACATGGTAGGTGGCCTGTTCAGGACATCTGAGAGAAGGCATCTCTCTCTACCTTTATCTCTCTCTCGCTTGCTCTCTCTGTTCTGTATGATTCAGTCTAAATCATTGCCAACCATGTGACTAACCCTATCCCTCTAGGTCTTGTTGTTTCATTTGCCTCAGTAGCACCTTCATGTATTCTCAATTTATTTATTTCAGTTTTCACTTCTGTTTTCGTCTTTTATTGTCACTATCAAACAACTAAATGAGTGCATGGGATAATAGCAAATGCTTGCTGGTTTTAGGAAAGGAAAGCAATAGTTAAATGAATAAGAGAAATGGAAAAGCTTGCTTAAATCATTTTTCCTCCCTATTAGATATAGAGTCCTTTAGCTGCATGATGCCTGTCCATACATTTGCACTAGCTTAACTTAGTAAACGAAAAGCTGACAGAATATATGGTGCTATATAGACATTGTTTTTGGTTTTTTTTATAATAATTTGTCCTATAAAGTAATAATACAAAAATTAAATATATGTTATGTGGGTGGTTTAGCGCAAAAGCAGCTAAAGATCTTTATAAACATTCATAAAAGCTATGGTGTGAAGTGCTTGCCTGCTGCAATGTACCTGGCAAACACAGGTGATAATTTTCTCCCCTAAAAAAAGCAAGAACATAATAGTACTAACAACGCTAAAATTAGACCTTAAATTTCTGTCAAATTAATGAGCGATTGTGAGGAAATAATCTGAGGTCTTCAGGAAAACACAAAATTCCCTGAACATGCAGAATTTACTTTCAGCTTTAACAATGAATGTTTTTGGTATAAAGAAGATAGATTTTGATTTCTCAATTGACCAATCTTTGTGATAAAATATTTGGTCACCCCAAGGTGCTCTGAGGTGGTAGTCATGATACTGTGTTGATTATGTGTTAAGTCCAATTGCAAAATAACCACACAGGCTTTTTATTTGAAAATGGGTTCTTCCCTTCACTAGGTGCACCTCTCTTCGCAATATAAGAGACAATGAAGAAAAAGACTCTGCCTTCCGAGGAATCTGCACCATGATCACAGTCAACCCTGGTGGTGTGGTGCAGGTAAGGCACATTACTCTCAGTGATGTCTCTGAGTTCTCTCTGAATGAAAAATTATTCTCTTTGTTTTCTTTACCAACCCCTCCACCTCCTTTCAGGACTTCATATTTTTCTGTGATGCTGTAGCATCCTGGATGAACCCAAAAGATGATCTTCGAGAAATGTTCTATAAGGTAGAGCACTGTGTTTTGACTTGCCTTTTATCGATGGGTAAAGTCTTCAAGATAATTATGGACATATGCTCTATACTTAAGTGTGTGTTCCCTGTTAGATCTTGCATGGGTTTAAGAACCAGGTTGGAGATGAGAATTGGAAACGCTTTTCTGACCAGTTTCCCCTTCCACTCAAAGAGAGACTTGCAGCCTTTTATGGAGTGTAGATGTTGCTGGGTTGAAGAGGTAAACTTGCATTGGCTAGCTTATAAAATCTCATGTAACCAAATCTCTCATTAAATCAAAATGTAATTAGCTAATCTATTATTAGAGGAGTGTGTCAGCCTGTTTGGTATTAGGCTATGCAGCACTGAAATTTTGCAAATGTTCTTAATCACGTGAATGAATATAGAAGAGATTTCATTTTGTGATGAGGATAATCTGCTGTGGTCAATGTCTAGATTTAAAGGAATAGTTCACCCAAAAATGAAAAATTGCTGATAATTTACATCCAAGATGTATCTGAGTTTCTTTCTTCATCAAAACAGAATTTAGGATTTTTAGGATTTCATTTCAGGCCTCCTCCTTTAAACAATGCAAGTGAATGCACTCGGTCCAAAATGCATATTTAAGGTGCATCAAAATAATCCACACGACTCCAGTCAACAAGTAAAGTTCTTCTGAACCCAAACGATTGATTATTTTTAGAAACAAAACAATACTTGTATACTTTTTAACTACAAATGTTCGCTTCCGTACATCTTTGTGTTGCGCACTCATGAGAGGGATGACATAAGCTCGTTGGTAAAGTCACGTGGAGGAGGAGGCAGGAAGCACGTCATTGTTTACAAGAGAAGGAGCGCTGTACAAAAGTTTAATTGTCTTTGCTGTAGATTTGTATTTCTATAAGTGTATTGTTCAAAATGGTCGTTTGGCATGTGTATCCTGGATGCTTTAACCTTCAGAAACCCCAAAGAAAATGCGTGCCGGGAAAAATATTAACTTTTCATCGATTGCCTATACATGATCATGAGCAATTGAAGCTCTGGTTTATCGCACTGAAAATGGATATCAGTACACCCCTACATTCTCTCAAATATTGGAGGGTGTGCAGTGAACATTTTACCCCTGAGGATTTCAGACCATCGAAAGAAACAAAGGGTCGATATCTGAATTCATCGGCTGTGCCTGTGCTGTTTTTCCAACGAACTCGGGTATGTGTGAAAACTTTGTCATTGTCACACCTCCCTCAGCGCTCCGCTCCTCATCACCCGATTTCTAATTCACCACACCTACACTCAATTCACTCGCTCATAACTGTCTACATAAATAACTCACCTACACGCCACTTCACTGTCAAGTCTCACACATAGGACACTTGGTTTCACTAACTACAACTTGTGTGGCTTTAATTCCTGACAGTCATATAGCCTATATATTTCTGCTAAAGAAAAAGCACAAGTAGATAATGCAATGGCATTGCTCCAAAATAAAGGATGGTTATTTACTGCAGTAATATTTTTTTATTATTATTTGGAAGTTATTTTTTTGTTATTTTATATTGTTTTGAAATTGTTTTGGACTGTTTTGGTTTGTGAACAGTGCTTGGTCTGTGGTCTGTGCAAGTTTCTCTTGTAAACAATGACGTGCTTCCTGCCTCCTCCTCCACGTGACCTTACCAACGAGCTTACATCATCCCTCTCATGAGGGCGCATCACAGAGATGTACGGAAGCGAACATTTGTAGTTAAAAAGTATATAAGTATTGTTTTGTCTCTAAAAATAATCAATCGTTTGGGTTCAGAAGAACTTTTTGTCAACTGGAGTTGTGTGGATTATTTTGATGCACCCTAAATATGCATTTTGGACCAACAAAAAAATGGAGTACATTCACTTACATTGTTTAAAGGAGGAGGCCTGAAATGAAATCCTAAAAATCTTAAATTCTGTTTTGATGAAGAAAGAAACTGCGATACATCTTGGATGGCCTGAGGGTGAGTAAATTATCAGCACATTTTTACTTTTGGGTGAACTATTCCTTTAACAAGTAACAAGGCTTGCAGGAAATCGGGGGATGTAAGAAATATGCATAAAGCTCTGCAGATTTTTGCAGAATTCAAATGGCCGTCATTCAATTCTACACATCCCCCAAACCCAATCGTGTTCTTCTATTAAATATTGTAATTCTATCATTCTTTCATCTATCAATAGGGCAGCTCACATTTTACCATATTTAAATACATTTAGCAGCACTCAGTTTTCCCTACGACCAGTGCAAATAATTGCAGATTCCAGCTGGAATAAATATCTACCAATAGCGAAATTGTAATAATGGATTTTTTTTAGCTCCTGTGTACATTCATCCACATTCTGTATAGTCTTACTGTATGTGTGAACTAATAGTGTTTGATCTGTATATTAACTAATAGTCTTGTTGCTGATGTGCCTGTAATTATTATGATTGTAATGACTTCAATTTCTTACTCTTACAGCTCATTCACTATGGGAGAGGATGGAAACCTCTAATACCCAGGGCATTTGTTGTCCTTTACCTGGGGGGAAGGTTGGTCTAGCAGGGGTGGGAACCATACGGCCCACTGGACCCCTCTAGACGGGGTGGGAGGGAGGTGTTAGCTGTGGTGCTAGTTGACGAAACCACGCCAAGCCAAACCAAAACAGGGAGGAAAGCTTTTTCATCATGTCATAACAATCAGCCATGAGGGTGAAAACAAAATACACTTAGCATTCATTCATCAGGGCACTTAATGTAACAGGACATCCAGGGGACAAAAGACAATGACACGAAGATATGTGTAAACTCT
The DNA here is from genome assembly GCF_019703515.2 of Myxocyprinus asiaticus. NCBI lineage: Eukaryota > Metazoa > Chordata > Actinopteri > Cypriniformes > Catostomidae > Myxocyprinus > Myxocyprinus asiaticus. Next base: position 35,002,253 of record NC_059347.1, read on the forward strand.
GTAATGTTGCACTCCTAGGTCTGACAAATGTGCCTGGAAATATTCTCTGAAAGCTTGAAAACAGAGTTTTCATTTATTTTCTGGATTGTAAAATAAAGAGGTTTTAGAGGGGTGGGGTGGAACTTAAATTTAAAATGGAAGCTAAGCATTAGTCCTACGCATGGGGTGATATAGGGTGTAGCTCGACTGCATGAACGTGCAGACTGTGATTTTTGTGCCAGATATGCACAACAGTAGACGGCAAATATTTAAAGACAATAAATGCTAAAAAAAAGTACCATATATTTTAGACGCTGTCTGAAAGGTAGCACAACTTCATAACATAACCGTAGAAATGTAAGCTGTAAGTCATCATATCACTGATAGCAAAACTGTTTTCATATTTGCAAATTTGTGGCAGTCAGTAAAGCAAAAAAAAAAAAAAATAAAACATTAGAAAAATCTGAATGACTGCATTTTTTATTTATATTATTATTATTTGTCTTCGTAATCAAGTTAGCATGCGTAAAGGAAGGTGGAATTCATTGTAGCACAGCGCAGTGAAGAGGTTCAGTCGCACTGTACAAGGCGTTTTGATATTCATGCACTATCTCCGTTTAGTGTGAGTGAATGATGAGTTTCACTGGGTTACTGTGTGGTTTGACATGGATCCAAACTAGCTAGTGAATCCTGAACACAAATTTTGTTAATTTTCATACATAATACATCATCGACTTCTTTTTGCTTAGTTTGCTCAGAGCATGATTTTGAAGATGCTTGTAATGTTGTTTTGACTGACTGGGTTAATCTGGATATTTAGTTGTTTGATTTGTGCATGTTGGTGGCCCAATGAGCAATCTATTTTTCTAGACCCTCATACAGACTAGTTTAAGTAGTAATGCAGTTTTCCACCCTTACACAATAGGTGACATTTCCATCCACATATTCGTTTTTGTGGCTAGTTTTATTTAGGGTATTTTTTTTATTTTTATTATTATTATTATTATTTTTACCTCCTGCATGACATTCAAAACGTTCCACATTGTGTTGTCAAATCCTGGACAGTCCAGTGCTTGTGGAGGCAGTATTTGTGTCCCTCATGTGCATAGTAGCAAGCCTTAAAAATGCCTGAATGTATCCCAGAGTGTGAAGATTTTAGAGGCTACTGTTTAGGTATTAAGAACTTTGTGGATCAAGTCACTGCCACTTCTTTCTCAGACTGAGGAGACATGTTCATACATACTGTATGTGAAACCTCAGAGGTCCTTATAGAAGTAAAAAATTGTATTTCAAGTATAAGCTAAGATCTGGATTCAAGCCTGCTCTCAGTATCTTGGGAAGCAGAGATTGTCAAATGTGAACTTTAATTTATATTCTTGTCGTACAGGTGAAGATCTGCACATTGTATTTGGTTTATACATGATTCAATTTTAAACTTTTACAAAGGATGTAGGCACAAAAGTGTTTTATTATTTTAGATCTGAACACCATGGGATACTGTCGGGTGTTTGTGAGTTTGTGTCAGTGTTGTGTTGGTGTATTTCTGTGAGGTGTTCCCCCAATCCAACCCCCCCCCCCCAATTCCAACTGTTTTATAAAGGAATAAATAAGAGAGGTCAGAGTAATTTCATGATTTTTCTGACATGTATGGAAAATGGTGATGTTGATGTTGGCAGAAATAATGAATGTGTTAAGTGTGTTGTCTTACACTTATTGCTGCTATGTGTTGTTATTTTTACTTGAATATTTTATGTTGTAGCGACCTCGGGAGGTATGTTTACTGTTGTTGTTTTTTTTACTGGTTTTATTTCTTTTGTGTATGCCTTTCCCCTGGTTCAGTCACAAATGTTTAATAATAATAATAATAGAGAAATTCACTGTAACCCATTCTGCTGCTGGTTAATATCCTTTCTAATGGTCATATTCTTGTCAGACTTGTCTCCTCATAAAGGAATATAAAGCATTTTTTTTTTATTATCTCCCCTAATTAATATATCAAATACAGTAAATACACTCAAATACAATAAATAGCTTACTTAAATTGTGTAGTAATGCGCAGATTCATGTGGGATTAAAATGAAAGGAACTGGCCCCTATGTATGTGAACAGTAGTTACTTAAATTTAAATGCAGTATTTACTGTAATGCCTTGAAGTTAGAATTGATTTTTTTTTTTGGGGGGGGGGTCAATATAGCCATGACTCTTTGCACAGTAATGAATATAATGGTTTTATTTTTATTTTTTTCTTGTTTACTTTTTGTGAAGTACAAAATGGAAAATGTAAATGTTGTTTCCCACCCCAGACTGCACCAACTGCTGTATAGTTCTGTGTGGCAATTTAAAAAAAAAAAAAAATAATGAAGTAAACCTTTGCTCAAATGTTCCTTTTTTTCTGATCCAAGAGCAATTTAATTTATAATGATTTAGAATTTTTATTTTATAAACTGAATTTCAAGAAAGACAAACATGTTGAAAGTAATCATTTTTAGGGGCCACCAAATATTTTGGATCATGCAAAGAATATATATTGTACTGTAGAAATTTTGTAATGATATTTGTATGACATTGTTATGGACGCAAGTTTGTTTCACTGCTTGGATCTGTACATTGATAAGAATAAACCCTTTTCAAAAATCATTGATTATTTGTCAAATGAATTTCAGAGAGACATTAAACATACAGTGCTGTGAAAAAGTATTTGTCCCCATCCTGATTTCTTCCATTTTTGTGTTTCTCATACTAAATTGTTTCAAAAATTCAAACAAAATCTAACATAAAGGCAATCTGAGTAAACACAAAATACAATTTTAAGTTATGTTATTTATTGAAGTAAAAAAGTTATCCATTACCAACTGGGCCTGTGTAAAAGTATTTGTCCTTAGATACTAAATCCCCAAATCTATGAAACTGCATTAATAATGGGGTTCAGCTGGACTAGAGACACCCAGGCCCGATTACTGCCAGCCCTGTTCAATCAATTTAACACCTAAATGAACTTTTTCAGCAGTTTGCTAAAAGGTCTCACCCACACTATGCCAAGGTTGATAGAATTTCCAGAAATTATAAGGAAAATGGTGATTGAAACACTTAATCATTCTTTATTATATATTTTTTCCCCCACATTTTAGAATAATAGTGAAGTCATCAAAACTATGGAATAACATAAATGGAACTATGGGAATTGTGTTGTGACAAAAAATCCAAAATAAGTCAAAACTGTTATATTTTAGCATCTTCAAAGTAGTCACCCTTTGCCTAGAATTTGCAGACATGTACTCTTGACATTTTCTCAACCAACTTCTTGAGGTATCACCCTGGGATGCTTTTTAAACGGTATTTTTTTTTGTTTGTTTTTTTTTTTTTTTTTGTAATTAACATTTTTTTTATTGATTCAAAGTAAAAACACAACAGAGAAAAACACAACATATACACACCGAATCAACATTTAACTTTTAACCCTCATTAACATCCCTCTCCAAACACCAACCCCACCCTACCCCAAAGAATACACCTGTGGTCACATAAAATAATACACACACAAACAATAAAAAAATAAATAAAATATGTAATAAACATGTATAATTAAACTAAACGTCTCCCTCCTCATCCCTTCCCCTAGAGTCCTCCAAAACTGCCAAATACCTACCCCACTTCCTGAAAAATAAGTCCTACAGCCCCAGCCTTCCATCTATCATCATCTCATAAGCCGCCACCCTTCCCATCTCCGCACACCACTCCGGAAATGGTGGCGCTCCCTCTGACTTCCATGCCCTTAAAATAATTTGTCTGCCAATCATCACGCCAGTCAGAATCCAATTTTTTATATATTTGTTCCCCGAATTTATAACTTCCCCATCGCCCAAAATGCAAAGTCTGGGGCAAAGTAAAATTTGAGTGCCCAGAATGTCACGCAAATAATTCTGAGTCTTTTACCAACAATCTTGGATCTTAATGCATCCCCAAAAAACATGGGTTGTGTCTCCAACTTCTGATTGGCATCGCCAGCAGGTGGGTGTGTCTTTAAGACCAAGCCTATATAATCTAGAGGGGGTCCAATAAAATCTTTATAAAATCTTAAATTGCATAAGGCAAACTCTTGCATCTCTAGATGCAGACTTGACATTTTTCAGAATCTTAGTCCACACTCCATCCTCCAATACCAAATTCAAATCTTTCTCCCATAATCTCTTAATAGAAGTTGAAGCTTCATACCCCATACTCTGAATTAACAGGGAGTAGTACACTGATGCCTCATGACCTTTTCCAAAAGCCGCAATCACCTCTCCCAAAGCATCTGCCTCCTTAGGGGGTGTGTGCTACTCCCAAAATTAGTACAAAGCAGGTGGCGCAATTGTAAATACCTATAAAACTGAGGTCTGGGGATCCTAAAATGTTGGACCAAGTTTTCAAACGATCTCAACACTCCACTTTCATATAGGTCACCGAGTGTAGCAACCCCTCTCACAATCCACTCTGGCCAGCAGAAAGGGGACTTGCCAATACATAATCTTGGGTTCTGCCATATGCTCGAGGCAACATTTAAATAAGTGTCCAATCTGGACACTTTAGTCCATACCGAGTGTAAATGCAAATAACAGGGTGTAACTTTTCAGATTAGTTTGATAGAGACACTTTGCAATGGCGAAATAGGGGCAAGAACTGCCTGTTCAATAACAAATCAGGGAGGGGCTCTCTCAGGTGGAAGTGACCAAATGTCTGAGACTGAACGAATAGTAATAAAACAAAATCTTGGGTAGGCCTAGCCCTCCTTTGTCAATCGGCCTATGTAACTTATTAAAATGCAATCTGGAAGTTTACCATTCCAAATGAAGGACTTCGCTATGCTATCAAATTGCTTGAAATAAGAGAGGGGGACATCTACAGGGAGAGATTGTAGCAGGTAGTTACATTTTGGAATACAATTCATTTTAATAACATTAACCTTCCCAATCATCGATAAATGTAATGTAGCCCACCTGCCCACATCGCTCGAAAATATTTTTATTAAAGGGTCAAAATTAACACTAACTAAATCAGACAAATTTGCTGGGAATAAAATCCCCAAATACTTAATGCCCTGTTTGGGCCATTGGATGGCGCCCTGTTTGGGCCATTGGATGGCACCCGGCTGGAAAGCCGTTACTGGACAGTACGCTGTCAGAGCCAAAGCTTCAGATTTAGACCAATTAACTTTGCATCCTGAGAACTTGGAAAAGGAATTAATAATTCTGTGGAGGCAAGGCATAGATCTAGTAGGTTCAGAGACAAATAATAAAATATCATCTGCGTAAAGCAGAAGCTTATGCGCCACACCTCCCGCCACCACCCATGGAAAATCATCCTCCCCCCTTATCGCAGCTGCTAATGGTTCCAGGGCAAGACAGAACAATAAAGGGGAAAGAGGGCAGCCCTGCTGAGTGCCCCTATCCAGAGTAAAATAATCTGAAATGAATCAATTTGTTTGTACCGCTGCTTCAGGGTGTCTATAAAGTAACTTAATCCAACCAATAAATGTACTTCCGAACCCATACATTTCCAAAATCTTAAAAAGATAATCCCATTCTACCATATCAAATGCCTTTTGGCGTCAAGTGAGATGGCAGCGACGGGAGATTGATAATTCGCTACTGACCACATGATATTGATGAGACGCCTGATGTTACCAGAAGAGCTACGGCCACGAATAAATCCCACCTGATCTATATGTATAAGAGATGTCATAACCTTACATATTCGGTTAGCCAAAATTTTTCTAGTTGGATCAGGGAGATTGGACAGTAACTTTTACACTCGCTTGGATCTTTGTCCTTTTTAAGAATCAGACTGATCTGGGCTTGTGTCATGGTTGGAGGAAGTTTTCCTTTCTTTAATGATTCAGTATAAACTTCTAACAAAAGTGGAGCCAGTTCTGTAGCATAGGATCTAAAAAATTCTGTGGCAAAACCATCTGTCCACGGAGACTTGCCAGTAGGTAGGGACTGAATTACCTCGTCAAGCACCTCCAAGGTTATCTCAGAATCAAGAGAGTTTGTTTTGCTCAATCGTCAGTTTAGAAAGATCTAATGGTTCCACAAAGTTTCTAATATATTCATCAAAGACGTGAAACCGTAAAGATCAAGATAAAACTCTTTAAAGGCATTATTAATATCAATGGCTGAGGTAAAAATTTCACCACCAGCAGATTTCACTGAGGGAATGATAGAAAGAGACTCTCTCTGCTATATATATCTAGCCAAAAGCTTCCCTGCTTTGTCACCCGACTGAAAGTATGACTGTCTTGCCCTGAATAACCAAAACTCCACTTTCCACGACAAAATAGTATTATGTCTATATTTCAATCGGGTCAATTCTCTGAGGCCATCAGCTGACATACGGCACTTCAGCTCTGCCTCTGCACTTTTAACATTCTCTTCCAACTCCACGAGTTCTCGTGCTTTGGATTTTTTGATGAATGAGGCATACTGTATGATCCGACCCCTAAGAACCACCTTAAGTGCCTCCCAAGCCACGCCCACAGAGGATACTGAGGACCAGTTGGTCTCCATATAAACACTGATTTCAGTCTTTAACATTTGTTGGAAATCAGGATTTTGCAAAAGGGACACATTAAGGTGCCAACTACAGGTGCATCTCAATAAATTAGAATGTTGTGGAAAAGTTCATTTATTTCAGTAATTCAACTCAAATTGTGAAACTCGTGTATTAAATAAATTCAATGCACACAGACTGTAGTATTTTAAGTCTTTGGTTCTTTTAATTGTGATGATTTTGGTTCACATTTAACAAAAACCCACCAATTCACTATCTCAAAAAATTAGAATATGGTGACATGCCAATCAGCTAATCAACTCAAAACACCTGCAAAGGTTTCCTGAGCCTTCAAAATGGTCTCTCAGTTTGGTTCACTAGGCTACACAATCATGGGGAAGACTGCTGATCTGACAGTTGTCCAGAAGACAATCATTGACACCCTTCACAAGGAGGGTAAGCCACAAACATTCATTGCCAAAGAAGCTGGCTGTTCACAGAGTGCTGTATCCAAGCATGTTAACAGAAAGTTGAGTGGAAGGAAAACGTGTGGAAGAAAAAGATGCACAACCAGCCGAGAGAACCGCAGCCTTATGAGGATTGTCAAGCAAAATCGATTCAAGAATTTGGGTGAACTTCACAAGGAATGGACTGAGGCTGGGGTCAAGGCATCAAGAGCCACCACACACAGACGTGTTAAGGAATTTGGCTACAGTTGTCGTATTCCTCTTGTTAAGCCACTCCTGAACCACAGACAACGTCAGAGGCATCTTACCTGGGCTAAGGAGAAGAAGAACTGGACTGTTGCCCAGTGGTCCAAAGTCCTCTTTTCAGATGAGAGCAACTTTTGTATTTCATTTGGAAACCAAGGTCCTAGAGTCTGGAGGAAGGGTGGAGAAGCTCATAGCCCAAGTTGCTTGAAGTCCAGTGTTAAGTTTCCACAGTCTGTGATGATTTGGGGTGCAATGTCATCTGCTGGTGTTGGTCCATTGTGTTTTTTGAAAACCAAAGTCACTGCACCCATTTACCAAGAAATTTTGGAGCACTTCATGCTTCCTTCTGCTGACCAGCTTTTTAAAGATGCTGATTTCATTTTCCAGCAGGATTTGGCACCAGCCCACACTGCCAAAAGCACCAAAAGTTGGTTAAATGACCATGGTGTTGGTGTGCTTGACTGGCCAGCAAACTCACCAGACCTGAACCCCATAGAGAATCTATGGGGTATTGTCAAGAGGAAAATGAGAAACAAGAGACCAAAAAATGCAGATGAGCTGAAGGCCACTGTCAAAGAAACCTGGGCTTCCATACCACCTCAGCAGTGCCACAAACTGATCACCTCCATGCCACGCCGAACTGAGGCAGTAATTAAAGCAAAAGGAGCCCCTACCAAGTATTGAGTACATATACAGTAAATGAACATACTTTCCAGAAGGCCAACAATTCACTAAAAATGTTTATTTTTTTTTATTGGTCTTATGATGTATTCTAATTTTTTGAGAGAGTGAATTGGTGGGTTTTTGTTAAATGTGAGCCAAAATCATCACAATTAAAAGAACCAAAGACTTAAACTACTTCAGTCTGTGTGCACTGAATTTATTTAATACACGAGTTTCACAATCTGAGTTGAATTACTGAAATAAATGAACTTTTCCATGACATTCTAATTCGAGATGCACCTGTGTGTGTATATATAGTTGAAAACTGTATTTTGTGTTTACTCAGGTTGCCTTTGTTATATCTCGTTTGAAGATCTAAAACAATTTAGTATGAAAAATAAACAAAAATGGAAGAAATCAGCAGGGCAGCACTGTAAAAGGTATATTGAATCGTTTGGAAATGCAGTGTTAAAATTAGACTGATGTGGCATCATTTATATGTAAATTTTGGCAAATGGCTATACTTTTTTTTTTTTTTTTTTACAGAGAGTAGATGCTGCAATTTAAAAATAGCTTTTTCTTGACTGCTTTTTAAAATGACCATTAATGCCAAGAGAGAAGATGCATACCTGTTTTAACATTTTTGTAATTTTACAGTTAATTTATTAATCTTAATTCTTTATTTAGGACTATTTGGCTTCAGAAAAATTATCATTAAGGCTGAGATAGATATGTACCTGCTTAAAAAATAATCTAAATTTAAAAGATTGGTACAAAGCACTATATAAGTGACTGATTACATCTTGGCCTTTCAGTAACACCTCTTATATAGCATTAACACATTTCGTAGTATAATCCCATATGACCATGAAATATGTGATAAACAGATTGCTCGTGTCTACTCAAAGGAAATATTTTTACAGGAATTTTACAGTGGAACATGAAAAGTCCTTATTCATGCTAGCGCCATCTTTGATTTTTAATGGGAATTACAACGAGGCTGTACTGTAGTTTGGAGTGTTTTTGGATCATTCCGCAGACAAAAAACATTGATAAAATATCTGTCCGAGAACTCCAGACAACATGAATTGTGGACAATCAGACATGATCTAGGAGCTTTACACAGATTTATACTGTTCGTGCCATTGAAGAGACTGCAAGTCTATCCCTCACAGCCTCGTTGTCATTCCCATTAAAAATCAAAGATGGCGCTACCGTGCATAAGGTCTACATCACTGTGGGTACTGTGACAATTCATGTAGCCACCACTAGTGTCGCTGTTTCTTCATAATAATTACCTCAATGAAATACTGAACAAGTGGAAGGGAAAAGCAAGTGAGGAGGTGGAGTCTGGTGTTCAGAGGGTGGAAATTGGAAAACCCAGCAGAAGAGGAGGAAAAAAGAGAAAAAAACACCAGACACAACAATATCGGGGGAGGACTGTGGATTAACTGCGCCAACTGAGGCAATCAAAATAAAAAATAAAAGAGCCGCTGTGAATAAGAGAGGATAGCAAGATGATAACGCCCTATTTCCTGGAAAATTTCTGGGTAGGTTGTTTTTGCTGTGTTCTAATTTGGGTTTGCAGTTAAAAGACAACTATTCCGCTGTACTCCTCTGTCATTCTTTAAATTGGTATGATATAGTTGATTTCTGGGGCTATTCTTCACGTTTTGATTCGCACTGGACGTTGTAGGGATCATACCGGTAAAACATGATAGAGGCAAGCACGGTAGAGCCTACTGGCCTGTTGCCCCCCTCGCTTTTCTCGGAGAATACCGTCCAGCTAGACCGGGGATTGGGCCTTATTACACCCCATCTAACACAGCCAGCCAACTAGATTCCACCTCTGTTCAATGTGATTGGCTGTCGGTCAACGTCTTGGAATGTTTATGATCCTATTCTGGAACACTATTGGACGTCACGGCTGTCAATCATAAAGCTTTCCTCCTCGAGTTCTTCCGTAGTGAAGTAGGAACCGGAGGCCAGAATTTCTATTAAAGTTTTTACTGTGTAGCGTGATACAGTTTGAAGCAGAGTATATAAGCGCTATGTCCCGTCCTTTATCTTTCTTAGTATACATTTTTGGAGGGTTTTAAGGAAGAAAAATGAAGCTTATAATTTTATTAAAACACTTAAGTTAATTGTTCTGTGAAAACTTGTGTATTATTTGAGCTGTATTAAGTTTAAATCGTTTTCTTACTGCCGCTGTTATGTTGTCATGACAACAGAGTTGTAAAACTGGATATAACTTTACACAGAAAAGGTTAGTAAGTGACTTTATCACACTAAAATCGTTTTAACACATATTATTTACGTCTTGTAGCTATACTTCTGAAACAGTGAGCATTTTTGGAATGGCCCCATTGACTTCTATTACAAGTGCCCCGCAGTAACCCAGATTTATTTTTTTATTTTTTTTATTTTTTTTTAAGAAAAGGAGAGACAAGTTAATATTATGCCACAAATGCTGTCAATTGATCTTAACATGTATTAAACCTGGAGTGTTCTTTTAAGTAGGATGAAGGGGTGTGCGTGTTTAGGTATGAGGATGCAAGATGTGTCTATTATCTCTTACATTCCACAAAAAATCTATTTGAGGTTCAGGAAGTGTGTCACTTTAAAAATAATAACTGGTTCCCCTGGACATTTTAAAGTTATTAATCATTCTTATGATAATCAAAGCTACTGGTTACACAAGTGAAAGAAGAGGACTACGTGTTAAGGAGTAAGCATGCTGGAAGAAATCTCTCAGACAACTGAAGTATATGATCATGGTTACTATTAAATCAGCAATTTGCAGACTGAAGTGTTGAGCCAAGAAGAAAATGAGGAACTGGAAGCTGTCACTGTCAATACAGTTGATGAAGAAAGATGTGGGGTTGCAAAGCTGTTGAGTCTTTTCTCAATCAAGTCTTTGTGTTGTGGGCTTAGTGGAACAGAGATGCTATGATCAGCTGTGTGCTTGTAATGCAAGGCACAGACATACACACATATACCCCTTCACACACAGAGCCACACTCCTTCACTATCTTCCTGATCTAGAACCAATGGAACACACACCGCTACTGAGCATAGAATGGATTCATCCATGTAAGCTCTGTGCCATTTAGCAATTTTACTTTAATTTTGACTTCTTTAGAAGTTGTGCATGTATTAGAGGAGCAAGGAAATAGTTCTAACAAGAATTGAGTTCCTTTTGCCAAAATTGGAAGCTAGCGTAGAGCAATATTTACATTTCTAAAAGCCCTGGCCATCAATCTAATTTTGAATGATGATGTAATTGCACCTGAGTGAGCCCTGGTGCCTAGAGAGAGACATCTCAGAGTCAGAACACTCAAAGATCTTTAAAGGAGTTGAAAGCTGAAATTATCGATCTTTAGAAATGAAATCAGGGAAGGGCAGTCTGTCAAAATACTTCAGATATTTATCTGCCATGACATCATCTCTTTAAATATATCTTCTCTGCCCTTCAGCGCATGGGAGCTGCAGATGTGAGGTTCAGAAGCACAACTTACCCTAAACCTCCCACAACAAAGTAATGCTTGAGGAAACCTCTTTGTTTTGTTCCCCACAGACAAAAACATGTAACCACGTATTTCCTGATGTGTGCCGTGTACCATTCTAGCAAGTTTCGCTGATGCCTCACATTCTCCTCTGGTGGTTTTGTTGGTGAATGTTAAGACTCGTTACAGTCGGAAGATACCTGCCTACGGAAATGTGTCCTGTTGAGTCATACTGCAGATATTTCCTTTGAGTTTCTGTCCAGTTCTTAATGAGATCTCATGAAAATGTATGATTATTTTAGTCATTCGTAAAGTCTCAAATGTTCTTGTTGTCAGCTGGTTACAGAGCAAAATACAAAGTCTCAATCACTCAGTAAGGCCTCTTTTAGCCCAGGTATGAGTCTTTCAGTTTCTCGAACAGTCTTTCCAAAAAGTATTTGGACATTTCTTATTAAATAGCCTAAATTTGATAAATGTTCCAATTACAATAGTGACTATTAAGACTAGCCTAATAAAAGTTATTACATGTAATTTGATGGTGAACAGATGTTCTCGTGATGTCAGGAGGCAGACATCTTTTTGTTTGAAAAGTGTTGTACGAGCAGCTACATCATTTGTGTTCAAATTATGGGATAGTATTTTATCTGTTAGGTAAGATGGGGCTTTAAGATGTAATATGATTCTGAAAATTACTACAGAGGTCATTTTGGATTAGGGATGTTAAGGATTAATCGAAAATCGATTAACCGTTGTTAATTATTTGATTGATTAAGCTTATCGATCGTCGATTAATTAATTTCAGGACAAATGCACAGTAATCATGACAGCAGACGTTGATAAGGTGGTGTATACAGTCACCTGCTGCTAGAGGGCTTGCGCTTTGCAAATCACAGAAAAAGCCACAGCCACACAGATTAGAGATGAAGCGGCTCAATGTAAAAAATGTTGGAGTGTTTCTCTATAAATGAACATTAATCTTTTCTGCACACATCATGATAATGTGTTAAAGTACAAAATGAAAACAAGCACTGTTGATCTCCTCATTTCATCCCAAACTACAATTACGTCAGCGATCGCCGGGAAAGCACGAAGGTGCATTTGGCTGACATCACACTATCACCAGAGAAGCAGGAGCCTATGTTATGTACTGTGTTTACGCAGCGTGTTATGATTTGACTTAATTTCCAATAAAAAAATAAGTCTAAAAATCCGAAATATCCCACGATCCACAACGTGAAGTTTTAATGAACTCAAATATGTATAAAAATTATATATATTTCCCATATATAATTTCCAAATTCGAACTAAATATAGCCTAAATGTATTTAAATACACTGAACTGAGAATATTTTAAGAGGAAAATGCCAGTTCTTGCATTTCTTAAGTGTTTTAATTTAAATGATATTTAAACAGTAGGCTACATGCACATATTATTTGGAGTCCTCCACGAGCGTTTTGTGATATTACCGTTAACGATTAATTGATCATTAATTTCCACGACGATCAATTATGAAAATGTCTGAAAATTGACATTCCCTATTTTGGATTGCTTATTATGTATAATTTATTATAAATACAGAATGCAAAATCAGTTGTGTCTTACTCAGGGGTGTTTATAGCTTGTATGGTGCCTTGGGCGAAACCCGCTTAAACACGCCCCCAAAGTTGTTGACCAGGGGGGTGATATCTATGGGGGTGCCTCGTGCTGCCCCTATGCCTAAATCCGCTACTGGTCTTACTACATGATTTATGTAGATAGGTGCGGTTTTATTAATGAATAAAGATCAAAATATTTTAAAAGCATTTATACAGTTATCTTTTTTATTAAAGCTGGTGCCTCAATGCATGTTGAAATATTCAGCCATTGGAAATCTTTTAATTTTAATGCATTTGCATGTGGTACATTTCCATTGATATACAAAGCTGTGCGTCTGTAGGACAGATGTCCTGAGCATGGAGGCAAATCACCATTCTAAAACAGGGGAAGTTCAGAAGGTCATGTGAGCAACTCCTAGCTGTGGTAAAAGGGATTCAGTCGAACTTTGACACATTTGATGTCTAAACGTTTTTGCTGTGCTCATTGTTGATTTACCAGAGAGAAGTTTGCTCTCATAATGGCAGTGTGATTTTCAGTTACTTTGGTTCTGTTGGCTTTTGTTGATGCATTATTTAATGGGTATTTGACTGAATACCAAGCAGTTACATCTGTGTCATTTTGTGGGACATGCCAAAACTAATCTAAAATGATATAATTTGTGTATAATTATGCATGCAGTTTTTATGAGCTCACTTATTCATTCTTTTTTTTTTTTTTTTTTTGCAAAAAAAAGCTACAAGTTGATTCAAAATATGAATTAAAAAAGAATAATTATTAATGTAATTTTATAATAATTAATTTTACACTTATACAGTGTTTTTCTGACACTTTACTCAAAGCGCTTTACATAGAGAACAGGGGCCTCTCCTCAACCACAATCAGTATACATGATCCACCCGGATGATGTGATGACATCACCACACACCAGCTATTGGTGGAGAGGAAAGAGTAGAGTGAAAGAACCAATTCATGAATGGAGTTTATTAGAAGGCCACGATTAATAAGGGCCAATGGGGGTTACACCCCTACTCTTTATGAGAAGTTCCTCTATTTAACGTCTCATCCAAAGGATGATGCCTTTTTACAGTATAGTGTCCCCATCACTATACTGAGGAGGCATTAGGACTCACACAACCCACAGGTGAGCACCTCCTGCTTGAAATACATGTAAATTTAAACATAAATATAATAACCTAAAAATCATGTTTTAAAAGACAATGGACGTGTATTTGTCAGCTATTTGATTTGCTGCAAAGTGATCTTAATAATCTTCCATGGACATCACAGGAAATTCTTTAATGTGCAGAATTAAATTTATTTTAATCCGAAAGGATATTTTATCAGACTTTTATATTTGTTATATTGTTATTTCCTGCCCAAAAAATTAATTATTTGTGGATGTTGTTTGTGTATATGGGATTCAGCTTCCGGTTTGAGCGAATGCTGGCATGTTTGACTGCTGCTGTTCTCCAGACTTTGTTTTTAGTGTGGATTTTAAGTATATGCCCTTTTATTGGGATGACTGCTCATGCATAATAAGCTTCGATTTGCTTATGGATTGTGGACTGTTCTGCTGTTTGGGTTTGCTGTTGGACTGAACTGTTCTTCCATCAGTGCAAAGCCTCTACCAACCCACATTGGAGCCCTCGCTGCCCTGTTGCACTGCACTGAGTCCGGTAATTGATTGAACATTCCCTCACCCATCGCAGGCTGTTTGGGGAGATCAGTTATGAGCAACCCTTGGCAGGTTGCTTGGCTGCGCTGGAGTGTGTGGACTAAAGTGATCTGAATTTCGGGCTTGGAAGAAGCCCAGTAATGATGGATCATTTTTAGTGGCTCGCTCTGGCCTTTTGTATTTATTTACACTTTGGACATTTTTTTCCAACATGGTTGTCAATTATTCATTCCTAGATTTACACCATCTGAATTCCTCATATCGTCTCTCCACTGGAATCTACATTCAGTGTGCTGTCTTGGGAATTATATGCCGACCATAGTATGTTCAGCGAGGTTCGCGTCATCAGTCACATTAGCAGGTGTTGGTTTTCCCCTCCGGGAGTTCCAACATACTGGCAATGTGGTCTTCTTTTTGCCGTCCCTCTGCCCGAGGTTGCACCCAAATGACATGTCAATCCTGATAATCTCCATTCGCTGAAGCATTTTATTCCTAGCTCTACCATGGACTCAGAGCCTACTGCCATCAAGATGGCCCTAGTAAATGCAAGATCGTTATCGAACAAATATTTTGATCTAAATTACGTTTTTATGTCACACTCTTTGGAATTTTTATTTGTGACAGAGGCTTGGCTCATTCCTGGTGACTTCAGCTCTCTTGGTGAACTTTCTCCCCCGGACTGTGCGTTCTTTAGCTCTCCAAGGACCTCTGGACATGGAGGTGGTGTTAACCACCTTTAACAAGGACTTTATCCATCAATTTTCTGATTTTCTGTGAACAGTCTTGAAATTACTGATGTTGGTATTTCTGATCATTTTTCAGTTGTATTTGACTCTGTCTGCTCGCGGCTTATCCATACAAGTTTGCAGTCTTTAAAGTTCTGTCGGGGCATTCATTCCTCTCCTGGTAGTCAATTTGCAAACTACTATCAGGCCCATTTGTCAGACTCTTTTCTCTCTGGTTTGGAAACTGAGGAGCTGGTTGAATTTTTTAACAAATCATGTTCTTCTGCTTTAGACCTTGTTGCTCCTGTTAAGCCCAGGAGAGCTAAGAGTAAGAGTCCCTCTCAGCCTTGGTTAACTGATACCACCCGCTCTCTCAGACAAGAGTGCAGAAAGGCAGAGCGTAAGTGGAAGAAAGATAAACTCCAGGTCTCGTATGAAATGTTAAGGGCTTGTTTAACTATCAAAAATCAGTCAAATTGGCCAAATCTACTTTCCTCTCTAAATTAATCAATGAAAATGGAAATAGACCTAAAGTGCTTTTTAAGACTATTGATACTGTGTTACACCCTGTCTCAGTTGTCTGTCAGGATGTGTCTTCTGAGACCTGTGAAAAGTTTCTCACATTTTTTACTCATAAAATCCAAGAAATTAAGGCCTCTATTCAGCCCTCGAAATTACACTCACGACTGGTATTAAAACCTCTCGGCTCTCTAACTTGCTTTCAACAAGTCTCTTCAGCACATCTTATCGACTTAGTGTCAAAGATGAAATGTTCAAGTTGTAAGACTAATGCTCTGCCTCCATGTCTATTTAAAGATGTTTTTGGTACGGTGAGTTCTGATGTGACCACAGTTATTAACAGCTCACTAACAAATGGGGTAGTCCCAGCTAGTTTTAAACATGCAATCGTACAGCCTCTGCTCAAAAAGTCACATCTTGATCATACTGTATATTCCAGCTACAGGCCAATCTCCAAGTTGATATTCATTTCAAATTTTTGGAGAAGTTTGTTTATTTTCAGGTATGTGCATATTTGAATTCTTTTCATATTTATGACAAGTACCAGTCTGGTTTTAGAACACTACATAGTACTGAATCTACTAATGACATTTTGCTCTCACTTGACTCAGAATCATATGCTGTTTTGGTTTTATTGGATCTGAGTGCAGCATCTGACAATATTGATCATAAAATACTTTTCAATCTTTAGAGTGTATGGTTGGTATTCAGAGTTTGGCCTTGCAGTGGTTTGGTATATAGGTCATTTTTCCTCGACTACCGCCCCTTTATCTTGCGGTGTGCCCCAGGGTTCTATACGGGGACCATTATTGTTCACTCTCTAAATGCTTCCCTTGCGGACCATTTTTCAGAAATTCAATATCTCCTATCATTGCTTTGCTGACGACTCTCAAATTTATTTACCCATTAAGCCTGATAGCACTTGCTCCATTGAATCGATTTTGATATGTTTTGAAGAAATTAAAGGCTGGATGGCAAATAATTTCTTGCAGTAAATGAAAGCCAAAACAAAGTGATGATTTTTGGCCCTACCGGGACTTCCTCTGCCATTGAAGCCCAGCTATACACACAAGCATGTCAAAAATCTTGGGGTCATTTTTGACACATCATTGCTGTTTGACAAACAAATTAGTGGTTAGACAAAAGGAAGTTTCTTCCATTTAAGGTCTACTGCTAAATTGAAACATTTTCTGTCCAGTAAAGACCTAGAAACTTTGATCCGTGCGCTTATTACTTCACGGCTGGAATATTGTAACTCTTTTTATGTTGGTTTGCCTCAGTCTGCTCTCTCTCGTTTGCAGATGGTCCAAAATACCGCAGCTAGATTTTTAACAGGGACAAAAAACGGGATCACATTACCCCTGTACTGGCTTCGCTTCATTGGCTTCCTGTCAGGTATAGAATTAACTTTAAAATTCTGATCTGTGTGTACAGGGCCCTGTCTGGTCATGTTCCACAATATATTTGTGACCTTTTGCACCCATACTCGCCTCCTAGAACACTGAGTACTTGTAATCAACTTCTTCTATCAGTTCCCCGCTGCCGTTGTAAGTCGAAAGGAGATCAAGTTTTTTCTGTTGTTGCCCCCAAAATCTGGAACAGTCTTCCTTCTCGCATGAGGTCTGCCCCATCTCGATAAAATTTTAAATCTACCCTTAAATCTTATCTGTACTCGTTATCTTTTGATACCATTTAAGTGATGGTTTTTAAATGGTGCTTACTGATGTTTCCTTTTATGTGATTTTACTTTGTTTGATTGTTTTTATATGTTTGTGTATACTATTGCACCTTGGTGTGAAATTGTACAGCACTTTGGTTCAACTGTTGTTGTTTTTAAATGTGCCTTAGAAATAAAGATGACTTGACTTGAAAAAGATTATGATGAAGGGAGTCTAATAAAGACACTGTGCAATGTCTGTGTTTGAAAAAAGTAGCCTAAATCTTATGTATCACTTTGAGGGAAGTTAGTAGGACTGCTCTTTCCTGGTCTTCATCTCTTAGTCAAGAGACACGTAATGCATACTAATGTTAATACAAAACAAATCTCTGTGCTCTCTTGAACTGATTCAAGCAAGAAGCCAGACGATGTCAGCTATGCCAATTTTAACACATTGATTTGCATGCTTTGTAATGTTTATAAAACCTCAATGGGTTATGATAATCAGATGGCTGGGGAGTAAATCATGCATTAAACCATGTACTGTAGTTAAGCCCTAGCTGCTTTATCTCACCTGCAAGAATACATTTGAAAACATCTATTTAAAGGCATTTAGGGGAAAGATTATAGTATAAGGAACTTTTGTAGTGCTGCACTTTATGATGCTGTCTAAAGTTTGTTATGCAAACGGAGGGTAGAAAAAAACGAAGAGTTTTTATTTTTACATTTGCAAAAATAATCAAATAGAAGAATTTACTTACAATCCAGAATCCCTTTGCTTATGAACACGTGCTGGGGACCAAGAAATAAAAAATTGTAAAACTGAACAAAACTGATGGAGACTATATTTATGTAGGTGGAATATTTGCTTTTTCAAATACAACAGCCTTTCCAAGTAGGCATTCTTTGTAGGAGAATCCAAGAAAGGAGAAGATTGTATGTGTCTGTCTGTGTGCTCTGCTGGTTTGATTTTCATTGTAGGCCCAAAATGTCCTCAACTAGAGGTGGGAGAAAAAATCGATTCTCTGATGCATCGCGATTCTTTCTCCAACTATTTTGAATCGATTCGAAGAAATTCAGAATCAATTCTGAGTTCAATTTTAACCACGACAGTACAGTCATGTGTACGCCAGAGTCAGAGTGAGATGCTAGAAAAAAGTGGTCAAATGCACATATACTGAAGCCAAGCGCACACTAGAGAACTGATTGCTGACTGGATGTATCCCTGATTGTAAGTACGATCCCGAAATTCATTCACAAATTCAAGCACTTAGCAACGGATGAGTTCATTTGTGATAAGTCAATAACCAACATGAAAGAAGGGGCTCACACTCGTTATTGCACTGATTTGCACAGAAAGGGGGAAAAAACAGCTGAAAATAATTATGAGACAGCAGTTTGGGAGATGTAGGTGACGTTTTTATTTTCAAATTATTTTTTGTTTCCTGCTTCCCAATGCCTTTCTCTCCTCTTGCGCTTTTTATTTCTTTGGCTGTTGCTCATTGCCAGTCTCTCACTCGTCGGAACAGTGTGCAAATGAGATGCTTGATTGATTTTGTTAAACAGCAACCTCGCTATTTGTGTCCCTTTAATATCACCTGTGTGGTGTGGAAAGGAGAAGCTGACATCTGCACTCTCATAAAAGCCAATATCTCATGTAGCCATCCTGGACCAGCAACCTCTAGTTGTGGTTATAGTAGGGCTAGGGATCGATTAATTCTCAATCAACTAGTTCAAAGCCTCATAAATTGGCAAAATCATGTTTTGCTGTTAATCGAATAATTTCTGTGAGGGTTAGAGTGTAGCAATAATCATTAGCTTGGAATAAAAACTCAGGGGCCATTTACACAACAACGTTTTCAACTAAAAACTGAAACTTTTTATGCATTTTGGCTGTTCGTTTACACGAAAATGGGTTTCAAAGTGCACGTTTTTGAAAACAATGCCATTATCGTCTCCGTGTAAACATACAAAAACGAGAATTTGTGAAAACGATGACGTCATGCGCACGCGTATTACGTGTTATATAAAGAATAATGGATTGATAGGCATCAATTTGAGATGTATAATTATCAATATGAATACTGGTGTCTGTGCAAATAACAATAATCAACAATCTATTCATTTGGAGTGTTTTGTATGGAGTGTGAACATTGTACAGTAGGCAGAACCTGCAATTTGAAAATCTTGAAATGAATGTATGGATTCAGATGGGAATAATGTATTTGTATTTTAAATGTTATTTATTTACTTAATTTTATTTGATGTACCTTTACCCTGCAATTCATTCACCCACCGCTTATGTATATAGCCTATAGACAGAGATGTGATGCCATGTACAGTATTCAAAGATATGCTTAGAATATGAAAACATGAGGCAGTGAAAATGCATGTTAGATCCAGTGTCCGTCAGAAGATATCCATATATCAGAGTTCTGTCTGATATCCAAAACCAGTCAACATCAACAGCTTGTTATGTTAACTTACTCTCCTACCAGCCCAAGAGCCAGCAGGGGGAATACAGAAGAAGGCAGGAGACGAAGTGATGGTAAAAATGAGCAGAGTTTATTGAATAATCTTGAGAGTTCAGTCTATAGGCATGCGCGAGTACTTCAAAACTACAATGGCGAACTACAGGACTGTGTTTGTGCTGCTCAAGATTTTGAGTTATTGATGCTTCTCCAGCAAAGTAATTGTAGTAATATAGCAATCTCATCGTCCGTCCAGACAAAATTGCTTGATGCTTTCGCCATCTTCATTGTTTGTATTCACCGCTCTGTGGAAAAATGCTTATGTGCGCAGGCGCGTAGTGTTTCTTTACAAAGTGACATCGCCAACTACTGGCCTGGCATGCGTAATACAGCGTTTTTAGTCATTTTCGCGGATCCGTGTGAACGGAGATCATTTTGACAACGTTGTCGTCTGTACGCGAAACTTTTCAAAAAAGCAAAGGAAAAACCTTTCAGTTTTTAGTACATCGTTGTCGTGTAAACGTACCCTCAGTTTGTTTGTGAGACCAGTCTTCCTAGCTGCATGAACAAGCACATAAACACTCTCTGTTCCTTTATGCCTTGTCTTGTGGTGTTTGTTTTGGCTTAAATATGAATTCAGTTTGGTTTGACTCTTGATTCTGATTGTCAGTAAGTCAGTAAGCATTTTCTCACATTGAAATTATCAACTTCTGTCTATGTGCTACACTATGCATCACATTGTTCCTCACCGTATGGTCCATAGTAGATTGTTTACCTGAATTATGATTTGTAACACGTCACAGATACACACAGATTTGACACTCATTTCTTTAAAGAGCAAGTTTCAGTTTGTGTTTTAGTGTGTGATTGGATGTCAATGAGTGCTTTTGTTGCATTTCACACCTTTTTTGCTGTCTCACCTTCAATCCACATTCACTGTTATTATAGCACTTCCTCTTCTTTAGCTGTGCTTCACTCTACTGAGCATGATCTTCATCTCAGCTGTCCATTTATCCATTTATTCACCTGAGGAAAATACATCACAGGGTGTATTCATGCATGTATTAAACACTAATGTCAGGTGCAGAGACTCTGCATAAGATATAAAAAGACATAAATAAAAGGATGCAACTGAACTAAAGCAAAGTGTTTTTCTACTGAATTACAAGTTTTAGACTGATAACAGTTTGTCACTGGTCATGTGT
This sequence comes from Myxocyprinus asiaticus, assembly GCF_019703515.2. Classification (NCBI taxonomy): domain Eukaryota; kingdom Metazoa; phylum Chordata; class Actinopteri; order Cypriniformes; family Catostomidae; genus Myxocyprinus; species Myxocyprinus asiaticus. The sequence goes on from NC_059347.1 coordinate 35,023,491, forward strand.
TGTAAAGGTTAGGCACATCAACCAATCATAGAACAAACAAGCATGCATTGTGCTGGTATGCAAGGTGGAGACGCCCAAAGCAGTTTCCTGAGTTTGTTGTTAGTTCTCTATTTGTCTTTATTTTATTATTTTTTTTATATATCATTGAATTCCCTGGCCACTTCTGTAGAACATTGCCCTCCTGTGCTGTCCAATTTTTAACACATAGAGAGTGATCCGTAATAACACAATCACACATAAATCTTGGTTGTCTATGATCTACCAGAAACACACATACACACTGCATGATATTTGCTATGTCCACAAAAGCTGATGTGAAAGTCTCAGAAAAACAGTAAAAACCTGACAACAGAGCTTCATAGCTAAAAATAGGCTATTTTTTATTTATTAAGTGTGGTTAATTCCTTTTAAGTAGGTAGTGCTCACACCAATCTAACATTGGTTTTTGAGAAATGCTAATAAAATAGCCTACAGTTTTGCTTATTTTTGAGTCATTAATTTGATGAACCTTGTATTAAAAGTAATTTATTTGCTTGGGTAAAAAAATGTATTATGTCTTGTGTTTTTATACATTGGTATAGATGTCAGATGTATTTATAGTCACTCAGGGCAGATATGCTTAGCAGGGACTAAAAACAAAATTTAATTTCGGTTCATTGTGAGTAAAAACTGTATTTGTTTTGTTCCGGTTCAGAAGTTCTGCAGCCTCCTTTCCAAATGGTTACCGTTAGAACAAAATAAAAGAACGGTTAATAACGTTAGTTTTAAAAGGACAGTACTCTGTGCTAAGGTGTGGGTGAAATACAAATTACAGTGTTGCCAGATCTCGAAAGAGAAACAAGTGACCTGGTCTGGAAAAACAAGCCCAAAATAAGCCACTTGCCTCAGAAAAATAAGCGAAAATAAGCAATTTTTTCCCCCTGTGTGGTGGATTTATCCAATTAGAAATCACAACAAGCAGTTAATTAACAGTTAAGTATAATTTTATTTACAGATCTGCTTCTCAGTCAAAATCTGGCAGCATCAAATCATATGCATCATATCTAACAATAATTCAGTGAAGACTTGGAAACAACTGAGAAATGTACTTTTTGACTCTAATATTGTTCTTCTTGCGTCTGGATTAGCCATGCATGTATATGTAGTAATTATACATATTTGTTTAAAAGGTCTTCATTCACAGAATGTGACATCCTCAACAGGCAGTTAGGCAAAGAAATGTGTGATGCAGCAGTTTCCTTCAGGATCGAAGAACATGTTTAATTTTTTCAGGCAACATAAAGTGGTGTAGTTCCAAAAATGTACATTGATAAACCCTTTGGCCTTTAGTTTCATGAAAACAAAATTAACCAATATAACTGGTTACCAGCATTTAAAAATAACGTTTTCACTCCAGAACAATTGAAAATCACTTTGTTCCAGTTTTTGGATACGTTCATTTTGTTCATTTTCGTTCCTTGAACCGTTTTTAGTCCCTGATGCTTAGTAAACACACAGTTGAATAGGAAGAGACAGAAAATAAAGATCTGATTTTAGAGTTGCTTGTTGTTACCACAGCTGGTTAAAAGCAGTCAGCAAAAAGTTTAATCTTAATGGCATCCATTTATGCTGCACCAAGGAGCATGAGGGTGTTTGTGATGTCTGTGTTTCTGCAGGCTCTTCTTTCTCTAGCTCCATCTTGATCTGTATCTAAATATGCATGCCTAACAAAATATTTGGATACTTTTGTAAAAACTACACTGATATTAGTAGCTTTTTTTAAAATATAGAGTTTCTGTATATTCAGAAATGGATTTGGCTTCGCTTCAAATCTGAATAATGCATTAGTTTACCGCTTGCATTTTTAAGAAGCTGATATTGGACACTGGTTACCATTGTGGTTACTATGGAACCCTTTACACACAGTTCAGATCAAGCTTAAAGCACTGACTTACTCTACTTCAAACTGGCAAAAAAACAAGGAAATTATGTCACGAATGAACATGGTAGACCAGTCTGCCTTAAGGAGTCAGCTTGTTGCCATTCAGGCCATGACAGCATTGATTGTTGGAAAACCTAAAACGGTACGCTGGCACCAGTGCTGGTTTGCAGTTTTGTGGCTCTGTTTCTTTGCTTTGTGTTTTTAGCATTTGTTAGAGAAGAAATCTGGGGATGCTTTGTTTCTCAAGTGCAAAATTGTTTTGATTCATTTAATTCTTTTTTTTCTTTCCTTTTTGGCAGGGCGAAAAAAACAATGGATTTGATGTACTGTACCATAACATGAAACATGGCCAGATATCCAGCAAGGAGCTAGCAGACTTCATCAGAGAAAGGTAATACTGTGTTTTTTCTTAACTATGTAAACTATTTTGGCGAGTGCTCATTTATTAAGAGAGAGCTCTAATGTTATTCTTTATTCATAACAGCCTTTACACACACACACACAGGTGGTCATCTTTTAAAAAAACAATAGATGTAAATTAACTGTTGTTTGGGTTTTTGGTTTGTAGTCCATAATAAAGCAAATTATGGTGGCTTGACAAAGCCATTCAGTTAAGCACAAGGTTTCACAAATGGTTAATCAGTTTTTCATCAGGAATCGGAAAGCAGGAACAGGGCCCTACGCAGAGTTCCGTGATCGTCGTGTGTGTGTGTGTGTGTGTGTGTGTGTGTGTGGTCGTGGTGGGGTAGTCTGTGTTCCGCGACTGCTATCTGGTCCTTGAATAACAAATAATGTCCAAGGAAGGGCAGCCGGTGGAGCTTCTGGTGCCCCCCAGGGAAAGATAGTGCCCCTCTAGGGAGTTGGTGCCATACGCAGACTGCGTAATATGCATATAGGGAGCAGCGGGAATTAAGAATGTTTATTGCAAAGGAATTTCCACAAACAGTACTCAAAATAGCAGCAAATGAAGTACACAGTGAGCTATGAGCCTAATACAGACAGTAGATCTTCAAATGATAAGATCTCACATTAAAGTCAAACAAAAATAACCAAACCAACTGTCACTGCCTTTAAATGTGCTCTGCCCAGGCCGGTTCACATTTCCGTGAGGCAGCGAACTCAAGTATTATCATGTGCATGGAGTTACACTGTTTCAGTCAAATCAGCCTGATTTCATTAATATACGTAGCTATTTGTACTTTAATATTTGTAACATTTATACGTATGTGTGTATGTTTGGATAGACACTAAAACATACAATATGGACGTTTGAAAGCATCTAAAATGTAAATGTGTTTACGTATTTACAGCTTTAGAAACGTAAAATATTGATGAATCCATTACAAATATATTTAAATACACGAATCGATTATAAATATATTTGTACATTTGTACTGTTTTATAGATATTTTAGATCCCTTAACCCTACCCCAACCTCTAAACATAATCACGTTTCAACAATTTAAAAGTGTGTAACAAGTAGATTAATGTACAGTAGCAATAATTTTTTTCAATTAATTCAGTATATTAATTTATATATATTTTACAGCCGCTAATCCCACACCTACTCCTAAACCTAACCATAACAATTTATAAAGCATATAAAACATTTAACAGGCAGATAAATTTAATCACAAAATTTTATTCAGAAAAATGGCAAAATTCAGTGCAAAAGTAGTCCAAAGGGTGAAGCGCTGCATCTAGTGTGCTCCCTGACGGCATACAATAGCATTGTGTGAGGTAGAGAGTGAAATTTACAGTAAATGATTAATCACTGTAAATCTTCTCCTGATGCACCCCATACGGCACTGTTATACCTCATTCAAACATATACATAGCAGAATATGGCATGTCGCAAACGGTCACGAGACACTTGAGAGCCAGTGAGCATTCGACATCATTGCCGTAAAACTGCTGGTCGTAGTGCTTGAGGCGGCAATTTTTGAACTTTGAAAACTAAACCAACCAATGCGGGTTGATGGTTACGGCGGGCGCTGTGGCAGATGGAGACAGAAATCGTTGAATTAAAGGCTTGAATTTGGGTCTGTTCTTCACAGAAAGCAGTCTGAAGATTTGTATTATAGCTAACAAATATATGGATTCATTTTATTATTGTTTTATGGTGCTTTTTGTGGTTGATTTTGTTTTTTGGCATATTCTGAAAACTCCTTTTGTGTCTCATGGTAAACAGAAATAAAATTAAATGCTTAACGAATGATTAAACGATTACTGATTTTTTTATTCATTTTAACATTTTAAAGTTTAGTCTTGTTAAAGTGATATACAGTGATGTGAAAAAGTATCAGTATCCTGATTTCTTCTGTTTTTGTGTATATCATACTAAATTGTTTCAAAAATTCAAACTGTCGATCATGAGATATTGTAAGTCAGTGGGTGGTGACTGGGTGGTCTAGTGGTAACTAATTCCCCCCGTGCATAAGAGGCTTAAGGTTCTAATCCTCCCATAGGCAATTTTATATTTTAGTTAACAAAGATGGCATCCGCACCTCAGTGGATGTATATCTGCAGAGGGGACACATTTATTTGCATTTTTCTATGGTATTCGACTGAAAAAGAGCACAAACTGTGGAACTCGCAGCAACGAGGAACGCTCGCCGCCCAATCTGGATTCCTCAAGTACATCACTACGGCACATATGTTGCTATCTTCTTAATACTGTATAATTAACACTTATGTTGTTTAAAATTAAAAGCAGTTCATGAGCATGTCGTTGTTATTTTGCTAGCCATCTTGAACTGATCTTTAACTTTGTGTTCTGTGTGTTCTTTTGATAAACATCATTAATTGATGAACGTAGTTACACATACTTAGACTATACATAACAGACTGCGCATGTACGAGAAGTTGACAAAAGAGGGATCCTTCTAGACACGACCAAGGTCAACGGATGTAGAAAGGAAGTCGTGCCTTACAGTTAAAAGAGCCAATCACCTTTTAGATACAGACATCACCTTTCAATTAACTCTAGAACGTGCATGCGCATTTGCTATACATGCTGTTTTTTTTTATTTGCGTAATACGAGGTAAAGAATTACAATTTATGATTTCAGTATTGTCAGATTTTATTGCTGATTTTAAATATGTTCTTTGATTGTAATCTTGGCCAACCGTTTTTGAGATTTTGGTCTTTCTCCATTCAAGTAGATAGGAGCTGCACTGGCATGTCTGGAAATTGCCTCCCGAGTGCATTCCAAAGATGGCCGACAGTGGACTGACTAGTTAGAAAGACTTTGAACTGTCTGAACTTATGAATGACAGTGCAATTTTGCAACCGTCACCCCGCCTGGCTGAATCATATCACCCATGTATCTTTAGGACTAGAAGTTTTACTCTCGAGTAATGTGGTGTTTTTTTTAGATGCCAATGGTATTTTGAGTTATTCATATTTTCTTGTTCATCGGTGATAGATTTTGTGAGACATTTGCTTTAAAAAAAAAAGTAAATAAATGAAAGAAAATAAAATATAAAATAAAAATATATTCACTAAGCCACAAATGGAGCGTATCTGTCTCCCCCTTCTGGACGCAGTGTGACGTTTTCTTTATGATATCTTCCTGTTTTAATTAATTTATGTTGATGTAATTGTGCATCCTACAGTATTTTAAACAATATCATAACATGAAACATTTTAAACCAGCATTTCCAACAAAGCACAACTTATTTTGGAAACTATGTTTTGTATGTGACTTTGTAAATGTTTGTGAGAGCAAAAACATTCTGTAGGTTTAATAAAAGCAATAAAGTGTTTTTTGGAAGATTTACAGTTGTGCTCAAAAGTTTGCATACCCTTGGAGAATTGGTAATATATGTACCAATTTTAAAGAAAACATGAATGAGCAGGCAAAACACATTTATTTTATTTCTTATGGGATTCATATTCAACTGTAGGTTATAACAGAATGGCACAATCATAAAACAAAACATGGCAACAAAGAAAAAAAATGAAATGACCCCTGTTCAAAAGTCTGCATACCCTTAGTTCTTAATACTGTGTATTGCCCCCTTTAGCATCAATGACAGCGTGCAGTCTTTTGTAATAGTTGTCTATGAGGCCCCAAATTCTTGCAGGTGGTATAGCTGCCCTTTCGCCTTGGCAAAATGCCTCCAGGTCATGCAAAGTCTTTGGTCATCTTGCATGAACCGCACGTTTGAGATCTCCCCAGAGTGGCTCGATGATATTAAGGTCAGGAGACTGTGATGGCCACTCCAGAACCTTCACCTTTTTCTGCTGTAACCACTGGAGGGTCAACTTGGCCTTGTGCTTAGGGTCATTGTCGTGCTGGAAAGTCCAAGAGTGTCCCATGCGCAGCTTTCGTGCAGAAGAATGCAAATTGTCTGCCAGTATTTTCTGATAACATGCTGCATTCATCTTGCCATCAATTTTCACAAGATTCCCCATGCCTTTAGAGCTCACACACCCCCAAAACATCAGTGAGCCACCACCATGCTTCACAGTGGGGATGGTATTCTTTTCACTATAGGCCTTGTTGACCCCTCTCCAAACATAGCGCTTATGGTTGTGACCATAAAGCTCTATTTTGGTCTCGTCACTCCAAAGGTGTGTCAAGGTGTTGTCGGGCATATTGTAACCGGGCTTTTTTGTGGCATTGGCGCAGTAAAGGCTTCTTTCTGGCAATTTTCCAGAGCAGCTTGTATTTCTCCTGAGGTTACCTGTGGGTTTTTCTTTGTATCCAGAACAATTCTTCTGGCAGTTGTGGCTGAAATCTTTCTTGGTCTACCTGACCTTGGCTTGGTATCAAGAGATCCCCAAATTTTCCACTTCTTAATAAGTGATTGAACAGTACTGACTGGCATTTTCAAGGCTTTGGATATCTTTTTATATCCTTTTCCATCTTTATAAAGTTCCATTACCTTGTTACGCAGGTCTTTTGACAGTTCTTTTCTGCTCCCCATGACTCAGTATCTAGCCTGCTCAGTGCATCCACATGAGAGCTAACAAATTCACTGACTATTTATACACAGACACTAATTGCAATTTAAAAAGCCACAGGTGTGGGAAATTAACTTTTAATTACCATTTAAACCTGTGTGTGTCACCTTCTATGTCTGTAACAAGGCCAAACATTCAAGGGTTTGTAAACTTTTGATCAGGGCCATTTGGGTGATTTCTGTTATCATTATGATTTAAAAAGGAGCCAAACAACTATGTGATAATAAATGGCTTCATATGATCACTATCCTTAAAAGACAGTGTTATTGCATGATCAGTCATATTTTCAAAATCAATGCCAAAATTTCACAATTTCTGCCAGGGTATGCAAACTTTTGAGCACAACCGTATGTGTAAGAATAAGCAGGAATTTCTGATATTTCATTATTAATGTTTGATTGATTATTGACACCCAATCTTTTCTCAGAGCCACCATAGAGGAGGCATATTCAAGATCAATGACCAAACTAGCCAAGACTGCCAGCAACTTTTCTCAGCTAGGGTAAGTGTTTGTGTTTGTGTCTGTCTGTCTGTCTGTCTGTGTGTCTATCTGTGTGTCTGTGGGTTTACATGCCCAGTGGATTCATTATTGACCTTTAATAATAATGTATTTATAATGATCTGGAAAATCCACATATTTCAACTTCTCTCAAACTACATCCATGAGTAACAGTACCATCAAAATTAAAGTTTAGTATAAACAATAAAAAAGCAGTTGTTCCTTATGCACTTTTGAACATAATTTACCATTTTTGAAGATTTTGTTCTATATAAATGTTATTATGGCCAACTTGCCTTGCTTTCACTGTTAATGCAAGACATATTGCCACTGCCATTCAGGAAAAACTTCATAAGATACTTCAAAAAAATCTGCCGTAAGAAAGCAATTAACTCATTGTTATCATTATTAATGGTCTAAGAATAGCCAAAGTTTGTATAATAAAAATAAAATGAAAAAATGTTAGGTGCTTTTGTGTGAAATAAAAGTACAGTGCTGTGGAAAAGTATTTGCCCCCATCCTGATTTCTTCTGTTTTTGTGTATATCTCATACTAAATTGTTTCGAAAAATCAAACATAAAACTGAGTAAACACAAAATACAGTTTTTAAATGATAATGTTATTTATTAAAGCAAAAAAGTAGTCCAGTACCAACTGGGCCTGTGTGAAAAAGTATTTGCCCCCTTAGTTACTAAATCCCCAAATCTATGAAACTGCATTCATAATGGGGTTCAGCTGGACTAGTCACACCCAGGCCCGATTACTGCCAGCCCTGTTCAATCAAATCAACACCAAAATATAACTTTTTCAGCAGCATGAAGTTGGCTAAAAGGTCTCATCCAGTAGCACACTATGCCAAGGTTGAAAGAAATTCCAGAAATGATGAGGAAAAAGGTGATTGAAAAACTTCAGTCTGGGAAGGGTTACAAAGCTATTTCAAAGGCTCTGGGACTCCAAAGAACCACAGTGAGAGTCATTGGCTGCATCCGAAACCAAAGGTAGCTGTCTTGTTGCTTCGCTGCCCTATCAGTCAGTGACTCAACAGACAGTGTTCATGTACCAAGGTGCCTCCAGAAACTGGTTTCAGACAGACTATTGAGGCAGCATAAAGTCACATCATTGCTAGGATACCAGCAACTGATTATCACCATCTGGTGTCCACTAAAGGTAACGTGTCAACTTCATTGTGGTTCTTTTGTACTGAATGGTCTAAAAATCTAGAACAAAATCAGGAGAGTTTTGGTGATAACCAAGTGTATATTTAATAACTACAATACTACTTTCTCACTAGAAATGAATCAAATGTTGGAAAAAGTGAATAAAAACATACATTTAAACACAAATTGGCTGTCAAGTGCCTCTTCGGCTGCCTTTTTTTTTTTTTCTTTAGCTCAACCGCTGTGGATCTGCGTGCACAGGATTGGGGGATTTCATAGGCAGCGAAGGATACATCTATGCTGCCTTCAAAAATCGATCAGATGAAAGTATCTCAGTAGACAGGATGTGACATAAACATTAGATTCGGACATGCCTTGATCCCTTCCTACCTTCGTATACAGCCTCCGGAGGCAGCATTTTCCTGGCTTCAGACACAACCATAATCTTCAAATGGAGAAAACTTGGCACAGTTTTGAATCTTCCCAGAAGTGTCCAACCTTCCAAAATTCCTCCAAGAGCACAGCGATGACTCATCCAGGAAGTCACAAAAAAGCCAAGGACAACATCCAAGGAACTGTAGGCCTCTTTCACATCAATAAAGGTCACTGTTCATGACTTCACTATCACACTGGCCAAAAATGCCAACCATGGAAGAGTGGCGAGGCGAAGAACACTGCTAACCCAGAAGAACGTTAAGGCTCGTCTGAATTTTGCCAAAACACACCTTGATGATCGTCAAACCTTTTGGGAGAACATTCTGTGGACTGAGGAGTCAAAAGTGGAACTGTTTGGAAGACAGGGGTCCCGTTACATCTGGCATAAATCAAACACAGAATTCCACAAAAAGAACATCATACCTACGGTCAAGCATGGTGGTGGTAGTGTGATGGTGTGGGGGTGCTTTGTTGCTACAGGGCCAGGGCGACTTGCAATAATTGAGGGAAACATGAATTCTGCTCTCTACCAGTAAATCCTAAAGGAGAACAGCCGGTCATCAGTCTGTGAGTTGAAGCTCAACTGGATTATGCAGCAAGACAATGATCCAAAGCATAGGAGTAAGTCCACATCTTAATGGCTCTAAAGAAGCAAAATTAAAGTTTTGGAGTGGCCTAGTCAAAGTCCTGACTTGAACCCGATTGAGATGCTGTGGAAGGACCTTAAACGGGCAGCTCATGCTCAAAAACCCTCCAGTGTAGCTGAACTAAAGGAGTTCTGCCAAGAAGAGTGGGCCAGAATTCCACCACAGCATTGTGAAAGACTGATCTCCAGTTATCAGAAGCATTTGGTTGCAGTTGTTGGTGCTAAAGGAGGCACAACCAGCTATTTAGTTTAAGGGAGCAGTTCGTTTTTCACATGGGTGATATAGGTGTTGGATAACTTTTTTGCTTCAATAAAATTTTTATATATATATATATATATATATATATATATATATATATATATATATATATATATATATATATATATTTGAAAACTGTTTTGTGTTTGCCTTTGTTTTATGTTATATCTCATCTGAAGATTTAAAACAATGTAGTATGAAACAAATACACAAAAATAGAAGAAATCAGGCAGGGGGCAGATACTTTTTCACAGCACTGTATGCTTTTCATTGGTATACAGTGCTTCATTCCACTAAACATGATTTCCACACCCTCATCTATTATATTGTCATTACAGACATTATAGTGTCATTAAACCTTTTGTATTTGCTAGTACAGAGCCATGTAAAACACACAGGAGCAGAGGATAAATTTGATATTGAGAGAATAAACAGACCACGGTGTTAAATCACAAATCATGTTTAACACATTTTCCATTTTATGTGTGCTACAAGCGAGGAGCATTATGTCTTGAGAAGAAAATGAAATGGCCATTTGTTCCACAGGACGTTTGCACCAATGTGGGATGTGTTTAAACAGTCCACGGAGAAACTGGCAGCGTGTCACATGGAGCTGGTCCGCAAGCTGCAAGAGCTCATCAAGGAAGTCCAGAAATATGTGGAGGAACAAGCCAAAAATCATAAGAAGGTATGGAGGCTGCCATTATCTTTGGTTTTTGATTAATATCCATGTTAGTTTGCTCATGGCATGCCACATATCAAAGTATGAACCCAATTATTCATATTTTCAACTAATTGAGTCAATCTGCAGTATGGTATTTCTTATTTCTTAAAAAAATACCAAAAATACCAAAAAGGGCTCTGGTATGTAAGTACTCTAAGCTAAAACTTTAAAGGCACCCGTTTTCCTTTGATTACAGCGCTTTTAAAAACAATGGAAGGACTATCATATAAAACGGGGAATAAAAGTATTTGGACTGAAATAAATTTTGTAAATCCCCACTGTATTAGCATTTTTGCATATTATGCTCTTTTTAAGTTATACTTTTTGATTTAGTTATAGTTTTAGATTTATTGTTTTCATTTGAAGGAAAGAATGGGCTTTCTTTTATCAGTTGAGAATTGTTCACACAAAGCGTTTGTTTTTATAAATGAGATCACTGAATCACTTGTTATTCTTTTATTTCTTCCTCATTTAGATGTTTTTTTTTTTGCTTATCTCTTCTTATTCTTTTAAATGAGCTCACTGATGTCATGGATTGAATCTCAGTGAAGCAAGCTGACTCAAAATACACTTCTGTGAAAAGGCTCTGACTCATCTGATTCAGTTGTTTGTCTGCTCTTTCTGCCCAGTATAAGGGGAAAGTGGGCGGGCTGACTCTGCAATGTTTTTTTTTAATGGAAAGAGAACCCAAGTCTCTGGAGTGACCGTGTTTTTGTGCATGTGCAGAGAAACAGTGTTTGGTCTTACAATTACACTAGCTGCTCATATTAAATGCACATGATGACTTCAGCAAATTCCTGTAATTAAACTTAAACATTTTTGATTGTCTTCGGTTTGTGTCTTCAGAGTTTCTCATGTTTTTTTATTTTTTATTTTGCTGTTTGAACGTATGCACACTTCACTGATTCAGTTAGGTTTGTGGTCATGATCTGGGAGTTTTAAGTATTTAGGTTTAAGTATTAATGCGTACATTTCACAGAAACACATATGGGTCATATTTCACCCTAAAAAAATCAAATAAAGCTGTGACATCATGCTAACATGTCTTGATGATTCATTGTCTATTCTCTGTGAGGTCATCTTATTTGTTTGAAATCTAACTGAAACATGTTCTGTTACCAGGATGTATTATTATTTTATTTGTACTGTAAGCACAGCAGGTTTTTTATTAATGAACAAGCAAATGTGAATGCATGACTTTTGAGTAAAATTTTAACTAGCAAATAATACATATTTTTTTCTGGTTTCTGTGGCTTGCAGACAAAGGAGGAGGTTGCATCCACACTGGAGGCTGTACAGAATATCCAGAGTGTGTCACAGGCCTTACAGAAAAGCAAAGAGAACTACACCAACAAGTCCCTAGAGCAAGAGCGCATGCGTAAAGAAGGAGCCGCCCAAAGAGACCTGGACAAGGTGCACGCGTAGACACATACATGCATGACTGGTTGCCTAATGGTTTATAAACAGAGTACTACAGACTACTCACTTTACTTCTACAAAAGTTGCAGAATCAATCCCTGTAGGAATCCCTCACCGATCATATTTGTGCCTTAGACCAGTGGTTCTCAACCAGGGGGCCCAGGACCCACTTGGGGCCCTCAGCAAACTTCCAAGGGGGTCTCAAGATGTCTTCAAATTTTTTAAAATAAGTTATATTGAAATATGATAACTTACTTTAAATGCTGCAATTTGTTAAAATCATGATATAGGTCTACAACATGTAAACTGACAGTTCCTGAAACATCTGGAATCACAAAATTAATCATGATAAGTATTTTAATCTATTGACACTTTTAGATTCTGGGGCTTTAAAAATTGTCTTGGACAATGGGGGGTCTCAGAATCAAAAAAGTTGAGAATCACTGCCCTAGACTAAAGTCAAGCACATTATATGACTTCCAGTCGGCGCCTTGCGCACACTTTTGTTTTCAGTTGTGTTGGTGCGCACACTAAACGACTGATCGCAAACTCTGTGTATCAACTACACAACCATTCTTCCCCGACTGAAGCTACAATCACGAAATTATTTTACAACCTCACGCACATAGCAGGGGGAGAGTTCATTTGTGATAACATGTCAAACAACATGTAAAAAGGGCTTTTGCGCATTATTGCACTGATTTGCACAGAACAGAAAAAACAAACAGCTGGAAATATATTGATCACACAGCGGTTCAGGAGATGTAGGCCTCTTTCACATCAATAAAGGTCACTGTTCATGACTTCACTATCACACTGGCCAAAAATGCCAACCATGGAAGAGTGGCGAGGCGAAGAACACTGCTAACCCAGAAGAACGTTAAGGCTCGTCTGAATTTTGCCAAAACACACCTTGATGATCGTCAAACCTTTTGGGAGAACATTCTGTGGACTGAGGAGTCAAAAGTGGAACTGTTTGGAAGACAGGGGTCCCGTTACATCTGGCATAAATCAAACACAGAATTCCACAAAAAGAACATCATACCTACGGTCAAGCATGGTGGTGGTAGTGTGATGGTGTGGGGGTGCTTTGTTGCTACAGGGCCAGGGCGACTTGCAATAATTGAGGGAAACATGAATTCTGCTCTCTACCAGTAAATCCTAAAGGAGAACAGCCGGTCATCAGTCTGTGAGTTGAAGCTCAACTGGATTATGCAGCAAGACAATGATCCAAAGCATAGGAGTAAGTCCACATCTTAATGGCTCTAAAGAAGCAAAATTAAAGTTTTGGAGTGGCCTAGTCAAAGTCCTGACTTGAACCCGATTGAGATGCTGTGGAAGGACCTTAAACGGGCAGCTCATGCTCAAAAACCCTCCAGTGTAGCTGAACTAAAGGAGTTCTGCCAAGAAACACTGATTTGCACAGAACAGAAAAAACAAACAGCTGGAAATATATTGATCACACAGCGGTTCAGGAGATGTGGGAAATGTTTTATTTTACACTCTAATTATTGTTTTGCTCCTGCTTACAAAAGCTTTAGCACCGAGTTCTAATGGAACAATATCTGAAATTAAAGTATTGTTGACGATAGTGAATTTCTTTTTGAATGGACGATTTAACAGATTCTTTACAAAGTAAAATTCAAAGTGTCAACGCACCCTCAACAATGTCTACACCTGCAAATTTCCCTGTATCCTGTCTGAAAGAGCATTTTGTATTGTGTTTTTGTAGGCTGGATTGAAGGTCAAAAAAGCCACTGAGACCTACAAATCATATGTGGAGAAATATGCCACTGCGAAGACAGAATTTGAGCAAAGGATGACCGAAACTGCACAGGTAAGATTGTGTGTTAGCATTCATGACACGTATGTCTTGAAGTTGTTGGTTTTGGATCATTTTTGGGTTTAAAATTAGACCGCTTGATTTGTGTAATTAATATTAAATTCAGACACTGACACACACTTTTATATTAGCATCCCTCTCACCCATTCCAACATGTACACACTAACAATACCAAACCAGAGCCACTAAATGCTCAAACACACTCAGCTCGAATGCAACTCTATTGATGCTTCTTTACTTGAGCCATAGACACACATGCACAAACTCGTTTTTTCCCTGTGGTCACAGGTGCTCTTCCTTATGCTGTCATTATCTTGTTTTCACTCATTTCCTCATATTTTTCTTCAGGCATATAAATCTTCTAAAACACAACTGTCAGTCTGTGAGAAGCATAAAATGTAGATCAGGCATGCAGCCATGCACAGACTCACATGCATATTCAATATCACTGTGTTTGTGTGTATTATGAGTTTCTTAACTGCCCAGATCACCCAAAAAGAATTGTGCCAAAAACAGAAGGAGTCTGATGTAGACATACACATACACACGCACACACAAACAGAACTGTTGTGGAAAAAGATGCTGTATCATTTCAAACATCTGCTTCCTTCTGATGCATTTTTTGAATAATGTTTTTTTTTCCAGATTTGACTAAAAGTAGTCTCCAATACTATTTGGTATTAAACTACTTTTGCACTGTTTCAGAAAGGTAAGTAATTTTAAGGTTGTGTATGTGTTTACAGAAATTCCAGGGCGTCGAAGAGGAACATATCCTGCGTATGCAGGAGATTATCCATTCATACTCTCAGTCTGTTGAAGAGACACACATACAGATCGGAGAGGTGAGCGCATGTGTGCACACACACACAAACACATACACACAACACATTACTATACACTTTACTACTGCTGGCAGTGATATTTTAAGATGATGTTTCAACTTTTCATTTGCATTAATATCATCCACAAGAGAATGATCGTTCATTTTGTCATGTACATAATATACATAAGTAATTAAAAACTAGACAAAACTATTGTTGCTAAGAAGCAACTGAGAAAATGCTGAGTATCATTGTTTTCAGAGATACTAATATCCAGTGAGGTTATCTGGACTGTACAGTTGCCTGAAAATCAGTGATTCTAAGCACATGAGATCTGGTTGCTGTATCATCTTTTAGCTCTAGAGGGCGCCAGAGACCCTCACATATACAGAGGAAATCAAACAAACACATTTCAGTGTCATTTCATGTGGCTAATTAAATGAGTGCCAAAGGGTATCCGATCAATTCTTCCTTTTCAATCATCAGTCTAAATCAGGGGCAACAGAACTAATTTATAACATATGCACACCCTGTTATTAATTGAAAGATACTTCCGTGCAGGCAAATGTAACAGTGGGCCTTACGCACACAATATCTCACAGCAAAAAGATCTCTGCTCGGCATTTTACTGGTTATTGACCACAGAACTATTGCATGCTCTGGTCTGGGCTTCCTCCTTATAACCTAACCGCACGCACACACTCTTGTGTTCTGCTTGTGCCTGAAGGACATAATATTTGAATTTCTAGAAAATATTTCTGTGGTTATTATGTTTATGCTGTTTCTGTGTGCATGTGCAGTATGCAAAATGAGCATTTAGATTGTCGCCACAACCCTTCCTCTCCAGCAAGCAGGAGGCATAAAGATCCGTACTTTCTCAGAGTGCAAGTGACGTGGCACCTGATTGTGTATGGGATTCTGCTACACAGCCAGCATCATGAATATCTGGGCAGGTCGGAGATGAAGTCCGATGCTTAGTTCAAACATACTCTTAACCGCAAATGCTATCAGCCAGCTTCCACCCTCCACAATCAGGCTAAAAGGACAATGAGACTGAATCAAGTGGAAAAACTAGTACACACATTTTATGATATGCAATATTCTTATGACACAAGCTGGAAAAAGTATGCAGAACATGTCAACTAAAAAAGGAATACATCAACTCAGCAGTGGAGATGTGTGGAAGACGTATCATACTTGGCACCATTCCTAGAGGGCTATAAAAACAAAAGACGGTTAAAGTGGTCTTGTGGGGAAATACTGTCACTAGTAAAATCTGTAGCATTTGCCCTAGCTCTCAACTCTGTGCCCCTCCAAACCTTTGATCTTGGTTGCATAGGTTGCAGCACTAACGGTAGTAACATACATCTCTTTTTTTTGTGAGAATACAAGTATGAATTTGACATTTCGAAGAGTTTTGTGATGATCTAGTCTAGTTAGAGTCCATGGTCCTTATTACAGAAACGTCCTATCTTAAGTCTTATGTTAAGATCTGAGAAGTTCGTTGTTCTAAATGAGATCCTAACTGAAATCACCAGGGTTACTTAAAGATAAGACAGGACTATGTTGGGAAGTTAGGATGTTTCTGTGATACAGCACCAGGTATGGTTTCTGATGAAATGACATCAGTGTTCTGCAGAAGAGGAGATACATGGAAAGCAGGGCTATAGTCTCACACCAGCCTGGCTGTTTTTTGTTGAGACTAGTGGTTTCTGGACCCATTGTTTACATTATAAAACTTGTTCAGTGTTTAATGGGAACTCAGAATGAATATCTTGCAGTGTAATTGTGCACTTATGATGTCTGTATACCCACTATATACACTCAGTGACCACTTTATTAGGTACATCTGTACACCAACTTATTCATGCAATTATCTAATCAGCCAATCATGTGGCAGCATTGCAAGGCATAAAATCATGAAGATCAAGTCAGAAGCTTCAGTTAATGTTCACATCAACCATCAGAATGGTGTAAAAATGTGATCTCAGTAATTTCGACTGTGGCATGATTTTTGGTGGCAGGCTGGCTGGTTTGAGTATTTCTATAACTGCTGCTCACCTGGGATTTTCACGCACAACAGTCTTTACTCAGAATGGCAACAAAAACAAAAAATGGATTGGCTACAACAGCAGAAGACCACGTCGGGTTCCACTTCTGTCAGCCAAGAAGAGAAAGCTGAGGCTGCAGCGGGCCTACCATCTTCCTCAGCAGAAATAGAGATTCTTCAGACCAAGCTATGTTTTCCAGTCTTTAACTGTCCAGTTTTGGTGAGCCTATGCCCACTGCAGCCTCAGCTTTCTGTTCTTGGCTGACAGAATTGAATCCTGATGTGGTCTTCTGCTATTGTAGCCCATTCGCCTCAAGGTTTGACATGTTGTGCATTCTGAGATGCTTTTCTGCTCACTTCAGTTGTACAGAGGGGTTATCTGAGTTACTGTAGCGTTTCTGTCTGCTCGAACCAGTCTGGCTATTCTCTGTTAACCTCTGTCATCAACAAGGCATTTCCGTCCACAGATCTGCCCCGCTCACTGGAGGTTTTTTGTTTTTGGCACAATTCTGAGTAAACTCTAGAGACTGTTGTGCATGAAAATACCAGTGGATCAGCAGTTACAGAAATACTCAAATCAGCCTGTCTGGCACCAAAAAACATGCCATGGTCGAAATCACTGAGATCAAATTTTTTCCCCATTCTAATTGTTGTGAACATTAACTGAAGCTTCTGACCTGTATCTACATGATTTTTATACATCACACTGCTGCCACACAATTGGCTGATTAGATAATTGCATGAATAAGTAGGTATACAGGTGTACCTAATTAAGTTGTCACTGAGTGTATGTACTACACTAAAATGACACTATTTTGTATATCATTTTGATAATCAGCTTCTTTTTTAGAGAAAGTTGATGCTTGCATGTAATTTTAATTTATTTGTCCCTATCAAGCAGTTTAATGAATGCAGTGAAGACATGCGAAGGCATGCCATTTTATACGATGTTTTTGTATTGTGTAGGTGCAAAATGAGTTTGTGAACAACATGGAGAACACTTCCGTTGAGAGCCTCATACAGAAACTGGCAGAAAGCAAAGGGACAGGCAAAGAGAGACCAGGTAACACAACTAAAACACATACATAAGCTCACACAGTCACAACATTAGCCTCTGGCAGTGAACAACTTTGCCATTGCTCTTGATATTATTATCAAGACTGATGTCAGAAGATCATTACCAACTGACTAAATGACAAATTTTTTGTGGCGGATTAGAAATGAATATTACTCTGTGCTGTACACACACTTGGAGTAAGTTTTGACTTGCTCACTGTAGCATGTTGGAGTATAAACGAGAGGTTTTGTGAAGCTGTGACCCTTACAAGGGTTTTCAGCCCAGGTCTGTCACATGCTAACACTGCCATCACATGCTAAGTGGAATGTCGAGCTCGCTCCACCTTTACTAGAGATTAAGCCACTTGAGCTTGATAGGGCTCGACACAGCTACACTTCCCCCTGTGCTCTTGCTATTTTTTCTCACTTATCCCTCCGTGGTCTTTGATTTGACCTCCTGCTTTTCCCTCCTTCACAGTGTGGAAGTTTTTTCACATTTCACATAGAGAAGATAATCTTGCTTGAAGCTAAAGGGGTTTGGAGCTCTGAAGTAATTAAACCTATTTAGCCATCAATTATATTAAAGACCCCATGAAATAAAAATTAGAGACTTTTAGTCCATGCGTGTTTGCTGAGGCCAACATTGACAAAATTCACTAAACAGTTGAAGTCAGAAGTTTACATACACTTAGATTGAAGTCATTAAAACTTGCTTTTTAACCACTCCACAGATTTAATATTAGCAAACTATAGTTTTGGCAAGACGTTTAGGACATGTACTTTGTGCATGACTTGAGTAATTCTTCCAACAATTGTTTACAGACAGATTGTTTCACTATTAATTGACTATATCACAATTCCAGTGGGTCAGAAGTTTACATACACTTTAAGTTAAATGTTTACTGTGACTTTAAGCAGCCTGGACATTTCCAGAAATTTATGTCAAGCCTTTAGACAATTGGCCAATTAGCTTCTGATAGGAAGTGTACTGAATTGGAGGTGTTCCTGTGGATGTATTTTATAGTCGACCAAACGTTAGTCAATGAGAAGAGGCTTGGTCAAACAAATTTTAATTAGTTGGTTGATCGCAGAAAAAAAAAACTTTACATGAAGAGGCGAAGTCACGCAGTCCCTGACAGACAGATAGTTAACACGGCTGGTCCATGTGGTAATTATGTCGGGCTGGAAATCCAACCGTTCGCCTATCATTCATCGACCTCAAACATGGCTTATCATTTGTAACATGTAAGTAGTAGCCTAACGTTAGCCACTTTACATGGCTGCTCACTCTAACGTTAACCTAGATAAATGTGCACTATCATTAGGCACATATCCAAGTGTTTGTGCGGAGTGTGGAAGCTAAATTAGTACCGCGCTTACTGCATGATATGTTTGACTTAACGTGCATTTCAGTCTATAGGCGCATCCACTATACTGCAGAGATGACAAGTCAGCGTTGTCAACTTCATCTTTACAGCCGACACTGACTCAGAAAACACTAGTTTATTAATAAATTATTAAAATGTTCAGATAGTCTTCTTTGTTTTTTCCAACACATTCATAATCAATACTTCTGCCGGTGCGCTGCGGCAAGCATTATACGTGCGCTTGAGCGCTTAATTTATATTTTAAAGGCTCATTATTATGGTTTAGTATTTCTATGTAATGTAGAACAATGTTAGCAATGTTACATATAATATTCTTTCTCAGTCCTGGAGCTCAAAACATTTTCAGATGCCACCCCCCCAGTATATGTTTAAGTAATTAAATTAATATCATAAACGTGCGACTAGTCGACTAATAGCTTAAATGAACAACTACTAGTCGACTAGAAAAATCTTTGGTCAGGGGCAGCCCTAATTTTAAGGCCTATCTTCAAACTCAGTGCCTCTTTGCTTGACATCATGGGAAAATCAAAAGAAATTGTGGACATCCACAAGTCTGTTTCATACTTGGGAGCAATTTCCAAATGCCTGAAGGTACCACTTTCATCTGTACAAACAGTAGTACCCAAGTATAAACACCATGGGACCACGCAGCCATCATACCGCTCAGGAGGGAGACGCATTCTGTCTCCAAGAGATGAACATAGTTTGTGTGAAAAGTGCATATCAATCCCAGAACAACAGCAAAGGATGTTGTGAACATGCTGGAGGAAACAGGTAGACAAGTATCTATATCCACAGTAAAACGAGTCCTATATCAACATAACCTGAAAGGCTGCTCAGCAAGGAAGAAGCCACTGCTCCAAAACCACCATAAAAAAAGCCAGTCTACAGTTTGCAAGTGCACATGGGGAAAAGATCTTAATTTTGGAGAAATGTCCTCTGGTCTGATGAAACAAAAATCAAACTCTTTGGCCATAATGACCATCGTTATGTTTGGAGGAAAAAGGGTGAGTCTTGCAAGCCGAAGAACACCATCCCAGCCGTGAAGCATGGCTGCATCATGTTGTGGGGGTGCTTTGCTGCAGGAGGGACTGGTGCACTTCACAAAATAGATGGCATCATGAGGAAGGAAAATTATGTGGAAATATTGAAGCAACATCTCAAGACATCAGCCAGGAAGTTAAAGCTTGGTCACAAATGGGTCTTCCAAATGGACAATGACCCCAAGCGTACCTCCAAAGTTGTGGCAAAATGGCTTAAGGACAACAAAGTCAAGGTATTGGAGTGGCCATCTCAAAGCTCTGACCTCAATCTGATTCAGCAGAACTGAAAAAGCATGTGCGAGCAAGGAGGCCTACAAACCTGACTCAGTTACACCAGTTATGTCTGGAGGATTGGGCCAAAATTCCAGCAACTTATCGTGAGAAGCTTGTGGAAGGCTACCCAAAATATTTGGCCCAAGTTGAACAATTTAAAGGCAATGCTACCAAATACTAACAAAGTGTATGTAAACTTCTGACCCACTGGGAATGTGATGAAAGAAATAAAAGCTGAAATAAATAATTCGTTCTACTATTATTCTGACATTTCACATTCTTAAAATAGTGATCCTAACTGACTTAAGACAGGGAATGTTTTCTACGATTAAATGTCAGGAATTGTGAAAACTGAGTTTAAATGTATTTGGCTAAGGTTTTTGTAAACTTTTGACTTCAACTGTATATACACATTTAAAAATTGAGTCGTTCTCTTCTGAGATAATGGACCAAAAATATTGATGCTCATGTTGTATGACACAGATTTTTGTCCAATCAAATGCTTTAGTATAAAAAAAAAATTAAATAAAAATAGGGATGAGCCCTTCGAAACATCCTGGCCCATACTGCACTCATCGAGCTATTTCATGAGGTCTAGAACAATAAATATGAACTCCTTGTAGAGTTGTATTCTAGATTTATTGGATTTTGCCTTTGTCTTGACTTTAACCTATTTTTCTCACTGTTTCATTGTATTACTGTAGGTATGGCATACACAGGTAGCCAGGATAAAATATGTATGAACATATAGTGACCCCCATGGTTCTATACGCAACGTTCAGACTTTTGTTCGCCCTCCATTTGTTTTGACAGCAGAATTAATTGAGGTTAAAAACTGTGTCGGTCAACAAAACATTCTTTCCCCTGTATCAAGCTGTTCATTAGGGGTCGTGCCACTGTCAGAGCAATAACCTGTATGGCACATTGATGAAATCAGAGCAGCCCTAACCAGTATAGAGAGAGGGAGAGAAAGAGAGAGGTTGAATAAACTTTGTACCATGGAAACAATCCTGAAGTGACACACTGAGCTTTGGGGAGGTTGCTAGAGCAGTTCAGCAGTATCCAGCTGGGCTGTGAACTGGCCGCCAGCCAGACACGCAAACTCTCCTTGCTGCTCCATCCGAGAGCCCATGCTCAGCATATGCAATTTAAAAAAAACATCCTCAGTTAATGCATGACTGCATGCACTTCTCATATATAAACACACACGCATGTGGACTAGCGCTCACAAAAGCATGCACTGCAAACACACACACATTTACCAAACAATTTAAATGAGGACATACTATTTTGACTTTCTGTATTATTTAGACTTCTATTGTTTTTATATAAACCTAATTGTAATTACTTGTATAGAATAACCAAAATAAATTATATGAGTTTAGTTCCTCTCCTAATGGTGCTTAATTAGATGATCCTTTTTCCCCAGTACTGAAACTGCTCATAACTATATTATTATTTTCAAGCAGGTGATAATAATTTTGTTTACGTAACATAAGAAATGACAGTGTTTTGGGTCATTTTTAATTAACAAAACATGAAATAATCTGATTCTGTGTGTGTATGTGTTTAACTTAAACTGCTGACAAATGTTTCTAGAAGTTAAATCTAACATAACTTTTTTTTTTACTGTATGTATCTATGTATATATATATATATATATATATATATATTATTATTATTATTATTTTTACTGTACTGTAAATTCTGAAAGTGTTGACGTTTTACAAAAAGTTAGGGATACATTTTGGAGTATGGTTAGTTTGTAATTATAATTGCTTTATTTAAAAACGTTTTAACTTATTTGTGTGGTTCATGACAGTTCCCATCAAGTCAATTACATGCACAGGGATTTGATACATTTAAATTAAAGTGGGTCTTCCTTTTTCCTTTGTGTGTGTGTGTATTAGAGTATGTGTATTGTGAACTGACAGAGCGTGACCTTTAGTTATGATTCGTTGATCAGAGACAATCTTAAATAAACAGTAACAGAGAGATCAGAGAGTGAGCTGATCTGGGACAGTAGAGTGGATCAGTCATACTCTATCTACGTCACTCTGTGTGATGCAAGCCTGTCGTGACTGGGCTGAACAGTGCGGGTGAGGTCCGCTCGCGGCCGGCTCTCTCCAGGGAAACTCTATTGAACCGCTTGAGTTAAATATCACACGCTTTCGTTTTTTCAGATCAAGGCATTTTCTGTGCAATGAAAATAGCGCCCAGGCTCTCTTGCTGGGGTCTGGTTGTAGCAAAATGTTGTCTTCCGTTTTCTTGGACAAGCATTAGCTTCTACGCACATTAACACAAAAGAAAACTGCCTCTAAAGGGCTCTTAGAGCACTGAAGGGCATCTCTTCTCTCTTCACTGCCAGTCATGAAAGCACGCAAGTGATATTTATATGCTGTTCGTGCTATTGAGAGGTTGTTGCTGAAATGAAATGGGGGTCTGTAATGGTGACCTCAAGTTAGATTTAATTTCTAATCCCATTATGCAATACATTAACCTCACTCTGAAAAAATAAAAAAGCAAAATAAAAACTTTGTTGACGTGTTGTTAGCTCATAACCAAAAAACCCTGAAATGTTTTCAAACAGAGCAGTGAAATACAGTGAAAATGGGTGAGTGTGTTTAATTCCTTCACCTTGGAAGAAAAAAAAAAAAAATCCCTTCACCTATGTGTCAGTGTGAAAATGGGTCGCGTGAAAAGTGTAAAAGCTTGGAGATAAATATGCAAAATTGATGAGCAGGAAATGGAGCGTGTGGTATGTTGTCTTTTACAGGCGTTTGTGTCTGATTTCAGTGCTACATGAATTAATATCTTCAGCAGGAGACTTGTATACAGAATTTGACTGAATGCTATAAATTCTGCATGCCATTGTGTTGTGTTGGTCAAATTTGTTTATTTGTGTGTTTTCTGTCTGGGGCTAGAAGTGCTTCCAGGGGTAAGGGAGTGTGTGTGTGTGTGTGTGTGTGTGTGTGTGTGTGTGTGTGTGTGTGCGTGTGTGTGTGTGTTTGCTTGCTGGCTGTAAGTGCTCTGGTTTAAAAGGGTTGTCATATAGTGTTGATTGCCACCAGACAATGACGACTCTATAAATTTGCCTGTATCTGATGTACATGTTTGCATGTGTGACTTCTTTCTGGACTTACTGAGTGGAAGATTTTTTTGTTATGTTTTTATAAAAAAAAAAAATAAAATAAAATATATATATATATATATATATATATATATATATTAGTTATGTTCATTATTATGCAATTCATTGTAATCCTTCAGTCAACCAGTATTTGTATGTCTTTTTAAATTACAGGGCCCATCGAATTTGAGGAATGTAATATCTCAGTTGCCACGGAAGGTCTGCATGTGTTTTTTTTCCTCTCTTGTTCCTATGATATTCATTATGGTAGTATTTAAAAATAAGAATGCATAATTTATCTTTAATGTACAGTGGGGTTCAAAAATCTGTCCACTTACGAAAATGTTACTATTTTGCATTTTTCTAATTTAAAGGGTTAGTTCAAAAACAAAAATTCTCTCATCATTTACTCACCCTCATGACATCCAAGATGTATGACTTTCTTACTTTAGAAGAACACAAATGAAGATTTTTAGAAGAATATTTGTAGGTCCATCCAATGCAAGTGAACCTGATGATCTATGTTATCCAGCATGATTTGAGAATGTTCCAAAAAGAGCATCTTCTGTACTTCTATAAAACCAAGGAAATCTGACCTTTCATTCAAAAACGTTAAAATGGTCAAACAAATTTCCTTATTTGATTAGTGACCTAGATATGGTGCAGAGTCTTATACATTTCTTATTTATTTAAATAATATTTTTTATTCATTTTATTTTATATTTTTCAAATTCTTTGTGTATTTCCAGGTTTAAATTCGATTTTGAATCCCAGCTTTTTAATGTGAACTTTCAAATCCCTTGTATCTCTTTACATTACATTCTGAGGCTGAATTTACTATTGCAACCTTTTCTTTCTATTTGGAAATTAAAATACCCATTGTTAGATGTACATTTGTTTCTGATGCAACCATATTTGTCTAGATTTGTGACAATAACTGTGTCTGTTTAGGTGCCAAACCCAGAAAAAGGAAGACCTTTGTCATTCCAGGCCGACGAAGAGACAAAGACACAGATTCCACGTAAGTGTTGAGACAGTTTCACAATATCTTTTTTTTTATTATTATTTTTAAATCTAAGTTCTGTACATTTTTAAACTAAATTCTTGGACTCGCAATATCATTTTAAAAGTTATTTATCTTGACATATTTATATGAGAACTATTTAATGATTTCAGAAAAAGGTTTGTTGGTTTTTGTTTGAATGGATATTTAACTGAGCAATATTTCTTGTGTGTTGAGCAATTTGTAGTTGAGTTACAGTAGCTGCAATTGTTTATGGTTAAATTAAGCTTTAATTCTATCATTAAACTTTTTTTTTTCTCTTTCTTTAACAGTGAATCGGCTGAAGTAGAAGCTGTTGTAAGTATTTCTGTAATATTGTTTTAGCAACTCCATAATTAGTTTTGTTTTTTTACAATATTATACATAGTGTGCTAGAGATTATTATAAAACAGATATAAAAATATATAGTATGTATAAAAAATATATACATATAGGAGCCACAAAATTCAATCTGTGTTGTTGTACAGTAAAGATTTTCTTACATATAGTCATTCGAAACAAATTTTCTTCTGATCAAAGTATGCTCTTACTGGCTCCATTCAATTTGAGTTGAGTCGCAGCCACAAAGCTCCTTTTGTTCGTACCTCTTTCAGAACGCCTCCAATGGAGCTCCCCCAGGTTTCTATGGGGCTATAGATCTTCATAACGCAGTGAGTGGTGATCTAATGTTGTTGAAGGATTGTCTATAATTCTTAAAGTATTAAGGAAAGACAATATCTTCAGTGATTTCTGTTTGGGAATTGTGTAAATATTTCTTGCAGTATTGCTAACAATAGCCCGTTTTACCTCAGTCAAACTCTCCTTGTGTTTTGATGTATTGAAGAGTGTGAATAATGGTGTTTTATCAGTGGCGTATTCTGTGTTTGCTCTAGAATGTGCCTCAGTTGGATGAAGAGGGCTTCTGTATCCGGCCTGAAGTCAATGAGAATGATATCCTTACTCCAGACCCTTCTCTTCCATTCCCCACCCCCTCCACTCCATCCCTCACACATGCTTTCATCTCTGCCACAGAAAGATTTGCCTTTATCTGTTTTATCACTTCTACTTTTTTTTTTTTTGGCTTGGGAACATAGTTTGATATCTTTCTTTGCACTTTTATCTGAGTCACTGTCAAGACACTCCTTCCCATCACATTTTATATTTTATTTCGTTTACTTTAGCAAAGCTCTGTCATCATTCGGTGTAGACCAGAATACATGTCGACAAATGAAATGGAAAATGTATCTTCTTACATTACAAATTTTATTTTCTTAATCAGTATTTTTGTCTTGTCTCCCAGGACAAATATGTAAATATCCTTAAAGCAAGATAAATGTACGTGAGAAACAAAATTGTGTAAGATTGAATATATATTTTAATTAAGTTTTCCTAACCTAAATGGCAAATAGCTTGTCCTTGTTCTAAGCATGCATTTAGTGGAGTTTATGCTTAAAACATGAAAAAGTTTTTGCCAATAGGATAAGAAAAATACACTTCAAAATTCAAGATATGTTCACTGAAATCAAGTTATATCATCTTATACAGTTTTGCTTCTCAAGTACATTTTTCTGGTTTTAAAGATATCTAGATATTTTTAATTGTAAAAAGCAAGACAGAAATACTGATTATGAAAATTATTTTTGCAGTGTAACCATTTTAGCTCTTGAAATTGGATGAATTTTCATGCCACCACACTGAATGCTTTTGTGTAGGCCATTTTCCTTAACGGATCTAATCACATGCCAAAGAGAACACCTTTTATTCATCCAGCGACTCAGAGGATGAAGATGAGCCAAGAAAGTTCCACGTTAAGATCAAACCTGTGCAGACCAACAATGGCACACACCAGCACAAAGCCACCATCGACGAGCTGAAGGCCTCTATTGGGAACATCACCCTCTCGCCCACTGCTGTAAGAAACGCCTCACATGAACACACAGACAATGTGTAAAGATCTCATGACTGTATACAGCTTACGTACAAAGACATTTGCAAATAAACACCAAAGCTTAAATTAGTAGCACACCCATTACTTGCTTTCAGATTCATTCAAACAGAATAATGTCTCCTATATAAAGGGTGTTTGCTCTGGCTTGACAGCAAAGAGAATTCTGATTGGTTGGTGTAATTTACAGTCATGGTGCTAGTTCTTCTCACACACTTCATCTCTAGCATACCCCTAAAACTCCATTGGCTGGGGACCTGGGTAGCTCAGCGAGTATTGACGCTGACTACCACCCCTGGAGTCACGAGTTCGAATCCAGGGCATGCTGAGTGACTCCAGCCAGATCTCCTAAGCAACCAAATTGGCCAGTCTGCTAGGGAGGGTAGAGTCACATGGGGTAACCTCCTCGTGATTGCGATTAGTGGTTCTCGCTCTCAGTGGGGTGCGTGGTAAGTTGTGCGTGGATCGTGGAGAGTAGCATGAGCATACACATGCGGAGTCTCTGCAGTGTCATGCACAGCAAGCCACATGATAAGATGCCCGGATTATGGTCTCAGAAGTGGAGGCAACTGAGACTTGTCCTCCGGCACCCGGATTGAGGTGAGTAACCACGCCACCACGAGTACCTACTAAGTAGTGGGAATTGGTCATTCCAAATTGGGAGAAAAAAAAAAAAAACTCCATTGGCACAGGAGACACTAGGGGGCACTATTCAATTATGTTATCTACACAGTGGCAGCCCTCCTCCCTTGAGAGATGTAAACACATTCATTTGATTTTTCCATTTTCTGATTTGTGTGGCTGAGTGCAAACATATTTGTGTGTGATTGTAGGCAATATAAGTCTTTATCTGGCTCATTGAAAATAATATTGTATATGCACAGTGCATGTTAGACTTGAAGCTGTTGGAATGAGCATTTAAATTAATTTAAATATAGGTTTGTGTTTCAGTTAGATATCAGATGATAGGACACAGGTGCTGTTTTGCACAGAGCTAAAATGCTATTCTGTCATGTAGCATTATTGACGAAAGATACAGCTGTGTGGTCAAGCGATTCCTCTTCCACACACTGTGAACTTTACCAATCAGCACATTATGTCAGCTGTGTGTTAGGCCTGTGGACCATCTGTGTGTGTGTTCTGTTGGTAAACAAACCCATGTAACTTCCTGCCTGGGAATCTCACCACAGGAAACACAAAGGGACTCTGTTTCTAATGAGTAAGATCACGTAGGTAGACGAACACACAGACAGAGAAAGACACATCAAAGCAAGAGCTGTGCCCATTACAAAATATATTTAGTTCAAATAAGGCAGCCTCAGTATTGATAAACTCAGAGCCATCTGGTTAATCATATCATCCCCAAAAATGTTTGCAGTTTCAGTAAAACTAGCACCGTGTCTCTTCCATCCTCTGTAGTCTGTGTGTGTGTGTGTGTGTGTGTGTGTGTGTGTGTGTGTTTATTTATTTTATCTGTATATGTTAATTTTAAGTGACAGCTGTACATGAAGAGCTGATAGGTCTGAATTAATTTTGACTTGATCATCTGGAGGTTGTTGAATTAACTTACTGACATTCTGACTGTGTGTATGTGTATGTGTATGTGTATGTGTATGTGTGTGTGTGTGTGTGTGTGTGTGTGTGTGTGAGTGTGTGTAGTTCTACTCTAATTTCCCCCTCTAAGCTTTTGTTATAGACATGTTTTTGTGTGTGTGTGTGTGTGTGTGTGTGTGTGTGTGTGTGTGTTTGTTTATAAGCTGATAAACAGTAGATGGACAGAATGAAAAAAAAAATGTAACCTCAGTTAAAAGACTATTACACTCTCTCTCCCTCTCTCTTTCGCTCAGCTTTTTTTTTCTGTTTAGTGTGCTTTATTGGCATAACAATACTGCAGGTTTGTATTGCCAAAGTGTTTGTATTACAGCAATGAGAAATTGTGCACCATAAAATTACAGTAATGTAAATAATAGTAACACTGTACAATAATTATAATTTAATAATTATAATTTTCTTTATTTATCACATTATACATTTGCACATATACAGTGAAATTCTTCTTTTTTCACATATCCCAGCTAGGCTGGGGTCAGAGTGCAGGGTCAGCCATGATACAGCACCCCTGGAGCAGATAGGGTCAAGGGCCTTGCTCAAGGGCCCAACAGTGGCATCTTGGCGGTGCTGGGGCTTGAACCCCCGACCTTCTGATCAGTAACCCAGAGCCTTAACCGCTGAGCTACCACTGCCCGAAATAAGGTTCCATTCGTTAACATTAGTTAATGCATTAGGTAATATGAACAAACTATAAACAATACATTTTTTGTTTGTTAAAAAAAAAAAAAAATTCTAAAATATTTTTCTAAAATAAAATGTTAGTTCATAGTGTATTAACTAATGTTAACATATATAACATTTTTGATTTTAAAAATGTTTTAGTATATAATATTAATAATATTTAGTAAAATAAAAATAAAATAAAATAGCAATGCAGATTTAATTAAGAGCAATTTATGAAACTAAATAAAAAGAATCTATTAAGGTGTATAATTAAATTAGTTTAGTGATGAGTAATATTAATTAAACAAGTAATTAAGAAAGATAAATTAAGCATGAAGACTAAGACTAAATGTGCCAATAACAGTCATATATTGCTATAAAGGAAGGGGATATATATATATATAGGGAAGCTGTATTGGATGGGGTATAGAAAGCGGAATTGTTCAATGTTTGGAGAGTTTGGTGAATTATGTGGGAAATGTTTGGTGAATGTTTTTCATTTTGTAATCAAATGTTTCTTGAATGTGTGCTGTACATTCTGACAGAAAATGTTTTCTGCTGTCTATCTATTTCTATATTATGGTTTAAGTCTACCTGCCCAAAGTGGCTCTTAGTTTTTACCTCGTCACTCTGTGTATTGATAGTCTACAACAGTGTACTGTCTTTTTATGGCCAGATAGCATTGCAGTTTTGGTTGGGTTTCCCAATACTTATGTTTTATTTGTGGTGTTATTTGGTCTAATCTAATTGAATTATTATCGTTCTGGTCCAGAGCCGTATAATAAGAGAGAGAGAGAGAGAGAGAGAGAGAGAGAGAGTGAGATTTCTGCTTTTGCCCTTTTGTGTGTGTTTGACTTTGTCTCTCTGCATCCCTCGCTCTTGATCCCTTTGTGTTTCTTTGAAAAGACAGAGTGATATATTTCTGCAATGCACATCTTCACAAGTGCCAGTTTGTGTTTTCAGTGTGCACAGTTTAGACACCTTTGCTGACGACTCTGTTTGCTTTACTTGAGATAGATTAACACACATCTTTTAGGCAAACTCTTTTTCATTCCAGGCTTGAACTTTGCTTTCTGTCTCATTGCATATGTGCTCAGTAATTACATGGGTTAACCTCTGAAATATTTACACATCTAACAAAAGAGCCATATTCACTTTTCTCAGTGTTGTGGAAGATTTGAAACATTAGCTTCTCTAAGCTACTTGTACTTTGATGTAGTCAAAAAACAGTCAGATTTTCCTTTTAGAAAAATGTCATTGGTTACACTGCTAGTTACTATGGGAAAAGTAACTAACTACATTTTTTTAAATATATACATCAGATAATTTTATAGATTTTTATTTCTGAAATTAGACTAGCACTTTTGATCATATGTCATGCAGAGACTCAAATGAATCAGTGTATTTTTTTAAACGGTTCATTGAAATGCACCATCTGAATGAGCTGATTCACAAACATTATTCAGACTTCGTTACTTGAGAGAGAGAAAGAGAGAGGACAGTTCAGGAGACCATATTTGATTATTGCCTCTGTTCGCTTGGCTGTTGAGCTATATGCGCAATACAGTGTGACATAAAAACCAGAGATGTAGCTTTTTGCCATGCTACACCCTTACTCGTAAAAATAAAAAGCAGCTTTTCACTAGTAAAGCTGCACTGTTTTGAAATCAGCTAAGCTCCTAAAAAAAATGGAGTTAAGTTGTTTTTAGTCAGTTACTTCCCAACACTTTTCACTTTACTCTTTGTCAAAGTTTTCTTTCCCTCTCCCTTTCTCTCTCTTCAGGTCAAGTCAGGATATATAGGTGATGAGGAATGCTATGCCATCTGTTGTAGATTATCGATATTTTTGAGATTTCCATTTCCCCTTGTCTTTTGTTGTCTCTCTTTCCCCTCATGTGCTCTCTCTCTATTGAAGCTCATAGCTGGTGTGTGGCATGGGAGCTGTAATTGAACCCACTTGCCACTCTCTGCCTGTGAGACTAAACTTTGTCTTCACTTTTCTCTATGTGTGTGTTTGTGTGTATATTTGTATGCTTGTGAGTTTCAACTGCATTTTTCTTGCGGATTACCAATTAGCTATGTTTCTGGTCCATAAGTTCATTTTCTGGTGTTTTTCTATTCATCAAATACTGGATCAGAATGTGTAAGAGGATTTTTCATGTGAGTCACTTTGAATTCACAGAATTACAACAAACCAACCCTTCCCATCTTCGTGTCTTTTTGCGTTTGTCAGTGTTTTGCTAGCTGACTATTGTTGACATTTCTCAGCCTCGAAACAATCCCAGTTGTGAATTCAGTTGTATTTTCTGTCACTCATTTCCTCATGTTTAGACAGTATGCAGAACACTGTTATTGAACTTATGGTTTGTATATGTAATCTCACAAGTACTGTTCTCTGCTCTTTCTTGTGGTGCGTGTATGTGTGTGTCATCCTGGGAGACCAATATCCATTGAACGAATGTGGGGATGAAGCACTTCATGTCTACTGCTGTTTTCATAACTCCTCTCACTCTCATTAATAAAAGCCTGTTTTCATTTCCAGGTTCATATGAAGAGGAACCAATCCAGTGAGTATTCCTTTTTTCTTCCCCCCCCTCCATTCCTCTGTCACTCTGAAGGTTTGGCTCTGGAGAGCGCCTGCCATTCTGACTTCTCTTTTTCGTTTTTCTTGGCCGTGACGTTTTTCACCAAGCCTCCTTCATGTTGCTCTGGTGACCCCTCCAAACCCAACTCATCCCATGAGAAAATAAATATCTTCCCCCTTTTTTTCCCTCATCCGAATAGCACAGCGTTACCTCCTTAAGCCATGAGCAAGATTAACTGCCTAATTGTGTGTTTATGTTTTTCTATCCATCATAATTTTACATTTTTCCAGTAAATTGTGGCTTAAACGAACACAGATGCATGCCAGAACGTAGTGTTTACACTATGGCATGTTCTCACATCAGGAACGACAGTTTCAACCTCCCAGGAAAGTTTTACATACTTTAAATCCATAAGACATAAAAATTGAGTAAAAACATTCTTCTTTTTTTATTTTTTTATTTTTATTTTCACTGGAACAGTAAACATTTCTTCAAAGAACACATTCACCACAATCTCCCGCACGTGCTGAAATCTGGCAGATAATTCTATCCGATAAGTCCTTTAATCCAGTACATGTTGTGTTTTGTCTTAAATCACATCATGATGCTATCTCAAAAGTGGCATTAGCATATAAAAATTCACTCATCGATCCCCTTTACTAGGTACACATGTATACCTACTTATTCATGTGATTATCTAATCAGCCACTCATGTGGCAACAGTGCAGTGCATAAAGCCATGCAGAAAGGGGTCAAGAGCTTCAGTTAATGTTCACATCAACCATCAGAATGGGGAAGAACAGAAAAGAACAGAAAGCTGAGGCTGCAGAAGGTACAGGTTCACCAAAACTGGACAGTTAAAGACTGGAAAAACATAGCCTGTTCTGATGAAGCTTGATTTCTGCTGAGGTACACAGATAGTAGGCCCACTGCATCCTCAGCTTTCTGTTCTTGGCTGACAGAAGTGGAACCCAACGTGTTCTTCTGCTGTTGTAGCCCATCCGCCTCAAGGTTTCACATGTTGTGCATTCTGAGATGCTATTCTGCTCACTACAGTGTGGGGTTATCTGAGTTACCATTGCCTTTTTGTCAGCTTGAACCAGTCTGGCCATTCTCCGTTCTCTCATCAGCAAGGCATTTCCATCCACAGAACTTCCGCTCACCTGGATGTTTTTTTTTTGTTTTGTTTTTTGGCACCATTCTGAGTAAATAAGTAGGTTTACAGGTGTACCTAATAAAGTGGTCAGTGAGTGTAGATGCATGCACAGTAAGGAACCATCTCTATGATTTAAGAATTTTACAATATAAGGGTTTTCAGAAGTATTATTTTTTAGTTCAGATTGAACGGCAGCTTTGATGGAAATTGCCCTGTCTATGATCTTATGGTCAACACCTTTTATTCATCCAATCACTTCTGTCATCACAAACATGAATTCAGTCCAGAATCTGATGCGTGTCATTTAAACGATTTTACAGTAATTAAATCAGATGGGCAAATTGGGTATATAGAATAAACAAAAAAAATATTCCAAACTGCATGTTCTGAATTGTAAATGTGCATCTCACACATACCTAGGAATGACACGACAACACACATACCCTTCTATAAACCCAAAGACAGGTGAGTATTCCCAAGGAAGCCAGCATACACACACTCCTTTTTGGTTAGAGGCTGAAATTGTGTTGTTGGGTATGAGGGATTCCTGTAAAGCTATAAAAAATTTATAACAAAATGCAAAATTAATTGTTAATCATTGGCAGCTGTTTTAACCTGTTTTAACTGTCTTTTAACACTCTACTGTCATTTGTGTATAATATTTGTCTATGGGATTTGGTCTCAAATACGTACCATTTCAAATGGGGCTGTGCAGTTAATCGAAACAATAATCGAAAGAGTTGCCACAATTAACTAATCCTGAAAAGTGTCAATTACAACATTCCATTTACTGTAGGTATACTACCATTGCATCAAAATATTCTATTTACAACATTTCTTTTGCAGAGGATAAATGTTGTAACCAATCACAGATTTCTGTGTATAATTTATTAATTTCTTTATTAGTTGCTAAGAGGACCATTGTGAAGTTGACCTTTAAGGATTTACCAACGAATAAAACGCCAATAAATTAATTGATGAACACAGATCTCAGCTTGTTTTAGATGTGTATCCTACATTAAGACTATGGCATGCAGTTTCCCCATATGAAAGAAGCATTTTAATGTGAATCCTATGAATCAAAATTAATTGCAATTACAATATCAAGGGAAAGAATCAACAATTATGATTTTTTTTTTCATAATCGTGCAGCCCAAATTTCAAATATATTGTGCAATGACTCTGTGCTGTGTTTATTGTATCCTGCAAATCACATGCAGATCACTTGTAAATAGCCCATATTGTTTTTTGATGCTTTATCTTTGATAAATGGGTTTGAAAAGGCATGTGTCTCATGTAGTAAAGAAAGAATCGTAGCCCTCAACTTATAAACAGTTTTAAACTACCTGACATAGCACATAATCTTTAAAAAAAAACAACCTTTGCTGCACTCAGTTTAATTTTTTCTTCAATATACTGTATGTATTCATTGTCCTATATGCAATATTGACTATGTCTCTAACAATCTAGCCAGGACAATCATTTAAAAATTGACTGATTAAATCAGGTAAATCATATTTACTGCATGATACACATGAGCTGCAGTTTCCATCAGGGTTAAGTAAGCGAATCATGAGTAAATCTAGAAGTTGCCAGCAACTTAGTTGTATATTTCCTCATTGATCTTCAGGTGATGAGCTGGGACGACCCAAGATATCACATCCATCATTTAACGAGTAAGAGAAACTGAACCATCAGTTGCCCTTTTTTGTTTCATAATCGTGCAGCCCAAATTTCAAATATATTGTGCAATGACTCTGTGCTGTGTTTATTGTATCCTGCAAATCACAAGCAGATCACTTGTAAATAGCCCATATTTGTTTTTGATGCTTTATCTTTGATAAATGGGTTTTGATAAATGGGTTAAGAATCTTTTCTATGAATTTGTTAACGGACATGAAATGTAATTTTTTAATAGGTGAGTTACACAACTTTCATAAACTCTTTGTTATTTTAAACAGTAAATTAGACCTGCTGTCTTTGGATCCATTTGGCCCAACTAGCACTGGCTCCGCCTCCTCTGTACCCCCCTCATCAGGTAACACCCTTAATACTCCACTTTTCATCACTTGTTATAGTACAGCAATGCAAAGCTGACTGTATTAATATCATCATTACTGAACATATGTGTTTCATTGTTTTTCTGCATTGTCCTTTATGTAAAGACACAATGAAGTATAGCAAATCCTCTGCCAAATCCCACAGTAACTAATCATATTCCCTATATCTCACATAGTTTCATAAAACGGCATATAACATTATTGTATAATAAGATACAATCACATTTCGCATTTATACCAGTGTCAGCACCTAAACTAATCTCAATGACAGAGTTCAGCCTGACAATGGTGGAGTCGAACCACACACACACACAGACTGTACAGGCAGATAGTACAGTCATTCAGCCCTCCACCGTCTCCATCCCCCAGCCTCTGGGAGGCTTGTCTTAGGTCTGACCTCCTTCATTATTGATGATGCTTACAGGGTGGTGAAAGTGTCTAGGCTTTTCCAGTCCACAACAGTCGACTCTAGAGAGCTTACTCAGGCAGCTGTTGTCATGGAAACCCCCATATCCTACAGCAACTTCATACCTCTCTCAGTCCGTCGTCTTTTTATATACGTATATTCTTTTGTGAATATAATTGGAAATCTTTTAAGTTATATGTTTGACTTTTATTTTTGTATTTTATATTTATATTTGTTTATTTTGTTTATCTCAATTTTTTTTTTAATTTGGTTCTGTAGAATGGGCTTTTTGAAATATATATGAAATTTGACATTAATTGCTGATACATGAATTTGACAGTTCAAATGGGAATGTGTACTTCAGTTGTATTTTTGGATGAACAATGTCTCTGATCTAGTCTTCAGTGTCAAGTCTCTTGGTTTGGCCCCACCTCTTTTATCTTGACTCTTACACACCTGTCTTTCTGTGAGTATAGTCAGTGGTCTCTGTCTACTCCCTCTTCAGTACGTCCTTTGGGCTGAATACTCTGTGCCCTTGGCCTTGATTGTAGAAATGAAATGGTATTTTTACTTCCGGGAATTAGGAGCTGCCATATCATGGGGAATGGTACAGTGACAATATGTAGTCTTAGCTTAAGCATATATGAACAAAAACTATTTGCATAGGAATTTTCACCTGTTTGTAACACATGTACCTTGTATGTCCTTTTAGCGTCTCAGTTTTTTGTTTTTCAACCATCCAGCACAATGTTTTCTCATAATTGTGTACTAGTTGTTTAGGAAGAAATGTGAGTGCATTCTTTCATGACTGTGTAATAGTTTAAGGTGACGTTTGCAAACAAATGAGTGCTTTTCTCACAAATAAGACACTCAACGTAGTCACTACATGAAAGCCAACCTGTCAGTCAAGCTCTGACCCTAGCTGCGAGGGCCAATCATAATCCTGTGTTAATTGGCACCTTCAGAATGTGGAGTTTGGAGTCCCTGTGTCACAGACGCTGTCAAACATGATCTTGTTATAGTTCTGACCTTGCAAAGAAGAAAAAAGAGCAGTGCGAGGGATTTTAGTTTTCAATTTTAACTTTTGAACTCAAATTTTGTGTAGGTTATTTCTTTCATCTATATTGATATATTTTAATTGAGCCTATTTAGTCTATATGATTTGTTTTTTATTTCTCATTCTTTGTGTTTGTTCAATGCTCTTTTTCTTAGACCTGGCTTCACTCTTCTTATCACCTTTCTCTCCATTTCCCCCACTTCAGTTAAATGATGAGGTCTTTGAAGACCCAGGTAATGCTTGTCATGCCTGCAGAATAAAACTCTTCTCATAACAGTCTCTGACTTTAATGGCTCAGGATGTGAATGTGTTAGGAATGTTTTTTGAACTCATTCTATCTTACAGATTCGTATAATTCTAAGAGATGGATATGTGGATATGAGTGTTTACAGGCATACAGAAGGAAAAGCACTAAGCCACACTTATGTGTTGTTTTTGTTTATGCATGTATTTGCATTAGTTAAGGCTGACAGGGTTGCATGGAGGTTGGCTGATCTTTGCATCACTACATTTTGCAATATTATCCAGTCTGGTGCCTAGTAAAGGAAGAGTTCATGCCCAAATGAAAATTCTGTCATTATTTTTTCTCAAATTTTTTTCAGTGGAGAACAAAAGTAGATATTTTATTCCAAAAAGGACATACAACTTGTGCATTACATTCCAAGTCTTCAGAAGCCATATGATAGCTTTGTGTGAGGAGTGGACTAACATTTTGTCATGATTCACTGAATTGTATCATTGCATGGCAAGAGTTGCATAAAGATTTATTTAAAATGTCACCTTTTGTATTCCAATGAAAATATAACCGCATACAGGTTTGAATTGGGTTTGACGGCTGACAGAATATTAATTTTTTGGTAAATCGTTCTTTGAAGGCATCTTTAAGAATGTTTTAAGAGGATTCTGTGATGTTTGACTTGCTTAATTTAATAATTTGTAATTTAATTAATTTTAATTAAAGGTGCTTTAAGTGTTTATTTATTTATTTATTTTTATGAAATGGCATCCAGAAAACATCCCAATTGCCTGTCAGATGTCAATGAAATAGGTGCCATGAAATATCACACCTGTCTCTGTAACAACCCTAGGCTCTGAAAAAAGGTTAAAAAGTGTCAGCAGACCGCAGTCAGATCCTTTGTTTAGCCAATCAGAAGACTTTTTGCCTATCAGTCATTGTGCACGTTCACAGGGCAGCCAATATATGCTCGTATAAGTGGTGGTACGATGTCTTGCTACCGTGAAACATTCAGGGTCATATGGCGAAAGGCTCAGGTGGACCCATCGCCCTCCGGCTGATCCAACACAAAAGTCTCTAGTGTGTCTGTGTGCACAGGTCTTAGAAGTCTGGACATTCCAGATTGGCTAAAATTGCTTACAGCACCTTTAATTTTAACATGGTTGACACATTTACTTATACTACCTCATTAAAAGGTCTGTTTTCTCTATTACTTTGCATTAAACCCAATGTAGTGTTTATGTGAAATCTGTATGGCATATAGAGCTGTATTCCACATTCCGATTCAGTGAGAGAACATACAGTAGCACCTCCTCGGCATAGACATACAGTACATAGATCATCAGTGTATCTTTAATATCTATTAAGTTTCTCCCTGTAGTCATTTAAGCATAGTCATCAGTATGTAATGTATGTTTATACAAGCCTGCATTGCTCTTTTCTCTGTGATGACCCCAGTGACAGAAATGGATTTGCAGTCGGAGCCAACATCTCCTTCAGCAGTCAGTCTTGAGGTTTCTGAGGCTCCTGCTCTTCCCCTTCTCTGCGAAATCCCTCCTTTCGGCCTTGCCAACTCTGGCACCCCGCTGTTCCCTTCCCTCCCCTCTCTTCCCTCCACTCCTCCTTGGGAGCTCCCTGATAAGGCTTTTGGCCCCCTCACACCTGCCCCCACTAGAGCTATGAGTGTGCCTCCAGCCCTACAGGCTGCTCCTATGGACTACACTACCCAAAAGCCCATTCTCAGTGCTCCTGCCACTGGTCCAGATATGCCTTCTTCCTGGACCCAGAGCCAATGGATTGCCTTTAATGATGACTTTGTGCCATTCCGTGCATTGTCCCATCAGCCAGAAAGGCCTCAGTCAGTGCCAGTGTCTCAACAGCCCAGGCTTTTCTCCAAAGAGCCTGCTGACCCATTTGCGAGCATAAGGAGAGAGGAGAGCGCCCCCTCTCTGAAGGAAGCACCAGCCAGATCCATGAAGGATGGTAAATTTGTGGAGAGTTCTAAGCATGTTTAAACACTGTTCCATGCTTCATGGTAGTGAATTTACTGTGATTTTAACAAACCTGATGTTTTTAATGTGAAGAGAACATTTATATAATCAACTTGATTTAATTCATTTGAATTGATTTAGTTATTTTAATTTTAATATTTTTATTCTTTCAATTCGCTTTTATTTTATGCATTTTTCTTTGATTATTAATGTAATTGTTTTGCATTTTCTGCATTTGATTGATTTGATAAAAAATGTTTGATCGAGTTTTCACCTTTAAGCCATCATAATCTTACAATTTTACATAATCCAATGTCTTAAAATTGTTTATCTGGGTACAGTAAGAAAATATGACAAATTTAGGCCCAAGTTTGAAATTACTATGTTTAAGATACTGTATGTTCTGATTGTTCTTTAAGATAACACATGTTAACATTTTTAGATATTTTTGAAATTCATTAGTAAATCATGTCATGTCTAATATACTGTAAGTAAAAGTGTCTACATACATCTAATGTTGTTTATTTGTTTAGCTGTATCTTTAACATACAATTATTTCAAATGTTTTCTGACCGCAACAGGCTCAGAACTATGCTACCTAATGTTTTTCCCATTTCAGCACTGCATGACTAAGATGGTTTAAAGGAGGAATTGTTTCTTTTACGTTATTTGCTGTATATAATAATTTCTTGGATTGTTCTTGTTTTATGTATTCACCTTTTGTTCAAAATGTTTTTATACGTTTATGTTTTGACATTGCCCTTAAGCATGTGCCTGCCTGAAGGTTATTGCACTCTTTTGCTGATTGTACATCAGGTGTAATTGTTGAATTTGACTCTCAGCTTGTGACATTAAGCCCAGTATAGCAGTATTTAGATTTTTATTTAGCACTGGTGTTTATAAGATAACCATGTTTATAAGTTAACCATGCTGAGCCTTTGCATCCTCTGCTTTTTGTATGTCTTGTGGTTCTAATATCTTTTTTCTTTTTTTTTTGCATGCACAGTACTACCCACAAACAGGCCAACCACACCCCTGGGCACAACAGCCATAGTGCCGCCTCCAAGACCATTATCACGTCCCAAACTGCCTGCAGTAAAGCTGATGGGCATCAATGAGTCTGTGAGTAAAGAACATACACAATGCACATATTACTGATTCCCCCAAACCCCAAAAGTTTAGAGGGATTCATAGAATTAAATGAGATGAATGCAGTGAATAATTGATTCGTTGATTGTTCTCTGCAGGGCCGGCCATTCAGCCCTCCTAAGGTGCCTAACTCCAGCCCTCCTCCTGCTGCCCCACTGGCTCGAGCCGAGAGCTCCTCCTCTCTCAGCTCCAACACCTCGTTGAGTGCCAGCAACACACCTACTGTCGGTGAGCCTTTACAAACTTAGACAAGGTTTTCTTAGCGATGCGTTCACATGAACACAAGCTGGACGCAACGTCCATCAAGACTGTTTTCACGTCATCAACGCTCAACCACACACATACTCCAAACACTGTCATGTTGAACTCAAAGGCATATTTCTATACACATTTTCAAAAACATATTAATATTTAATGATATGTATATTACAATTAAAGCAGAATTCTGTATATATTTGCTTATTTGTTGAGGGAATGTGTGTACACTTGTACACATCACTCACCAGACCACTCCATCCTCACCCTTCAACTGTGGGCTCTTGCCCTGTCTCCACCCCCCCCCCTTGTGGTTTTCTTTAATTTTCATTTAAGAGGACGATATGTTCGTGGGGAAACTGCCCACATTTGAGAAGAGATGTGAGACTCCGGCAGGTAAAGTGGAAAGTACCCTAAAGAACAGTTCTAACGTACTAATTGAATCCTGAATGATCATCAACCAATTAAATTACTCCATCTACTAAACCACACCTCTTCCTTTCGAAATATTCTTCTGGTTAGCTCTTCTGTGACTCACCCTATGATTTTGGTGTAATCAAGGATTGTTGATACTTTGGGTTCATAATGTATTGGACTATTTTGCCAGCCTTGCAAACTAATGGGGATAGTTGCTAATCTTGAAACTTGAAACTGTTGCGTTGCTGATGAGGATGCATGGCAGAAATAGTGTGGATCGCAATTTCTCAAAGATGTCTTGCCCTCTTTCCTATTGAGTTTCAGTGTTTTGATTTGTTACTGAGAAGGTTGAAAATGTGTGAACTGGTCCAACTTTGTCAGAACTCTTCTGTTATTAAAAACATATTCATACTGAGATGTCTGTTTTCCTTACAGTATATCTCTTTCTTTTTCTCTCACTCTTTCTTCCTTTCCTTCAAAGGGACATCTCGTGGGCCCAGTCCAGTGACACTGGCTTCCCAGGATGCGTTGCCCATAGCTGTGGCATTCACAGAGTCAGTTAATGCCTATTTCAAAGGAGCGGATCCCAGCAAGTGAGTTTCACACAACGTATTCTGCTGAGGCTTTACAGACCGTACTGTGCACACAGGGTTCCCACAGTCATGGAAAACCTGGAAATATGTGGGAATTTTAAAATTGTGATTTCTAGGGCTGGAAAAGTTCATGAAAATTAATCTTGGAAAGTCATAGAGAATTTAAAAGCCAAAATAATTTAATACAGATGCTAAGATTTGAGATATTTCAATAAATAGAAATAGAATCACAAATGATTGGAAAAGTCATGAAAATTTGTTGTTCAAAAGTTTCTCAGTGATTACCACCAATAGTTGAAGCCACTGCATGTAGATTATGGAATTCACATTGCACATCGGGTATCTCTTTCATATTCTATTACAAGATTTAAAGTCTTTATGAATAGATGATCATTGTAAATGTACACATATTAGCACATGCTCTTTACGTCTGTGTCCTACACTTGGTTAAATGTTGTTTCAGTGTAGATCAGTATAGGGGGGTGCATGTCAGTTCACTCCTCTGTGTGTTGTAGGTGCATTGTGAAGATCACAGGAGACATGACCCTCTCCTTCCCCAGTGGCATCATCAAGATTTTCACCTCAAGTCCATCTCCTGCCGTTCTCAGCTTCAAACTCTCAAATACTAGCAGACTCGAACAAATCATGCCCAATCAGCAACTACTGCACAGGTGAGTGTGGGTGTTTCTGCTAATATGATATGAGAATGTGATTGGCTGTAGAATAGATAGTATACGTTATATTTGTTACAGCCTTTGTATTTTAGACATGATGACTTGTCCCATGCATAAGTGTCTTTGCAGCTCATTGTTTATAAGACATGATTGCTGTTTAAGCTGAACTGCACAGCCTGGGCTGCTCTGTCTTCCTATTACTCACCCCCAACCTTCCTCTTGTCCTCCCAGGCATGACTAATCAAATCAGGAGGGATTTGTGATTTAATAGTTGAGCTGCTGTACGAGGGTTAGTTGTTTCATGCTGCCACAGGGACACGCAGCAATGAATTATTGAGGTTCTAATAAAGTTTTGTGTGTGTGTGTGATGTATTGTGTAGTGACTCCTCCCAGAGCGACACAAACACTAAGGACTTTTGGCTGAACATGCCTGCATTGACGGCGTACCTCAGGAAGAGCTCTGAGCAGAATCCTGCTGCATCCTACTACAATGTGGATGTTCTCAAGTACCAGGTCTATAGCTTTTCTTTCAGTTACTTTTGGGATAGTACTATATTGTGTATTTGTGTGTAGCTTGTCATCATCAGATTTAGTTGGAATTTGTGAATGAACGCAGGATCAATATTTCAGAAATACTTGTGCCAAATTTCTGGAAATTTAATCTTTGCATTAGTTTTGGTTTAATGCAGTTTTGAAAAATATTTACACTGGCGGCCAAAAATTTGGACTAATGTACAGATTTTGCTGTATCAGAAGGAAATTGGTACTTTAATTCATCAAAGTGGCATTCAACCGATCACAAATTATAGTCAAGACATTATTGATGTAAAAAACAGCACCATCACTATTTGAAAAAGTCATTTTTGATCAAATCTAGACCCATTTCCAGAAGCCATCACTCCTACACCTTATCCTTGAGTAATCATGCTAAAATGCTAATTTGGTTCTAGAAAATCACTTGCCATTATATCAAACACAGTTGAAAGCTATTTGGTTTGTTAAATGAAACTTAACATTGTCTTTGTGTTTGTTTTTGAGTTGCCACAGTATGCAAT
Source organism: Myxocyprinus asiaticus (assembly GCF_019703515.2). Classification (NCBI taxonomy): domain Eukaryota; kingdom Metazoa; phylum Chordata; class Actinopteri; order Cypriniformes; family Catostomidae; genus Myxocyprinus; species Myxocyprinus asiaticus. The sequence continues at coordinate 35,066,021 of NC_059347.1, forward strand.
AGACTGGCATGTCTTAAGGTCAATATTAGGTCAAAAATGGCAAAAAAGAAACTCTCTAGAAACTCATCAGTCAATCATTGTTTTGAGGAATGAAGGCTATACAATGCCTGAAATTGCCAAAAAAATATTTAATATAAAGGTGTACACTACAGTCTTCAAAGACAAAGGACAACTGGCTCTAACAAGGACAGAAAGAGATGTGGAAGGCCAGATGTACAACTAAACAAGAGGATAAGTACATCAGAGTCTCTAGTTTGAGAAATAGATGCCTCACATGTCCTCAACTGACAGCTTCATTGAATTCTACCCGCTCAACACCAGTTTCATGTACAACAGTAAAGAGAAGACTCGGGTGCAGGCCTTATGGGAAGAATTGCAAAGAAAAAGCCACTTTTGAAACAAAATAAAAAGGTTAGAGTGGGCAAAGAAACACAGACATTGGACAACAGATAATTGGGAAAGAGTGTTATGGATCTTAACCCCATTGAGCTTTTGTGGGATCAGCTAGGCTGTTAAGGCCAAGGTATACTTCAATTTGCGAGTTCCGTTCCATTTGGCGCACAGCTTTGAAAGTATACCTCACGTGGATGAGCGCTAATGGATGCGTTTGACACATGCGCAGTACATTTGCTTTGTTATACGCTACCAGACGTTAGAGGGCAGCACCGAGTCATGTCATTTACAGGACATCTGCTCTGAAGGATAAAGAAGAAAAACTGAGGATCTGCCATTAGAGGAAGCAAGAACAACAACAACAAAACGATGGAGAAGGATATGTTCTTCGACTACTGCTTGACAGTACAGCCCAACTGTGCATATTGCCACCTAGTGGACTCTTCTATCTCAACAGTCAACCGTGCGCATGCGTGTTTGTCCGCGCACAGTCCGCGTGGACAGAAAAATCTGGCTGCACGTGGACACTGTGCGCGGATGTCCGCATACACTCCTGATGATGAATATTATGTCAAGCGGACCGTCGCGGAACGCGGACAGGCGAAGTATACTTTGGGCTTAAGGTGTGTGAGAAGTGCTCGACAAGACAGTCATATCTATGGAAAGTGCTACAGGAAGTGTGGGGTGAAATGTCACCTGAGTGTCTGGACAAACTGGCAGCTAGAATGCCAAGGATCTGCAATTTGAAGTAGTTTAAGTACATTTTTTTAAATTGTAATAGTACTTTTTCATGTTTTTAATGTCCTGACTATACATTGTGTTCAGCTGAATGCCACTTTGGTGAATAAAAGTACCAATTTCTTTCCATAAGAGCAAAATCTGTACATTATTCCAAAACTTTTGGCCACCAGTGTATATCATTTTCAAACAAAAGAAAATAAATATTTAATGACAAATGGTGTAGCCATATTAGTAAAAAGTATTAAAATACACTGTTGCCAAAAGTTTATGGACATCGTGTGTTCTTGATGAAGATTTAATTTCAAAACCTTTGGCACTGATTCTCGCTTTACTGCAATAACAGTTTCTACTGTTCAGAGAAGGCTTTCCACTATACCATATGTAGCAGTGGCAGCCTGTGAATATTTAGTCTAGGTCTTCAGTGCGATTCATGCCATTAAGAGAAAACAGTTTCACAATTATTAAGACACCCTATGCCTATGGACATCAAACATTATGTCGCAGTCAACTAATAATACCAATTGACATTTTAAGAACACGTCCACACACAAAAGCAAAAACCAAGGAGGTCTAATACAAGGAAAAAGCTATCTAATAATATTTGCAATTTAAATGTTGCTTGCAATAAATTTTTTAAGGGTACACCGTTACTTTTCAAAACTTGAACTGACATTGAATGCTCCAGCCAGCCCAATTTACTCTTAGAAACTCCTGATGTTGCTATAACAATGCAAAAAGCACTTACCAATTTGCTTGAAGTGAAAATCATCCCTACTTTCCTGTTTACATCTTGGGTTTTTTAACTCTTTAACTCTTGACTCTTTCTCGATAGCGGCAGTGATGATCTTGCGCTCTTCGCTTTCAAATTACAGTATGTACATCACTTAAAGAGTGATTGTGTCACTCGAGGCCAGCTAGAAGGCCTTAACTGGGACATATCCTAAAGACCACACCCACCAAGAACAAATAAATCAATTTGATTGGCTGATAAATCTGACAATCGGACTTTAGATGCCTATTAACTTGAACTGTTGAGGGATTCTGTAGAAATTCTGAAGGCCTAATGGGGTGGAGCTCAGACTCATGCGCTGCTTCAGCTAACGAGCTTGGCTTCATCATGTGATTTGTGAAACTGTACTCAAGTAAAAGTACAATTACTTAAAAAAAAGAATTACTCAAGTAAAAGTACTAACAAATAATTACTTGAGTAAGAGTAAGAAAGTTTCCAATTAAAAGAGTACTCAAGTAGTGAGTAACTCGTTACTTTCACAAATGACATAATAGATGTTAACTCCCCTATATTCCATTACATAATACACATTTAACTTGTATTACAGTATTATTATTATTATTATTATTAATGGAAATTCTGTTATCATTCACCATCATGTTGTTCCAAACCCGTATGACTTTCTTTCTTCCATGCAACAAAATAAGGAGATATTAGACAGAATGTTTGCCTGAGTCACTATTTACTTTCAGTGAATGTTATTTTTTCCTCCATATTTTGAAAGTGAATGGCGACAGGGACTGTCAGTCCCTAACATTCTGTCTAACATATTTTGTGTTCCACATAATGCAAAGCGTCACACTGGTTTAGAACAACATGAGGGTAGGGAAATGATGACAGAATATTAAATTATGGCTGAGCTACCACTTTAAAGAGAGAGATTCACCCAAAAATGAAAATTCTCTCATCATTTACTCACCCTCATGTTATCCCAGATATGGATGACTTCCTTTCTTCTGCAGAACACAAATTAAGATATTTAGAAGTATATTTTAGCTCTGTAGGCCAACATTTTTATGCTCCAAAAAGCACATAAAGGCAGCATAAAAGTAATCCATATGACTCCAGTAGTTAAATCCATATCTTCAGAAGTGATATGATAGGTGTGGGTGAGAAACAGATCAGTATTTGTCATTTTTTGCTAGACAGCAGGGGCGATATGCAGAGAATGTAATTCACCAAAAACACAAGAAGAAGAATGTGAAGGTGATCTGTTTCTCTGTTTCTTATCCACACCTTTCACATCGCTTCTGAAGATACTGATTTAACCACTGGAGTCTTATGGATTACTTTTATGCTGACTTATGTGATTTTGTTTAGCTTTAAAATGTTGCCACCCATTCACTTGCATTGTATGGACCTACAGAGCTGAGAAATTCTTCTTTGAATTCAGCAGATGAAAGAAAGCCATACACATCTGGGATGGCATGAAGGTGAGTAAATAATGAGAATTTTAATTTCTGGGTGAACTATACCTTTAAGGGCTCTTGTCAGATCTGGATGAATTTGTCAATAAGAGAGGTTTGGAAACATTTCTAGTAATAATTACGATGAAAACGTGAAAATGTCACACAAGGACATTGTATATAATGCTGAAATCAAGATCATGCTTTATTAATGATTTATTTCACTATTTCATAGCTTTTAAAGTCCTGTGCAGATTCTTATTTCAGTGTAGTTACAGTTTTCAGTGTCGTAAGTATTTAGATCATTAGTTCTGTACAGCAGTCCTTCCGCTCTCTAAATGCAGAGTACGCAGCCTAGTGCGTAGGGCACAAACCCTGGTCGTGGACACACGCTGTGTCTGAAACCACCCCCTATCCACTATATAGTGCACTATTTCGAGTGTCTGTCATTTTGTAGAATTGTCAGAATTCTGAGTGAGCCACTCGTTCCTTACTTTTGTTCACTCATTATTACCCACAATGCACTACAATTTTGAGTGTACATTTGATGTACACTCGATGACGGTTAATTGCCCACAATCCACCACGGGGAAGACGTACGAGCTGGGAGTTTACTGCTTCCTTCACTCCTGCAATGTTTTATTTCATGCTGAATGTATAAATTACTTTTTGACAAATCATTACTTGATTAAAATAGAGAGGCAAAACAAACAGATACATTTTAAAATGTACTCTTTATTTGATAAAATATGTTTACTCTTTATATTAACACACAGTATATATTAAAAATGACAAACAGAATGAAGATTATTGTATTAATATATTATTTAATAAGAATAACAAGTAAGGCCCAAGTATTTTAAAAGTTAATATGTGATGTTGTTTCTGTGACAGCCCCAGAGATCCGATGCTTTGTGTATGAGTCAGCGTCCGAATTCACTCACTCATTTCCTTCACTCACTGCTGAGATATAGTGCACTCACTGCCATTCACTGTATAGGAAACAGTGAATGAGTGATTGTGTAAACGATTTCGGACACAACCACTCTCTTCGTCATACGATCGCCTCGCGCCCGCACATCTCTCTCGCGTGCGCCCCGCGCAGCTCGCTGAAACGCGCAGAAATGCTGTCTGTTCGCGCTCCAGTTGTCAATCACGCGAACAGTAGAGCCAAGGCATTTATTTACACTTGGATGTTTACATGGATTGTTAGTTAATCCGCCTGAAGTAGCTGCAATAGTTTCCAGTACCCCCGCAAGGGTACAGGGTAAATGCGTAAATACTGCTCATGACATGCAGGACGTGGGACAAAGCGCACTGATATATTGCTGCACTGATTTAAAAATGTACCCTTAAAAACTGATGTCATAAGAGCCCAGTTACAGAATCACCCTGAAAATGACCATCACATTACACAGAAAAGCCCGTGTTATCATTAGAGCCAAAACTAACCTCAGCGTGCTGCCTTAAACTGAAGCTGTGATTTTAATCTTGAAATATCAGCTTGTCTTGGTGTTAAATGGAAGCATTGCATGACGAAACTATACTTTTTTCATTGTGCGCAGCGAAGAAAGTGTTTCACTTTGAAGAGCGTGATGCTGCAGCATTGATGACTTGAGTGACAGTCTGTGACAGCGTGTGCAACTGTGTGAACCCTCGCTGTCGTAAAAGTCCCATTCAATAATCTCTCAATAAATTACGCATTAATTCAAATTAAACCCAGTAATGTAAGGACAGGAATACCACCCATTGTAAAGAAGTAAAAGTAAAAACATTTCATTCTAAACTTAATTGAGTGAGAGTAAGAAGTACCCACTTTTAAATCTACTCTAAAAGTAATTGTTTTTCCAAAAAGTTACTCAAGTAAATGTAACAGAGTAAATGTAGCACATTACTACCCACTTCTGCCCACTTGTAAGCATCAAGGAATAAATTCTGATTGGATAAACTTTTCGCTTTTTTGCTATTCATTTGTAGATGAATTAGGAGTGGAACGTGATTGAAAATACATAGGCAAAAAGGTGAATGAGAATGAAAGAATGAAACAATATGTATTTATTATATTACTGGTATTTAGTAACATGGTTGCAGGGATTTGCTTCCATTTCGACACAAGAGCATCAGTGATCAGGCACTGATGTTGGGCGATGGGGCCTGGCTCACAGTTGGCGTTCCAATTCACCCCAAAGATGTTCAGTGAGGTTCAGGTCTGACCTTTGTGCAGGCCAGTCAAGTTCTTCCACACCAGACACAGTTAACCATTTCTTTATAGACCTCTCTTTGAGCACAGGGGCATTGTCATACTGGAATAGAAAAGGGCTCTCCCCAAACTCTTGCCACAATGTCAGTAGCACATAATGCCCTAGGATGCCATTGCATGGAGTAGCATTATAATTTGTCCTCACTGGAATTAATGGAGTAACCAAACTCGTTAATTAGACGGGGATATCTGCATGCTTTTGGTCATAAAATGTACTTTCCTAACACATTGAAAACATATAAGTGTACACAATTATTATTTTCAAAAAAGTATTTAAAACATATTTTTCAAGGAAAAAAATATTTTTAACTATGATTTTTGAATCATGACGTTTTCTCAGGGTTGTTTTGTTCTTCTTGTCAAATGACAGCACAATAGCGTCATGTGTGTTGATTACACAACACTGACTATAATTTGCCACATCAGTCTTTTTCAAATATTAATGATCTCTTAAATTAAAATAGAATATTAATAAAAGATGCTGCCAAACTGCTTGCTTTGTTTCTTTTTTATTCCCGGACATTTACACCACCTAGAAATTTTTTAGTAAAAGCTCTTCAAAAATATAATCAAAATGTATTTTAATCCAGAAATGTAAAATACATTTATCACAGACGAAATGTATTCAGGTCATTTTTATATGATTTGCATTTTATATTTTTGAATAACTTAATAGATCGAAACAAACAAAAAATAAGCATCAAGTCACTGACCCATTCCTGCATTGGTTCACCTGATTAGTGTTGTGTAAATCAGGCTGATGATCATGTCAGCTACACCCGTAGTTCTGAGGTGGTGAGCACTGACCTTTAATGACCTTTTGAATCTTCTTTTTCAGGTATGTTCAAATGGAATTCAGTCGACACCCCTGAACCTCGTAGTGTATTGGAAATGCAGCCCTAGTACCACAGACCTGCGGGTGGACTACCGATACAACCCAGAAGCCATGCAGCCCCCTGCAGCACTTACCAACATTCAGGTGTTAGTGCCCGTCAACGGCGGAGTTACCAACATGCAGTCGCTCCCCAACGCCATCTGGTGAGTTGGATTGATTAGGCACACGAACACAGAATATCTTGACTGCTAATTTGCTGTCTTAATATATCCCACCCTTTCACAGGTGCCATTGTAACGATATAATCAATGTTATTCACTTCACCTGTCAGTGGTTTTAATGTTGTGGCTTATCAGTGTACAATGCACAACACCTAAATATAATTGTAATAAATTTGTATCTGTGTTTGAATTAGGAATGCGGAACAGAATAAATCATTATGGAAACTGACTGACATCTCTGACAAGTCTGAAAATGAAGGTATGAACAAATGGCATCACTATTAAGACAAATTGGTATGAATCAATGCTGCAAATGATTTTTATAGTAACACTGGCATTTATGTCTACACATGATGGTATTCATCAATGAAAGCCATTCTCCCAAAGATTCCACAATGCACCTTTTCTATGATGATGTGATAAAAGTTAAAAGGCCAGCTGGTACAAAGTAAATTATAGCATTATGATGTGGACTGTGTTTATGTGTTTGTGTGTGACAGGCTCTGGTTCTTTAAGGGCAAAGTTTGAGCTGACCGAAGGTCCATCCATCCCTGCCACCCTGGCTGTTCAGTTCTTCAGCGAGGGTAGCACTCTGTCAGGTGTAGACATGGAACTTGTAGGCTCTGGTTACCGACTCTCCCTCAATAAGAAGAGATTTGCCACTGGTAAGCATGACCTTGGACTTGCACTAGAGCTCATGCAAGAGTATTTGATTATATTTTATTGAAACAGCCTATATGCTCTCAACATATGCCTGTTTTTATTAAAAATCTTTTGATTTCAGTATAGATTTGTCATTGAAAATGACAGAGTTTACAGAAGATAAAATATCAATACCTGTATGTGTGTGTGCACTGACAGGCCGCTATATGGCAGACTGTTGAGACCTGAGAAGAGGCCCATCCACTCTCAAATGCAGGGAATTTGGAGGTCCATTTCTGTTCATTGATTTATTCTCTTGCTGTTTCTGAATTATATTTATGGGGGATCTTTAGAGGGAATGGAAAAAGAGGGCTGTCTGGGTGAAGGCCTCTCATGCATCGGTTTCCTCTCCATGTCCTGAATGATGCAGTTCCAATGAAGCACCTTTCTGGAGACGAGAGATTTTTATACTACAGTAACATAGCACTGAGTATCAAACACTGTGTAAAAATAAAATAGAAAAGTAAAAAGAAGGAATGTCAGGATATTGGTGAATTAAATCATTAATCTTTGATACTTTTTGATCTATTCAGACTTTTATAAAGTCAGAACGGTAGTGTTTGTCTTTTGAAATGTGTAGTTAACAATTTGTAATATGAATTATATATGTACTGTATAAACATACAGCATATCTAAGTAAAAAAGAAAAAGGAAAAAAAAAAAAAAAAAACAGTCTTTCTGGATATTTGTAAGGCATTAACTTCTCCTTTGTATTGACCCAAAAGTCAGTTACAATATAAAGATCAAAAGGAGAAAAAAATTGGAAAAAAGGAGAGATAGGATTCCATTTTCCTTTCTACTTCTATGTTTTGTTTTTCATTTTGAATGTGCAATGAAGGTATAAGCTTTCAAAATTCATGGATTTTTTTTTTTTTTTTCAAGTTTTGTGCCATTTTCACTTTAACATTTTTAAGAGAGAATCTACAAGTTAGTTTTGTTGTCTTGTGTAACAGCAAAAGGAAACTTATACACTGACCTCAGTGCCTCTTTTGTTAGTTAATTGTACAGAAACATTTACATGTTTTAGTATGAAAGAATCCCTCTTTTCCCCTTTTCTATCTTTTCACGACTTTTGCTCATACTTTATTTTTTAAGTGCCTGTTCAGTTCTATACTTTCTGATGGGATATTGAAGGGAAATCAAGCTAATACTTTGGCCTTTGTCCTTCAAACTCCTTTAGAGTGCTTTACCCAAACAGTTCACTTCAAAGGACTGTGTCACGTTTAAAGACATTATCCAATTGAAGTCAATTTCAATTTTTAGGAAAATGCTCAGGCCTTATAGATGTGGAAATCTGCATAAATCCTACCAAAAATCCAGCAAATAATGATCACTGTGAGATTATACTAAAGGCATACACTGACCTGGTGTAAAAACTCTTGAAATTTTGGAGGGATCCTTGTTGAACAGACCAAAATGTTGTGAATAATCAGCATATTCTTAAAATGAATTACAAGCATGCATGCTTTTCGGTGTAGTTTGTTACCAATGGACTACCAATTTTCAATTGAGTGTAACTGTAAGGGACACTACGTGTATGTTTTCACCAAATGTACCATCACATCTGTGTTTGGGGGGGGTGTCATGTTAATATTAACAAGAACAAGTTTTGCTTAAGAGTATGGCTCAAATTATCCAATTAATGGCTTTTAGTGGATTTGCCAAATACATATTGAAAAGCACAAGATGCAATGAGCCAATGGAAGTTACAGAAAACTCTTGTAACTCCTGGGAGTTTCTTAAAATCCATGGATTTTATCACTTTTATGTCTTTATATACTTTTGTTTAGTTTCGTACCACTGCAGTTCATCAACTTCTTATTACCACCAAGGTTATTCTGTCTCATTATGTGCCAGAACCTAGTGGTGAGCATTCAAAGTGCTTTAAGGGGTCAGTAGAAGACAGTGGTTTCATTGGGGAAACCCTGTCTTTCCCCCATGAAAGGGCTATTTGCCTTGTCCTCTGTGGAGGACCACTTCTCCAAGGGCTACACCAATCCCAGAGATAGCAGGTGCCATTTGTACCTTAAAATGAAAAACACTAATAAACATTAAAAGCTAAAAATGAAGGATCTTGATGAATCTGAAAACAATGACATTCTTTAGAATAATGTCTTTTTTTTTACCGGGAACTTTTTTTCTCTTCAACAGTAGCCTAACCGTTTTGTGAAGTAACAAAGTGCAGATTTTATATTGAGAATCTTCACCCATTTATGTAAAGGTTTTTTTTTTATTTTTTTTTATTTTTTTTTTTTTTTTTATTAATGTGTATTTGGTATGAATTGTGGTGTAGGTATTAAGAGTATACAGGGGCAGAAATCAGCTGATGAACATAGCATCCAAATATAGTACAACATTGGCTTCTTATAGTGAATTTGCATGAACTAATTGTGTAAATAGCAAGCTGGTTCTTGCTGCCTTTACAGCCATCACATGAAAGTCATGTTGGAGCATTAAAAAAACAGGTCTATTAATTTCTTTCTTTTTTTAATGTCCACATTCAATGGCACATTAAAAGATTTGTGTAAGTGATTTTTTTTTTTTTTTTTTTTTTACTCACAATGTACATTTTTTACAAATATTTCTGCCATTTTCTCTGCTTTATGATGCTCTGTGTCTGTAATAAATGTGTAATATATAAATCTATACAAATATAAGAAATACTACAGAATGCAGATAATCTTGTCTCTTTATTTTCTTCTAAACTGAATGTATGCTTTCTTTATGGTAAATATATAAAAGCTCCTGCTCAATTTCCCACCAACAATACCTCCTTTTGTCATTATTACACAGTGAAGAAAGTCAGTTGCTTATGAAATGCCTTTTATCTGAATCATTTCAGAGAAAGGTTGGCCTTTGATGATTGGACTTAACCATTGGCTTTCCCCTCTGTATGCCAATTTCTCCAACAAATAGGGAAGGTTGAAAATTCTGAGACTGTGCATAAGCAATTAGAAGTCACGGTCACTATTTATTCAGCATTCCCCCCAAAAAACTTGCATGCACCATTTATGCACTGACCTCTGGATGACCTTGTTATATATGTGTGTCTGTCTTGCCTCTATTACTAAAGGAACTGCAGTCCTCTTCAGTCAGCTTCTCAACACAGTGCATACAGTTTCTCTTATAATTGGGTGCTGCAGATGCAGTTCTGATTTGTTCATAACGTATACTGAATATTCAATCTTTTTTCCATGGATAGTATTTGTTCTCACTGTTTTTCATTCACTTGATGGTTGATTTCTAGTCTTAAAAAGTATGGATAGATTTAACGATAAACCAACTCAATGTTCTGATCTATTCATACATGAGTCACAGTGAGTTATATGCTTTGGTACGCTCTCTGTGCTTTGTGCATGTGTGTGTTTACACAGTCATGCTTCTGAACACATCTGCTGCACTTCCAGTGCTCCTTGAAAAGTGAAATAAAACTCACCCACATGTGCTAACCATTCGGGTTTCTTATGCACATCGTGTGTGTGTGTGTTTTGTGTGTTTACGTATGTGTCAGGGTTGTAGACCCCTATGTGAACCCTTTTAAAAAAGTCCTCTGCACGCTTCACAGCTTGATCTACAACAGACCTGCTTAATCCTGATTGCAGTTCTTGATCTGAATTGCTGTTTACACACCTTTAGCTATTAAAATTAATGTGGTACTCTACCTGATCTGTTGGCTACTGTATTTGCCAGAGACTTGTTCTGCCAAGAGGAAACCCGAACCCTAGATCAACGGCAATCAATGCACTATCAATGTGGATCAGTGTCTCGGTGTGGATTAAAAAGTGATCCTAATTAAAGATGGTATGCTCTATATAGAAGGTGAAAGAGAAGAGGGTCTTTTGACTTTTAGCTAACTGATTTAAAATGTTCTTTGGATGTTGTCACAGGCTGTGTTTTCTCAGAGACTCTGTGGGGTAATAGAGTTGAGTTATTAAAGAAGGAGAGAGCAGGAGCAGCATCACTTACGTTTATGCTCCATTACAGAATGACATGGCCTTTTGATCCAGCGCCCCCCCCTTCAGCATGAGCAAAACCATCTGAACAAACACACTAGTTGGACCTTCATAACTTAAAAATGTGTTTGCTTTTCTCCTTCATCTCACACTGTTCCCCTCATTTACTCCTCTTTTATCCTTTGGCTTCTCTCTCTATATCTTTGCATGTTTCCACCCTCTCCTATCAACTGACTATTCTTTTTCTTTTCTCATTCTGAGAACATTTATCATTTTGCACCGTCTTTCTATTCCTCCTCTCCTTGCCACACCTAATATCGTTCTTGATCTCCCACCATATCTGCCGGCTCCTCCTTCTTCAGGCGTTGCTAGGTCTCCCAAAACAACAGTGCTGGAAGAGCTTGCCTCATAACATCTCAGATCTGTCAAATTCTCCAATCGCTCATATTTCACCCTCTAGAATCCATTTTATGAAAGATGTGTTAATAGAAACCTTGTTTTAGTTCCATGTGATCTGTCCAGTGACACCTCTACATCTCGGTTTGCTTTCACTTGGTCTTGTTGACTCATCAAGGTGATTATTGAAGCCATGGACCCTTTCGCTGGTGCTGCGATGGCTAATTAGGTCTGGTCATGGAAAGAATTCTGTTGAATTTGATGGGGTTTGTGTGTGTTTGTGCAGGTTTAGTAATACTTGTGAAGGCCAAATGTTTGAAAATGTCTGAAATGTTTTCATGTATAGTAAAACATTGAAAACCGAGGACATTTTAAGTGGACAAATTATGCTTTTTGCTTTGAATCTAATAAAGTTGACAGGTTTCTGTAAGGGTTAGGGGTAGTGTATAGTAAATATGATTATCTGTGTGTGTTGGGTGGCAATTTCACTATGTAACAAATGTATGGAAATAGCAGAGCACTATTAGAAGGTAAAATCAGCTAAACTTTTGGAATGGTGAATTTTGACTTTATTTAGACCAAAGCTTTTTGGCACACAGGCCTTCATCAGGGTGAACATGAGTGAAAAGAAACCCTATATATACTGTATATACAAACCAATTTCAAATTTAAAATCAACCACTGAGGTGGTTGGAGTAGACTGGAAAGTGTACTTACATTTACATTTAGTCGTTTAGTAGATGCTTAACAAGCATAACAAGCAATTTGTCTCGCAGTCAACAATATTTCAATATTTGCAGTATTGCACTGCCAAGTTCTCAAAGTGGTTGGAGTAGTAAGCTAGTGCAGAAGAAAGACAGACAAGGATTTTTATTATTGTTAAATAGTAAGTGCATTTAGTGTGAATTAGTTAAGTGCTCACGGGACATGTGTTTTCAGCTGGTTCTTGAATGTTACAATGGGATCAGCAGATTGTGTGGAGGTTGGAAGCTCATTCCACCACATAGGAATAGAGAAAGTGAATGATCGAGAAATAGACTTTTTATAGGATTTTACAGGATTTATTTATTTATAGGATTTCTTTTCACTTATGTTCTTTTAAGGAATTTTCCAGGTTCAATACAAGTTAAGCTAAATCGACAACAATTTTGATAGCCACAAAATATAATTTAGACTTATTTATTTAAAAAAAGAAGCGAAAAATGTGCATACAGTGAGGCACTTTCAAATGAAGTGAATGGGACCAGTCTTAAAGGGATAGTCAGTGCCATTCCTCCCTTTAGGCAAACTAAGCAAGTTGCTTAGGGGGGCCCCCGATCCGTTAGGGTGCCCCCACCCTGTCAAAGATATTATCTTACGAACATAAGTTTATGATACAAACATACTGACGGGGCCCCCAAAAGGATAGGACCGGCACTGGGGATAGTTCACCCAAAAATTTAAATTCTCTCATCATTTACTCATGCTCATGCCATTCCAGATGTGTATGACTTTCTGTCTTCTACTGAACATAAATAAAGATTTTTAGAAAAATATAATAGCTCTGTATGTCCATACAATGCAAGTGAATGGTGATCAGACCTTTGCAGCTCCAAAAATCCAACAAAGAAAACACAAAAGTAATCCATGAGACTCCAGTAGTTAAATCCATATCTTCAGAAGTGATATAATAGGTCTGGGTGAGAAACAGAACAATTTTTAAGTCCTTTTTTACTCAATCTCCACTTTAACTTTCACTTTCAGATGTGAAAGTGGAATTAAACAGGTACCATGTGTGACTTTCAGATGTAAAATTGAAAGTGGAGATTTAGAGTAAAAAAGAACTTCAATCTTTATGTTTCTCATTCACCTATTACTGTATATCGCTTCTGAAGATATGGATTTAACCACTGGAATCTTATGGATTACTTCTATGTTTCCTTTATGTGATTTTTGGAGCTACAAAGCTCTGATGACTGATTCACTGAATAAGTGATACTTGCATTGTATGGACCTACAGAGCTGAGATATTCTTCTAAAAATCTTTGTTTGTGTTCTGCTGAAGAAAGAAAGTCATACACATCTGGGATGGCATAAGGGTGAGTAAATGATGAGAGAATTGACATTTTTGGGTGAACTATCCCTTTAAACGTTAAAATACACACTGTTTCAAATGTTTAGCCAAAAGGCGTCAAAATTCAATGTGATTATATACGTGATACATGATTTTAATGTGATAAAATAAGGGATTTAATGGTGTTACTATGTTTACCAGATTACAAGGTTTACTGGCATTACATCACAAAGTTGTAATATTAGATATAACTTTACACAGAAAAGGTTAGTAAGCAATTTTATCACACTTAAATCATTTGAACACATATAATGTGTCCATCTTGTAGCTATACTTTTGAAACAGTGTGTATTGAAATTTTTATGAACTGGCTAATTCACTTCCATTGTAACTACCTTACTGTAACCGTGACTTTTGCCTTTTTTTTTTTTTTTATAAATGAAAGACAAGACGAAAATATATTTTGTGGTAAAAATTTGCACATTCCATTTCCAGGCTTGAATTGATACAATTGGCCAATTGCTGACTGGCTGGAATTTTACTGTGATCAGACATTGTGACTGGCTGCAACATTTGTCTCTCTGTGTTTCTCTCCTTGTCTCTCTCCTTCTTCCTAATTCTATTCCATATATGCCTCTCTCCGCACTGTTTCGAAAGTTGCAGATTTTTGAACAGAGGCGTAAAACAGTTCCTCAATACTGAGCAAGAAAAAAATAGATAAGCAATCATAGTGGTGATAGGATGGGACATACCCTCTATGGTATGGAGTTATATGTGTGCCACAATTCTGCGCGCACAAAATTATATTTTGCACAATATGATATTTTGAGCACACACAAATTTATTTTGCATGTTTGTGAACTCAGTTTTGTAAAGCAATTTATATTCTTGGAAAGAATCAATTTTGCACTTGAATAAAGTTTATTTGAATGTGAATTTGCATAGAATTCTGAAATTTACATAACTCCATTGTTTTTTGCATGTGCAAGATCTCACTCGCTCTCTCCTCATACCCACTCTGCATGCGCTCATAGCTTTGACTGCTTGTTTAATTTCACCTTTATGAAATATATATTTTTAGTCTGTACACTCCCAATAGGCTTACTAGCTAGCTAACAATCTGGCTAGCTCTCTTAGAATGGTTCTCTTGGCTAGTATTTGGTTATCTAGGTTACCAAGTTACACTTACGTAGCTATTAGCTTGACCATGTTAGCTAACACTTTCATCTGAAATATTTTCATTTAATCTCTCCCATGTGTAAAACTCTTTAAGACAAACATAATAGTGTAGTTTTGGGGGAACTTAATTTGACTTCTGTCTATCCCAAATGATATTATGAGAGATCAGTTTATTAAAATAAATGTGACCAGATTACAGTTTACCATGGATCAGCAACCACTGAACCTTCTTTTTGTTGTTATTATATGAAATATTATTTTCTTTAATAAACATGTTATTTTGTCCACCTTCTTTAGTGTGTCTTCTCCTATTTTTCTCCTATGACAGCCTTGCATATTATAAATATTATGAATATTATAAATATTGCCTATATTAACATTCTATTCTTGATAATAAATTCGAAAAGCTGTTTATGTTTGCATTTCAAAGCTGTGGAGTATCTTGAAACGTTCAGTATGCTGTTTTTATTAAGTTTATGAATTCTATCACAACCCTTCTGGCAAAATTGATTAATGAGAAGAAATGGAAGAAAAGAGACTACTTATGTCTCCTGTCATAGTTTGGGGTAAATTAAATGTACAATATATTGAACCTCAATTGTTTGAGACTGCAAAAAGTAAAATAAAATAAAATAAAATAAAAAAATAGAAAGAAATCCTTAGCATTGCATGAACCCAGGCTACTGTATTAGGATAAACTTATATTACAGTAAATTAAGCCTTACAGTATTCCTGGTATGTCTATAATCCATGAGGTAAATACCTTTTGTAATGATAACTGCATACAATAAATAAAGTGTGTACTGAAATTGGAGCATTGTGCCTGTTGGCTCTTCTGCTACATTTACATTGAGTTGTTCATGGTTGCTGTAGCTACCTCAACTGTCCAATTGCAGAGCGCTTTTAAGCGGCTTCTATTAGCCAATCCTGACGTAGCAGGTGGGACTTGTCAAAATACAGTTAGAAAAGCAAATGAGCATTCTAAAGTTCCGAGTGCATGCTGAGGGCATAAAAGAAGAGAGAATGAGTGATATCTTGCACACAGAAAAAAATGTATTCATTTTTGCAAGAAGATACATTGCCATGCAAAACTTTCAAGTGCAAACACAATAACTTTTTGTACACTCAAAATATCATCTTGTGCACGCAAAACATTTTTGTGTGTGCAAAATTACTTTCTTAAGCTCAAATTAACAACTTGCATGCTCAAAAATTCATCCTGTGCACACAGAACATTTTTGTGTGCTCGAAATATCATTTTGCATGCTCAAAATACAATTTTGGCACATATTTAACTCCATACTATGACAGCCAGTATAGGAGATAGGCAGGCTGGAGTCAATGGGAGATGCGAGGGAATGAGAGAATAGGCTTCCGTGCCTGGCGAGAAAAGTCACGTCATGGGCGATTTGTCACAAGGTCGGGGGCCATGATGGAGGATGATGGTGACATCTTAACTCCCAAGGAGCAGCCCCCACAGTTTTGTACTATACTGTCTGCCTAGCAAAGATGATGGGACTTTGTCTGCACCAGACCACACCAAAAAAGAAAAAAACTAATTCAGGGATTTGCCACTGATAAGACATATTTATAATTCACATGAAGTTGTTCTGATTTTTCAATTAACAAATAAATGAATGAATGAATGAGAGGAACAGAAACAAAATGACACTGGTGAAAAAGATGGGTGGAGTAGTTCTCATTTGACTGGTTGTAGAAGATGTACATGAATATGTTGTGATGCAGCACAGACAGAGGAGATGAGGTAAATTTGAAAGTCAAGACTTGAGATACTTTATCCACAGCTGCAAAGATTAAATTATTCAATTTGTTGGCTAATCATTAAGAGCTGTCAGTGAATGAATCAATGAGACACTGAAGGTCGTTAATGTTAGTACACAACTGAGAGACTGTTGTGTGGAATTACAGCCTAAGCAATAATTAATCCAGAGTGCAGAGTTATACAACAGAAAATGACCCAAAAAGGAAAATTCTGTCAACATTTACTCACCATCATGTTGTTCCAAACCCATATGGCTTTCTTGTTTATGTGTAACAAAAGATGATAGACAGCATGACAGCCTCCATTCTCCAAGTCACCATTCACTTATATTGTATATATATATATATATATATATATATATATATATATATATATATATATATTTATATAAATAAAAACAAGATGCAATGAAAGTGAATGATGACTGAGGCTAACATTCTGCATAACATTTCTTTTTGTTTCAATGGAGGACAGAAAGTCATACGAGTTTGGAACAACATGAGGGTGAGCAAATGATGACAGAATTATCTTTTTGTTTTTTAATGAACTATTCCGTTAAGAAACTTGTCACATCATCCAAAAGCATTAAAAGTCAATAAAGAGGACTAGAGAAAAACATAAAAGGAAGATTCTAACAAAGATTTACTGTAGCTCATCCAAAGCATTGACACTGACAGTATTTCAGCTATTTGAATACTCAGATATAAAACAGTCTTCTGATTTTAGTAGACATAGCCTACACACACACATACTAGCACACACATTTGTTATTCACATGCATACTACACACAAAATGATCACAAAGAGAGAGCGAGAGAGAGGAAATGTTCTCCTTATAAATATTTGGACTTGGCTTAATTGAAAGAGTGTGTCAAGCCCGAAATCCGGGTCGATTTTAAACATTCTTGTTCTGCAGATCTATTCACTTCCTAAATGTCTCTCAGGTGTCTCCTCTTGCTTTGTGAAGACAAATAAAACAAAGTCTGCAGCACTGGATTGTTCTAACACACTGCTTGACCTTCAGTTTCATAAAAAGGAATTTATCACTATTTATCTACTTCTTACAATCCTTCATTCATTAAAAAAAAAAAAAAAAAAACATACATGTGTGTGCATGTGAGTAGGAGAGAAATGCTGAAACTTGAAACTGCAATTGAATTTTAGTGTCTTTAGTTCTGGCGCATGAACTCTGCTATCTCATTTGATTCACTCATGTATCTTGAGCAACCAGTTCCAGATAGCAAAATAAGTCTGGCCCAGATAATGTATTGAATTACGGCCTATCACTGGCCCAAAACATATTTGCCAGAGGTATAGCAGACTTGTGCCAGAAAGCCAAAATTCACTGACAATTAAGCCTGTTCCCCCAGAAAGCAGCCATATTTGGATCACAACTGTGCCAGAATCCAGATTTCAGCCGCCAAAAATAAATAAATAATTTTATAATAAAAACAATTTAATAACTGTTTTAAAATACTAATAAAAAATAACTGATGCATGTAGCTGTATGTATAGTTAACAAAAAAGAATAAGAAACTGCATAAAACGTACATGAAAGTAAAAGCAAAGCAAGAGCAAAGTCTGTCAGAAAAATACTGATCCATAGAAATGATTATATTATGTTATTAATGTGTACTTGTATTTTGGTATTCAGTGTGTTTTCTTGTCTTTGTTTCAGGAGCTGAGGGTCCCCCCACTTTTAACCCTCTAATCAGTCTGATAAAAAACAAATGCAGTTCTGTTGGCTCATACTTAAGATAAATTCCTTGTATAGACAATAATTTGTCTTTGACAAATGTGGAGGCATTGCAATATACAATTTTAATAATAATAAAAAAAAGTTAATAAATGCATCACACCAGAAAATGTAAAGGCACATTTAAAAAAATGTGTTCTTTAAAAATAAAAGTGCATATAATTCTTATGTAACTTAATTACACAGGTACCATAGTAAAATGTTAACTGTGAAGTAAACACTTCATCACAGTGACTAAGTGACTGTGTGTTTTTGCTGAACTGGATCCTGGTTTAAATTTGCTAGGTCATGCAGTGCCCTGTGTGAAAGGTTGTTTTGCTAAGCAAATTCGTTAGGACTCCAGAGAGAGCTTTGAAAAAGTAAAAGTGATGAAGAATTGCGTTTTGATATTGTGTGAAACAAAGCTCTTTTTCTCCCTCTTTCTTTCTCTCTCTGCTAAAGCTCTCAGTGAAACTGCTATTGCAACACAATCCCCGTGTGTTTGAAAAGGCTTTCTAACTTGTGCAAAAATTACTGTCACATATTTGTGGTGCATGTATCTGATAAGTAATGTATAACATCGCCTCTTGGGAGGAAACAGTGTGAAATTGTATTTGACAATGTGGACTGATAGCATTTCACAGGGTGTGTGTCTTTTCCTTTGGGCATAGACAGTATATCCAATTTTCTTGAAATCTGATCATACTACAGAAGTGTGTATAATGAGGCATATGCAGTAAATGCAGCAAACATTTATTTTACAGTAATATTAATATAAAGTTTTAAACACCAAAAATATCCCTGTTAATAATACAAAAACCTATAAAACATTTACATTTGCCCAAGCAATTAAGAAGTATGCTTTTTTGCAGTTGAATTTGTTCTTTGTGATTTTGGACATACTTTACACTACAGATTAATATTTAGTCTGGAGTGCAAAGCCACACATTGTTGTCCCCTACTACAGCAGCCCTGTTATTGCCACTCAAATATTTGGTGGCTTACAAATCCAGGATCAATTGATTCTGATGAAAAAGGCAGTAATGAAGTTTTTGGTAATCTTTATTACATTTTTTTTTTTTTAAATTTCAACCTGCCAGTTTCCTCTTGCATGTGGCCTGCCATGCGACAAAAAGATTTTACATTTCAGTGCTCACACCAATATTATGACAGGGTGTTGTCATAGAGTTGTCAAGACTCGTGCATAGCAGAAATGATCTGTTACCTGTTAACTAAGCTTATGTACCAATATCCCAAAATAGTTACACAATGTTCTTAAAGGCTTTCCAGACACAGATGAGTTGAGTATCCTAACTTAGAGTCGAAACAAACACAAGAATCCTGTGAATTCTGCAGACACCATTTGAGAACAGTGTGGTGCTGGCCAGATGAAACGTTCCGGTGTTCAAGATTTTTGGAAGAGCATAACGGAACGTAGGAATCATGGGACAAACATTGCTGCCAATTCAAGTGATGCAGTAGCTGGTGGTGTTTGTAATGCCATTTCGAACAGCAACCAAAGCTCCAGTGATGTCTCTGTTAATGTTGTCTCTGTGACGCCCAGCTTAGCACCGAGCTGTACAGAGAGTCAGGTGTCAGATGGAGACAAAGCGGGTGCCACACTACTATTCTCTGGAGTCTTCTTGGCTCTGGTTGGCATGACATTCACTGCCATGGGGTGGACAAATTACAATGTCAATCACAGCTCAGAGTGGACACAGCTATTGGGGC
Source organism: Myxocyprinus asiaticus (assembly GCF_019703515.2). Taxonomy (NCBI): domain Eukaryota; kingdom Metazoa; phylum Chordata; class Actinopteri; order Cypriniformes; family Catostomidae; genus Myxocyprinus; species Myxocyprinus asiaticus. Next base: position 35,086,199 of record NC_059347.1, read on the forward strand.
CCATTCTACTGTCTGTAGGAGGTACGTTTGTTCTCATAAGTGTCTGCAAATTCCGAATGCTCTCCTGCCAGGCCTGCAAGCAGAATGATGGGGAGAGAACATCGGAAACAGACCCTCTGCCGCCCCTTTCGGGACCATCGTTTGTCTTCACTGGACTCAATCAGCCCATTACCTTCCACAGGGCCACGGTAGTCCAGTACATCCCACCACCATATGCCTCTGTGGTACAGGACCAAAGTCTGGGCCCTGTTAATGGTTTGCATTCCAGTCACCAACCAATAGCGGTTACAGTGAGCACACCACCACAGTATTACAGTGTGTATCCCATGGAAAACCCTGCTTTTATTTCCAGTGAACATGACAATGCTACGGCTGAACAAAGGGAAAGCAGGTATGATGCAGGTGCAATGTACTGGTGACTAAGTTGGATGACAGTGTAACATTATCAAATATAAATGGAGCTACAGTCTAGAAGCAGCATTAAAGGAATAGTTTACCCAAAAATGAAAATTCTTTCATGATTTACTCACCCTCCTGGCATCCCAGATGTGTATGATTATCTTTCTTCTGCAGAACACAAATAACGATTTTTAGAAGAATATTTCAGCTCTATAGGTCCTCACATTGCAAAATTTTGAAGCTCCAAAATCCACATAAAGGGGCATAAAAGTAATCCATTCGACTCCAGTGGTGAAATCCATGTGTTACGACACGATATGATAGGTGTGGGTGAGAAACAGATCAAAATTTAAGTAATTTCTTATCATAAATTCTCCTCCCTGCCCAGTAGGGGGCGATATGCATGAAGAATGTGAATCACCAAAAACAGAAGAAGGAGAATGTGGAAGTGAAAGTGAAATGGAGATTGACTGAGCAGGGAGGAGAATTTATAGTTTAAAAAAAAAAAATAAGGACTTAAATACTGATCTGTTTCTCACCCATGGACTTAACCACCAGAGTCGTCTGGAGCACTTTTATGTTGCCCTTATGTGGATTCTGGAGGTTCAACATTTTGGCACCCATTCACTTGCATTGCATGGACATACAGAGCTGAAATATCTTCATTTGTGTTCATCAGATGAAAGAAAGTCATGAGGGTGAGTAAATGATGAGAGAATTTTCATTTTTGGGTGTACTAACCCTTTAATATTGTTAGCTCAAGCTGATATTACTGTAATGACTATTTATCACTTTCTGCTTGAGGGGCATCTTTTTATTTTTTTACCAAATGTACAATAATGATAATATATACACTATACCAAACAATACAATAATAATAATAAAAAATACAAATAAAATGTTGAGGATGAACAAACACAAGCCAAAGGCTTATTTCTTTAATTTCCATTGTAGAAGGGATGGATTCATTAATGCATATTGTGAAGGGTACAACAAAGTATAGTTGACAAAGTGCTTATTCAGAAAGATTCACTTTAATGAAACTGATAAAGTACATCAATTTTGGGCTCTTCTATAATAAACATTATTCTTCAAATAGGTATATATAATAATTTTTCTATGTAATTTAATCTTAAAATGAAACTTATGCACAATGCCTAAACTCACTGTTGTCTTCTAATAAATAATTTAGTTGTAATAATTCACATACAGCACACTGTTGTGTGTTCATATTTGTTTTGGGCTGCATTCTGGATCTACCTCCAAAAAAAACAATAAATCACTAAACAGGGGGAATGGGGTTTAGGGGAATGTGAGAGCGGACCCATGCTGAAATGGGTAGTGTTATTACACTTTAAACTCAGTATTTCTCAAAACAACATTTGCCTTTGTAGCTATTTAAAAGCTCGTATTAACAAACATTCTGATATTACTCATTTTCATGTCATTCTCATTATAATAAAATCATACAATGATGCTAATAGTGTCAAGTAACTCAAGTAACTCGACAGACACCTCATTATATGCACAAAATAGTACCAATTGGCAATTATTTGACATTCCTGGTTTCATTGCAGGAATTACAGCAGCTCAGAGGAAGAGGGAAAAACAACTAGGCCTACAGCAGACAGCGCCTTCTCTCCACCTGCATACGAGGACCTTTTTGCCACCTCCTCTTGTGACTCTTGCTCCTGATGAATGAAACGTTGTTTTTCCTAATAACTTTACAAACAAAGTTAATATGCTTGCTGCAGGTGTCGGCTACAGCATTTGTGAAATTGTGTTCCATTATTCTAAGGCTGGGACAGGGTGAACATTACATGATGACGTTTTCTGAATTTGGAAAGAATTAGGTATTTCACTACAGTTTCAATTTTAAAAGATACAGTAGCCTATAGGGTACAACAGAGCTAAAGGTCCCCCTGGGTAAAGGCACTTTTGACTTTATTTCATCCCAAAACACTAAATAGCAACAAAAACTACCACAGCACTTTTTTAAATACCTGTTTGTGACTGCACTGCAAATTTTCCTGATCCATGAGGTCTTTGTGTGCAATGTCTAAAGGTACATTTTTAGGTAATTTGACCTAACATTTAATAATTGCTGCACATTTATGTACAGCAGTTAAGTAAACTGAAATTATCACATTTATTTTGAGACAAAATATGTATTCATCATTTTTCAGTTTTGTTCAAGGTGATTAAGTCAAATGTTTTTCAACAGCTGTACAATAATCAAAAGAATATTTTGGGGGTAAAAGCCCACATGTTGCTGGGGCTAAAACCCTATAAATAATAATAAAAAAATTCTTAAGTGGGGGAAGATATTTGCTATTAATATAAATTTGTTAGATTTGTTATAAATGTGCAAACTGGGCTCACATTGAAATGGCAAATGTGATTGAAATTGAAGGGAAATGGTGCACACTTTTCTGATGTGTTTTTATGAATAAGCATTATATAAATGTTTTATTCAAAAAAGCATCTTGCTGTATCAAAAGTATTTGCATAAGTTTACATATTTGCAATAGTAGCCTACAGTATAACATTGCCCCTATATATTAGGCTACTATAATCCTCAGGCGGAATTTTACCTCTGGGTGTTGGGTATAAAAGGCCCCCTCGCCATCTTTTATTTATTTATTTATTATTATTATTATTTTTTAGGAATTTTAATTAAAACAAACGTTATTATTATTTTTTTTCAGACAAATTATGTTGATCCATCAATATAAAAATAAATGTTTTTGTTATGATGATGATGATGATGATGATGATTATAAAGTGGGACCAGAAAAAAGCAAATTTTTCTTAAAGGGTGGTTCTAGCCCCATTGTGCCACATTACTCATGATGATATTGTTCTCAGCTCTCAGTGCGTCCACTTCAGCTTCTGAGAACTGCATGGTACGTGCGAGCGTCCGGTGAGGGCCACATGGGGGCAGAAAGAGTGTGGAAATAAGGCAAAATCCTGTTTCACCAACGCTGAGGAAAGGAGCCGAGTTTTTATTTTACAAAGAGTACCTACTAAAGGCTATATTTGTTTCAGTAGCTGTGAACGTACGAGAATAAATTTGATCACGTGATCAAATTGTGAACTTTTGCAAAACTGCAAGCACACAAGTGACAGCATTTTCCCTATGGGTTAACCTAGTTTAACCTTTAGGTTATTTGAGTATGACCAGTAAACTCAGCTGTGCTATAGGCTAACTTGCCTTGTGTGGAACCTATACGTTTGAAGCATTTGGAATCAGGAACACAAAATAAAATGTTATGGGTAAAAAATATCGACTTTATAATAGCATATAGAATAAATGTGTATTAGTCTATACTGCATGTTCTATATTTAACAAAATGACGTATGATTTAATTGTTCTAACAAATTTAACATAAACTTTGAACAATGAATGATAATGCTCATGTGATCCCATTTGTGATCCAGAGAGAGAGAGAGAGAGAGAGAGAGAGAGAGAGAAATGTTCCATGTTTGCATCATTTATATTCTTGTAGGCTACACTAAAGTTTAAATGAGTTTTATTACGTCGTCATTAAACTACAAATCCCTTAACTTAAGCTAGTTACTGATTTAATGAGGATTTATTTTCTAATAAAAAGACCACAAATTCGTTAGGATTAGACTATAGGGTTTACGCGTTATTAATAGCTTAAAAACATGTAGAAAACTTTTAATTGTGCTCCTATTTATTAAATTCTGTAACTGTAGGCGAAACTTGAGCAAAGAACCTTCTGTTTTTGTTAAAAAAAAATGTTTTTTTTTTTTTTTTTTTTTTCATTACACCGTTATTTTGCATTCAGAATGTAATTAGATTAGCTATATGCTATTGGCCACAAAATCAGTGCTTAGTCTGTTTTATTGCAATTACAGCTTTGGTAAATGACATTTACATAAAGGAAAACGATTTTTCCCACTTTGACAGAGATAAAAGTTGTAGCTCCCTTCGTGGTGATTCGTCTGTATCAATGTCAAACATTTTAATAAGCTGCTAAAATGGTAGGCCTATTATTAGTTTTATGAGTGGCACTTGATGCCAAGGAATAAACGAATAAACAAATAATTCATAAAAAGCATGAATAAATCTGTTCATGTTTGTTTCGCTGTGTTTACTTCAAATTTCGACACAGCTTATAAAATCCCATTTGCATACGGTTTTTATAATTTGGAACAGATTTAATCTTAATTTAAACTTGCTCTGCATTTATCATGATTAAGAGAGAGTTTCTAGTTTATTTCTGGCATTAGTCTACTTACCTACTAAGTTATCTATAAGTAGGCCTATTAAAGTTTCCGACTTTAAACAATTAAAATGGTTTCCAAAAAGGAGTCGACAAGTGCAAATTCTTTATATCCAATAATATTTTAAACAATGTGCGAGGATTTGTATTGTGCCTTTGTACTGAGACCGCAGTTCAATGTGAATTTCATTAATTTCACTGCGCCATAAAACGCGGGTGGCAGACAAAGCTCATTATTGGGAAGCTCTGCTTTATTTATTACAAAACACGTTTAACATTTGAACGTGCCAGATGAACGAAGAGGAGGAAAGTGAAACATAACAATTAACAGAATGCCTCCATTTGCTCTCTGGTCATCAGATCGACATGGCAGGCCTATGCATGTATTCAACTCACTCATTCTCAATTGCTCACTTTATTTGGTATAGGCTACGCCTGCTCGTATATATATATATATATATATATATATATATAAAGGATAATCATAAAATAATGTAAAAATACAGCCATGTCATAATTATTCAACCCCTATTGCATGCAGCTGTTTCTTAAATATGTAAGGCTGCACAAGTAATTGTTTTCAAACAAAATTAAGTCATCAATCTGCAATGGCACTTAAGTTTTAAAATGTAAGTTTAGCCTTGTAAGCAAAAATGTATTTCTAAGCAAAAAATGCAATTAAAAATAAACAGTCTCAAAAGCTAATAGAGGAGATTATTTCATTACACAAGAAAGGTCATGGCTAAAAGTACATTTCCAAGGCACTTCAATTTCCAATAGACAAAGTTGGCAGCCCCATTCATAAATTTTTTAAATATGGTACAACAGCAACTTTCTTGGGGTGTGGAAAAAGCAAAACTTCACTAAGGGAAATTCTTGAATATTCAAGAAGTAATTAGGAAAGACCTGTGGAGTCCTGGAAGAAGGTTTTATAGACGTATGACACTAAACTGAAAATGAGTTTTAGACCCATGGGTCAGCAGTACGTCTGGAGTAAGATGACAAGAACGACACCATCCCCACAGTCAAGCATAGAGGTGGGTCAGTCCTGTTATGGGGGTGTTTTGCGGCTGCAGGAAACTGCTATCCTGACTATGTGACTGACATCATGGATTCTTTCAGATATCAGGCCATTTTGGCATGAAAAATGTGATGCCTTCAGTGTGTAAATTGAAGCTCGGTGATCATTGGACTTTCCAACAAGACAATAACACCAAAGATACATCCAAGCTGTCCAAAATCTGGTTCAGGGATAGGTTGTAGAATGTCCTTAAATGGCCCTTTCAGTCCATCATTAAAATACCATTGCAAACCTTTGTTGGGATTTCAAGGAAGCAGTGGCAGCACAGAAACCAAAGAATGTCAACAAGCTGGAAGCTTTTGCTCATGAGAAATGTGTAAAAATTCTAATAGAGAGGTGTCCTAAGCCTGAGAACACTTAACCTGAAACATTTATTTGCTGTTATTAAGGATAAAGGATGCTCCACAAATGATTGACTTTGGGGGTTGAATATTTTTGACATGACATTTGTGGAGAGAATTAGTTATTTTTTATTTTAAAATGTGGGTAAACTGAACTCTTTGTTCTCAAAATCACTCAAATGTGTATTAAAAACTTACTTTTACTGTTTACTGAGGTTTTAGTTGATGTGTTTTAATTCACATCACCAGAATGTATTGCTGGTCAAGGGGGTTGAATAATTTTGATTGCAACTGTACGTCTCTGGTTTTATAGGAAAAATAGATCTTAACCTTTCACAGAAAGTTTAGGCTGAAAACATAAAATCCTTTTAGGCTGACTAATAGGCTACTAGGCCTAGTAGCCTGCCTGTCACTGGTGAAACAACAACAAAAAATTATGACACTGGTGAAACACTATAATAGCCTAGAATTATTATTATTCTTTTTTTTTCCACGATTTATATGCTGCTTGGAAATAAAATCGTCAGAAGTAGGCCTAATGGCTTTGAACGGCCAACAAAGGACAGAATCCATTTATGGTGCAGTTATGGCATCAGGGGCTTCTGCTGAATCCAAAATTCACTCACCATTTACTCACCCTCATGCCATCCTAGATGTGTACGGTTTTCTTTCTTCTGCGGAACACAAACAAAGATTTTTAGGAGAATATTTCAGCTCTGTAGGTCCATTCAAGTGGCCAGGCCTTTGAAGCTCCAAAAAGCAGATAAAATAAACATAATCCATAATGTGAACCAGTTGGATTTCTGTGAGAACACACCAAAATATAAGTCATTTTTCACTGTACCTCTTGACAGCAGTCTCCTTGGTGATCATGATTTTAAGCTCGATTACACTTCCTATAGTGCCATCTAGCGCTCTGTGCATGCCAAGCACTAGGAAGTGTAATTGAGCTTGAAATCATGATTGTGCTCTGAGACTGCAATGGCAAGATGTACAGTGAAAAAGGAGTTATGTTTTGGTTTGTTCTCACCCAAAACAACTGGATCGCTTCAGAAGAAATGATCAAACCACTGAAATCATATGGATTTATCTGACTTTATCTCCTTTTTGGAGATTCAAAGGCCTGGCCACCATTCACTTGTATAGTATAGACCTACAGAGCTGAGATGCTTCTAAAAATCTTTATTTTTGTTCAACAGAAGACAGAAAGTCATACACATCTGGGATGGCATGAGGGTGAGTAAATAATGAGATCATTTTCATTTTTGGTTGAATTAACCCTTTAACATCCAAAAATTTCAGATGGATATAATTAGGTCGCATCCTACACCCCTTGTCGCTTGTATCCTGTTAAAAAATTAAAATAAAAATCACAGTCACAGTAGGGAAGTAAAATAGGTTGCGAGCACCTTTTAAAGTTGTGTCCAAGTTGTGTGGGGAAATGTGTATTTATATCTCATTATGACTGAGAAATTAGCACTGTAATCATTAAAAGACATGACATTATTGTTGCCTTGGAAGCCAGTCTGAGACCTATTAGAAACACTGCCTGTTAAGGCAGTAACTGACTGACTGGGCAGGGCAGCAAGAGGGCTGCATATTGGAACATATCCTTTGACTTGAACCCAGTAGAGCACCTTTGGGATGACGTGAATGAGAGGTCAGTAATACTCACAAAAAAATTAATAAATGAATAAACCAATAAAAAATTGACATATATTATTCAGAGACATATCTTGCAAACTAACATAAGGTTTCAGCTAAAGTTAGCACCCTAAAACTCTAATACACTGCTCAAAGAAAAAACTTCTCCCTAATTAAAACAGCACCAGAGCTGAACACCTTTTATGAGACATCACATCACAGAGGTGCATCTGTCATTTCTCCAAACTGGAGTGTGCAGAGCAAATGGGTTATATTGATATCCACTGTTAAATATTTTGTTTTTAGCTGAATGCCACTTCACTGGCATTACAGTCTGTGAGATGCCCGTATCGCTGGTGGTCTGTTCAACACGTGACATGCTGCTCAGTAATGCTAAATAGCAAGGAAGGGAGAAGGGGACAAATGGATTCCATGTTTTCAGCGAAACACTGCAGAGCAAACTGGAGGGAGTGAGCTTTGTTGTTTATGAAAAACATGTGAAACCAATCAAATCCAAATTATCCTCCCGCTGTTCATGTTGCTTGCAGTGCCAGCCGCCTCTAGAGAAACTGCCACCCAGATAGACTGAGCATCACTCACATAGACTTTGTACAGGTTGAAGTACACGTACTGTATTCTAATGAATAAATTACACACACACACACACACACACACACACACACACACACACACACACACACACACACACACACACACAGTATATACACAAATTTAGTGTATGAATAGATGGCATACACATGAGCAATCATATACATTACCATATGAGTGAAGGTTAACAGACACACACAGTTTGTTTGGGGCGCATATGACAGTAAAACCCCAGGATGATGAGATCAATATGGCAAACAGGAAATGATTCACAGACACTGCAGACTTTTAAAGCTCATTTACATGAAGCCTCAAACATACATGCATAAACACTGTACGTATATAAACACATCCATGCACACAGGCAGATCTGCTGAACATATTGTACCCTACTGCTCATTAACATTACTTTTCTGAAAGGCTGCTATTAAGACAAGTGTCCCCCAACACACATGCATAACTGCATATTTTTTCCATTTTCCTCATGCAGTTGGATTTTCCTTGTGCCCCCCCAGCCAGACAGCGAAACGATCAAAAGGGACACCCACGGTCAGACGAAGAGAGAACCTATGCCCAGTGCCCACCCTAGAAGCCATAATGTCCCCCCAAAAATCACATCCAAGAACCAAACCTGGAAGAGCGTTACCTTTAGAAAATGTGAGCTATGAAGAAGGGAGTGCCGAGATGAATATATGTTTACAGTGTGCAGCCTGTTTGATGTGTGTGTGAGGGCTTAAAGTAGCTCTGGTGGCAAATCGATCAGCGGTCCCCAGGCCCCCATTCAAGTCTTATTCACTCTGGCTGCCAGTTGTTCTCCATAGCCTGAAAAAGCCATTGACTCATATGTAACTATGTCTTCTGGAGCCACTATGGGTCCTCCTCTCCACACTTTTAATACCTCTCATGTCTAGACTTTTACATTCTGGCCTCAGTTACTAAGCAGGTGTTCCACCGATTCAGGTCTATCGACCGTCTCTGATTTAGAAAAATGACAAAATTAGATTATTAACAGCTGGACTGTGGGAACTGTGGTTAAGAATGGAAAAATGTGGCTCTACAGAAGTGATGAAAATGTATTTCTCAAATCAATATCTTCTCAGAAACAATTAGTAAGAAAAAGCCATTTGTGGGTGAGACGCATAAATCTTGTAGGTTTAAAAGTTATGCCAAAGTTTCAAGATCCATTTCACCTCAACCTGGACTAAAGTCAAAACTGTCTTTGGATTCTTCATTCAAAGCTCTGCTCTGCAAAGTGGGCTTCATTTTTGTTAGAAAAACTGCCCTCCAGAGTTCAATTCATTACCCCTCAATAAATGTCATAGTTTTACGCACAATGCAGTAAACCTCACAAGCCATACATGATCACATTTGATCTGTGCTTTAACAAAATGGGATATTGATTGCCATTTTCAGGCTGCGGTCCAGTGGTAATACTGTATCTGATGGAAAAATCATGTCCTTGTCTTTAATAAAGCAAAGAGAGACCTAATGAGGCTCAGATGAAGGCCCAGATGATCTTTGCAGATGTTTGACTGCTGTCTGGAAAAAGAACCTAGCCCAGATCCGAGAGCATCATTGAGATGGCTATCTTACAGGTCTCTCTTTTCTCCCTTTTCTCTCTTGTGTAAAACTTATGCACAAACAAATATTCACATACCATCCGACAGGTAAGCCTAAGAGGACATAAACTGTTGCTCCTCACAGAAATATATTCATTGCTGTTCCAGATGATTCACTGCAGTTAGTTTGAGGAATGATAAAGCACCAGCAAAGGTGTTAATCAAATTACTTTGCTAGATTTAAGAGGCTGATGTGTCTAAGCTTGAGCACCAATATATTTGTGAGAGAGAGTGAATCAGTGTTGTTTTATCAAAAGGGGATCACGCATCTGGGAAATTGTAATATGTTAACTGATCTAAGTTCAGGAAAATGTTCATGAAATATTTCCCTGTGAAAATCTTACATAACTATCATTTTTAACAAAATGGCCTGAGGTGCCATCATGGTTTAATCCTGCTTCTTTTCCCTTAATTCTTCTCTTAATTCTGCCTCATTCTTAAACTGGAATGGTTTTGGTGAGGAGATGTAAACAGAAGCAGTGTTGGGAGTGTGGATATTTTGAAAACGTATTCCATTGTTTGCATTAGTATTTTCCTTCAGGGAAAACTTCTGTCACTGTCAATTTTACAGGGCAGTCGGCCAATGTTCCGTCAATGCCTCTCTAATGTCAATGTAGCACTTACATTTATGACTTAATTCAATTTGGATGCAGTATGTCTGCGGTGGGTCTGTCTGTGTGTGCCTGCAGAAGGGTTAGAGGGGATGGAAAATAAGGGGTTATTTTGGTTTCAAATGTGTATCTATTCACATATGGTTCTTGTTTTGGCCCATATACCCCAAGATCTCTCCAGTGAACTTTGACACTGCTCCCTCAGACTGACATGATTTTGGCTGCCTCATTCTGGGTTCAGTTTGACCCCCTTGGACCTCAAAGTTCAGAGGTCACAGTTGCTGAGCAGCAAATTAACCCAATGCGTCAAACCTTGCATGACACTATGTTAAAGTGAGCTTTTCTGTGAATATATTTTGCTCTTTTAGCGTGTTTTCTATCATGCTCCTCTCCTCTTCATAGAGCTTATGGTAATTCTGCATAACTATTATTTGTCCGCTTTCTATTGTTTCAATAATTCACTTTCTCTCCACATTCCTTCTTTCTGTTCCATCCTTTGCCTTTCAGTCTCTCGTCCAAACCCCCCTTTTCTCCTTTTCCTTCTTGTTTAAAGACATTTCAGTTCAGCTGTCACAAATTATGTTCGCCTGCCCAGCTGTCAAAACAGGGGTGTGTTTTTCTCTTTGCACCCAATATACTACCAAAAGAGAGAAACTGGGAGATAGAGAAAGAGAGAGGGGGGCATATAAGGGGTCAAAGACAAAAAGAGAGAGAGACAGAAAGAGAGTAAAGGAGGGAGAGTGGGGGCTTTAATGTTGTTTGGACACAAGCAATTATCTCTAATTATTGTTTTTCTTTTCAGTTTCCCTGTCCTGATGGAGGACATCAACAAGCAGTAATCTGGCCTCGTCGAAGAGGCCCAGCGGGCCCCATGGTGCAGCTCGTCCGTGGGACTCACTGGCTTTCTTCTCAATGTGAGTCTAAAGTATATTCAAACACAGCGCGATGGGTGAATTAACCACAAAGCCCTGGCTTTCAGTGGGCTCAGGTAAGAGATTATATGTGTTGATGACAGGCCTTTAATATAAGAGATTATATGTGTTGATGGCAGGCTTTTTATATATGCTGGGCTTTAAAATAAACTTCTGCTAGATACTCAGTGCAGTTATAGTGGGTTAGCCATCCTCAACCCTCCACATACAGTACTCATCTCTCTGTCCCTTCTGTTGTCCTGCCCCATTATCTTAAGTTCTGGTACTGATGACATTAGCTGTAAAATGTGACTGGAATATGCTGTGTTGTACATCTAAATAAGATTTTGCTAAGTAACTGGGAATAAGATCACAAATGTAGTTATATCAGAATAAAGAATGGGTTGTTAACTGCTATTAAGCCAGTAGATTTAATTTTATGTATTTGCATCTGCTTTTATCACTTACCAAACACCTATAATTTTTTTCTTTATATTGTACATTAGCTGAGAGAGTTAAACCAACACATAAACACTTTACACTAATAATGAAAAGGTAGGTCATTATAGTTCAATATGTAGTTCAAATATTCTTGTAATTGCTTTTTACTTGGGCTGTCATATATTTAAAGTGTTAGTTCACCCAAAAATGAAAATTCTCTTATCATTTACTCACCCTCATGCCATCCCAGATGTGTATGACTCTCTTTCTTCTGCTGAACACAAATGAAGATTTTTGGAAGAATATTTCAGCTCTGTAGGTCCATACAATGCAAGTGAATTGGTGCCAAACTTTTGAAGCTCCAAAATCAACATAAAGGCAACATAAAAGTGCTCCAGACGACTCTGGTGGTTATATCAATCCATTCTGAAGCAATATGATAGGTGTGGGGGAGAAACAGATACATTTTGTGGAGAATTTGAGAAATTTAAATTTTCATCACTTTTGTAGAGCCACATTTTTCCATTCTTAACCACAGTTCCCACAGTCCAGCTGTTAATAATCGAATATTTCATTTTTCTAAATCTGAGACGGTCAATAGACCTGAATCGGTGGAACACCTGCTTAGTAACTGAGGCCAGAATGTAAAAGTCTAGATGTGAGAGGTATTAAAAGTGTGGAGAGGAGGACTCATAGTGGCTCCAGAAGACACAGTTACATATGAGACAATGGCTTTTTCAGGCTATGGAGAACATACAAGTCCTTTTTCCTTCACTTTCTCCTTCTTCTGTTTTTGGTGATTCACATTCTTCGTGCATATCGCCACCTGTTGGGCAAGGAGGAAAAATGATGATAAAAAATTACTTAAATGTATCTGTTTCTCACCCACACCAATCATATCGTGTCTGAACACATGGATTTAACCACTGGAGTCATATGGATTACTTTATGCTCCCTTTATGTGGATTTTGGTGCGTCTACATTTTGGCACCCATTCACTTGCATTGTATGGACCTACAGAGCTGAAATATTCTTCTAAAAATCTTAATTTGTTTTCTGCAGAAGAAAGAAAGTTATGAGATGTTAAATGTTAAAAAGGACTAAACCTGTCATCCAGCAGGTTCAGTCATGGACTAGACTCAACTGAAAACCTCAGAGACTGTTTTGAGAGCACCGATTGGGATTTGTTTTTTAATGATTTTAATTGCTGCAGTGATCATGAGTCATTGAATGACACGATTACCAGTTGCATTAATTTTTGTACAGCGGCGGTAGGTCAAACAAAAAATGTTAGAATATTCCCAAACAACAAACCCCGGATTAATAAAGATCTTAAACAATCTTTAAATAAGAAGAGAATGTCTTTTTTAAGGAATAAGACGCACAAGGTAAAAGAGCTAAATAAAGAAGTTAAACATAAGATAAAGGAGGCGCAAATACAGTATAAAGGGAAAGTTGAGAAGGAATTTAAAACTGGTAATGTCAGAGATGCATGGAGGGGATTAATACAATGATGGGCAGACAACAAAAATGGGTAAAACTGTTTGATGATGACCCCCAAAGCTTTGTAAATAATTTAAATGTTTTTTATTCACGATTTGACAATATTGCAGGTGTTTGATAATGATACTCTGACAGAATCTGAACCTATGAGAATAGAGGTAGGGGAGGTTATCAAAGTGCTCCGTAGAATTAAACCAAATAAGGCTACTGGTCCAGATGGCCTTAAGGGCATTGTTCTAAAAGAGTGTGCAGAACAACATGGGCATGTATGTACTAGGCTGTTTCAGGTCTTTTTAGATGATGGTTTTTTACCACTAGCATGGAAAAACACTACTGTTATTCCAGTTCCTAAAATGCCTCATGCCAGAGCTTTTAAAGACCTTTGCCCAATTGCCCTTACATCTGTTCTGTGCAAGTGTATGGAGCATATATTATGTAAAGAACTGTTAGCACAAATTAATGGCTCTATAGATCCATTACAATTTGCTTATATGCCCAATCGGAGCACTGTGGATGCCTCCCTGACCTTATTACATAAGGCCCAGCACCATTTAGATCAAGTGAATGCTCATGTCAGAATTATTTTTATGGATTTCACATCAGCATTTAATACTGTACAACCGCAAAATTTAAAAGAAAGATTGCAAGATTTAGGTGTAAGTAGTTGGTTAATTTTATGGATTGAGAAATTATTAAGAAATAGGCCCCCAACGTGTCTGTGTTAACGGAGTCTCATCTGATTGTATAGTCTTAAATTCAGGGTTTTTTCTAATATTATCACCTCTGCTTTTTTCTGTTTATATTTATGAACTTCAGTGTAACAGGGACGATCTCACTTTAATCAAATATGACTTGATTTTAATTTTAATTTCTTGCCAAACGGACACGAACAGTTCAACTTATTTTGTGTATATTAAAAGTCTTGTACAGTGGTTTGATAACAGTCATCTACAATTGAACATTGAGAAGACAAAGGAATTATGCTGTGGGAATCAAAATAGGATAGGTATGGCTGGCATTTCATATGAACAAGTTATTATAAAAGGTGTAAAGTTAGAGCAAGTTTCAAATTTTAAATATTTAGGTACAATCATTGATGACAAATTCACATTCCAGGAAAATGTGAATCATATACATAAGAAAACAAGACAGCGTTTAGGTCTACTCAGGAAATTAAGACATTTTAGTATCGATAGGAGGGTCCTAACCATTGTTTTCAGTTCGATGATCGAAAGTATCGTGGTATGGCAATTCAACAATGAGACAGAAAAATAAATAAATATGAGTAATTAACGAAGCAAATAAGATCACAGGCCAGAAACATAGTACATTGCAAGAGCCTTTTTCATACTTGATGGAAAAAAAGGCAATTGCAGTATATTCAGACCAGACCCATCCCCTCCATTCCTGCTTTGAAGCCCTCCCTTTGGGGCGCAGGCTGCGTATACTGCTGGCTAAAAAGAACATATATAAAAGATAATTGTTCCATTGGCGGTGACTGTTTTAAACCAAATTCTTAATTGAGGTACTATATATTTATATGGGTAGGTGTGTGTATGCGTGTATGCATATGCGAGTATATATGTGCGGGTGTATATATGTATATATATATATATATATATATATATATATATATATATATATATATATATATTGTATTGTATTCACTAGTTTTATGTATGTTTTTTTATTATGTGGTATGTAAGTGGATGTACAGTATTGTCTGATAAGATGTATTTTTTATGCCAGTGTCAAAGATGAATTTCTGTCCAGGAAATCTGAACAGACAATAAAGTCAAAACAAAACAAAGTCATACACATCTGGGATGCCAGGAGGTAAATGATGAGAGAATTTTCATTTTTGGGTGAACTATCCCTTTAACGTTTTAAATTTGGAGAGGAATTGAATGTGATTAACACTTAGAGTGCTACCTAGCAGCCATGGATGCAGCATCATTCAAAATCAATAGAAACTTTAGTGAAGTTTTCAGTTACAGATGCCATTGCAGAAATGTACTATTTACAGTCAGCCATGTGAAAGTGTCCAATAACAGGGTGGTTACTGATATTAAAGGGATAGTTCGCCCCCCAAAAAAGACAAATTCACTCATCATTTCCTCACCCTTATGAAATCCCAGATGTGTATGACTTTCTTTCTTCTGCAGAACACAAATGAAGATTTTTAGAAGAATATTTCAGCTCTGTTGGTCCATTAAATGAAGGTCCAAATATCACATAAAGATATCATAAAAGTAATCCATACGACTCTGGTGGTTTAATCAATGTCTTCTGAAGTGATCCAATCAGTTTTGGGTGAGAACAGACCAAAATGTAACACCCCATTTCACTATAAATCTTGACAGCTGTCTCCTTGGCGATCGTGATTTCAAGCTCAATTACATTTCTTCCTATAGCACCATCTTGCGCACTGTGCATGCGTCAAGCACTAGGGAGTTTAATCAAGTTTGAAAACATGAAGTGCCTAGAGACTGTAATGGCAAGATGTACAGTGAAAAATGTGTTATATTTTGGTTTGTTCGTACCCAAAACCAATTGGATTGCTTCAGAAGACATTGATTAAACCACTGAAGTCATATGGATTACTTTAATGATGCCTTTGTGGAATATTTGGACCTTCAGAGTTCTGGCCACCATTCACTTGCATTGTGAGTACCTACAGAGATGAAATGTTCTTTAAAAAATCTTCATTTGTGTTCTGCAGAAGAAAAAAAGTCATCCACATCTGGTATGGCATGAGGGTGAGTAAATGATAAGATAATTTTTTTCTTTTTGGGTGAACTATCCTTTTAAGCCAGTAGAATTCGACTGGTCATGTGATTCTAACATGGCAGCCCCCATGAGGGGACCCTCTCCATGTAGAATAAAACAGCTTTTGAAAGGTTACTGATATGAATGGAGTGGTCATGTGAGTGGTCATGATTTTATACAATATGTTTCAAAATTACAATATATTTCTTTGGGAGTAAAACTCTTTTAATAAGGAAACAATTACTGAGTGCACCTTTAACAAAGTATAAACATCAAATAAAAGCTTAAACTGCAAAGGCGACATTGAAGCCACATTTGAAGTGTTATATATATACCATTAAAAGGTGCATTACACATACTGTTTAACGTGACACAGAGCTGTCATATATGTTGGTCAAAACATTGAAACAGTTGCTTAAATGTTGGAATCTCCATCATAGGATAAAATGATTTACATACTTGAAATTTCAATGTTGATACACGTGCAGAGCCAACAGAAAACAAGGTGCATGGGGACTGTTATGTCGAATGCAAAGTTTAAGGCAAGTCTGATGTAGCATTTCATTTACACAGAACTAAAGCTGCATCAAAGCTGTCTCTCATGCTGTTAGGTTGACGTGAGTCAGAGTTCTCACATTTTAGAATGGCTTTTATTTGGCATTGCAACTTTGCAGACACTTTGCAAAAGCTTTGTTATGTTATTAAAAAAAAAAAGAGGAACTTAATACATTTAAACTAAATGCACACCATTACAGTAGTTGTACATATTTTAAAAGGAAGAAAAATAATATATGTAGAGGTTAGGGTCAAAATTTGTGTTTGATCATGTTAACTGCAAAAAGTTATGATTAATGTATATTATTTTAATCTGTTGAGAGCACTACTTTTTACATTCTCATTCTGGAAAATTGTTAAGTTAACCTTTTTGAGTGCCTTTATGTTCATCGTAAAGGAGAAAAAGACAGAGTGTAAAAGACAGAATGAGAGAGAAACCGTCTCCTAGGTAGTCCTAAATAGTAGCCTGCAATCTTCTTTTCTGTGTGTTTTTCTGAAGAAAAGAACTGTGAAAAGGAAATATGACAAAAAAAGATGAAAAATCTAACAGTGAAGAGTATGCAGCCATTTATTCCTTCCACCTGCAAATAATGACCCACTGAAAGTTGTTTAAACAAACTGACCCCAGCTTTTTTTAGTCTCGCCTCAAGCTCACACCACCCACTTGTGTGACATTTGAATTGCCATGCCGTCACACTCAGATTTGATGTCTCTCTCTCTCTCTCTCTCTCTCTCTCTCTCACTCTTACCCTCCTGTTGTAAATGTATGTGTGTGCATAACCATCCACATCTAGAACATTTTGCTGAAATTGGATGTGGTATTTTCGCTCAGATTTGTCCTTAATCTTTATTATATAGTCTTATTAAAAACTGCTAAAATCTTCTATCTGAGCATGTCGCTTTCTCTGTAATGAAGACTGGCAGACATGCTGGGTGTGAGAGCACGTCTTGTTAGGAGCAGATTTGAGAATCTGGTATAACTGTTGTGGAAGACAAAAGAGAGGGAGAGTGTGTGTCAGTAAGGCTCCAGTGAAGGAGCTGACCTGCGACCTAGCTGGAGCTCACTGCCCTGAGCACAGTGACATGGCCACCTCCGAACTGAATGAAAGATGCCACATACACAAAAACATAGCTGTACTCTTATATGTGTGCTTATTGTCTAGATCAAATTTGTTGCACTAAGTGAATGAGACTTTCTTCATCAGGATTTTTAGAGATTAGCTTCCCTAAATTACAAGGGATGATCTGTGTATGCGTCCGACCTCTCCAATCACTGCCAGCCATCACCAGTACGACCTCTCACCCATGACCCCTCACCCTTTCTATGTCTGCATGAGCACACAGTTTAGAGATTACAGCAGCTCAGACCTTGTGCTCTTTTGTTGTGTGTATGAGTCTGTGTGCATATGCAGATAGAATGAGGCTTAGGCTTCTCTTGTGATGCTGTCATTGGCTGTTTAAGTCAAGCAGACTTCTCTGTTAATGGTCGTCATCTCATTGTTTGGTTAGTGTTATGTAGGTGAATCAGGATTGTATTCTGAGGAGGTTCTAATGTCTCTAGCCTTTCTCTTGGTGTGTCGATTAAAACACAGGAGCGGATCAGGTTCAAAGCAGAAGGATTTATTGCCCAGAAGAGTCCTACATGAAGGCAATTAAGGTATGTAGAGTGTAGTT
Source organism: Myxocyprinus asiaticus (assembly GCF_019703515.2). Taxonomy (NCBI): domain Eukaryota; kingdom Metazoa; phylum Chordata; class Actinopteri; order Cypriniformes; family Catostomidae; genus Myxocyprinus; species Myxocyprinus asiaticus. The sequence goes on from NC_059347.1 coordinate 35,104,609, forward strand.
CTGACAATAAAAAAATAAATAAAGAAATAATCAGACTTAACTGTTATATCAAAATAATCACATTAATCTACATAATATTAAGGTTCACTGAAATAAATCAACTCTCAATAATGCAATACACAATGTAATACAGCGCTGTCATCTTTATGTAAACATAGTACGTTCTAAACTGAAAGTGATAAGTATCACACAGTGCATAGTACACTACTCAGATATAAACTTAACAAAGTAATCATCAGCATCGCAGCATAATGGCAGGAATAAACATATACAGAAAGGATGAAGATAAAAACAATGATATTAGTAAACATCATGCAGCGCGTGAATGCACTGAACGCGCTAACTTAACATTAACACTATAAGTTCCAACGATCTCAATATCAGCTGCCAAACACCATATTGACTAATAAAACAAACGCTGTGACTAACAAGGATTGTCTACAGTATAAACTGGTACTTACAATCACTCATAGACGCACACTATTAAACACAGATTGAAGTTATTACTCCTGGTCCCGGGGCAATTCTCTCTTATGCTTCATTCTGCTGAGTCATGGCGGTGACTGACAGGTGTGCTAAGCCCTGCTTTCCAACATTGCCACCCCCAAATTTAAATGTAAATTTGCTCCGTTGGAAATTGAATCATGCTTACTGTTGTCAGTCTTTTCTTTCAGGATGCTCATCCTCTGCAGGAATTTCAGGAAGCACAATCAGACGAGCTATAGGCCGAGTATACGTTCTGTCCCTTATCTGTATCTCTGTTGTTCTGACATGACTATCGGCCCCAGGAAAGTCTTTCATGACTCTTCCGATCTGTCACAGGGATCGAGGTAACTGAGGGTCAACTAACAAGACTACAGTACCTGGTTCAATGTCAGGTGATGGTCTCTGCCACTTTCCTCTCGTCTGCATCCCTGGTAGATAGTGCCTTATCAAAGCAGTCCAGAACCTGTCAGCTAATACCTGGGAGTGCCTCCATCTCTGCCTTGTAAGAAGTTCCGACTCAGGATACACAACTTGGGGTAAGGAACCATCTGGCTGCGCCATCAGTTGGCAATTGGGGATAACGGGATCCAGATCAGTCAGGTCAGATGACACATATCCAAGAGGCTTAGAATTCAGCATAGCTTCGATTTCTATCTGAACTGTCCAAAGTACTTCTTCGGATACTGCCTCTGAGCCCAGAGTTGAACGAAGGGCAGTCTTTATCGACCGAATTTCCCTCTCCCACACACCTCCAAAGTGAGGAGAAGCTGGAGGATTGAAATGGAAACTGATCTGCTGTCTGGCTAACAAAAGCTGCAAGTCATGACTGAGATGGCTGAAAGTTTCCCGGAGTTCTATCTCACCACCTCAAAGGTTTGTGCTTTGATCCGAGTACAGTTCTGCAGGCTGGCCACATCGACTGATGAACCTTCTCAGTGCCATAAGGAAGGCATCACTGTCCATAGAGGTTAGCACTTCAATGTGCACAGCACGGGTGGTGAGGCACTTGAACAGGAGACCCCACCTTTTCTCTGTGCGACGTCTCAATTTCAATAAGAATGGCCCGAAACAGTCCATTCCTGATGAATAGAATGCAGGTTTGAACAATCTGAGTCTTGGAGGGGGTAGATCGACCATCTGCTGGGACGCTGGCTTTGACCTCCACTTACAACACTCAAGGCATGTCTGGTGATACTTCCTTATCGCCTCCCTGCCTCCGAGGATCCATACTCTCCTGCGGAGCTCAGCGAACACTCTTTCGGGTCCTGGGTGGTGAAGTCGAGTGTCATAGTCCTTAATGAGCAGCTGAGTGCTTGGATGATTGGAATCAAGTACGATAGGTTGCACAGTAGCTGGATCAAGGGATTCAACTCACCTCAGTCATCCTCTGACTCGGATGAGTTGCTTTTCTGAATCAAACTCTGGAGCAAGACAAAGCAATCAACTGCTAGGTTGAATTGGCTTGTTGGCTTTCAGCAGTTGATATTCCTCTGGAAAACTATCGATCTGTGCCCTTCTCAGAATGACAGTCTCTGCTTCTAGGTAGATACTCGCTGGAGTAGAATCATCTTGGGCGGCTGCCCCATGCAGCTCCTGCGCAACTGCTTCAACCAAGTCTTTCCAACTATTAAAATTCCTTCTATCTGAAGTTAGTGGAACAGTATTGGTTACTCTACAGAAACTCCCCCCTTTAAGTTCTGAGTATCCTCAGAGCCAGGAAAGTGTGAGGTGGGGTGAGAGGGCCACTCCTCCTGTGGTTGCAATAGGAACTTTGGACCGTGAATCCATCTGTTGGGGCCAATGAAATCTCACAAGTTCTTGCCACGAGTCAGATCATCAGCAGAGTTTCCTTCCAAATCGATGTATCACCATGCCTTCAAGTCAGTCAATTCCTGGATCTCGGAAACCCTGGTGCCCACAAAGACCTTGTAATGGCAGGACTCGGAGTGAAGCCAGTGAAGGACAATGGTGGAGTCTGTCCAGTAGATGAATTTGTCTACTTCGAGGGTGAGCTCAGTTATGAGCAATTTTGCTAACTGCGCTCCTGTCAAAGCAGCACAGAGCTCAAGCCTCGGTATTGACTGTTGCTTCCGTGGAGCCACCCTCGATTGGGCTAGAAGAAAGGCAAGGTGGAGTCCCCCCTGGTGAAATTCTGAATGCAGGTAAGCAATGGCCCCGTATGCCTTCTCAGAGGCATCACTGAAGACATGAATCTCCCGACGTACCTCTGGATGATCTATATAGGAGGGGTTGTAGCATCGGGGATCATTACTTGTGGTAGATACTGAAGCTCATCTTCCCAGGATTCCCATGCTTGCCGGAGTTCACTAGGGAGTTGAGGATCATCCTAGTCCCGATGGTTTGCCCAGAGCTGCTGGATGATCACCTTGGCTTGGGTAGTATATGGAAGGATGACCCCAAGGGGGTTGTACTAACTCACCAGAACCCGGTAGATACTCCGCATTGTGAAAGCATTCTGTGTTTGAACCCCAGATGGTCTGATTTGCAGTGCCAGCTCAGGCCTGAAGTAGACTCTTAAGGGTCAGATTTGTCCTGAGAGAGCCACAACTCCAGCTTAGCAGACCTGTCTTCTATGGGTAGGTGACTGACAACTTCCGTGACATTACTGGTCCACTGCCAGATGTCGAAACCCCCAGAGGTTAAGAGGGTGCGTAACTTATCCACCAGCTGTCATGTTTCTTGAACAGAGGGTAGACTTTGTAGACAGTTGTCCACGTAAAAATATCTGTCAACTGAGAATCTTACATCCTCTTCAGGAGTACTGTGCAGCACCACATGTCGCTGGAGGGCAAAGAATGCACAGCATGGGCTGCATGTTATTCCGAAGGGAAGGACTTGCCACTCGTAAGTATCTGGAAAGTCATCCCGGCGCATGTCCCGCCACAGGAAACATAGGAGGGGTCTGTCCTCAGGCAGTAGCAGGACCTGATGAAACATCCTGCGTATCTCCCCACTTATGGCCACACAATGTTCCCTGAATCTCAGAGGGACACCCAGGAGAAAGGGGCTTATGACTGGACCAGGTAATAAGGAGTTGTTAAGGTTCAACCCCTTGTACTCAAAGGAACAGTTGAACTCTAGGCGATCTTTGCTATTGTGACTGACCATATGGTGGGGAATATACCAGTTCTCTCCTGTGCTTCTGTCTCCCTCATTCGGCACCTTGATGGCAGCACCAATCAGCTCTAGCTTCTTCATCTCTGACTTATACACCTCCACCTTCTCTGGTGTCCAGGCGAGCCGATGCTCCATGACTCCGAGACTTGGCATCACTGCCTCCTTCGGAGCACAGAAGAATGGGAAATCCTTCCTGCGTAATAAAGGCATTGCATAACGGAGGATTCCTTTAACCTCATCACAGGTGATCTTGGCCTCCAAGAGGCTTATTGACTCTCTATCCTCTTTGGATCTGGTAACTTGTTTTTCACAAAGATAAGGTAAGACATCAATCTGCCACAGCATTTCGACATCCCTCTTCAACTCCAGTTCAGCAGGGGTGAGTGACACGAAGAAGCAATTTTGTGGTGACAGCTGATCTTTCAATAGACTTATAGGTCCCCGCAGAGTCCATCCGAGCCTCGTCTGAATAGCTGCAGGTCCTCCAGATGGGCCCAGTCGCACAGGTGAAATGGGAGTAATGAGGTGAGTATTGACAGCTCTGATAAGCAGTAGTGGATGTACTCCTTCGAAAGACTGCAAGGGAAGGTTCTTGAGGTGCTGATATTTCTCCAGGATATTCAGAGAGTAGGAATGGTCAGCCAGACCCAGGTGTTTGGCAGTAAAAGCACCAGAGATTCCGAAGACCTTCTGTGGTTAAGTTACAGGAGAGATTTGGAAGCAGACTAAGGCACCAGTGACAGTCTGCACATCCTGATGGATAGTCCGCAGGGCTAAACTCTCCACAGGACCATGAATTCCAAGTTTGGTGGCAGCAGGTGATAGGAGAATCGTCCTCTCTGATCCATCATCCAGGACGGCATACGTATCAAGGTTCTTTTCTTTGTGGCGAAGCAGAACTTTAACAACCTTCAGAAGAACTTTCCTACATCCTGTAGGTTGGTCCAGATACAGAGTCTCAGCCGCTGAATTAACCAGGCAAGAACCCTCAGTCACTGGTTTGGAGTTATCCTCGTGCAGGATCTGTAGATGTCTGCCTTTGCAGATACTGCATGGCTTCTTAAGGGCACATTTTGTCACTTGGTGGGCGTGCCCGCAGCGCCAGCAGTGGTGATTTGTCTGGATCCAATCTGTAATCTGCTTTTGGCTGAAAGACTTGAAGGTAGCACACTGACTAAGATAATGGTCATTTTTGTCACAATACGGACAGAAGGCTTTGGACTGTGCTTTGATGATCCCTGGACTGGCTAATGGAATTGGAGCTGGTCCAGTAGATGTTTAGCAGAGCCTTTGTCTGCCCCATGAAGTACAGTAGCTGAACGGCTGGCAGCATTCACTGCTCTCCCTCGATCTGGCTTCTGCTTCACCCTCCGCCGTCGGTCAGATATTTGACTTTCACTGCTCTGACACCATGCTTCGTACTGTAACCATTCCGAGAAGTCCAGGAGGTTATACACTGCACCAGGACAATGAAACATGTGCCTTCTGAACTCTGACCTCATTTCTGGAGGTAGTTTGCTTAGCAGCCTCTCAACTTGCGATCCGCACCTCAGTTCAGCCTGACCCTCATGGCCCAATGTCTCCAGCATACAAACAAGGGATCTTATTTGCAAGGCAAATTTGTCAAAGCCAGCTGTGTCACCTCGTCGAATGACGGGAGCATCCATCACTTTAGCTATCCTCCTGAGGGCTAGTTTGTAAGGTTGTCCAAACCTCTCTGCCATGGTGTCAGTATAAGGGAAAGATGAGTTAAGATAAGAGTCTGCTACCAGGCGGGCTTCATCTAATCTCAGATGATCCATCAGTATTTGATAGCGGAAGAGCTCAGTAGTATCAGGAGGTAAAAGGATCTCTAGAGCAATCTTTAGCCTGGTGAACTCACTAGGATCCCCTGTGACGAAGTGTGGAATGCTTGGTGTAGGACCATGGTAGGTGCTCTCTCTCTCACCTGGATGCAAGGTTGAAGCTCTGTGCATAGGTATCAGATACCTGGGTCTCCTTGGCTCGTAACTGTCACGAGGGTGAGGCAGGTGAGCAGCCCTAACAGGCTCAGATGTCTGCTCTGGATACCAAATAGGATCATGGGCGTAGGCACTGTACTCAGTGAGTGGCGGAACTAATCTCCGGGAAGTAGCTGGGACCAATTTATCTGGATAACTAGCAGGAATGGAATAACAATAAGTAGGAGGTTTAACTGGCTTTGTGACTTCCTGTTCTAGTTCGGCGGGCAATCCAGTTTGTATGTGGTCTCTCATTACTTGCAGCTCACTGAGCTAGGCAGTGTGATTTCTGTAGTCAGCAGCCTGGTTTGGGGTAGGTAATGAGCTATAATCCCCTCTAGGAAAAGATGGATCTGACCATACTGGTGCTGCGGCTGTATTGGGTAACTGCAATGATGGCGTAGCAGTAGGTGAGTGAGGAAATGATGGTAGAAGGGACTCAGCATAGTAGGATACAGTCTCGTGGCTGAGAAGGCCGGCGTGGGGTAGTTCAGGCAGTGTGTGGAGGTGATCGAACTGTATTCCCCTCCCTAGGCCAGTGATACGGTGAAGACTGAGCAGGTTGAGTAGGAGGCATGGGAGCTCTAGACTGAGACAGCACTCTGTCTGGTTCTCTTTCATAGGAATGCTCTCCTTCGAATGCAGCCGATGACCACTCATCCACTACGCTCCATGGATACTGACTCACTGGACTGGAGGCACTGTCAGACGGTGAGGGAGCAATTCTGGTGGCATCATATGGATCGCACCTCTGTGACTTGTCCGCAGCATGAAGTGTCCTTTGCTGACAGACTTGTTTACGATGTTTGGCTGGTAGATCGTAATCATCAAGATAGGCAGGAGGGTGAATGTGCCGTTGAGGTCTGCCACCATCTGTATATACTCTTTCTGGCTGCATACTAGTGCTGAAAGTTCCTCTTTATCCAAGAGCAATGGCTGTTATCCAGCTTGAAGGACCAATTTTGTTATGTAGGTGAATCAGGATTGTATTCTGAGGAGGTTCTAATGTCTCTAGCCTTTCTCTTGGTGTGTCGATTAAAACACAGGAGCAGATCAGGTTCAAAGCAGAAGGATTTGAAGTAATGTAGGCTACATAACATGAAGCGAAGTTTGTGATAATAGGAATTTCTCAAAACATTTTAGTTATTTTGTTTTCACAAATATACATTTTTATTCTACTTTATGTTTATTGTTTGAAAACATTGAAGCTTTATTTTATTTTCCACGGTGGTATTTCTAGCCCTCTGCATTTTTTTATTTTTTTTTATTGCGCTGATGCCTTTGAAACGGTTTTAACCAAAGTCAACCCAGAATCAGTTTTCATTAAAAATGGATCTTGAACATTGTATATAAGCTTATAGTTGTATACCTGTTTTTATATTTTAACCTAGAATCTGCCATGAAAATAGCCATAGAAGCTGACATGGCATTAAAGACAAACTATTTTAGTTTAGTTTAGTTTAGTTTAGTTTAGTTTAGCAAGACAGAAATACTGTTTATGAATGAGAAAAGAGTCATTTTTGGCTTTTGGACTTGAGCTTTTCTTTAGATTTTCATTTTATTGTTAATTAATTCTTTATTCATATATGGGCAGGAGATAGGGCTGGATCAAATACAAATAAGCTCTAATGCCTCCTCTTGGTTTGGAGGGCACTTGTCTGGGATCACCTCATAATAACTGTTTTTCAGTGCTTGTTCTTGCCCCCTGCAGACCATAAGCAAACTAACTGTCAAATATCCTGCATGGCTTAATTTTTTGAGCTTGCATTGATCCTCAGATCCCACCATTCAACAGGCCGTTTGGAAAGTGGAAAGTTTTTATCCCCCATTTGGAATGTTTGCTATGTTTACCATGAATTTCAGCTATTCAAATGAACAGCAACATGTTAATTTTAATAAAATTTTCAAAATGCTGCTGTTCTTCATTTTTTTTTTGTGTTTTTTTTGTTTTTTTTGTTTTTTGTTTTTTTGCATTATTTGAGTATTTTCCGTCTGTTAGAAAGATACATGCAAGTTCCAAAAGGTGATTAAAGGCTCAGAATGCACCTTTCCTATATATTGTTTCAGTAGGTAATCTTGTATTATGAATGTGTAGTTATCAGGCCCAATATGTGCATAATGTAATATACTTTATGTGCAGTTGGGGTTTTTGTATAAGAGATAGTGACTTGAGAGATGTTGCCTTGGGGAGTCTATACTATCTACATGAAATCTTGTTATTTGTACAGATTCACTGAACGCATTTGAAGATTAGACAAGGAATTATGGAAGTCATTTTCTCTCCCTGACTTTCTCTCTCTCACTTATATACTCACATATATAAATAGACAGTGTCATAATCATACTGAGGATTACGACAGCACAGAGTGATGAGTGTGTATCCACTGTCCACTCTAGCCCTCGTAGCAAAGCCCTGCATGTTTTTGGAGGGAGTGAAGGAAAAACACAGGGGTCTGAGTAATTTGGTGACACGGGAGGCCCCTGGCGTTCTGTTATCTGAAGACCACCCATCCGAGTCTTGCCTGGACAAACAGAAGAGCTGACGGGTGTAATACTTTGCAGATGGAGAGATTGAGAGAGAAGAAGAGAGAGTGAGCAGGAGTCCCTGGGAGTTGCAGAGAGAGAAAGACATTAGAATGAATCCATGATGGTGGTGGTCATTTGGTCATCTTGGTCTCCCATTAGCCAGCTGGGCTCAGAGTGTTTAGTCAGCCTAGACTGTGGCTTGGGTTACATTTACATTGCTTTGAAAGAGTGTGCCTGTTCTCCCTCTATTTTTCTAAGTCTCTCTCATGCATACTTTCTCCTTCACCTTTTCCTTCCATCTTTTTCACATATAGTGCCTTGTGAACTCATATTTATATGGTCAAGTGTGAAATGTGGTGCGTCGGAAGTGGGATGGAGGGAATGAAGGAAAAACATCTAATCATTCTAGATAAGCACTTTCCAAATAACACATACAATGCATGTCCAACCTCCCCAATATAAATTTATTTGCTCTTATATTGGCACATTCTTACATTGAGAGAAAGGCAAGACCATTGTCCATTGGTCATTATGTACAAGAACATACTATAAAACAGCAGTTCAAGTAGGCAAATAAATCAAAGAAGTTCAGTAGATTCCTTCCTTTGTTCTGCATGGCAGATGTCCCAGGATATCACATTAATCTTTGTTCCTATATGTTTGTGTAAGTGTGTGTGGGTTTGTAGATGATGTAGATGATACCCTCTTGTTCTGTACTAGTTATAAAACTCAATGCGACTGTAAGGGAGGAACTGAGCCTCAACTTGAGTCAAAATAAGATAAAACGTTGGTGAGATTGTTGAGCTCAGGCAGAGTGGCCATGCTGTCAGGTGGCCCAATTCAGTTACTATCTATGTGGGATTAAAGAGAGAAGGAAAAATAGCTGTAATGGTCTCTTTGAGATACTTTCCAAACTTGGCTACTCTTCTTTATGTATCTCACATAAATTAAATGGAAGACGAGGCTGAGTAAACATCCCAGTTGAATTTACTGAGTCCTCTGGCATCCTCTGCCTTGATTCTGCTTCCCCGACTCCTAATAACATGGTAGATAGCTTTACTGTAATTCATTTAATACTTGAATTATACTTGTATGGCACTTTTATGCAGAGTATCCAAAGTAATGTATATTGTCTCTTGTAGACTATTTAACAAAATGAAGAGAAAAGCTTATTTGAAATCTTCAGTCATCAAGAACAGGGTGACATTGATGTCATGTGCTGAGGCTGCATTAAACCAGGGTGAAACATGCATGGAAACCTCCTGTAGTACAGTAGTTGATTTGACCACAATCTAAGTGCTTTTATCTCAATGTCCAGTGCACATAGTATATGATCAGGGTTACATAATATTTTATTCATAGACACATGCCTGGGCCTCCTCTGTTTTTATTTATGTGTTTTCATCAACTGGAAATCTTCGATAGAAGTATTAGCATCAGGAATCAATCCATTCAACTAAGCCTCTATACAACACATGATACTGCAATGACAATGCTGCTCATAGATATTTAATCATTATAATATGATGAATGTTATGAACGACACTAATTACAATCAAGAGTCTAACAATACACAAACAGACAGGTTTCATACAGACTCAAAGGCCATGAGTGTGGATTGTTCGCCCAAAAAAAAAAAAAAAGAAAAATAAAATGTATCCTCATGTTGTTCCAAATTTGTACCAGTTTTTTTTTTTCTTGAAGCACATAAGGACATGTTAACTGAATGACAGCCTCAGTCAATATTCACTTTAATTGTATGGAGAAAGATGCAACGAAAGTGAATGGAGACTGAGGCTCACATTCTCCTGATATCTCCTGTATTCATGAGAAGAAAGGAATGCATAAATGTTTTGGAACAGCATTAGGGTAAATAGATGAAGACCAAAATATATATATATATATATATATATATATTAGGTGAAACTATTAAGACCTTTAATAATATCCTTTTAAGACAGGATTTTAATATGCCAGTCTTGGGGGAAGATCTAATATCCAGCAGTTATTCCATAACCTTAGAAATATAAGAGAAATGGCACAATAACCTGGGTATAAGTTCAGGACACCCTTTCCAACTACGAGCACAATTAAAGGAAAACAGCTCAGTGGTCCTCTGAGAGGCGGGATGGAAGATGGACCAATTAGGACAGACAATATAGATATGACTGGAATGGCCATGGATAATGATAAAAGGATCCTTAGAAGATGCAGTTGCAGGTGGATGAGGATAACAACTTACAAAGTCCTGCAGATTCATTAAGAAAGGATGAAGTGTGGCGGGAGCAGCCAGACACAACCTTGCACTGCAGCAGCAGGTCAGACAAGAAGGATACAGAGCCCGGTTGAGCACCACAGTGCAACTGAATCCACTGTTGTGGAGGGGCATCAAGAAGACCAGTACCACCAGCAGGATAGGTCAAGCCTGCAAGGTGAGCTGCAAGAAGAGATGACCTTCAATCCACAGACAAGACAGGGAAGACATGACAATGAGAAGAAACCAGGGAGAAGGAGGCTAATCAAGTGGCCGAGATCTAATGATAAGGATGCATGGAGCAGACTAGATGAGGACTTGTGCTCCACCTTGGAGAATGCCGTTACTGGAAGGATGGAGGGCAAGCTTAATATGTTTAGCTATATTGTGTATTTAGAATGCATAGGTAGAACTGGTGAAACAGTATTAAGGAAGAGTGGTCCCAGGGTGATGGGTCGTAGAGAGAATGAGATACTTTAGCTTGTGAAAGAGCGGAGGCAGCTTCGTAAGGCTTGGAGGAAGGCAGAGGAGCAGGAGAAGGAGGGTGTGAAGGTATTGTGGGTTTGGCATAAGGGCTAGATTAGCGGTCTTGAGGAGGGCAGAGAGAATCTGACAGCGGAGAAGAAAGGAGCATGAAAGGTTGAAATTAATCAAGGACCCTTTTAAATTTGCCAGAAACCTGCTGCAAGAAAAGAGGAGTGGGAAGCTGGTGATGGCAAAGAGGAACTAGAAGACCACATGGAACAGCAATTTGGTGACCCCTACAAAGACAACCTGCTTGGCTCCCCTGGATATGTCCCATGACCAGTAGAGCCAGTAGTGGAATTTGACGTAGATTTGCCTAAGCTGAGTGAGGTGAGGCAGGTGGTAGAAAAGCCAGAGCAACTTCAGCCCCAGGCCCGAATGGGATACCATAAAATCTGTATAAGAAGTGCCCCATGGTTCTTAAAATGTTGTGGAGACTGTTGAGGGTTGCCTGGAAGAAGCAGTGCATTCCCCTGAAGTGGCGAAGGGCGTGGCCATCTTCATACCAAAAGAGAGTGGATCCACCAACTTTAGTCAGTTTAGGAGCATTGCTCTATTGAACGTGGAGGGAAAGCTTTTCTTTTCGGTGGTAGCAAGGAGGATGTCTGACTACCTCCTGAAGAATGGATACATAGACACCAGCTGCCAGAAGGCAGGTGTACCAGGTTTTCCTGGGTGTGTGGAACATGTGTCAGTAATATGGGAGCAGATCCAGACTGCCAAGAAAGATAAAAAAGATGTCCATGTAGTCTGGCTGGACTTGGCAAATGCCTATGGATCAGTTCCAGCTTGTTAGCTATGCACTGGAGTTTTTCCATGTACCAGAGTGCATTAGGAGCTTGGTAGACAGCTACTATGGGGACCTGAAGATATGTCATACAACACAGGACTACACAACACGATGGCAGAAATTGGAAAAAGGAATCGCGATGGGATGTTCAAGCTCTCCCATCCTGTTCACAGCTGTGTTCATGATCATCCTAATTGGTGCAAGACAAATGGTTCGGGGAATCTGTGCACAATCTGGGGTGAGATTGCCAGCTCTGCACAGTTATATGGATGATGTCACAAGCATCCTCCAAACTGCTGCATGTACTAACCGGCTCTTGAAAAGGCTGGAAGAGCTATTGGCATGGGCCAGAATAAAGATTAAGCCAACAAAATCATGTAGTCTTTCTATTAGAAAGGGGGTGAGGGATGATCAGATTTCATTTGAGGTGGAGGGGGAAAGAATCCCAGTTGTGGCAGAGCAGCCAATTCGAAGTTTAGGGAGAGAATACACAGCAGATCTTTCAGACAAACACAGGTGGTCCTGAAGCAACTGAAAGAGGGCCTGGATAAGATAGACAATTGTCATCTCCCAGGCAAATTCAAGGTTTGGTGTTACCAATTTACACTTTACCATCGCCTGATGTGGCCACTAAAAATGTGTGAGATTTCTGCAGCGGCAGTGCAAGGATGGACACCAAGGCCAACAGTTATATCAGGAAGTGTCTAGGCCTGCCACATTGTCTCTCAAATGCAGCATTGTTTGGAAGAAATGCTTAACAACTGCCTCAAAAATCACTCACTCTGGGCTACAAGCAGGAAAAGACCAGGCTTGTTTTGAAGCTATGGGAATTGACAGACCAGGCAGTGAGGGCAGGTCAAGTCCAAGTCCGAACAGGTAGAACTTGGAAGGCAGATGAGGTCGTAAACCAGGTGGTTTCAAGACAGAAGCATAAAGAGATTGTTGGAAGAACATAGTCAGGAAGAAAAGGCCTTGGATGGGGGGTGGCTCCCAAACTGTGGTCAGCAGCCTCCCAAAAACAGAGGAAAGCAATGGTAGTTATGAAAGTAACTAGGAGGGAAGAGGAAGGGTATAAGGTTAGGTCAGTCATCCAGCAGCAGAAAGGGCGCTGGACCATATGGGAGGGGGCATCTTATAGAGTGTTAGGATGGGCTGACCTGTGGAAGGTACCCCAGGCCAAGCTAAGTTTTCTAATAAGATCCACCTACGATACCCTACCAAGCTGTGGGAATTTGTCTCTGTGGTATGACAAAGAGGAGAGTTGCCCCCTCTGTGATGCCCCAAGAGCAAACTTGCAGCACATATCGATTGGGTGCAAGACTGCCCTGGCACAAGGACAGTGCAGGTGGTGGCATGATCAGGTCCTGCGGAAGATGGCAGAGATCCTACAGGTGCATAAAGTAAAGGCAAACAAAGGCAACCATGCTCCCCAGAGGTAGGGTGTTGATTTTGTTAAAAAGGGAGGTGCCGCAAAAGGCACAGCATGGAAGGAAGCCAGATCAAGCTTGGCACCTGGAAGTGATTGGTCAGTGATGCTCGACCTTGGCCTGCAGCTAAAATTTCCTACCAAGTTTGCCATTACCTCCTTGAGGCCAGATGTAGTGTTGTGGTCAACTTCAGCTAGGAAAATAGTAATGATTTAGCTTACTGTTCCATGGGAAGAGGGTCTGGAGACAGCCTATGAGAGGAAGAAGATAAAATATGCTGATCTGGCCACAGAGTGCAGGGAAAATGGATGGAGGACTGCCACCTACCCTGTGGAGGTTGGGTGCTGAGGATTTATGGGATCATCAATGCAGCACCTATTTAGAGACATTGGCATCATAGGAGCATCTTTTAAAAAGTCTTTGAAGGAATTGGAAGAGGAAGCTGAGAAAGGGAGTTTCTGGCTATGGTTAAGAAGGAAAGACAAAAAGTGGGGGGTTCAGAAGTAGGAAACTGAGGAATAGGGAACATGGGTGAAATGTGTTGAAGGCTTGTGCTGAGGTAGTATGCCTACGGAACCGGTGGCACTGAGTTACCGAGAGATACGGTGCCATTGCCAGTAGGGCACTGAGTACGCATCTCAGTGCCAGTTGGCCAATGGGCTGGCACGTATGGTTGTGTCGAGGTATTATGACATATAGATACCTGGTTGCAAATAATTTGTTAAGGAAGGATGTCTTGATGGGAAAACAAGGATGAGAGGCATTGGAGGGGATCCGGTTTCCAGCTGCGGGGGGTGGCAGGGAGATGTCCCTGACCACTGCCCCACCACCAGGAGATGTTCTGGGATTAATGGGGTGAAAAACTGAAGATAGGTTGCTCCCAGCTGATGACCCCACAGCTGGGTTGAAGACACTGTTGGAGGTGCGGCAGGCAATAATGCCCAGTAGATTATTACAGCTACCTGTACATCTGTTTAAAATTTCATTGTGACAAAGGTTTAGACAGAAGTAATAGGTTAGAAGATCTGAGAGGTCTGAAGGGGCGATTAAAGCTGAGGAGGTGAGAGAGGTAAGATGGAGCCAAACAATGTGAAATTTTTAAAATAAATAAACTTAAAATGAAATTTGTATTGGACTTGTAACCTGTAACAAGAGGCTAATAGGCAATAATAGGTAAAAATCAGTCCCTTTTCTTAGTACCATCTGTAGATTAGCAGCTGCCTTTTGGACTAACTTCATGCAATACAGAGATGAATGACAGAGATGCATAGTGTTAAAGTTATCACAAGAAGAGAAGAAGGCATGTATAACTATCGTATCTCCAGATTATTAAATCAGAGGAATGAGTTTTAATTTTGTATTAGGAATATTGTGTGTTCAATCATATCAAAAGCTGCACAAAGATCCAGCTAAATTAAAGTGGCACTACCAGAAACCAAAACCGGCAGTGAATCATTTGTAACTCTAGGTTGTGACAAGCTCCAAAGCAAGACTATATATATGCCAGATATATCTAAAATTTTGTTCACAGTAAAAAGAAAGCTACGAAAAAACTACTTTTCCATGATTTGTTTTTATATAAATGGCAGTTTGGACAAAGGTTCTAAATTTTATGTGATCAGTTGATCCAGATTGTTCTTTTTAAGAAGTGGCTGGACCGCTGCATGTTTAAAACTGAATGGAACCATTACATAAGCAGCAATTCATAGAAAAATAAAACTTTGGGACCAACAAGTTGTTGTTCAATAAATTCAGTAAGTTTTAAAATCTCTCTGACCAAAAGCTAAGATGGGCAACACACTTGAATATTAAAATCAGCACAGATGATAGGGTATAACAGGGCTAAAGGCACACCCTAAAGAAAATTAGCTTTTTTTACAGCCACAAAATGTATCAAGATTCAGGAAAATCCATTTCTTTTTACTGAATAATGATTATTGGTTGTTTTGAATAAAATTCATTAAAAAAAAAAAAGGTGGTACCCATGGTAAAAGGCTCTCTCACTTGGGGTGAAATGCCCCCAGGGGGTTTATAGTGATATTGTGTAGATACCAGGTCAATAGTTATAGGGTACAATCAGCTAATGCTAATACTTTTGAGACAGCAAGATGCTTTTTTGAGTAACAAATTAAGCTAATGTTTATTCAAAATAACCACTTCAGAAATGGGTGCATAATTTCTAGTTCGTTTTAATCACATTTGGCATTTCATAACATCTCAAGTATTCTATTATCAAATGTATCTCCACTGTGATTGGACCAGTCAGTGTGAGCACACTGAAAATTCTTCATATCAGATCTATTCCCCCACTTTAAGAGAAACAATGTGTTTAATAGGGGCCTTAAATCCCTGCAACAGGGAGGCTTTTTTTTACCCCAAATACTATCCTTTCACTTATTGGACAGTATTTTTATATAATATTTGATATAATCACCTTAAACAAAATTAAAAATGACAAATAAGTATTTTGTCTCAAAATAAATGTGATAATTTCCAGGATATACATTAGCTACATAAATTTGCAACATTTAAAGAAATATTAAATATTAGATCAAATGACCTCAAAATCAAACTTTAGACATCACATGCAAATATTTCATGGATCGAGAATATTTTCCAATGCATAGTGACAAACAGGTGTTTAGGAAAGTGCTGTGGTAGTTTTTGATGATATTTAGTGTTTTTAGAGAAATTAAATTTAAAGGAGCCTTTTACCCCGTGGAGCCTTTAGCCCCATTGTACCCTACACCTGATCATGAAAAGCAAAATCGAACAAAATCGTATGACTTTTAGACCAATCAATCACATATGCTTCCCTCGTCTCGTTGTAACCCTTAATATTTATTTTGTTCCATGGTACACAAAATGTGTTTTGATGCAAACCTCAACCTAAAAATAAAGTCTAACACCTTCCCCAGACCCTAAACATAAATAAGAATATTATACAAGAATTTGTAGATTTCTTAATAAATATAGTTTTGACTGCTGACTACATTATCATCCAACACAGTCTCATGACAATTCATGCTAATTCGTACGAGATGGCAAAATCATACAATATCATATTACTTTGGTTGTACAAAAACAAACTTTTAAACCAACCAATCACATTTGCTTCCCTCGTCTCCACAACCCTTAATTTTCTTTCCTTCCAGATACACAAAATGTATTTTCCCATAAAAAATCATGGTAACGGATTCCACTTTATGGTAAGTTTTAGGTATGGGGTTTGGGTTAGGGGTTAAATTAAAGAAAAAAATCTCACAAACACGTATTCAAAACCCAGATGTTTCTCTTTCATCCATGGTACACAACAGGAGTTTTTAGATGACTATAATGGTTATATTTAGGAGGTTCATAGATCCACTTTAAACAGTTGCACTTCAAAAAAAAAAAAAATAAATAAATAAAAATCCTCAAAGCATTTCAAGCACTCAGAAACAATAAAATGCTTATCAGACAGTGTCTGGACCAGTGTTCATTTAACATCCTTTTTACTGATATATTTTGTTTGGTCCATTTTTTTGAGGGCAGCAAAGATATATAATTCTCTGCCTATATATCCCCCAATGCTGTGCATGTGATTTAGTGGTAGATTAAGGATAAAAATTACTTCTGATGGAGTGGTTGAAGTATGTCAGCTCAGTTATAAATAGATTTTGCTCAATTCATGATTCTATTTATACAAAAAAATAATCATTGTCGTCACATCAGGTAGGAGATAGGAGTATCCAGGCACCATAGAGCACCTAGGGATGATGCATTCACATACGTAAGCTATTGTCCCTATTGATAAAACCCATACAATATGGCCTGAGAGATGCAGAAGACATGCCTAGAAACTTCATCCTAACCAGGAGGCAGCCTCATTTACCTCATATTTTGTGGCACTTCTTTCTATGGAGAGTGCTGCCAATCAGGCAGCATACACCATCAGGGAAAAGCATCAAGAATTGAGGATTAAAAAAAATACTCTGCTACAGTTTTTCAAACATACAGTTCCACATCAGAGTATTGTATGTTTAGGGGAGTGTAACGAGGTAAGGTGGGCAAGGAGGAGGCAGGAACTGGCTAAATAGTCAATGTAAATTTTAATGATAAAACTCAACATAAAACAAACATAAACAAACACAGACACACATGCAACGCGGCCGCGCGCATCTCCCTCTCTCTCTAACTGGCGCCTCCGGCCAGTCTTTATCCCCCTCCCAGCTGATTAGCCTGATTCAGAGCTGGCCGTGTGTTCTCATGCCCCGGCCCCGCCCTCCTCCTCATCACACTCCTCCATCACCCGACGCACTCCCCTCCCTTCCTGCCAGCAGGTCTTCCCTGCCTTTTGGAGCCCTGGGAGAGACAAGGATAGGGAAAGGAGAGAGGGAAAGAGTGAGGTGGAGTGACAGATAGAGAGAGAGATGAGAGAAAGAGAAAACTTGCTCGCCGGCTCCCGGACGCGCTGTCGCTCGGCTCTCAACCTCTCCTCCGCTCTCTGGCGGACACCAGCTCACACCTCCCCTGGCGGACGGCAGCAAGTCCTCTGGCCCCTGGTGGATGGAACTGCTCCTCCCCTTCTTTGGCGGATGGCAGCGGTTCCTCCAGCTCTCGGTGGCCAGCAATGATCCCTCCGTCCCCAGGCAGATGGCCGCGGCTGCTCCTTTGGTGGACGGCAGTGGCGAGGACTCCGCGAGAGCGCATCCCTCCTCCTTCCTCCCTCCCAGGTTTCGGCACCAATGTAACAAGGTAAGGTGGGCAAGGAGGAGGCGGGAACCAGCTAAACAGTCAACGTTTTCAAAGCAGTCAAAATTTAATGATAAAACTCAACATAAAACAAACATAAACACAGACACACATGCAATGCGGCCACGTGCGTTTCCCTCTCTCTCGAACTGCTGCCTCCGGCCAGTCTTTATCCCCCTCCCGGCTGATTAGCCTGATTCAGGGCCAGCCGTGTGTCCTCACGGCCCAGCCCTCCTCCTTGTCACAGGGAGCTTTGCAGTATAGACCACGTGTTGACTGGGCTTACAAAAATATGAATGACAAAACATACATAGAACACAACAATTAAGATAGCAAGTCAACAAACAAAACTGGTGCCATCTAGGCCAACTAAAAGGATTCACACTAAAGTTTCAAAAGATAAAAGTCTTAAGTTGTTGTTTCAGAAATATTTTACATTACCAACTGATAGATGAAGAAATCATTAATACCTTCACCTGACTCCACGTCCTAGCTCTCTACCCCCATAACTCTATTTTTTTTAGTTCTCTGGGGATTTCCAGTTGTTCATAAAGAAACCCTGCTAGCTTCCGTAATGGGAGAAGCTGGTCTTTGATGTTCTTGGATTCACTCTAAACACTGGAACTGTGGTTTTTCAAGTATTTCCTCAGGTAAAATGTACTGCAATACAGTGCCCATCATAAAATTGTTTTAAAATTACCAGCATAAACTGTAAACTGTAAGACTGTAAACTATAATTGGTTCACAAATACACACTATATCAAATGAATGGTCAGAAAGTAAACAAAGCCCCTTCAAAGAGCTGCCGCAAGCACTGGCAATCTTAGAAGTTTTAATTAAAAGAGGATTTACTGAGAGAATATTCACCAAAACTAAACATTACCAAAAGGTCTACTAATCAAACTTAGGGGGGAAAAAAAAGATTCTCATAAAAGTTACACAAAAACAAAAAGGCGCTGACTTGCTATGAAGGACTGCATTCGATTCAACATGAAAATGAAGAGCAGACTGCTTTAGGTGTATATTTGCAAAAAGGATATTTGCTAGATGTCATGGATGGATTTAAATAGATTTCAAAATGTTTGCACATACAATTTATACTGCATGATGTGGTTTGCAGGGATTGTTTTCTCTCATGAGATTCAGTGCTATTTTTATTTTATTTTTTTTGGTAATTAAAGCCCTAACTATTATCACTGATAGAAAGAAATTAGTAATTTAGCACATTATTACTGCTATCAGACTAATACAGTAGGGAAGGATGAAGATAAAGAAAACTTACAGATTTATTTGTTTTAGCACTAATAATTTATGAGAAGGCATTTGTAACAGTGAGAATACTTTCTTCTGCCTCACTATAAATCACAGCTGGGCAAAGCAGGTTCAAAATTCTGGAGACCGAATGACCAGCAGCCCTGAACTGACACTCAGCACCTCATAAATTGATGTAAGACTCATCTTCCCTGAAACATGGGTGCAAATCATCACAGGTCTCACACACTTTTCCCATCTCTAACCAGATGTGTCTTAACCTGTCAACACTTATAATCTTTGCTTTTATTTATACTTGAACAGTTTTTTTTTTATCCCTGAACTAGAGCTCCTAAACCTATTCTTAACATTAGAAAATCATGTTGTATGTTAAATCAATTTTGTTATGAGATGCTTTATTTGAAAAGTGATTTAAATGATCTTTTTATATTACTAGTACTACTTTTCCTATTATTCTGTTGGATGACTTTTAATTAGTATGCTTTATTTCTGAAAGGCACTATGGGTATTCCCAGCCAAGGAACCCTATGCAATGAGAATGGGCACTTCCTTCTGAGTGATTAAAGGCTAAATTTGCCCTGACACCTGTGATGACCACAGCTTTTGTGCTTCAGGGTCCAAGGCAAATGGGGTAATTTCTGCTGCTGCTCATTATGATTGTGTGTTGGAACTGAGAAAGTCCCCCACTTTTCCATTCAACATTAAAACTCTAGGTCGGACCACACCCAATGGCCACATACTCTGACACTAAACTGTTTCTCTCTTATCTCTTTGACATAGGCCATATTGCCTTAGCATGGCTTGTCCTCAAGCCAAACCTCCAATTCTCATAATGCAAAGCAATGTTCCATACTTTTATTAGTAAAAACTGGCTGAAATATGTTTAATAAGAGATGGTGATCAGTATTGAGATGGTTATGTCATTACTGAGGTCACTATACACTGAGAATGATTTGAACAGAGACAGAGGTTTGTGTGTGTTGCCAAATGCACACGGTAAACCCGTGCCTCCTAAACCTGCTCTACTGCTTATTTATTTGAGGTGTAGGCTAAGTTTGCATTGCCAAAAGGGCAAACCGCAACAGGTATGAAGGGTGTGTGAGACAATGTATTTTTCTGCTGTATGGGAAAATGTTATAGGAATATACCGGGGTTGACTGAAGTTATGGAATTCATTATCTAATCTTCTTCGGCTGCATTCAACAAAAAGTATTTTTTTATTTATTTATTTATTTATTTATTTTTTTTCTCGATGAGATAATGTGGGCGATTTTTCCAATTAGAAATCCCTTGCATTTTTTCACTAAGCCGATAATATTTAGTTGATCTAATAGCCTAGGCCTAAATGAAAATAATAATAATAATAATAATAATAATAATAATAATAATAATAATAATAATAATAATAATAGGAACTGATCTCCGTGCTTACATGATTTTACATTAAATAAATATTAAATACACAGAATTTTTTAAGCTGTGCAGCTTGAAATAGCAACGCCTGACAACTGAAATCATCCCTCACAAAAAAATGTATTATCAAAACAGATAGGCCTATAAGGTGTGGCATATTCTATATTTACATGCTTTTTTAATAATAATAAATAAAATGATCAATTAGCATATCTTACTTTGATTAACACGTCACTTCTTACAGTCGATATTTTCCATATGACAGCCGTGACGCTTTGTAAATGCATTCCATAAACCCCTGAGCGAAGATCCATGAAACCTAAAGCCAAAGTATTCAGGTCTGAATGTTTAGGCAAGGTAATCCCAAGGGCTAATAAACTAAAAAGAGGTAAACCGTGCAAAACGGTCGCAATGAAATCCAGGCTAAGCAAACGAATCACAGTTTACAAGAATGATTTAGTAGAAGAGAAAAAGTGCAAGAAAAATGCATAAAAGTTAAAAGCACAGCAGGTGATTTTTTTTTTTTCTTTTCAAATAATAACGATTATGGAGTTTTTTTTTTAAACCTTTGAATTACAAAAATAACGTTGCATGCTTATAAAATGTATGAAATGCCATTGATGATTTTTTTTTTTTTTTTTTTTTTATTTTATGCACGGAATTTTTAAAGTTCTTACTCGCTGATTATCTCCTTATTTGAATTCCTTAATTGCACACACACACACACACACACACACACACACACACACACACACACAAACAGCAGAATGAGTGTAGATTTTGCACCTTTCACAATTTCAACAAACAATTTTCTATTTATTAAGAGTTTGTCTTCTATTATCAGTTAAGAGAGACGACTTTTCCTTTATGAAGTCAAAAAGCCGTGGCTCTTCCCTCCGAGCAAAGCCTTTCAATGTGAAGAACGAACACACCGCTCGTGGACACGCTCCAGAGAAAACACCAAGCCCAAAAACAACAAAGGGGGCTCTTTTTAACTTCTTCAGCCCACATCTCAATAAAAGCTGAACAAACACATCCTGCCACCGGCGAACGCGCGATGTCCTGCGCGCAGCACTAAATCAGATCGCGCGGGGATGGGATGTGGGGGATCCAGACGCTAAAAATAAAAACCACCTCAGAACAGCACAAATAAAAGTGCACCTCACGGGAGCAGCATGATCCGTTTTTCGGTTATAGTAATTTAACAAGCGTATAGTACAAGCCTACTGAGAGAATAGAAATACAGTCCAAGCAATGAAGCAATTTGTGATTTTTAGCAGTGTAATGGAATTACCCTGCAATCCACTTCAACCTGTTAAATACAATCTCGTTTTTAAGCAGGATCAAAACTATTTAGGTGCTGCACAATATAAAAAAAAATTGAGTATTTCAGGAGGAATATATTTTATTGCAGTCTTTACTCAAAGGAAAAGACAAAATGACCTGAACGTCGGCGTGATGGAACGGGTCTGTGAATGGTTACTATTCAATTTGTATTTCGTTCCCCGCTGGTCACGGAGGCGAGATCAGAGGAGAAAGTGAAAACACATGGCTGAGGTCAGGCGGATCGCAGGACCACCATGCACTAGAGAGAGAGAGAGAGAGAGAGAGAGAGAGAGAGAGAGAGAGAGAGATGTGTGAAGAAATGGTCGTAATAAACAAAGGCAGCCACCGCCTTGACTCTATTAACATATAATTTACCCTGAATGGAAGCGAAGCGTGTGTTTTCAACCGATTCACCGAGCAGCCGCTTCGTGGCGATGGTTACTCACGCCAATCACGGAGCTCGTGCCTTATACACTGAGACAAGTTTTGAATTCCTGGGGCCTAATGTGTTTATTTTAAATATCCCAGGGAAATTATTACATCAGCGGCAAACTATGTCCACGGAAACGAGGCCTCTCCTTTGAAGTTTCCAGCAGTGAAACATGATTTTAATTACATAGTAAGTTTTAAATTGTATTTGCACAATAAACGATGTGGATTAAGCAAGGATGTCTGCGAGGTAGGCCCAGAAAAAGTCGGCCATTCCTCTGCAAAGCAAACTGCAGAGGAAAAGCAGACTGAAACACAGAGAGAGAGAAGTGGTACGGAGTGGTGGGGGTTGTGCCGATGCAACACATGCCTCAAAATGAATAATTAATCTGACTGTATTTCTCTTTCTCTTTTTTTTTGGCAGATCTCGTTAGTGTTGGCCCCTGGATGGTCGCATGATAAATGACGGTGTGGCTCTCCCGGCTCTCCTTCACTAATTAGCGCTCTGTGAACTCCGTCGCCTCCGCGCGAACACAAACCAAATCCTATGAGCTCAGCGAAAGTGAAAACATTTCTCTTGGTCTGCCCTTAGAAGTCTGTTGGCAGATCCATATATTTCCAGTGAACCCAGGCCGCCTATTTCCACGTCAACTCATTTCACTTCAAATGCTACTTTGAGAGGGGTCATTTGCTCCTGGACATGCGGCCAAGTGCGTTGCACACCAAGAGACAAACTAAGATATAGTCTAGGCCTTCATGTAACATGAAGTGAATGGCACAGGTCCGTTTAGGGATCTGCACTAAAAAAAAAACAGGCTCTTGTATTGGCTACACTGTAAAAACAATTGTCTGTAATTTTAATGGTAAAAGACTGTAAAAAGGCTACAGAAATAAAACGTTAATTGATTAACGAATATGTAAAATATGCAGTAGACAATACAGTAGTTTTTATAATAAAATGCTGTACAAATAAAAAAATTTAGATGTAAAAAGTATGATTTTCCTGTATAATTAATGGTAAAAATGTACATTATGTTTAACAAGAGAGTACATGTACTTTTTACAGTAAATTATTGTTAAAATTACAGTAAAAAACAGTAATCGGGCGTTCCCACAATCGGGCGTTCCCCTGCATGACCCATCATATTTCATTATATTTTATGGGTATAGTTACATTTCTTCTTATTTTAAATATCAGTTATGCACATTAGGGTGTTCTGTTTTATATTTGATGTAGTTTAGTTAATGTTTATTGCATTATTTTAATTTCACATGTGTTACCCTGATGGTGTTTAGTGTTTGTGTGAGTGCAGCTGAGCACTGTCTCTACATGTTTATTGGTCTTTGCTCCTGGAAGAGCCACTATTGGTGAACTTAATGTCATCATGTGCTCTTCTGAAATTTTTATGGTGATTAACAATAGCTTATAAAGTAAAAAGTAGATTTGTACAGTTTCAGAAGGTTAATCTCCAGTTTATGATGTTTTATTACTGTAAATTTAACATAATTATTATAATTTTTTTTTTACAGTGTCATTGTGGTCATGTAAATTACAACAGTTTTAAACTGTAAAATGTACAGGTTGTTCTGTAAAGTTGTTTACATTTTTACTGTATTGTTTACGTAATTATTCTGGCAACCACAACTGCCAGTTTTTTTTTGTTTTTTTTTATGTTTTAAAAACAACAGGATTTTTTTTTTTTTTTTTTTTTTTTTATACAGTGTATTCACAGTATACAGTATAGGTAGGCTGTATAATATAGGGTAGACCAAGTAGTTGCAATGGAGTACAGTTGTAACACTGTGAATATTTCTATGTCAGTGTGCACATCTGCATTAGCATCCTCTGTGTGGGAAATTTGAAAGATGTAGTTAGTCCACATTGATACCAAATTATTAGAGAACATCTGTTTCATTGTAAATAAATCATTATTCCTGACTGACCATGAAAGAAAATTTTGAATCAGAATCAGCTTTTTTCCAATTATGCTTACACATACAAGGAATTTGTCATGGTGACAGAAGCTTCCAGTGTACAACAATACAAAACAGCAACAAGACATAGATAATAATAAAAAAATAATTACAAATTGAATAAATAAATAAATAAAAATTGAATATAAAATAAAGTATATATAGAATACACAATAAGACAATATATATATATATATATATGTATATATATATAGACACACACACACACACACATATATATACATACACATATATATACATACATATATACACACATACACACATACACATACATACACACGCATACATACATACACACATACACATACGTAGTGCAAATCTAAATACAAATCGGTTATGTACAGTGCAAGGGAATGTAATGGCAGAAGAGGTTGGATATGTTGGATAAATATAAAAAGACTAGACTGTGAACTGCACATAATTATTGCTCAAAGGGGCAGTTTTAACTGTTCATGAGATGGATAGCCTGAGGAAAAAAACTGTTCCTGACGGTTCTGGTGCTCAGAGCTCTGAAGCGTCGGCCAGAAGGCAACAGTTCAAAAAGGTAGTGGGCAGGGTGAGTGGGGTCCAGAGTGATTTTTCCAGCCTTTTTCCTCACTCTGGAAGTGTTTAGTTCTTGAAGGGAGGGCAGGGGGCAACCAATAATCCTCTCAGCAGTCCGAACCGTCCTTTGTAGTCTTCTGAAATCTGATATTTGCTTGTAATTATTGATTTGTCAACTTAAAATTAACATATTTTGGGACATGCTGAGAAAATCAGGCAAACATACAAGGGGGTCAGTGGGGGGCAGATGTAACACTGTGTTACAACTGTACCCAGAGCATTAGAAACATGGTAGCAAATGCTCCTGTAATACCTCTTATTCACTCAGAAATCTTACTTTAAGTAAGCCAGACAAATACATGAATGAATGAATTGGTAGCCAGATAGACTGACATAAATGATAGATAGATAGATAGACAGACAGACAGACAGACAGACAGACAGACAGAAGATGATAGATAGATAGATAGATAGATAGATAGATAGATAGATAGATAGATAGATAAATAGATAGATGCCTCGTGTCACATGCCTCTTATTAGGGTTAGGAAAACAAAGAGAGGAGTTCCAGCTGATGTGTTAGAATCGATAAATATGCAAGCATTAGAGTTTATAATGTGTCAGTATGTTTCATGTAAGTTAGGCCTAATGCCTTATCAAGCACATTACAAATAAGTGTTACAACTGTCCTGGGGCAGTGTTACAATGGCACCTGGCATGGGGACAGTTGTAACAAATGCGCTCCTAGTCTTCACATACTGATTGTGAAAAACATTGTATGCATTGACATGTTTTTGTTGATAGACAGGTAAAGGCATCTCATGTGCAAATGGAATGTTTATTCTAATCAGTATTTGTGCAGTACAGCAAAAAGCAAAAGGTGTTACAACTGTGCTCATTCTACAATAATAGTGTACTTGTATACAGTATATTATGTTAAAAGATAGCCTAACAAAATAGCATGTGCATACAGGGTATCTCTAATTGAACTGTTGCGCACACATAAAAAAGTTAATCCTTTATACTGGTATACAGTACATCCAACATTACAGGCTCTCACCGAATTTGGAGCCAGGTGGAGGGTTCCGGACATTGATGTTACAAGTTGATATTTTGAACTTTTTGGAGGATTAATGTTGTTTTCTTTCCCGCACGCGCCTCACAAAACCCTGCGTGCCCCACAGCTTCTCATCTACATACAAAATGCGGGAGACCCATGAAACAGACATGCTTTAGTTCATCTGTCATTTACATTAACCAGTGGGAATAATGCTCCTCCCTCACTTCTGGTCTAATTCTCACTTAGCCCTTTTTATCTGGGCGATTCAGCAGTTTTTTCCCTTTCAATATAGCAAGTCATTTATGTTGTGTTTTAATGTTGTGTTATCTTCAAAGTGATTGATTAATTTTATAAGCCACCTGATAAGCCAGTTAGTCTTGTTACTTTTATAATTGTTTGAATATTTTGTACAGAGCAGTTGTGTATAAACCGAGATTATTATTATTTTTATTATTTTGTGTACCATGAGAAAAGGGGGCTCTGTGTTGTTTTTTTTTTTTGTGTTTTTTTTTTGTGTGTGTATCTTAGCGTGAGCCTCTCTCTGTTTCTCTTTCTCTCTCTGTGGTGTTGTGAAAGTGAGGGTGTGTTAGAGTCTCTCCAATAAATCTTACAGTGTGCTGTATGATTATGGGACTCCAAGAGTGGTCAGTGGCAGTTTGTCAATTCTATGGAGAACGGTGTGTGTGTGTGTGTGTGTGTGTGTGTGTGTGTGTGTGTGTGTGTGCGTGTGCGTGTGCGTGTGCGTGCGTGTGTGTGTGTGTGTGTGTGTGTGTGTGGTCCCGCTATGTGGTTCAATAAAACTAACATCACGAATACAGGTTCCGGTGAAGTTATTGGCATTATGATTAAAAGCAGCAGTTTAGCACACTGTACATACATGCAAACACAAATACTGCTAACTCTTTAGTTGTCTAAATGTTTTTCTGCATCTTGAATTTATCTGCATAAAATAAAAGCACACACATTCAGTGAGATAGCGTGTGCCTCTTTCGATCTTTATTCAGAGAATGTGGATGTGTTTATGTTTCACTTCTCCAGAAAAATCTGTTCTGCAGTTGATCTGAGCAATATCTTCAAGTGATGTGCAGATGCATTTGGTGTGTTTGTGTCTCTACAAGACAGAAAGAGAAAAAGAGCCCGTCACTGCCTGTGTGTATATGCTTGGTTGGGTCGCACTTAACTGAAAATTGCCACAAGTGATTTGAGCTGTCATATTTTTCCTCCCATTGACCAGACCACATGTTTCTCATAGACATCACATGACGCACGTCATAAAGGATGTGTAGCAAGGGCCCTCTGTCAGTGGTAGCCACTCCATCCCATCTAACATGCACTCTGTGCTCTTCCAGCTATTACGATGTCACAGAAGGACCACCAACGCTCAATGTTTCATAACTATGTGTGTGTACATGGTGATTATAGTTGGAGGATGCTTTTCATCCACTACATCATTAATCATAACACCCCATCAGTTACTGGAGTTGTGATAAATATATGCACATGGCCATGCACACACATACAGAAAGCAATAAACCTATATGAAATATATGAATCTTTTTTTCCCATCCAAAAGAAAACACACACACTCATACAGTCATTTGAGCTATTTGGGAGGTTTCACTTTACCACCAACAAAGAGAGGGCTGGAAACACCCAGACCCCCCCACCTGTCATTTTCTCCTGTAGTCTTATATTACAGTACCTGTGAAGTTGCTCCCAGTACTATATCACATTTTTATAAGGATATTACTGTTTTTTGAACTACTGAACCAAAACGTCTGTTGTATTATGTATTAAAAATAATCTAATAATGAATTCAACCTATTCTGGAAGAAAATATAGCAGAGTTAACATCTATAGCGGTGAATGGGAGACCACAGCAATTATTATTTTTGTGTTTCCATCTGCTCCAATAGCAAAAGAAGAAAATCCACTTTTACAATTCCATGACTTAAAATAGAGAGCAGTGGTTATGCCAGTTTAAAGTAAGAAAGATGCCAAATTTACTATCATTCCCTCTACAGCTGTTAGAAACCCTTTTGCAGCAGTGGTAACTATTTTTTTTTATGAATGACTGGGTAATATAACACAAAGTGTAATAATTTTACACACACACACAAAAAAAAAAAAAAGAAAAGAAAAAAAAAGAAAAAGAAAAAGAAGAAAATATATAAAATTGCTAGATTTGTCACATCCTCTCTGTTCACACAAGATCCCCTTCTCCTGAATATTAACCTCTACCTGGACTACACTTCCCAGAATCCCCTTCTTCCCCCCCTTGACTCTCACACCTGAATCTCATTCACTAATCATCTCCCAGTGTATTTAGTCTCTGCTCTCACTGCACTTCACTATGTAGTCTTGCCAATTCATCTGTTGTCTTGCATTTCTGAGCATTATATTTATCTACTGCCTGCCTGTGTTGATTATTGCCTGTCCCTTGGATTACCCCCTTTGTTTACCATCTTTGATTTATTACTTTGTTTGGATTTTCTACCTGGTTTTGACCTCTGCCGGTTTAACTACGATTGCATTAAACTCTGCATATGGATCTTCACTCGGTGTCTGCCTCTGATTCGTTACAGAAGACTTCAACAGTGTCAGATCCAGCGGAGTTTCCTTCTTTTCAAGCCGCTTTCACGTTTCAAGCTGAACAGCTGGCAGCTCAACACCGTCAACTGGGACAGCTTTCCTCTGCCATGGAAGAGGTGTTAAGTTATTTGCGCACTGCTTCCCCAGCCAGGTCTCAGCACCTATTACAAATCCAGCCCTCACACCATCGTTAACCACTCCCTCGGAAGCCTCTTCACGTCAGCCAAATCTCTGAGCCCCTCATCTCACTTTCCCGGAGAGATTCAATGGCACGCCAGGTCAGTGTGATGGTTTTTTGTTACAATGTAGCATCTATATCATTCAAGCTTCCTCTTGTTTCCCCACTGAGGAGTCCAAGGTGGCCTTTATCACCTCCTTGCTCACAGGTTGACCACTGGACTGGGCTACGGCAGTGTGGAATCGAAATAGCGAGATACGTAACTCTCTTGAAAGCTTTCTTTTCCCATTTCAAGAGTGTTTTCCAGAATCCAGTGGGTGGCGAAGATGTGTGTGTGTGTGATCGCATCATTCACTTTACACAAGGGAGTTCAATGGCAGCTGAATACACACTCCGTATACATTCCGTACTCTCGCAGCGCAAACCGGATGGGCTGATGCACTCTCTTGATAACATTAGCACCACTCAAAACCATCTACCGCAAAGGACTTGCGCATCAACTTCAGGTAGAGATGACCAACTGAGACGAAAACGTCTCTCTCGACCAGTTTATTACCCTCTCCATCAAACTGGACAATTTGAAACTAAACCTCACTCCAGCTGCCCTGTATTCACCTCCTCTACTACCTGCCATAACAATGCCTCAACACGAGCCTATGCAGTTGGGTTGCTCTTGTCTGTCAAGAGAGGATCGTTAAAGACGCATTTTACAAACCATGTCTGTACTGTGGAGAGCCTGGCCATTTCCTCTACTCCTGCCCCAGTTCTACCCACTAATACTTTGAGTACTGATGAGTCTTATTTGTTGGAAAATAGAAATTTACTAGTTGAGGTAAAACTGTTCCAGTCAATTCCATTTCTTTCAAAGATCTTATCGACTCGGGCCACAGGCAATTTTATTGACTCTGATCTCTGCAATCTGTTATCTCTGGATACTGCCCCTTGTGTGCTTTCTCTCTCTGTTACAGCGTTAGATGGTCGCCTTCATGCTGGCACAGAGCTTCATGTCACTCACCCGTCTCTGTGCAAGTAGGAGCTCTTCATCATGAAAGGTTAAACTACTCGTCACCAACTCCCAAGAACCCTCTCATTCTTGGGTACCCCTGGCTTGCTAAACACAATCCTCGCATTTCTTGGACTGATGGGGAGATCATCCAGTGGGGGACCTCTTGTTTTACCTCCTGCCTACATTCGGTGGAAACTGTTTCCCTTCAGACCACTCACATCAACACCGCTGAGTCTTCTGTGCAACCCACCATCCCGATAGCCTACCAAGACTTCCTGCCCGTGTTTAGTAAAGCTAAGGCCCACTCAGGGGGCAGTGATGGCTCAGCGGTTAAGGCTCTGGGTTACTGATCAGAAGGTTGGGGGTTAAAGCCCCAGCACTGCCAAGGTGCCACTGTTGGGCCCTTGAGCAAGGCCCTTGACACTATCTGCTCCAGATTCAACTTCTCAGTGACGTATCGTCCTGGGTCAATTAACACTAAAGCTGATGCCCTCTCTCGGATTTATACCCTTGAATCCCCTCTGACCATCCTGCCCGAATCAGTTATCACTGCTCCTGTCCAGTGGGACATCATGAAGGACATGGAACAACCCCCACCCAATTGCCATAGAGACTGTGTCTATGTTCCTACCAAGCTCCGTCCTCAAATCATGCAATGGGTCCATACCTCCTTGAGCTCTGGTCACCCAAGTGAGAACCGCACCACACAACTCATTCAGAATAAGTTCTGGTGGCCTTCTCTATCCCGAGATGTTGCCCAGCATGTAAAGGGGTGCTCTATCTGTGCCCAAGCTAAATCCTCCAGACTTTCAGCAGGACTCCTCCACCCCTTACCCATCCCACAGTGTCCCTGGTCTCACATTGCTGTAGACTTCCTCACTGACTTACCCGTGTCTCAGGGTAACACAACTATCATGTTGGTGGATAGGTTCTCCAAAGCCTGCTGTCTCATTCCCCTTAAGAACTGCCTTCCGCTCTAGAGGCGGCTGAGACAGTCTTCCAGGTATTTCGGCTCGCGGTTTGCCAGATGACACCATCTCGGATAGGGGACCTCAATTCACCTCACAGATCTGGAGAGAATTCTGCAAACTTCTGAATGTCAACATCAGCCTGACTTCCAGTTATCATCCTCCGTCGACTGGCCAGACTGAACGCGTCAACTAAGAAGTAGGTCGCTATCTCCGCACCTTCTGTCTCTCTAACCAGTATGATTGGTGCCTTTCTACCTAGGGCAGCGTATGCAAGAAACTCCCTTTGCTGTTCCTCTACTGATTTGACCCCTTTTCAGTGTACCCTGGGATATCAACCTCTGCTCTTTCCCTGGTCAGAAGAACCATCGTCGTTCCCTTCAGTTAACCACTGGATGCAGCGCAGCATCCGAGTCTGGGAGTCTGCCCATGTTCACCTGCAGAGAGCCAGAATACACAGGGTGACTGTCGTCAACCCTTCCCAAATCTTCGCCCTGGCCAACGAGTGTGGCTGTCCACCTGAGACCTTCGTCTGCGGCTACCCTGCAAAAAACTCTTCCCCCAGGTTTGTGGGCCTGTTCAAAATCAAACAAGTTAACCCTGTATGTTATAAACTTCAACTGCCTCCTCTCTACATCTCCTACTTGTCTCAAACCAGTGGCTGACTCTTCCAGTGCCACCTCCGACAACCTTCCCCCTCCTCTTGACCTTGATGGGGTGATCACCTACCGAGCCAACTCTCTCCTTGACTCTCGACGTCGGGCAGAGTTCTACAATATCTGGTAGACTGGGGGGGGGGCTGGCTATGCACCTGAGGAACAATCTTGGGTCTCTTAGGAGGACATTCTGGACCCTTATTTCAGAATTTCACCTAGCCCATCCTGACCATCCAGGCCCTGGGGCAGACCCCTGGATGATCTGGATGGTCACCCCCTGGCTCAGCAGTTAAGGCTCTGGGTTGCTGATCAGAAGGTCAGGGGTTCAAGCCCCAGCACTGCCAAGATGCCACTGTTGGGCCCTTGAGCAAGGCCCTTGGCCCTATCTGCTCCAGGGGTGCTGTATCATGGCTGACCCTGCACTCTGACCCCAGCTTAGCTGGGATATGTGAAAAGAATTTCACTGTATATGTGCAAATGTATAATGTGTGATTAAATATAATTATTATGATCTAAAGGGGGTCCTCAAAGGGGGAGTACTGTCACATCCTCTGTCTGTTCACACAAGATCCCCTGAGTATTAACCTCTCATTCACTAATCATCTCCCAGTGTATTTAGTCTCTGCTCTCACCACACTTCACTGTGAAGTCTTGCCAATTCACCTGCTGTCTTGCATTTCTGAGCAGTTTATTTATCTACTGCCTGTGATTCATTGCCTTTTCCCTTGGATTACCACTTTGTTTACCATCTTTGATTTGTTAACTTTGTTTGGCTTGCCTACCTGGTTTTGACCTCTGCCTGTTTAACTACAATTGCATTAAACTCTGCACATGGATCTTCACTCGGTGTCTGCCTCTGACTCATTACAAGATTTACAGTACACTTCTAAATTATACATAAACACGTCATCCCAGTCTATTATAAAAGGTTAATTGTGGTGATCTATTGAAAAGGGACAAATAAATGAATGTTTCAACTATCATATTCTGAAAAACATGGAATAAAATAAGTCTAAAAGGGAAAACTATGTTTCTGGCCATAGTACAAATCTATATTTGAAGTGATCAATTGGTTATATGTTTGCTGTGTGATTTGATTACTAGTTGGTATGCTTGTGAGGACTGGTTGACTTTGTTCAGACTGAACACTCATGTCTCCTTCAAAAACTAGACATACCCTGTTTTGGGGAGTGTGTGTGATTAACGTCTGAAGCTGATTAACTTGATCGTTTTTATGGCATTTCTCTGCATGTGTGGCAGCTATGAGACATTTTTGGATAAGAACCGAACCCAGTTCTATTTCCCTTGGCTAAATCTCTGTGTGGCGTTCACACAGTACATATCAAAGTCAAGAACAAGGAATTTAACCTGCATTGATAACCAGAGCTGATAATATGCACATGCTACATAAAATGCCAGCTTCTATTCTATTATAATCTATTTTATTCTATGTCTCTGTAACATGGAGCAGCTGAAGAGACTCAAAGACGTGGTAAAGAGATTAAACCAAAGTGTAGTTTATTTAATCCTAAAAATGTGAAAGTATCAAAATGGTAAATACAAAATAAAACAGAACATATACATAAACTATGACTATCACTATGACAAAAACCATGAACTAGAACAATGACCAAGACCCAAGAACAAACCATGAAGCAACATTACAATCTCATTACATGACAAAGGCAAACAAGATGAGTCTTAACATAAAACAATGACAAGATTAGAAAAATACAAAGAAGGTTAATATGAAGCTAAACATGACATTAAAAACTTGTAAAAGACAAGACAAAATAAAAGACCTAAATGAAAAACTTGAACACAAAAACATACTAACACTACATGTCTCTCTCTTATCTTGTCTCAAAAAACCCAAGATAAGAGACATTTAGTTTTAGTGTATTTATTCCATGACAAAACCCCAAATATCCTTTTTATGTTTATATATATACAGTTGTGCTCAAAGGTTTGCATACCCTGGCAGAAATTGTGAAATTTTGGCATTGATTTTGAAAATATGACTGATCATGCAAAGAAACTGTCTTTTATTTAAGCATAGTGATCATATAAAGCCATTTATCATCACATAGTTGTTTGGCTCCTTTTTAAAACGTAAAGATAACAGAAATCACCCAAATGGCCCTGATCAAAAGTTTACATACCCTTGAATGTTTAGCCTTGTTACAGACACACAAGGTGACACACACAGGTTTAAATGGCAATTAAAGGTTAATTTCCCACACCTGTGGCTTTTTAAATTGCAATTAGTGCCTGTGTATAAATAGTCAGTGAGTTTGTTAGCTCTCATGTGGATGCACAGAGAAGGCTAGATACTGAGCCATGGGGAGCAGAAAAGAACTGTCAAAAGACCTGCATAACAAGATAATGGAACTTTATAAAGATGGAAAAGGATATAAAAAGATACCCAAAGCCTTGAAAATGCCAGTCAGTACTGTTCAATCACTTATTAAGAAGTGGAAAATTCAGGGATCTCTTGATACCAAGCCAAGATCAGGCAGACCAAGAAAGATTTCAGCCACAACTGCCAGAAGAATTGTTCTGGATACAAAGAAAAACCCACAGGTAACCTCAGGAGAAATACAGGCTGCTCTGGAAAAAGACGGTGTGGTTGTTTCAAGGAGCACAATACGACGATACTTGAACAAAAATGAGCTGCATGGTCGAGTTGCCAGGAAGAAGCCTTTACTTTGCCAATGCCACAAAAAAGCCCGGTTACAATATGCCTGACAACACCTTGACACGCCTCACAGCTTCTGGCACACTGCAATTTGGAGTGAGACCAAAATAAAGCTTAATGTTCACAACCATAAGCGCTATGTTTGGAGAGGGGTCAACAAGGCCTATAGTGAAAAGAATACCATCCCCACTGTGAAGCATGGTGGTGGCTCACTGATGTTTTGGGGGTGTGTGACTTCTAAAGGCACAGAGAATCTTGTGAAAATTGATGGCAAGATGAATGCAGCATGTTATCAGAAAATACTGGCAGACAATATGCATTCTTCTGCACGAATGCTGTGCATGGGACGCCCTTGGACTTTCCAGCATGTCAATGACCCTAAGCACAAAGCCAAGTTGACCCTCCAGTGGTTACAGCAGAAAAAGGTGAAGGTTCTGGAGTGGCCATCACAGTCTCCTGACCTTAATATCATCGAGCCACTCTGGGGAGATCTCAAACATGTGGTTCATGCAAGACGACCAAAGACTTTGCATGACATGGAGGTATTTTGCCAAGACGAATGGGCAGCTATACCACCTGCAAGAATTTGGGGCCTCATAGACAACTATTACAAAAGACTGCATGCTATCATTGATACTAAAGGGGGCAATACACTGTATTAAGAACTAAAGGTATGCAGACTTTTGAACAGGGGTCATTTCAAAAAATTTTTTTCTATGTTGCCATGTTTTGTTTTATGATTGTGCCTTTCTGTTATAACCTATAGTTGAATATGAATCCCATAAGACATAAAAGAAATGTGTTTTGCCTGCTCACTCATGTTTTCTTTAAAAACGGTACATATATTACCAATTCTCCAAGGGTATGCAAACTTTTGAGCACAACTGTATGTATGTATATATATATATATATGTACACACACTGAGCAGCCATAACATTAAAACCACTGACAGGTGAAGTAAATAACATTTATTATCTTAGGCAGCAAGTGAACAGTCAGTTCTTGAATTTCATGTGTTGGAAGCAGGAAAAGTGTGCAAGCGTGAGGATCTGAGGGACTTTGACAAGGGCCAAATTGTGATGGCTAGACGACTGGGTCAGAGCATCTCCTAAATGGCAGGTCTTGTGGAGTGTTCCCAGTATGCAGTGGTTAGTTGGTTAGTACCTACCAAAAGTGGTCCAAGGAAGGACAACCGGTGAACCAGTGACCGGGTCATGGGTGCCCAAGGCTCATTGATTTGTGTGGGGAGCGAAGGGTAGCCCATGTGGTCCGATCCCACAGAAGAGCTACTGTAGCAAAAACCCTGTCCATCACCGAAATGGGCACGTGAGCATCAGAACTGGACAATGGAGCAATGGAAGAAGGTGGCTTGTTCTGATGAATCATGTTTTCTTTAAGATCATGTGGACGGCTGGGTGCGTGTGCATTGTTTACCTGAAGAGATGGCAGCAGGATGTACCATGGGAAGAAGGCAGGCCAGCGGAGGCAGTGTGATGCTCTGGACAATGTTCTGCTGGGAAACCCTGGGTCCTGGCATTCATGTGGATATTACTTTTACACGTACCACCTACCTAAAGATTGTTGCAGACCAAGTACACCCCTTCATGGCAACGGTATTTCCTGATGGTAGTGGCTTCTTTCAGCAGGATAATGCGGCTTATGTCATGTGTATTTTGTTGATTCATGTCTTTTATTTTGAAAAGTTTAGTTCCTGTTCCCTTGTCATGTGATTTCATGTTTTCCCTCCACGTTCATGTGTCATGTTTTCATTGGTTTATTGTTTAATTAGCTTGTTATCAGTTTTGTTTGTTCATTGGTTTATGTTCTCTCATGTCTTGTATTTAAGCCCTCATGTTTGCATTGTCTGGTTGTCAAGTATTGAATGTGAATGTATGTGTTTGGTACACTGTTGTCAAGTCAAGCCAAGCCAAGCCATAGTCAAGTTCATGTTTATGTTTTATGTTTCATGTTTGTAGTTAGGGTTATTGGTTATCACGTTTGTAAATAAACTGCACTTGGGTTCTTCATCTTCACGTCATCGTCTTCATCATTGCCAGTGCCAGCATCGTTACAGAATACTTGACCAGCCAAGAACCCAGCAGTTTTACTTCTGCACCTACATCAGGGGAATCGTCCCCTGGAGGACTATGTTGGGACTTCTGCGGTCTAGCCTGCCAGGTGGACTTTAATGAGTTTGCCCTCAAAGACTGTTTTAGATTTGGACTGAATGAGTCCATTTCTTTTTTGATGCCTAGCAGTCGCAGTTTCCTTAGCCTGGCTCAATATATCGACCTCACCCTACAGATCATTGGTTCCACGTTCACTATGGGGGAGGTGGATGCCGAGCCAGTGTTCCACTACATGGCCGCCGCCGAGCCAGTGTTCCACGACATGGCCGCCGCCGAGCCAGAGTTTCACGTCATGGCCGCCAAGCCAGAGTTTCACGTCATGGCCGTCAAGCCAGAGTTCCTCATCATGGTCGCTGAGCTAGCGCCATCTTTTGCTCCATGCCATGTCACAGCAACGCCTCAGCCTGAACCATGCCACGTCACAGCAACGCCTCAGCCTGCTCCATGCCACATCACAGCAATGCCTCAGCCTGCTCCATGCCACGTCACAGCCACACCTGAGCAGTTGGACCTGGAGATGGTTCCCACCCTTATACCCACCTTAGTTCTCCTTAGCAGGCAAGGGGAACTTTCGGCCCTCCGACCCCACCTGGAACCTCTGAGCCCTGGACTTCACCTTGGCCTGTCGGTCCCTCGATATTGCCTCAGCTCTGCGTTCCCTCAGCTCCACTGCGGTCCTTCAGCCTGTCGGCTTTGCCGGGGTCCCTCGTCCCTCCGGCTCCTCCTTGGTCTGTTGGTCACCTGGCTCCACTTTGGCTCTCCGATCCTCTGGTTGCACCTCATCCCTCCGATTTGTCAGCTCCACCAGGGACCTCCTTCCCTATGGCTCCACCTTGGTTCTCAGTCCCATCGGCTATGATCTCCCAGCTCCGCCTTGCTCCTCCAAGCCTCCATCACCGCCTTGGTCCTCCCTGCCATCGGCTCCACCCTGGCCCTTCGAGTCTTCGGCTACTCTCCGGGCACCAAGTTCCAAGCTCTGCCCCTCGAGCCTCTCATAGCTCCGCCTTCCATGGCTCCGCCCTTCGAGCCTCTCATGGCTCCACCCCCCACGGACTCTGCCCTGGACACATGCCCCATGCCTCAAGACACAACCCCCCCAGCTCCCTACAGAACTTTGAATTTATGTCATGTTTTACATGTTTTGTTTATGTGTTGAGCCGCCCCTTAGTGGGGGGGATATGTCATGTGTATTTTGTTGATTCATGTCTTTTTTTTTTTTAAGTTTAGTTCCTGTTCCCTTGTCATATGATTTCATGTTTTCCATCCATGTTCATGTGTCATGTTTTCATTGGTTTATTGTTTAATTAGCTTGTTATCAGTTTTGTTTGTTCATTGGTTTATGTTCTCCCATGTCTTGTATTTAAGCCGTCATGTTTGCATTGTCTGGTTGTCAAGTATTGAATGTGAATGTATGTGTTTGGTATACTGTTGTCAAGTCAAGCCAAGCCATAGTCAAGTTCATATTTATGTTTCACGTTTGTAGTTTGGGTTATTGGTTATCATGTTTGTAAATAAACTGCACTTGGGTTCTTCATCTTCACGTCATCGTCTTCGTCATTGCCAGTGCCAGCATTGTTACAGCTTGCCACACTGCAAAAATAGTTCAGGAATGGTTTGAGGAACATGACAAAGAGTTCAGTGTGTTGACTTGGCCTACAAATTCCCCAGATCTCAATCCGATTGAGCATCTATGGGATGTGCTGGACCAACAAGTCCGATCCATGGAGGTCCCACCTCGCAACTTACAGGACTTAAAGGATCTGCTGCTAACGTCTTGGTGCCAGATACAACAGGACACCTTCAGAGGTCTTGTGGAGTCCATGCCTCAACGGGTCAGAGCTGTTTTGGCGGCACGAGGGGTACCTACACGATATTAGGCAGGTGGTTTTAATGTTATGGCTGATCTGTGTATGTGTGTGTGTGTGTGTGTATATATATATACTGGATGTATGTATGCATGTAAATACTGTATATATATATATATACATATATATATATATATATATATATATGTGTGTGTGTGTGTTTGTGTGTGTATATATATATATAGCCCTTCCCTTATAATGGGGTTACTGGAGGAACAGGTGACAGCCCTAAGACAGGAACTAAAAGTAGCCAAAAGGGTCTCTAGAGGTCCAAATGTTGCCTCTTTGATCTTTTTAATTTACTGTCTAATAAAATTACTGTTGAATAATAATATTGTGAGCTTTCAAGATAACCTTACAAGAAGTGCAAGTCTGTTGTTTGGTTGGAAGCATAGTGGTGGAGTATATGAGATGCTGTTTCAGTCCCAGAGATAAGTTACCCACCTGATGTAAGTTACTGAGATGACAGTCCTTCCATCAGTGAGATGAGATGTTTTGTTATACAAATGAGCTGAAATGTGAAGCTGTGAAGATCTGTCCTCTGGGCCATTTTCCTCAGAGGGGAAGGTGGGGATATTTCAGTAATTAGGTAGCAAGACAAAATAGACAGTGAAAGGCTTCAGTAGTGCAACAGGTTAACCCTGGCTGACCTATTTATGGGAGCCTACCAAAAAGTGATTGGCTGAGGGCAACCGAGCCCTGAGGGTTCCCAGAGACAATAGCAGTGTGCTCTTACACTGTCAACAAGGTTGTGTGAGTGTGAGTGAAATGGGAGGTTGACAGCAGTACAGTCTGTGTGGAAAGGCACTAATTTAGCATTGTGTTATAGCAGCTGTATGAATGCTTTAGGTGACCTGAAAGCTTGACATTGCTGTCATACTGTATTCTGTATATTCATTTTGGAGTTAGTAAATGTGTTTTCCTCAGTTTTGCACTATTTGGAGCTCAAGAAGTTTTATCCAGAGCTTACATTAGAAGACACATTTCTGTTATGACTTTGTAGTCCACTTGGCATTAACATGCAATGCTCCAGATCTACTTTAGCTGGACTACTGTACACCTTGCATTAAAATTAGTGCTGCATGATTTTTTACAAAAGTCATAATTGTTGATTATTTCTCTTGAGATTGAATACTGTAATTGAAGCTTTTCACAATTGTTTATTCACAAGTTAATTGAGGCAGCTGTAATTTTAATCTTGATTATTTATTAAATTTGTGTATGTCCCTAATTAAACCCACTAAATTCAGATTAATTGCCCCTCCACTATATGGTACACCACCCCTGTGTGTAAATGTGCATATGCATATATGTCTTTATAAGAGGGAAAATCACAGCCCAAACCCTACTATTAGTGGTGCATAATTTTTCTTAATTATTCTTCACATGATATGTGTGGCTTGTGTAAATGCAACCAGAGACATGCACTCAGGCTTTTACAAGGCAGATTCCCATAATGATTAAAAGGACCTAAATTATTGTCTCTGAACTCAACCCAAAAACCCAGACATGCAGATGCATTCACATACGTATAACATTTACAACGGTTCTTTTGAACTGTCCAACATGCTGGAAGTTATACTGTATTTTCAGTACATTGCAAAGGGTGTGCTATTTAAATCTCTCTAATACACCCCCACACACACCCACA
The DNA here is from genome assembly GCF_019703515.2 of Myxocyprinus asiaticus. Lineage (NCBI taxonomy): Eukaryota > Metazoa > Chordata > Actinopteri > Cypriniformes > Catostomidae > Myxocyprinus > Myxocyprinus asiaticus. The sequence goes on from NC_059347.1 coordinate 35,144,271, forward strand.
CCCCTCTTTATCTCTGTCTGCCTCTGTACATCTCTCTCTGTTGTGAGGGTTCATTGAGCAACTGAGAAGACACACTCCGGTCCAGTGCCTCCAGACTAGCAGTGAGTTGGTGGTCTGTTCTGTCAGTTCACTCAGCCTGGGCCTTGTACCACAGATCTCAGGGCAGTGAAAATGCATTGTTTATCAGAAATAGACTAAAATAGGTTCAGGGTCACTGATCCCAGAACAGAGTTAAGCACTCTTTTGTAAAATCAGATAATGGTGTCAGAGAGCAAGGCCTGATCTCTGTACATATTCGGCATGGTCACTGCACCTGCCACAAAGACTGACCAGTTTCTGTCTCTGTGTGTGCAAGTGTTAATGAGGAAATCTGTCCATGTAGAGAGAGAAATGAGTGAGAAAGCGAGAGGGAATGTGTGTGGGTTTGTGTGTGGGGGGTAAACCCTGAAACATTGAAAGGCACTGACTGTCTGTGAATAGAAGGATTATCTCATTGCTCTTTAAAGTGGTTGACAAAGGGTTTGTGGTAAAACATTCACATCTCTTGTCAACACTTATTCATCCATCAGGTTATACTCTTCGATTAAAGGATTAACCTTGCTCTGAGGGTTCATATTCAAAAGATAAAGCACTTTATGCAGCCACTGAGTGATTACAGTTAGAGCCAGTCACAGACGTAATCGAGGCATTTATCCCATTTTTAGTAATCAGATATATATTCCAATTTATTAGGGGAAAGGAAGAGGAATTTTGAAAGCGTTGCCAAGAAAGTCTCACACAAGTTTCTCAGCTGCTCTAAGCTTCCCTCAACTTTCCCACGTAGAGTCATCAGTGCACATTTGGGTGGCAGCTGCCCTCCTGTTTCTGTGTGTTCTCATCTTCTGACATGAGTCGTGGCATCTTGTCACACACATGTTGCTGTTGCTAAGTGAGAACCACCCAAACAGAGCTTGTGCTACATAGAACTGGAGAGCCTACTGTTTTCAGCCCAGCTTCATAGGGCATTGAACTTCCAAGGCATGGAGTGTGTGTGTGTTCTGGGGTGTATATGGCACAAAACATGTGCACACACATTTAAAACTCATATTTTATAAATCCATAAAATCTTTGAAAACGTTAATTAGCTCAAGCCAATGAAATTGGTTTGCAGAGCTAGTGAACACAATGGGTGGCAAATGATTTTCGGGTATATTGCACTTAGAAATGTATTGGTTATTATATGTGTTTTACAAACATAAAAAATATCTTAAAATCATTTTGAGAAAAAGAGATAACACACTCTCATAATGATACACCATTATAGTGACCTTTTGCCAGTGCCACCAAAACGTCCTCGGTCCATTGCCTGCATCGCCAAAACATCACCCTTTGTCCGTATAATAAATGTCACTCTGATGCCATATTCAACTCATTTCAGAAGATTTACAAGTATAACATTTTACCCAAGACTACATTTTAAAATTAAATTAATTGAAAATTCTGTCATCATTTACTCATTGCTTTATTTATTTATTGTTTATTTGCCACCTTACTTCTCAAATCCACACTCAATTCAACATTAAATATTGCCGCATCAACAAACGTTATGACAGCTTTGACGTCAGTTCTGTCAAATGCCATTGGCTCTCATGTGCCATGTGACCGATAGCAACATGCTAATTGAATGTGACTGCCTTGATGGAGAGGAAGATTTTCAGTGATTAAAACCCTCAGTTTCACTCTATACATTACATGAAGCTATGTGTGTCTTCGGAGGACTTTGAATGCAGCATGAGTCATTTGGAATATAGCCGAATATAATTTATAGTGCTTTTTTTTTTTTTTTTTGTGACTTGTATTTGCTTGTTGCATCTTTTATATTGTTGGTTAGTGATATGGTTTTATATTATTGGTTAGGTTTAGGTGTAGGGGTGGGGTTAGGTGAAAAAACTAAATATGTATATATATTACATGTATATATATATAAAAGTCTCTTGTCCAATCAGATTCGAGGACCAGAACCAACTGTTTTGTGTGTGTGTGTGTGTGTGTGTGTGTGTGTGTGTGTGTGTGTATGTATATATATATATATATATATATATATATATATATATATATATATATATATATATATATATATATATACACAAGGTTGGCAGGGTTACTTTTGAAATGTATTCCACTACAGATTACAGAATACATGCTGTAAAATGTAATTTGTAATGTATTCCGTTAGATTACTCAAGGTCAGTAACGTATTCTAAATACTATGGATTACTTCTTCAGCACTGGTAGATTTTTTCCCTTTTTTTTTTTTATTATAAAAACTCTGCCGGTACAGTAAGACAAAATACACATGTTAAAAATACATTCTTTGAAAAACCTAAATATCTTATGCAGTGTTGTTTCTAAAACAAGATAAATCAAACTGATCTTTTTTTAAAGATTTTTTGATATTTTTACAGGAAAACAATACAAAAATTATTATCAAGAATACGATTTTTGCCCTAATATCACAGGTCTTACTAGAAAAAAGAAATTATGATCTAACGTGAATTTTCTTGATAAAAAAATATGATCGTGCCTGGTAACATGTGCATGTAAAATGGCTAGAAATAGCATTTTAGCTTAGCGTAAAGCTGACAATTTACACAAGGTTTATTTCTATTTCTTCTGCTCCAAACTTACTTCAGACTTCTCTGTCTGCTCGTATGAATGTAACACATCATAAGAAAGTGTTTCACTGCTGTTCAAATGCACTTTGGGTCGCATCATTTATATGTATAAATGTTTTCTATCTGAAAGGACTAAATATTAAATTAAACAAATTACAATAAAATGCAAAGTAATTAATTAATTATTACACATTATATGTTTGCACACATACAGTGAAATTCTTTTTTTTCCCCCCACATATCCCAGCTAAGCTGGGGTCAGAGTGCAGGGTCAGCCATGATATGTTGATGCTGGAGCAGATAGGGTCAAGGGCCTTGCTCAAGGGCCCAACAGTGGCATCTTGGCAGTGCTGGGGCTTGAATCCCCAATCCGCTGATCAGTAACCCAGAGCCTTAACTGCTGAGCCACCACTGCCCCCAACCTCTTTTTGACTGTAACTCTATTCTAAATACCAATTATTTAAATTGTAACTGTAGTGGAATACAGTTACTTATATTTTGTATTTTAAATACGTATTCCCGGTTACATGTATTTCGCTACTCTCCAACCCTGTATATATATAGTGTAATGTAAATATTATGAATATGACTACATTTACCTGCCTCTTACATGTTTTATATTGTTTATAAATGGATAGGTTAAGGGATGGGGTTGGGTTAGTTGTTCTAAAATATCGATATGATAGCATAATGTTCATAAACTAATATATTTATAAGTATAATCAAACATATTGTGGTGAAATACGCATGATAAATGCGAAGATTGTCGTGACAGTGACGGAATCATCTGAACTTAGGTGAGAATGACTTGACAAGGATGTTTTTATGATGCAGGCAAAACGTCATTACAGTACTTTTTCGTCATTAGTCTGCCCTGAAAGAAAAGTACTTTAACAAAATGTTACTAGAATTGTATAACCTGAAAATTTTTAATTAGAATAAAAAGATGAAGGGAATATATCCCTCCAGACCTCCTGCAACTGAAAAATGTACTGATAATATTTGTATATTTAATCAAAGCTTATGTGTAACTCCCTAGCCACAGCAAATTTCACTTTTTGTGTACTGTCGTTTTAGGTATCTGTGTTCTGTTACAGGGTAATGGATAGCTATTTGGTGTTCTGGACCTGCTCTACATCCCCTCCTCAGTGGGGATTCATTGGGTCTTTGTGTTCTTGTTTTCCCACAAAGGGGCTTCGGTACAAATCCCTCTGGCACGGAGGGGCCATAGCAAAGTAAACAGAGATTTATGTCTTTAACCTCTAGACCTACCAAGTGTTTTTGAGTGGTAATCACACGTTTATGAGTTATGGGTCAACAGGTTAAAAAATGCAATGCATTGTTGCTATAGGAGTAACCGTGGAGCCTGTGATTGGATGATTGGTCTCCAATTACCCAGTGTGCCCTGGTGGTACAAGAATACTGTATGCAGATTAATCCTCACTTCCTTCTTAATGGAATGTGTTAGGAATGATATTAGAAGAGATATTATCTATGCGCAAAGTAAATTGAAACAGTTTGATTGTAGCAGTTCTGCTTTATTTTGTTTGTATGGTGAGCAATGATGGCTCTCTACCTGATGTTATCCAGAGTATCCTTTAACTCATTTAAAAAGAGGCTGAAGCGGAAAAACTGAAAGAAAACGAAAACACACAACAATTTCGAGACTGCAGCGCTTCGGTCATAGAAGCCAGAGTCTGTTTAAAGTTATCTTGGTGTGTGTCCCATTCAACAAATCCCCTCCTCATTTCCCTTTTCCACCCTTCTTGAGTCAGTAAGGTTACAGCGCATACACTTGTTTTGTGAGACGAATGCATTCGTTCTCTATTGTAATATGAAACACTCCAGTCCCACCCCCTCCCTCTCTCCCTTTCTCCCTTTCCTTCTTCTCCTCTGAATGGAGAGACACAATTAAAAGCACATTAGATCTTTTCAAGTGCTTGTAATTTCATAAGTGAGGGTATCCAGCTCTGCGCAGGGCTTAGACGAGGGAAAGCCACAAAATTTAGAGGGGCCCGAGGGAAAGATGGGAAAGAGATATTAACCTCGCTGGGGACAGCTCTCAAAGAGGCCACTGCAAGCCATGCAGCAGCCCACCCACACTGACACCTGCAGCCTTCAAAAACACTCACACATGTAGAGACATACTCACACATTTAAATGTCCTAACACACTCAAATGTTCACAACACACATAATTTGCATTATCCAGTATATCAATGGAAGCCTGTTTCCTCACACTGTGAATCAGTGAGATTTATAGTTATGTTGATGTCTTATGAAGGCTGATGAGTATTTGATTGATAGAATACAGTCCAGCAGTAATAAACCTAAGAAATGGCACAAGACAGGCCTGTTGCATTAGCTTGATTCCTGACATAGAGCAGATGGTTTTTGGGATTGAAAACGAAGGCCATGAGTGTTGATATATAGCTTCAAGTATTCTGAATGTCAGATTTTTGTCAGGGATTAAGTGTGATGCCTGTATAATTATCGTTCCCTTTCGATTCAGTTCATTTGACATTCCTTCCGACAACTTAGCTGAAGCCTTTGTACAATAACGGCAATCTTTAGATTGGCAATGTTGTTTGAGCCCCGCCCCTTTAGGCGCGTAGTTGGCATATGTAAGTGGGTGCGCGAACACCATTTCTTCAGAATTTTCTTCCTTCAAGACAGCGGCATCATCTCTCGCCTTGAAAGACCTCCTTGTTTCGCCATCGAGATATACTTCTTCAGCGGACTCATTGCCTGTTCAACTCAGTGCATGCAGTGAGAAGACTCACCCCTCCCCTGCAGTGTTCCGGTGAAGATTCTCTCCACTTCGCGTCGAAGACGCTTCTCAGTGAACGGGTTCTTCGCTACAGATGCTCGCCGTTGAACAATGCAGCATTTCAGCGAGACACCCCCTCTTCCCGCAGCGTTCCGGCAGAAGATAATGTATCCTTTTCGTATATACGTATTAATATGTTGATGTATCACATAAAGAGTCTTTTTCAAGATGTCGTTCCACAAGTGTTCCACATGCGAGCGGCACATCCTGCTGTCAGATGAACATGAGAGCTGCGTTTGCTGCCTGGGCCGCACCCACGCCGAAGCGCTCTCATAGAGACAGACTGCCCTCACTGCGAAGGCATGAGTCTCGACGCTCCGCTCGAGGATCGCCCTTGTTCTGAGGGATGCCCCCCCCACCCGCCTCCTCTGTGTTAGGTCACAAGGGTTCACACAGGGAGGCACGGCAGGGCTATGAGGTTGAGTTGGATGAAGTCGAAGATCCCAAGCCGGCAAGCCCCGCGATCCCCTCGATCTTCCGATGTAGCGTCCGCACCAGTACAGTATACGCATGATGAGCTCCGGCCCTCTATCAGAGTGCATGGCCTTATCACGTTGGCTGTTCTGACGATGGGGATGATATCATGTCCCTCACAGAATCAAATATGAGCGAGTGGTCCACAGAAGATGTCGCCATCCCTTCCCCCAGTGAGGTGCAGAGTGTGTGCATGCCACTGATAAGAGCTGATTCACGACCCCTTGTGGGTGCTTGAGGATCTCGGTTTACAGTGGTCCCCTCCAGTCAGAGCCAGAAATATCTCGCCTGGATGAGTGGCCCTGCAGTCCGGCTGCCATCAAAAAACTGCATCTCAAAGGGCAGCACCATTCTTCCTGGAGATCCGGCTTGCGTGTTAACTCGTCTCATTAAGTGTTGGCCGCGGTTCAAAACCAGCCATCGACTCAAGCTGGTATGTGTCATGACAGAGTCATGGATGTGACACAAATTTTGTGGTTGCCTCAAGATGGTGCTGCGGGTCACAAAAAGTCACTGGTGACTCAGTCTGATGAATTCTCTATTTAAGATCTGGCTCCGCCAAAGACAGACAATCCATCTAATAGTTTCTGTGTGAGACTGCATGTGTGTTGTTTCTGTGTGATGATTTTCTCACACAGTGGAGAGAGCACTGGTTGCGTCTGCTCATGCTGCACATGCTCGACACTCAGACATTTACATGCTGTTCAATTCCCCTCCTCGCCGGAGTTCGCTGGGAGATTGCATGTGTGCCACCACCACAGGCAACTCTCACTTGACCTGCCACTGCCACAGGCAGCTCTCACTCGACCTGTAACTGCCACAGACAGCTTTCAGTCGACTTGACACCATTCTTTGCATCTCCCTCTCGATCTATCACCTTTCTTTGCATGTCCCTCTCAATCCGTTACCTTTCTTTGCCTCTCCCTCTCAATGTGTCACCTTTCTTTGTGTTTCTCTCTTGATCCGTCACCTTTCTTTGAATCTCCCTCTCGATGCGTCACATTTCTTTGCATATCCCTCTCGATGCATCATCTTTCTTTGGGTCTCCCTCTCGATGCATCGCCTTTCTTTGCGTCTCCCTCTCGATCTGTCAACTTTCTTTGCATCTCCCTCTCGATCTATCACCTTTCTTTGCATCTCCCTCTTGATCCGTCACCTTTCTTTGCGTCTCCCTCTCAATGTGTCACCTTTCTTTGCATCTCCCTCTCGATCCGTCACCTTTCTTTGCGTCTCCCTCTCTATGCGTCACCTTTCTTTGCATTTTTCTCTCGATCTGTCACCTTTCTTTGTGTCACCTTTCTTTGCATCTCTCTCTCGATGCATCACCTTCCTTTGTGTCTCCCTCGCGATGCATCACCTTCCTTTGTGTCTCCCTCTCGATGCATCACCTTTCTTTGCGTCTCCCTCTCGATGCATTACCTTTCTTTGCATCTCCCTCTCGATGCGTCACCTTCCTTTGTGTCTCCCTCACGATGCGACACCTTTCTTTGTGTCTCCGTCGATCTGTTACCTTTCTTTGCATTTCCCTGTCGATGCGTCAACTTTCTTTGCATCTCCCTCTCAATGTGTCACCGTTCTTTGCATCTCCCTGTTGATCCGTCACCTTTATCTGCATCTCCCTCTCGATCCATCAACTTTCTTTGCGTCTACCTCTCGATGCGTCACCTTTCTTTGCATCTCCCTCTCGATGCATCACCTTTGTTTGCGTCTCCCTCTCGATGCGTCACCTTTGTTTGCATCTCCCTCTTGATGTGTCACCTTTGTTTCCGTCTCCCTCTTGATGCGTCACCTTTCTTTGCATCTCCCTATCGATCCGTCACCTTAGTTTATGTCTCCTTCTCGATCCGTCACCCTCCTTTGCGTCTCCCTCACGGTACATCACCTTTCTTTGCATCTCCCTGACGATGCGTCACCTTTATCTGCATCACCCTCTCGATCCAACAACTTTCTTTGTGTCTCCCTCTCAATGCGTCACCATTCTTTGCGTCTCCCTCTTGATCCGTCACCTTTCTTTGCATCTCCCTCTTGAACCGTCTCCGTTCTTTGCATCTCCCTCTCGATGTGTCACAGTTAGTTGTATCTCCCTCTCGATGCGTCACCATTCTTTGCGTATCCCTCTTGATCTGTCACCTTCCTTTGTGTCTCCCTCATGATGCGTTACCTTTCTTTGCATCTCCCTGTCGTTCTGTTAAATTTTTTTGCATCTCCCTCTTGATGCATCACCGTTCTTTACGTCTCCATCACAATGCATCACCTTTCTTTGTGTCTCCTTGTCGATCCGTCACCTTCCTTTGTGTCTCCCTCACGATACGTTACCTTTCTTTGCATCTCCCTGTCATTCTGTTAAATTTTTTTGCATCTCCCTCTTGATGCGTCACCGTTCTTTGCGTCTCCATCACAATGCGTCACTTTTCTTTGCGTCTCCCTCTCGATGTGTCACCTTTATCTGCGTCTCCTTCTCGATCTGTGAACTTTCTTTGTGTCTCCCTCACAATGCGTTACCTTTCTTTGCATCTCCCTGTCGATCCGTCACCTTTCTTTGTGTCTCCCTCTCGATGCGTCAACTTTCTTTGCGTCTCCCTCTCAATGTGTGACCGTTCTTTGCTTCTCCCTGTTGATCCATCACCTTTATCTGCGTCTCCCTCTCGATCGATCAACTTTCTTTGTGTCTCCCTTTCAATGCGTCACCTTTGTTTGTGTCTCCCTCTCGATGTGTCACCTTTGTTTGCGTCTCCCTCTCGATGCGTCACCTTTGTTTGCGTCTCCCTCTTGATGTGTCACCTTTTTTCCCGTCTCCCTCTTGATGTGTATCCTTTCTTTGCATCTCCCTCTCGATCCATCACCCTCCTTTGCGTCTCCCTCATGGTGTGTCACCTTTCTTTGCATCTCCCTGTCCATCCGTCACCTTTCTTTGTGTCTCCCTCTCGATCCGTTACCCTCCCTTGCGTCTCCCTCATGGTGCGTCACCTTTCTTTGCGTCTCCCTGACGATGTGTCACCTTTATCTGCGTCTCCCTCTTGATCCATCAACTTCCTTTGCGTCGCCCTTTCAATGCGTCACCTTTGTTTGCGTCTCCCTCTCGATGTGTCACCTTTGTTTGCGTCTCCCTCTCGATGCGTCAACTTTCTTTGCGTCTCCCTCTCAATGTGTCACCGTTCTTTGCGTCTCCCTGTGGATCCGTCACCTTTATCTGCGTCTCCCTCTCAATCCATCAACTTTCTTTACGTCTCCCTTTCAATGCGTCACCTTTGTTTGCGTCTCCCTCTCGATGTGTCACCTTTGTTTGCGTCTCCCTCTCGATGCGTCACCTTTGTTTGCGTCTCCCTCTTGATGCATCACCTTTGTTTCCATCTCCCTCTTGATGTGTCACCTTTCTTTGCATCTCCCTGTTGATCCATCACCCTCCTTTGCGTCTCCCTCACGGTGCGTCACCTTTCTTTGCATCTCCCTGTCCATCCGTCACCTTTCTTTGTGTCTCCCTCTCGATCCGTTACCCTCCCTTGCGTCTCCCTCATGGTGCATCACCTTTCTTTGCGTCTCTCTGACGATGCGTCACCTTTATCTGCGTCTCCCTCTCGATCCATCAACTTCCTTTGCGTCTCCCTTTCAATGCGTCACCTTTGTTTGCTTCTCCCTCTCGATGTGTCACCTTTGTTTGCGTCTCCCTCTCGATGCGTCAACTTTCTTTGCGTCTCCCTCTCAATGTGTCACCATTCTTGCGTCTCCCTGTTGATCCGTCACCTTTATCTGCATCTCCCTCTCGATCCATCAACTTTCTTTACGTCGCCCTCTCGATGCGTCACCTTTGTTTGCGTCTCCCTCTTGATGCGTCACCTTTGTTTCCGTCTCCCTCTTGATGTGTCACCTTTCTTTGCATCTCCCTCTCGATCCATCACCCTCCTTTGCGTCTCCCTCATGGTGCGTCACCTTTCTTTGCATCTCCCTGTCCATCCGTCACCTTTCTTTGTGTCTCCCTCTCGATCTGTTACCCTCTCTTGCGTCTCCCTCATGGTGCGTCACCTTTCTTTGCGTCTCCCTGACGATGCGTCACCTTTATCTGCGTCTCCCTCTCGATCCATCAACTTCCTTTGCGTCTCCCTTTCAATGCGTCACCTTTGTTTGCGTCGCCCTCTCGATGTGTCACCTTTGTTTGCGTCTCCCTCTCGATGCGTCAACTTTCTTTGCGTCTCCCTCTCAATGTGTCACTGTTCTTTGCGTCTCCCTGTTGATCCATCACCTTTATCTGCGTCTCCCTCTCGATCCATCAACTTTCTTTACGTCTCCCTTTCAATGCGTCACCTTTGTTTGCGTCTCCCTCTCGATGTGTCACCTTTGTTTGCGTCTCCCTCTCGATGCGTCACCTGTTTGCATCTCCCTCTTGATGCGTCACCTTTGTTTCCGTCTCCCTCTTCCTGTGTCACCTTTCTTTGCATCTCCCTGTCCATCCGTCACCTTTCTTTGTGTCTCCCTCTCGATCTGTTACCCTCTCTTGCGTCTCCCTCGTGGTGCGTCACCTTTCTTTGCGTCTCCCTGACGATGCGTCACCTTTATCTGCGTCTCCCTCTCGATCCATCAACTTCCTTTGCGTCTCCCTTTCAATGCGTCACCTTTGTTTGCGTCTCCCTCTCGATGCATCAACTTTCTTTGCGTCTCCCTCTCAATGTGTCACCGTTCTTTGCGTCTCCCTGTTGATCCATCACCTTTATCTGTGTCTCCCTCTCGATCCGTCAACTTTCTTTGCATCTCCCTCTCGATCCGTCACCGTTCTTTGCATTTCCCTCTCGATGTGTCACCGTTCTTTGCATCTCCCGATGTGTCACTGTTCTTTGCATCTCCCTCTCGATGTTTCACAGTTAGTTGCGTCTCCCTCTCGATGCGTCACTGTTCTTTACATCTCCCTCTCGATGCATCACAGTTAGTTACGTCTCCCTCTCGATGCGTCACCATTCTTTGCGTCTCCCTTTCGATCCATCCCAGTTATTTGCGTCTCCCTCTGGATCCGTCACCTGTCTTTGCATCTCCCTTTCGATCCATCACAGTTATTTGCTTCTCCCTCTTGATGTGTCACCATTCTTTGCGTCTCCCTCTCAATCCAGACACAGCTTTTTTGCTGGAATGGGTGGGGCTTAAATGTATAAAATTAGGCTTTACTCTGTGCCCCATTAATATTTTACTCTTCAGCAGCCTCAGTTTGAATCTTTAGGTACAAGTGCAAGTTGTTTTATTGTTATTCAGTCCCACCAGGATTTTGTGGCACTTTTTTCTGCTTTTGCAGAAAAATGACAATTTGCTGCAGCTTTTTTCAAATTTTGCGATGAAATTTGCAGCATTTTTTGGGGTTGTTTTGCAGTGAAATCTCTCAAATTATCATTATATACCTCTGTAATTATGTTATTTACATTTTAACTGAAAATATTACATGTAAATATTTTAGTGCACAATAACTGAAAATGCAGTTAGCAAGGGATAAAAAAGAATTACAAAAATAGGCTACCACACATTTAGGTGAAACCTGTGGGTATTGGAAGATCCTTAATTATTTTTGTATTATAATTTTCTGCCTCAGACAATGCAAGAAAACTTCTCTAATTTTAAAATAGATGTGCAATAAATCTGTAAACTAAAAACACAAATGAGGATTCATTAGGCCTGTTGCAATTATTACATTGCCTGATATTGAAATCTGATATATGGTCAGTTACAAACAAATACAACTAGAGTTCATATATTTGAGCATTTATGTACAAATTTAAATTCCATAAGTGTTTCAAAAACAATTTACATATATGAAAATGGCAATTTTTGACATATTTCAAAATATATGTTGCATATAATGTACTGTATGTATATTTGTGACCTTTTTTATATCAGTAAAAAACATTTATGAACATTTATTTTCAGCATAAGTGTTCAGCATATATTGCTATTTTCAAATTCGTAGTCTACTGTATTAAGCACTTAAAATTCTACATTTTACACAACTAATGGGGATTTTAAGTGAAAATTAGGGTTTCTGTGTATAAATGCAGATTTTGTGTCTCATTTGCAGCATGCAGGGTGCTTGCATCTGCTCATGCTGCACATGCTTGATACGCATGCATTTACGTGCTGTTCACTTCACTTCCTCACCGGGATTCGCTGGGAGATTGCGTGTGTGTTATTTCTGTGTAATAATTTTCACATAAACAATCTTCTCACACAATAGAGAAAGTGCTTGCTGTGTCTGCTCGCGCTGTTCACTTCCCCTCCCCACTGGTGTTCCCATGGAGGCTTCACGCAGGCTGTTTCTGTGTATTGTGTTCACATAAACTGTTTTCATAAAAATCAGAAATGTGCTAGTTGCAAATATTGAGACGCACCCATTCATACGCTGCTCATTCCCTGCTGTAAGTCGCTGAGATTATACACAAATGTGTTTCTGTGTGTTGTGTTCACACCACCAATGTTCTCACACAAAAGAGAAAGTGCTTGTTGCAAGAGATGCACGCACACATTCACACACTGCTCATTTCCCACCAGAGTTTGCCGGGGTGTTACACGAAATGTTGTTTTCGTGTGATGTGTTAAATAAAGAATGATTCTTACATTCTTTCACGAGACACACAAACATTCTCATTTCTCTCCCCCTCCCCGCCGGAGTTCATTGGTACTGAGATATTACACAGAATGTTGCTTCTGCATGTTGGGTTTAAAGGATGTTCTCATAAAGAGAAAAGTGTTTGTTGCACTGCAAGGGGCACACACACTTGAAGAAGCCCTTCACGCTTTTTTACCATCACACCCATTATCTCTCTTGCGGCACTCGGTCATCTATGGTCCTGGCTTGTGATGCGCCCATGTTGCGTGCAGGAACTCACAATCTCCTCACAGACAACATGATAGAGATTGTTCCGAACTGCAGCACACACAAAGGTTCTACATCCAATGTCTTCCATTCAGGAGTAAGATGGCGAGCTTCAGCCCATTTTAAATCCAAGACGCTTGAATTGCGCACTCGCAAAGCACCTATTCAAAACAGTATTTCAAAAAAAGATCTTACTGCGCATCTGCCCTCGGGCTGATTTTTGTCAATTGATCTAAAGGACGCATGCATACTTTCATGTATGAGTTGCACCTCGTCTCAGGCTGTTTTGAGATTCACATTTGAGGGAACAGCTTATTAATTCAGAGTCCTTTCCTTGGCTCTCCACACTCTCGAAGTGTATCGATGCAGTGCTCTCTCCGTTGAAGCCGAGCGACGTGCGCATTTTTAACTACCTCTGTGATGAGCTAGATCAGCTTGGGATTTACACCTGGTGCTGAAGGCGCTCACGTGCCTCCCATTCTAACCATTGGAATTTGTTGAGTTGCGTGTGCTTCTGAGACTGAACTCCTATTGGCTCTGGCCTCAGTTAAACGGGTGGGTGATATGTAGGTGCTGTCGGTTGACAGCTCATGCCTGGTATTTGGGCTGGGTCTTTCAAAAGCCACTGTCAACCCAGAAAGGCTAAGGTTCTATCCACGCCCTCAGGTGCTCCGCTTACAAGCGCCCCCACTCCCGCTGTTTAATTCAGATGAGGAGCAGTTGACGCATTTGTTTGTTATACCCTGTGCGGGCATTGGAGTGGAGTGTGGAGTGCACCCACTAGTTTAGGCTGTCAGAACAGCTCTTTGTTTGTTATGGAGGATGCACAAAATGCATGTCCGTCTCCAAGCAAAGGTTCTCTCACTGGATCGTTGATGCGAGTGCCCTCGCTTATGAATCACAGGGCATGAGATGCCCTATTAGTGTGAAAGCATATTTAACTAGAGGCATGGCCTCTTCATGGGCATGGACAAATGGTGTGACATTGCAGGACATATGCTTTGCAGCAGGTTGGTCGTCACAAACACAATGTGGCGTCCATCTCTTCCGAAGTCCTCTCTGTCTAGAACGCTTATTGTACCAACACTCAGCAGGTGAGCCCAGGCCCTTTTATTATGGGCGGGTTACTTGATAAATGTATATTTTGGTACAGCCACCTGTATATAGGCTGTTTTTGAAATTACCCCCTTAGAAGTCACAAGCACTTCTGATAAAGAATACATTTCCTTTCCCAACCTTTGGTTGTGAAGGGGTTACATTTATATTGTCTGTATTTATATGGTTCATATAGATTCCCAGGCTGAGATTAACTTCCATCTGGTTTTCACCATGTGGGGTAATTCATTAATTCATACACTTGAAGATATGTCTTTAAGCCACCATCCTGCAGGCCTTTGACTTCCTATTCTTTTTCAGGTGTTTATACCTCAGGGGGTATGACGTCACGTAGTGAAGCATGATGGGACTCGGTTCCCCATAGCGATTCTCGCAATGTCGAGTGAACTGAATCTAAAGAGAATGTCACCGGTTACACATGTAACCTCGGTTCCCTGAGATTAAGGGAACGAGACATTGCGAAATCTAGCCGCACAACTACTTCAGAGTTTCGAGGTACGAGCGATGTGCTTTTGTCCCTCAGTCAGAAAATTCTGAAGAAATGGTGTTCGCGCACCTGCTTATATAGGCCAACTGCATGTCTAAAGGGGCGGAACTCAAACACCATTGCCAATATCAGGATTGCCGTTATTGTACAAGGGCTTCAACTAAGTTGTCGGAAGGAATTTCCCCCATAGCGATTCTCGCAATGTCTGATTCCCTTAATCTCAGGGAACCGAGATTACATGTGTAACCGGAGATGTTTTCCTTATGTCTTTGCCAACGTTCACCACACTGGGTCATTCAGATACCTGTAATTTGTACAGAATTTAACTAGCACTGAAAGAAGTTCCTTCCTGAATAGACACTGTTTCATGATGTAAAAACCACAACATGGGCATGCAGTTCTGTTTGTGTGTAGGCAAACATGCAAAATTATATATGTGCTCAGCAGAAGCTAAAGCACTTTTATTATGTCTTAACTGTCTGTGAGCTTGTGTGTGTTTGCGAGTATGTGTGTTGAGCAGAAGTAGAAACTGCTTGCAGTCCTGGTGGAATTTGTTTCTGAAATTCCCACCATAACCCATCTGTGTGTGTGTGTGTGTGTCTGTGTAAAGGGATGATATATTGGCTTAATCAAATAGTAAAATATGAGTAACTTGGGTCTTGCCTCAATGGCAGCTAGCTTTATTATTGTAGCTTAAGGTGCAGCGTGGCCCTGCCTCCTTTGATCCTGATTCTTTGAGGGTGTGTGAATATGTGTGCATGTGCATGTGTGTCTGTGTGTGTGTGTGTTTATTGTTTTAGGTGAGGGTGGTACTTGGTACTATTGGCTTTGATTACAAAAGGTTTAACCTTCTGAAGAACAGAGGAAAGATATTTAGAATGTTTTCATTGAGAACATTAACCCTATATGGGCTTCTTCTTCAAAGAAGGTATGCTTACGTCTGTGTTTCTGTGTGTGTGTGTGTGTGTGTGTGTGTGTGTGTGTGTGTGTGTGTGTGTGTTTCTGTGTGTGTGTGTGTGTGTGTGTGTGTGTGTGTGTGTGTGTGTGTGTGTGTGTGTGTGTGTGTGTGTGTGAAATCAGAGACAAGGCAGCTCATTACCAAAATCATTAAGTACCCAGTGTTTCTTGGGACACAGAGTTCAATAAGACATACCGCTGGTCATCAATCCTGTGTGTGAGAGAAAGTGTGCTAGTATAGAGAGAGAGAGTGTGTGTTCCTTGAGAGCAGCCCCAGGCACAAGCTATGTCATGGCTGACATTTGCTGCTGATGAAAAATGTAAAACATTTTGACCAGCCATTACCAAGATGCTTTGATGTAATTTCAATTTGACAATACACAGCTTTACAGTTTTTAAAAATTATTTGTATAAACATGTACCTGATGCAGTTTTTCTTTTATTTCCAGGAGTGTAATCTGTCAATCTTATCTGACATGTAAAATAATAATTATGATATTTATTTTAATTATTAAAATACTTGAATTATTTGAATTAATTTTTTAATTGTGACAGCACCCACCTCACTCATTCCACAGTGTCACTATACATTTTCCAAAGATTTGCGAATGTGATGTATTTTACTCTCTCTCTTTCTGTTGTTATATTTGCACACTGCATCATATCCTATTTGAACAAAGCTGGGGGAGAAAATGAGATCGTAACAGAAACAGTTTTCTGTTACTAAACATTATTGTACAATTAATTTTAAGTGTTGTTTTTAAAAGAGGAAAGAGAAGAAAAGTTGGTGAGACAGGAAGCAGCAGCGATACAGAAGTGGTCTTTATTTCATCCAGGAGGGAGAACAGACACTGACACTGATATACAGGTTTGAGTAAGACAGCACATGTCCATAGAAAGTGAATGCACTACAAAACCCTTCCTGTACCAAATAGTTATGTTTTCAAAGGCAAGCGATGAGTACACCCCACTCTATATGTGCTTTACACTAAGCTGCATGTGTGGTTGGTGATAGTGTTCAAATTATTTTTCTCTCGAAGTATATTTTTACCCACAAATTTGCTACACATTCACCCCTCTGCAAAAACATGATTATCGCTGCAGCGTGAAGCTGGCCACCATCATTCACCCAGCTTAGGCTTTTTCAAGTTAGCAAATCACCAAGAAAATTGGAGAAGTCTGCTAAGTGTTCAGCACTTATGATCCCATCTCAGCTGTCTTAAGTGTGTGGTTGGGGGAACCCCACACCAGAAAGCGGTGTTAGTTCTCCGACCGTAACATAAACCAATTTCCAAGAGCAGTTTTCTCCTTCATGGTATAACTGGGAACAATAATACATGTTTAAGAAACAAGACATTTATCAATCCCACATCAAGTTTGCACCAAAAAAAAAAAAATCTTTATTTCTTAAAAAAAAAGATACAGCACAATGAGACAAAGAGATCACAGAAGACAAATGTATTGTGAGGGAATGTTTTGAAAGCAGTCTGAGAGCTCTTTGTCCTTTTCCCCCCCAGATGATTTATTAAATGTAAACATGGGCTCTGAAAGAGATGCAAACTTTTGAATCGCATAAAAGATCATTTTTAAAAATCTGAATGTCCAGTTTGTTATATTTCTGTAGTAAAAGCTTACTGTGTGTGTACAAATACTTGCATTGAAATCTAAACAGTATAAATCTGTGAAATAATGAGAAAAGATGCCTTTGAGAGGGAGAAGGCACAAGATCAGCATATAAAAAACATTTATCATTAATAAGAATTTTGCTGACAAATCTTAAAAACAAGAAAAAAAAAGAAGCAAGAAACAAAATCATTACTAAAAACTGTTCATACAACAAAAGTCCAGACCTTGAGGTTTCAACTGATGGAGAAATTATGTGTTTGCAATGTTTTCTGTGTTTGTGTGTATATTGCATTTGTATAAACTGCATGAGTCTTTATTGCCACGTTTTCTTCAACTACACTTACTTTCTTCCAATTTATCTACCCATGCAACTGTATTTGAACAATATGACACCAAAAAGGTAGTGTGAAATCAGTGGATATGCTTCTGTTTGATAAAAAACAATGATGAATGGCAGCAACAAAGCAATGATTCACAGTGAGCATTAATGATTTTGACTGATTGATTTTTTGGGAGTTCTGACACTCAAATATTTTTATATTTATTTTTATATTCTCTGACTGATCACAGATGTCTTTTCTCTATGTTTTTTATTTTTTTTTTTATTTATTTTTTTTTTTATGTATATCAATGTATTTGCCATATATCTACAAATTTTAAGTGAATATGCAAATGGATAGAATGGTATGCAGAGAGCTAATGAATGGACTGAATGAGAAATCTGAGAGTGAACATGTCCTTTCAACTTGTATGTATCTTGTAGATAAGGTCTTAATAGCAACATGTCCTGGGGCTTAAAAGGAAATAAAAAAGCTGAAATGATGTTTTAAAAATAAGTAAATCTGAGTAAGAAAAATAAAACATCCAGAATGTGATTATAGAAATGCTGAAAAAAAAGAGGTTCAATGGGCCCTAGTGTCTAACATCTGTAACTGTTACTTGGAAGTGTGAGTATTGTAGCAATCCAATAAATTTTAGGGGGCAAATTTCTTGTATTGCTTGTTTTTTTCCCCTACTTTTTTCAGTTGTGCATTTTCCTGTTTAAGAGTTTATTACAATAGGTTAAGAAATAAGAAGATAAACACATAATAACACATAATTACTTTAACAGTGTAACTGGAACCCACGAATACCAAGCAGAAGTTCTGCCTACACATCTGGCTGAGAGAAACTCTGACAGAATTCCTTCCATTCATCTTTTTCCACACACATTTTATGTCACCTTTGCTAAAGATTTCTGATCACCATTGCTCAAGATTTTTAGGTGCCCTTGACCAATTCAACTGAACATAAATATTTAAATAGTCAAACATAAATACATAGTCCATAATTCTATACATAAATAGTCAAAACTATACAACAAATATACAATATAAATATACAAGAATGTTTATGGTGTACCTATGGTCACAGTGTTTATGGTAGATGATCCTTCAATTTTTGCATAATTTAGATGTTGAACTTGGATGTGTTTTATTTTTTTATTTTTATTTTTTATTTATTTATTTATTTATTTTTTTGATAAACTAAATCTGTATACTCTTTCTTCATGGAAATTGCAAAATCAAAACAGATTTATTTTATTAGTATATTCTCTGAAATTAAAACAGCTGTTATAATCATAAACATTATAATAAAATGAACATGTTCACAGATGCAAACTTTGAAAAGTTGATCCTTAAAAGTCACCTAGGAAATTCTGAATGCAAGGTTTTCCTAGACTTGGATTTCCCATACATTTTACAGCAGGGCATTGTTAGTTTGGTGTTTGACAACTTAAAAGAGCTACCTTAGATGTATTTAGGAATACAGCTTTGTTTAAAAGTGTTGTGTTTTTTCAGATTGTGCTTTTCTCATTTGGCCTACTGCATACTAATATGTTTTACTATATTCTTGTGCCTTTCTGTAATTTATGCATTAACATAATCATTTGATTTGCTATGAGGTTTGTCACTCACACGTATGCACAGTGCTCTTTCCTCCCTATTTGCAGCACAGTTTTCAGGTTTTCTTTTGAAGTGCTCGAGTATGAGGCTTCTCTTCACTTCTCTTTTTGTCACAGCAACACTGATTGTGTGTGTGGGTGTGTTTCATCTCTTTCCAAGTGTGTGAGTGTGTGTTTGAGGCAGAAGCAGTGATTTTTTAAAAACATTTTGTCCTGTCTGTCCCTAGGTTTTTGGGATCCCTCTGTCAGTGTTTGTGTAATGGTTGAATGATTAATTTTCTCTTGCTTTGTGAAGTTTTGTATGCCTCCAGTCGTGTGCACAAACCCAGGCTTTTAGGCGCATCAACAATCTCTCCCCTCCATTACAGGGCAGATTATTCACAGATTGCCAAGCCCTGAATCACTAGGTTTTGCGTGAGAAGGGAACAGCCTGATGTTGTTGTTTATCAACCTTTGTGCAGTATGCGTTCCCTGTGATTTAAACACACGCACAGAAACACACATTAGACCACTGTTTCCATGATGCTTTCCAGTTTCTCTATAATAATTTTAATCACAGTGTAGGTTTTTCAGTAACACACAACATAGGCAATGGAATTGATTTACTGCAACTAGGGATGGCACCGATATGATACCTGGATCGGTATCGGTCTGATACTGACGTTTTTACCCAGATCGGGTATTGGTCCGACGAGCCCGATCCAAATCCGTTACCGCATGTTGGTCATTGACGTTACTGTCAAGCTCAAATAATGACATATATAACCTTCAAATCACCATTAAAATAGCCCATATAACTCCTGCATTTTATTCAGGCTCTTACAGTCATCCAAAAGCTTTGTGAATTGCAAAAGGCTGTGTTTAATAATAAATATACAGTCAACATGCACAGCTAAGTAGTCTCTGGCACTAGGGATGGGCGGATCGATCCAAAAGTATCGATATTTCCGATATTGATGAAGTATCAAAAATATCAATCCTCACACAAAAATATCTATTCTAACATTTTTTTTTAAACTAGGGATATTATTATTTGGTTACCGTGAACATATATCATAAGCTTCGAAGTGAAATAAAAATAATTAAGCTATATTAGCAAATACTTGTGCAGGATGGGAACTATTTCTTCTTTCGCTCATCTTAACATGCATAAATGCTGAAAGACACAAGCAGACAAGTGCTTGCAGCATCACAATGCTCACTCAATGAGGGAGCAGTGCCATGCTGAGGTAATGAGAGAAAAACAGAGATAGGCCTACTGCTTCTGGAGTAAATTCACACTAAATAAAAACATATCTAAAAGTGACATTTATTGTAATCTGTTTGTGTAACGTTTGTTACAAGTTTATTTAAATTAAAAGTTGTTAGAAATTTGATAATGTTCTGTAATTGTTGTTAATAAATAATTATAATAATAATAATAATAATAAAAAACTAAAATTAACCATGGTTTCACTTAAGTAATATTGTAGTAACCATGACTGTAATAACCATGTTTTTTTTGGCGGAAACCAAGGTTTTACTACAATAATCATGTCAAATATTAACCATGGTTAATTTTGTGGTAACCAGGGTTGGGAGGGTTACTTTTTAAATGTATTCCACTACAGATTACAGAATACATGCTGTAAAATGTAATTTGTAATGTATTCCGTTAGATTACTCAAGGTCAGTAACATATTCTAAATACTTTGGATTACTTCTTCAGCACTGGTAGATTTTTTCACTTGTTTTGACTATAAAAACTCTAACAGTACAGTAAGACAAAATACACATGTTAAAAATACATTCTCTGAAAAACCTAAATATCTTATGCAGTGTTGTTTCTAAAACAAGATTAATCAAACTGATCTTGATTTAAGGATTTTTAGATATGTTTACAGGAAAACAATACAGAAATTATAATCAAAAATACGATTTTTGCCCTAATATCAAAGGGCTTACTAGAAAAAAATAAATTATGATCCAACGTGAATTTTCTTGATAAAAAAATATGATCGTGCCTGGTAACATGTGCATGTAAAATGGCTAGAAATAGCATTTTAGCTTAGCGTAAAGCTGACAATTTACACAAGGTTTATTTCTATTTCTTCTGCTCCAAACTTACTTCAAACTTACTTCTCTGTCTGCTCGTATGAATGTAACACATCATAAGAAAGTGTTTCACTGCTGTTCAAATGCACTTTGGATCGCATCATTTATATGTATAAATGTTTTCCATCTGAAAGGACTAAATATTAAATGAAACAAATGACAATAAAATGCAAAGTAATCTCTTCAGTAATCAAAATACTTTTTGAATGTAACTGTATTCTAATTACCAATGATTTAAATTGTATCTGTAGTGGAATACAGTTACTTATATTTTGTATTTTAAATACGTAATCCCGTTACATGTATTCTGTTACTCCCCAACCCTGGTGGTAACTAGGGTTTAACTAAATACCATGGTTAAACTATGGCTACTGTAGTAAAACCATGGTTAATTTTTGTAAGGGTAAACAAAGCAGAAGTCCAATATTTTTTTGTTTAGGATCATAAAGTGTATTACACTATTGTGAATTAGCCTACAAACAAACACTCAAACACAGACTTCCTGGAGCGCTCAGCGCCGAACTTTCAAAATAAAAGCCCAAAGAAGTTAAAACTGAAATATATTACCAATGTATCGTAAAATTATTATTATTATTATTATTATTATTATTATTATAAAAATCACTGTGGATTGAAAAAGTGGATTGATATACTAATAAAACTAAAATGAAATAAATAAATAACAGAGAGAGAGAGAGAGAGAGAGAGAGAGAGAGAGAGAGAGAGAGAGAATCTGAAACCATTTACAAGTCCAGATAAAAGTTAAAATGTGCAAAGAGAACTGGTTTCTTTTCTACTGAAGACTTTTACTGGAATTACTGTTATTTTTGCAGACTAGTTAACAATAATGTTTTGCACATGCTCTTATGTAATTCTTTTTTGTTTTCCTATTTTATAATGAAGTAATGTATTGTTAGAGGTTTTTGTTTCTTTACACAAAGAGTACTCCCAGTCAGTTCCACACAGTGAATTATAGATGTTTTAAACACATTAAGAAAACAACAATACTGGTATCGGATCGGTATTGGCCGATACAGATAGTTCAGGTATCGGTATTGGCCGATACCGATAGTTCAGGTATCGGAATAGGATCGGAAGAGAAAACATTTTATCGTTCCATCCCAAACTGCAAGAGCAGAGATTTTTGCCAAATTTTAACTCTTTTGAAATCTTCACTGAAAACAAGAAACATGTTATTCTTTGTATGTCTGCAAGGGTGTATTATGACCACATCTGCACTAGTTTTGTGATAACATACACATTATGTTCTCTAAAAACTTTTACCATAAACTTTACAGTACATTTTCAGTTAGAAATAATGGTAACACTTTACAATAAGGTTGCATTTGTTAACATTAGTTAACAACATTAGTTAATATGAACTAACAATGAACAATACTTTTACAGCATTTATAAACCTTTGTTAATGTTAATTTCAACATATACTAATACATTTTTAAAATAAGACATTGTATTAGTTAACGTTAGTTAATGCACTATGAACTAACATGAACTAACAATGAACAATTGTATTTTTATTTATTAACATTAACAAAGATGAATAAATACTGTAAAAAATATAGTGTTAAGTGTTTGTTCATGATACCTATTGCATTGACTAATGTTAACGAATGGAAACTTATTGTAAAGTGTTACTGAATTAATAATGCTAGGCTACAAGAATTGGTAAATCCACTCAAGAGTTAGAAATACAGTACAAAATTCATAGGAGTCTGACACAAGTGTAGGTGCTATGACTGAGAATTAGTTAAAAAAAAAAAAATATATATATATATATATATATATATATATATATATATATATATATATATATATATATATTTTTTTTTTTTAAGTGTGCAGTTATTTAGCAGTTTTATGCACAGGTGTAGTCTGTTAGAAGTCAAGACTGTAATGTATAACATATGCTGCCATGACCGTTACATACTGTATAGCTCATGCACCTATCTCACTATCTCGCTCCTATCCCCTTAAAGGGATAGTTCACCCAAAAATGAAAATTCCCATATCATTTACTCACTCTCATGCCATCCTATATGTGTATGACTTTTAGATTTTTAGAAGAATATTTCAGCTCTGTTGGTCCTCACAATGCAAGTGAATGGGCACCAAAATGTTGACGCTCCAAAATTCATATAAAGGCAGCATAAAAGTAATCCATCAGACTCCAGTGGTTAAATCTATATCTTCAGTAGTGATATGATAGGTATGGGGGAGAAACAGATCAATGTTTAAGTCCTTTTTTACTAAAAAATTTTCTCCCTGCCCAGTAGGGGGCGATATTCATGAAGAATGCGAATCACCAAAAACACAAGAAGAAGAATGTGAAAGTGAAAGTAGAGATTGATAGTAAAAAAGGACTTAAATGTTGATCTGTTTCTCACCCACACTTATAATATCGCTTCTGAAGATATGGATTTAACTACTGGAGTTGTATGGATTACTTTTATGCTGCCTTTATGTTTTTTTGTTTTTTTTACCATTCACTTGCATCGTGAGGACCTATGGAGCTGAAATGTTCTTCTAAAAAATCTTTGTTTGTGTTCAGCAGAAGAACGAAAGTCAAACATGTCTAGGATTTCATGAGGATGAGTAAATGATGAAAGAATTTTCATTGAACTATCCCTCTGGATATAGAGTACAACTGGGCTAAATGCTCCTTTGATTTAATTTTCTCCCAAAACATTAAATAGCATCAAAAACTACAACAGGACTTTCCTAAACTTGATAAATTGTGCCCTATAACTACTGCCCCGGGAATCTACATGATATTACAATAAACCCTCTGGGGGCCTTTTACCCCAAGTGAAGGAGCCTTTTACCCGAGGTGTGGGGGTAAAAGGCCCACTTGCTACCTTTTTATTTTATTTTTTAAATTAATTTTATTCAAAACAACCTTCTGTTGTTATTTCTTTTCACACAAATTATGTTGCTCCATCAATAAATATAAATTTATTTCTTGAATCTTGATACACTTTGTGACCAGATTTCAATAGACCTATCACCACAAACATTATATAGGCCTACATCTACCAAGCAACACAAGGCAAGGTAAACAGCTATTTCCTTTTCTTTCTTTTTTTTTTTTTTTTTTTTTTTTTTTTTTATCATTTAGCCTGTTTTGTGGTAAGACCACTTCCAATTGATTACAGGTTTTTGAAACTAGACAATGAATGTGAGCTGCAGACCCCACGTTAAAATTCAGCCTCGAATCTGCTCTCCTTTGACATCTCAAGCATCCTCTCAGGGTCTTGGTTGAAGTGTTTTGGTTGAAGTTGCGTCAATAGAACCCATACGGTAAAGAACGCTTGGTTTGAGGGCGGCCTCTTGAAGGTCCGGACGCCTAAAATGTTTTGGAGTGGAAGGTTCCCCAGTCTCATTAACGGTGGCCTAGGTGTTAATTGGCGATGGGTTGATCTGAAAGAGCGAGCATTTGGACATAAGTGCTTATTTGACAAGGAGAAAGCGAAGAAGGTAGAGGTGATCTGATGACGGTTAACTAATCAAAGTCCGGAGCCCGCCTTTTGAGAGCACGAGAGGTTAATTACTCATGTGGAGAAAGTCTGACATCACCTTTTCGAAAGCTTATTCGTTGGCTAGAAGTTCAAGTGGCTGCATTTCCTCGCGCCGTTTGCTCCAGTTAGCCTCATGAGAAGCAATATATTTTTCAAAATATGTGGCGTGTTGGAACCGGCCTATAAATTATTATGTGTGGAGGCTGGAAATACATTTCTGTGTGGAAAGAAAAAGGAGAGAGAGAGAGAGAGAGAGAGAGAGAGAGAGAGAGAGAGAGAGAGACTGGGCCATGCTTTTGAAGTAACATTTTCACGTAGCCATAGGCCTATATATGAAGTTGACTGTTTATAAAGATGTGCTAAAAGGTAGGGTAAACGCTCTTAATGATAAAATAATAATAATAATAATAATAATAATACGTCTGGCCTTTAGTTGGCCAATACTTGAAAACATTTTTCTTTCTACCGTTTACAATGTTTAGACATAATATAATTAATTAACGCTATTTATCATTGGTAGCCAGATAACGACGTTGATGAAGATGTTTTCAGTCTACACTTGGGCAATATACCAACAGCGTATATGTCCAGTTAATAATATGCTAATCAAAAAATAATATTTTTGTGGGTATGTCGGTTTTATGAAGAAGTTGCCTATATTTTGGATAGATCTTTGAAATTGAATTGATTTTAACTGGGCCTTGTAAAACAACATTGATGTTTTTCTGCACAGCAATAGCGTTGTCAGTCATCAACAACCATCATTCAAAGAACCACTCTGGATTTCTCCATACAAATACTTTCGATCTGTGTGGAGCGAAAGCGCCTGGAAATCTCGAAGAAAAATATTGTCATAACTCCCTTGTGAGAAATATCGTCCACTGCTTTTGGTGGACGTTTTGAAGAATTTTCCGCTGGCAAGGTCGACTGGCCCTTCGGGTCAAACTCTTGCGCTGTATCCTTCGCCTTAATCATCAATAGGCCTACGACATAAATACTGCAGAGACCTTGTTTGCTCAGAAAACATGCCCCATATGAAAGATTATTTGGGGTCCGGCGGCAGGCTGTAAAGCCATCAAAATTACCCTAAAAATCAGAGCAAAAATGCACACAGAGTTTATTTAGGAAGCAGGAAAGCCACTTGCCTTAGTATACTCTGTCTATGCAAACTTTGAAAAACGAGTTGGACATTTCGTTGAAATGTTACTGTGGTAGGCTACTCGTTGATGCCCTTCTTGAGTGCCAAATTATTACTCATTTTTACTACAACTTCCCACCTTATAATAATAATAATAATAATAATAATAATAATAATAATAATAATAAACTAGAATCACAAATCTATGTGACCCTGCCAATGCTCTGATCCTCTTGTCAAATTTCTGTACCCACATGTCAGAATATGTTTCAAAGTCAGAATAAAATTTTGGACCACACACAATGTAAAAAGAACTTTGCCCATTTCATGTTTGCCCCTAAAGATTTTGGTTGAACGACGGTCTCTCACAGCCAATGTAGCCTATTCGTGGCCTATCATTTGGATCAGTGTTCGGTTTTCCACCCCAAAAGATTCAATGAACGCGCTATGAAATAAGCCTATATTAATATACGGTATGATGGCATCTGCTATTAACATTTTCTATACTTACAGTTTACAACTACAATTAGACGACCTGAGAGTTTATGGAAGTTATTTATGTCGTCGGATATAATTGGTTTCAGAGACTTATTTGCCATGTGCAGATCACATTTGCACTCAAACATCTGTTAACCAACAGAAAATGAGGATTTCGGAAGGGTTTATCAAACTTTTCAGGCTTGCAATTTCACTTGGATGATAGAATGAGGAAATTATAACAGAAAAAAGGGTTTTATGGATTGAAAACGGGAGTTATTTAAACTTTAGCCTGTTGTTAATGAGTAGCGCTGGAGGTGATGTAAGATTACTCGGGCCTGGTTCTGATGTTCTAGGCATCCGCTACTTTTATGGCGTTCTGGTGGGCCTCAGAGGCGTAATTGGTTGGCATCACTAAATCACCCGTGCCTTTCACGTTGGTGGGGATGCTTGCCAACCTTTCTGTATATTTAGACTGTGCATAATGGCTCACACGCTCATATACCAGTTAGCCAGATTTTTTTCTCAAACTCTTGAAACTGATCAGCGACAGGTGGATTCCCTTATAATGAATATATCCATTCATTTAAATTTTGATTCTCGAATTTTGATAAGCAAATACAACTTAAACAAGCTTAAAACACACTTTTAAAGTTAACGCTCAGTTGACACTGATACATCTGTGAGAGAGTGTTCACTTTTTTCTATTTCTTTCTTAATGAAGGTGAAATGGGCCACCTCTGCTATGTTGCCAGTGACGTAAGGTCATCAGACGAAGATTAAGATTTAAGATTAAGGGGGAATATGTTGGAAAAACTATTTATTATCTGACAATTTTATGTATTCATATAAGCCTAATTTAAATCGAGACATAATGGAACATTTACGACAACAGATGCCTTTCATTATTTGAGCAATATATGCTCGTTTAACCATATCGTATACTGCGACGTTCAACAATAAAATTATTATCTTCATTTCAGCAGTTCATGGAAATATGTACTTATAATGTTTATCTCGCACTGTAAAAAAAAAAAAAAAAAAAAAAAAAAAAAAAACACTTTTGTCAAGTAACATGAAGATTAGCTTCATGTGGGAACATCTAAAGTAACTAATTTTATTAACCTCAAAATATTATTTAATATGATTTAGGTGTTAGATTGAAATATCCAGTATAAATCCTTAAAATAACAACTGCGTGTTACTGCTTTTTACAGTGCAGGACGTTATAATATTAAATCTGCGCTTTGTTGATTTATTCCTTAAAGTTTTCACCGAGGATACCAAATACATTTAGATCGTCTTTTGACTGTGAGACAGTTCACAATGTTTAAGTTTTATCCGTTTTCAGCGCCGCACTTGACAAAAATAAAAATTAGACATGTGGGAGAAGCGCTGAAGACCTGACGACCGTCTAGCCTATAGATTAGCGGTGAAACTGCTCTCTTTGCTTCTTATGAAACATCATTTCTCTGTTCTGTGCAACTAGCTCGAATTTGCTATCATCTTGCGAGATGCCTGTAGAGTCTCAGGATTTCAGCCGAATAGAGTGAGCTCGAAACCAGATGTAAATTATGTCTCTCTTTGATGCTCAAAGTTCGAATGATTGGACTGGAGATCAAGTTTGTGACACGGGCATTCTTCTCATCTTTCAGCTTGCAGAAGAAGCCATTATGATGTTGATCTTATGATCTCACCCCCACAGACGCAAAGTCTTCGTTTACGTTTAATAATCCAAACCGTGTCTCGCAAAGCTCACATAACACATGTCCACGGAGTGAGTGTGAGTGCGAGTGTATGTATGACTGACCCGCGTGTGTGGCTCGCAATGACAGTGATTCGTCTGAGTTTGTGTGGGTGCTGTGAAGTTAAAAGGTCTCTCCTGAATTTCTTTTCACAAGCTTGATTTCGTGGTCACGACTTCATAATCCTAAATCTTGTCACAAGGCTTCTCGCTTTGTCTGGTCCCTATGGGCTATAACTTGTAACTCATCAAATATTTCGGCATTTTTTAAATTATAACTTTAATAAGTATAACAGACATTATTAACAGTTATTACAAGGTATTACAAAGTTTAACGATGCTTCAGTGAATCGCGCATAAACGTTTATACTGTGTATTACAACATGTGTAGTTGACGTGATAAAACCTTTGTGAATATTATAGCAGAAAAGATTAAGTTAGTTGAACTTGAAAATATGAAGTAAATTCTACATTCAGACGTGTAAAATGAATGCTCCATTTTACAAGTAAATATTATTTATATTTTTTTGGAATCTTTACAATGTTTCATCATGTATCAATCCTAAGTAGAAAAACTTTATTTCATAATAATAATTTCTGTAAAATTCACTGGTAAATAAAAGTCAATTTTACTTAACTTTTCGAACACTGAAAAAATGGAAAGCGGCTCTATTTAATATACACTTAAAATCAACCTAATTAATTTATGTTAGAGATGAGAACATGATTATATTGTATAAAGTCCAAGTAAAATTCAACAGTCATAAAAAAGTGATATGATTACATTGATCTGAATTGATCAAATTGATTCTGACTTCTAACGGATAGTGTTCACTCAACATGATTTTTACTGTTTTCTCAATTTACTTAATAAAATTGAGTTAATCTGGCACAATTCTTTAGTATTTGGTCTCAACTTAATTTCATTGTGTACAATCCAACTATGTTTACTTAATACAATTGTGTTGGGACTATGTGAATAAGATTTGTTGCATCAAAGTGTTCCTGAAACGATTTACATTTCCCAGCATGTTTAGCATGAGACTGGATTGGGAGAGGGAAATTAAGTGTTATTTTAATATATTTCTACACAAAATAAAATAAGTTGCTGACAAGAGATTTGTTAGTGTTTAATGTTCTGTTATGTTGGGATTTAAAGAGGTTTCTGTCATGGTGTATATTTTTCGGAGGTTACTTTTGTGGAAAAGAGTGAAGCTAATGATTAGGTCGAGGATGGGTGATTTACAGCATTGTACTTTGCTGATCAAGATGGAACATCAGCATACAGAGTAACTGAAGATCAGCAGACCCTCCACAACACCATCCTTGTCATACTGAACAAAAATATATCTGTAATATACTAATGTGTATTGTTGCTAGCTAGCAGCAATCTGTTAAATTGAGTGGAGTAATTTGGACAGATCTAATTGAAGTGAGATTAACTTAATTCCTTTGGGTTTATGCAACACAAAACATTTAAGTAGAGCCTATATTTTCATTTAATATTAAGGAAATGCATTTTCAATATGTGAAACCGATGTCCATAATTGAATTAGGCTACGTAAAACCAACGAATTGTTTTCTTTTCTTCTTTTTTTTCAGTGAAGCTGCTGTTTCCAGCATGCATTGGTCTTGAATAATAAATAAGCTTAATTAAGTTTATTTACAAAGTTTTTATTGTTAATTGTATGTTTGATAACTTCTTGTTTTGTGCAGTCTGAAGTTCGGTTTCTACTCAAAAGTACTCGTTCATGATACATTTTTTTTTTTTTTATCTGTTGATTGTTACCTTCATTGTGTTTGCGCAGCTCTATATCTTGTTTCTAACACCAGTAATACAAAATGATGTTGTCTCATAGACTACAATGTATGCATTACGATTCCCTGTGCGAGGCTTCCATATGTCATGTGGTACATCATTTAACATGTGTTTGTAGCGTAAGTTCAAAATGTGATATGTTCTAATAATATGTTAATTTAAATTTTACTAAGTTTATTTAAGTACCATGTATATCACATTTTAAGTAAAAGTTACTGAATTTAGCTACTTAAATGTTTAAGTTAAATTTAATCACTCACTTTAATCAATGTTATGCCATGAAGTACATTTTGCTTAATTTCATATCATTAAGATTTACTTCGAACAACTGTGTGGAAAAACTTGCGAAAATAAAAATTAATTAGTCATATTTTCACATGCTGCTCCATCTAAACAGCATTGTGTTCATTATATTGTAATTATTTTGCATGCATTTTATGACATCATATTGTAATATTAATTGAGATTATTGTCATACATGGAATGTTTGTAGGATACTATTGTTTAAAAAAAAAAAATCACACCGCGGGACTGTTTAAAATGAACTAGTGAAAGGGCAAAACGGAGCAAAATTAAGAACAAATAATGAGAAATTACAGGACCTAAGACAAAGCCTACACTTTCCTTTACACAATCATAAATTGTAATCTATAAAGCTTGTTTAAACAACAACAACAGCAACAACAACAACAACAACAACAAAAAAAAAAAAAAAAAAAACACGTTGTGTCATCTAGCCTATGTATCTCATTCAATTTTACACTTAGAGGGAAGGGAAAAGGCAGAAATAATTTATTTCTGCTGCAGGCAGATTACAACCACCCAGTTCAATTGTTTTATGGTCCAACCGATATATTTTGGCCTAAATGGCAAAATAAGCTATTAATATTTTAAACGGGTTCCTTTGTATCATTTACATTTACTGACTTCTTGCACAGTGCTCTGAATCAAGATATCTTTATTAACAATTAGCCTGCACGCCATATTCTCCAAATCATAGTTTAGCCTACGTCAGATCACAACATCTGCTCAAGGGAACCAAAAATACAGCGCACCCCTCCTCTTAATCGCGACCAGATGTGAAGGCCGAGTAATTGATTTACCGCCATTCAGCGGCCCTAATGCAGACTGAGATGGTTAATTGTGTTTTTACTCATTTCTCTGGGGGAGTAGGTAGGACCATCTTGACACATGAATATTCCTCTGGGTGAATTACAGGAACTTTTACTGTGTTTTAACTTGTACGCTCTCTCTCTCTCTCTCTCTCTCTCTCTCTCTCTCTCTCTCTCTCTCTCTCTCTCTCTCTCTCCCTCTCCCCAGGCTACCTGTCACCAACATCTGAGCGCCACATGTTTGCCTCCCTATCCGTCTCCTTGCGCGAAAAATCTCCCATCTGCCACTGCAGGTTCTCTTCCCAGCGGACGCTTCGTTTTTGTGAACCCACACTCGGTGCTTTACAAGTCTACCAATTTCCACCTCTGGCGCGCACCGGAAGTGTAACATCTTTAAACTTAATTTCCGCTTCTGTACTGGATCTGCTGTGTGCGACCTTGACAAACCCACTAGCGCGAGGAATGACAAACTGAGAGGAAATTCCAGGCCGGTCCTCTGGGACAGCATCGGGCGCGCTTGAATAGTATTTCGCTTTTCGTATACAAAAAGGAAAAATTCTCAAGATTCTTATCGACGAAATAGGGCGCTCTGCAGCTTTAGCTAACACAGCTGGCAGCCCCCCAGATATCAGATAAAGTTTAGTAATGGTGTATCTTTACGCTTTGCCAACAGATAAGTCCAAGTTGGCGAAATGTTTACTTCTGTGGACAATCTGTTTTAATGACATCATAAACTTATCGTGACACCTATAATGAATAGCCATTATAGTGCACAAAACTTTTTCAGTGGAGAGCAATAGTTAAACTTCAAGGGAATATTGGTGTCACATTGCAATTGCTGCCCAAATAAACTAATTTTCTCTGCCGAACTGTAAACAGTAGGCTAGCCAGGGCGGCAGCATCAATAGAAGAAGTGCGTATGGCATATCACAAACATTTTCCCAAACTGCAACAGACTTCCAGACCAATTAGGGGCATTTTGCTTTGCATGGTGGAGGAAATAGCTCTCCACGCTGCAAAATGTCACCAAAAAGTTCCCGGGGCAAAAGTTTTTTTTTTTTTGTTTGTTTTTTTGTTTTTTGTTTTTTGTTGAGCATGCAGCTTTCCCAGAATTTCATAGTTTCCCATAAAAAAGACACTCTATCCGCAAAAAAATAGGGCATTTAATGTCTGCCACGGAGAACAGGTTCGGTTGACCATGTATGAGCAAAAGTGTATGAAGTTAGGCTACTTTTGCTGCTCTAGTTGATTATGTGTAATTTCAAACAAGACAACTGTAAGACGGGACTGCATCAGCAGAGTAATCGTGACATGTTATGTGAAAATAATTTAAGAGGATACCAAACACAAATGGAAACTGGCAGTTTCCCGTCCTTATCTTCACGTCTTTAATCTGTACTTTGAACTTGTGTAGACCTATTTGTGCACAATTTGAAACGCATATTGGAACATCTGGATACATTCCTGGCAATTTAACGCAACGCCATGGTTTATTTACTTTGACGTAAACTTTTATTTAGTTTTGTTTATGTGCATATATCTGTCTACTTATGTAGCCTCCATCTAGGCTACTTAAAGGCTGTGAGTGAATACGTGAGAAAAGGCAGGATTAACCCGACGGGACGTCAGAATGGTATTGCAGCAAGTAAATCTCTACCACCCGTCATTACAGCTATTTAAAGAGTGGCAGTAACGGAACTGTGGTGCATCTGTTTAGTGCGAGAAAGGAAAACATTTCACAAATTCAGTTATTCCAGACCAGCGGCTGCAGCACGTGCGTACTTACTGAGAATATCATTTTCACTTTTTGACGTCAGTGAAGATTGATGGAAGGCTCTTGTCTTGTCAGAACTAAAATACATCATAGGGTTACCCACTCCCCCTTACCCTTACAGAAACACAGGACCCCATGGAAAAAATGTTGCATGGGTTATAATAATTTAATGACCAGTGTTGGGTAAGTTACTTTCAATAAAGTAATCCGTTACTGATGTCTTCTTGGGAAAGTAATCTAATTACTAATTTCTTTACTTTGAAGTTACTTTCTAAAACCAATCAAACCTGCAAAAAAATACAATCTTGACACCAATGGCTCTTTTAGTAAACAATGTCATGGTGCTGTAATTTTGTTAAAGACAGCAACCATGGCTAAAGAGATCCATTGCATTTCTAAAAATGCAACTTCACTTTCTTATCTCAAATATGCTATAGTTGTATCTTCATATGTGTGTGTGTGTGTGTGTGTGTGTGTGTGTGTGTGTCCCCGTTATCTACAACCTTCTTAGCTGTGTGTGGCATGTATGTGTACAGTATGCTTGTTTACCTGTGTTTGTGTTGGTGACAATGAAAAGACAGAAATAGAATACTAATGAACTAAAAACATTTCTGAAAACACATTTGCAAACAACTGATCAGGGGCGGACTGGCCATAGGGAGAACCAGGACTTTTTACCAACCAATCTATTGCATTGTGTTTGTGTTATATTGTGTACAGTACATAAAGATCACAAATGAGCTGTTTGCTTAGCGACGTCTTTTTCAAGACCTTGTGAGCGATACATCATTCTGTCAGACGGCCGAGCGCCGTTTTCCATACGCCCGAAGCCAATCCCCTCTCTTCCCGCTACAGCTGCAGAGGGACACATGAGGGAGGCGTGAGGATGGGGTAGAGCGCGGAGATTTGAGGAGGATTTGTCGGCGGCCCAGCCTTGCGTGCCTCTCTCCTCCAGCCAGGGCTGGGAGCACCTTGGCATAGCACTCGCTGAGATTGATTGTGAGCGCATGAAAACTTGAAACACTTCCCTTTCGTTTTCAATTTGAATAACTAACTACACTCCGCTGCGTCCATGGTAATGCCGCTCTCTCCCCTCGATATGTGTCTTCTATGCCATGGTGGTTTATTAGAGCGCATGCTCGTTAGCTGACACAGCATAAAAGTATAATAAACATAGGAACTGTAATAATTTTAAAATGCATTCTGCTTAATTAATATTATTGTTTTAGCAATAAATGTGTAATCCAAGTAACGTAATTTTATTCATGTCTGTAACTTAATCAGATTACTTAATGGTAAATATAACGCGTTACATTACTGTGTTACCGCAAATATACTTAGATTACAGTAACACTTTACTTTGTAACGCGTTAAACCCAACACTGTTAATGACACTTGCATAACATGAGTACAACTTTTCAACAGTCTGTTTACAGGTCAAGAAAACAGTCTCATTTTCAAAATGTCCTTATGGCTGAAGAAATATCTTAATGCATGTAGTCTAAAATCAGAAAAAAATATATAATTCATCACCTTAATCCAAACCGTTTTAAATCTCTATATTAAACCCTTCTAACGCTAATTCTGGATTTTTATTTGTTTGTTTTGTTTTAGTTTTAATCATAAATGAATAGTCTGTCAGATTATTTCCCAGATGATCACAGCAATTCTATGACAAGAATATTGCTTTGTCCCACAGTAAGGTAATTTTTAGATAGCGTTCTATAGTTTATGCATTTTTTACGTTTCCTGAAAAAATGCAAATTACTACTTTTAATCTTACAAACCAATTTAACAATAAACCTTCAAATGTCAATTATGAAGTGACAGCATGTTTCAATACCAAGGCATTAAAATCAATTACAAGTTGCACCAAGCCAAAATTAACTTGGGTAGTTGTTCAAAGTACAAAAAAGTGAAGCTAGCAAACACTGAGAGAATGATTCTTAGTCCAAGAATGGATCTTCTTAGGCCTTAATTGTGACTCAAAAGACCAGCTGTTAAAATTTAGGGTAACTGTGTGCTGGGCTACGCTGCCATTGTGCTATTGAAACACTTTGGTTGAGGTTAGCTGCTAACTCTGCCAGGGTGTTCCTGTTCTTTTACCCAGTCATTTAATAAATGAACGCAGTATTAGATTTTTTTTGTGTGTTGTGTCTTTTTGCATTAGAACATCCACTCACCTTTCTGTGCTTATCTGAGAGTCCTCCAAGAGCTGGTGGTCAGATGTGTATTGGTAATGTTGTGTGACTCACGCCAGCTTCAATGTGCACACTTGAGCAGGTCTTTTGCAAGAGAGTCTGCTTTTTAAGGGGAATCTCTGTCCAAGTCAATCAACATACACAAGGCCATCTCACTTCAAAAAGCCTGGACTTAAACTTTCAATTAACAGACCCGCGTGTATTTGAATGTGTTTATGCATGTGTAAAGGCAGAGAGAGTATTCTGTGCTATGAAAAGTGAAATAAGCTTTTTGACAGAATGTGATTATATGTGTATTTGTAAAAATATGTTTTGCTCCCCCCACAATACCCCTGCTGCTCACAGCCTTCATGCTCCATGGAAAGTTCATCAATATTTTGGGTGAACTTTGACATAACCCCTACAATTCAAACAATGGGATTCTGGGTACACTAAATGGCCATGTGGTTGGCAGGGCGGCGGGACTAATGAGGGAATGTCGTCTCAGTTTTTACAGTTCAGGCCGAGAGCGGTCAAGCGGAAAAACGGCCCCAGACTGCCTCACGCAAACTTTCAAAGAAGGGGAGCACACAATCCCCACAAGGGCTTTTCTTTCAGTCCATCACTTCAGCAGCTCACTCTCTTTCCCACTCTCTGATCTCTCTATGGTGTCCTTTTCATTTTCATCTCTATCTGCCCTCTTTTTTCCCCTTTTCTGCTTCTCTCACTTCTCTCTGTTGCTCATGATCACACTCAACTCTCAACACTCACATTTTCTCTCTTTCTCCCTCTCTCTCTCTCTCTCTCTCTCTCTCTCTCTCTCTCTCTCTCTCTCTCTCTCTCTCTCTCTCTCTCTCTATTCTCTCCCTCTGTGGTTCTCTCTTTTATATTTGGCCAATTATCAGATTAAAGAACACCCAACTCAATCTTTTTTGATATAATGAGTTTTCAGCCTCCTTTGAGAATCCATCATTAAAGAGACTGTACACAATGAGTCCGTCATCAGGCTTATTGCAGTCTGTGTCTGTTGTGACTGAAGCTCAGTCACCATCACACCCTGTGGCAGTCAAATTATGGTTTTGTTTGGCTTGATTTTATTAAATATTTTCAAACAATTCCTGCACTTCTTTCCCAAAATCAGCTTAAAGTCTGCATGAAATCAAAATGGACCCTATTTATTTTATTAATGCATGTTACTGGTCTTATTATGAATGATGCATCCATGCATATAGGCTATTTGATACATTTTTTTACCATGTAACCTTTTATCAGAATATCATAACTTGCTCTTCCAGTAAAATGACTGACTTTGCTCTGCTGATGTATGCAAGCTGTATTCAGTTTTAATCCCTCCCTTTCAAGAGTATAAACAAACTTGCAGTCAAAGCAGCTAATGCAGATATGAAAAGGTGTATTTTCGGCTGTTTTCCACCTAACCTCCCATTCCTTAACCAGCTGGCTTGAATCTACATTTTGTATGATTTGCGGATGTGTTCGAAACATTTCATGTCTGAATTGCTAAGGTGATCACTACTGAATACAATGCTTCAGATGCCTCTGAGGTTTATTCATATTTTTTAATGCAGTTATCTTGGGATGTACAGCACGAGTAAGAGTTTTTTTCACTATATATTTAGTGTATTGTGATTCAAAAAGTTAAAATATTGTTATCTTTTACTCACTTGTTTTTCAAAGTCCACATCCTCATCGTAAACAAAGACTGCGATGTGCTCGTGCATTTATGTTGTCAGTTTGATCATCAGTGTGTTGAGATCACTGCTCAATTTCACCGATTAACAGCTCTGGCTCGAACAGCACAGAGGCAGGGGTGTGTGTTTGTGTCTACTACAAACTCGCATTCATATCTGCCTCCACTCTGGTATGCAATGCCTACTTTTCACAATCCAATCAACAACCGATGGATAAAATCAAGTCTCCACCTTGCATTTTTTCTTCCATTCATCCATTATGTTGGTCTTTAGCTGCATAATTGTACGGGGTCTTTGTTGCTGTATGGTGTGCTTCATAGTGCACCACACATTCTCAATTTGAGACAGGTCAGGACTGCAGGCAGGCCAATCTAGCACCCACACTTTCTGCTTACACAGCCATGCACTTGAAATTCGGGCAGTATGTGGTTTGAAGTTGTCCTGCTGGAAAATGCACGGACGTCCCTGGAAAAGACGGCGCTGGATGGCAGTGTATGTTGCTCCAAAATTTGTACATATCTGTCTGCATTCATTGTGTTCTCACAGATGTGCGAGTTACCCATGCACACCCCTGGCCCATACAGACACAGGCGTTTGGATCTGACACTTATAACAGCTTGGATGGCCCTTTTCCTCTTTGGCCTGGATAATACGATGGCTTTGTTTTTCAAAAACTCCACTGTTCTACTTTCCATCTAAGATGAGACCGAGCCCAGAGAAGCCAGAAACACTTGTGGACAGTGTTGATGTAGGGCTTCTGCTTTGCATAGTAAAGACTTAACTTGCAACTGTGGATGCAGCGGCGAGTGGTGTTGACTAACAAAAGTTTACTAAAGTTATCCCAATCCCATGTTCATGATATCCATTACAGATGAATGCCGTTTTTTAAGACAGTGATGTCTGAGGGATCAGAGATCTCGCGCATTCAGAAATGGTTTTCATCTTGCCCTTTACGCACCAAAATTTGACCAGATTCCTTGAATCTTTTAACTATATTGTGCACTGTAGAGGGTGAAATGCTCCAAATCCTTCCAATTTGTCTTTGGGGAACACTGTTCTCAAAGTGCTGGATTATTTTCTGAAGCATCTGTTGGCAAATTGACAAGTCTCAAATGATCCTTGCTCTCGAAGGACTAGGCTCTTTTTGGAGGCTTCCTGTATACTATGACACGATTGCCTCACCTGTTTAACATCTCCTGTTTCACATCGCCTTGTTATTTCAACTAGTCAAATTGCTATTAGTCTTAAATTGCCCCTGTCTCAACTTTTTTGGAGCGTGTTGTCTGATTTGAAATGACTGTACATTAAAAAAATAAATAAAAATAAAATTAAATTAAAAATTAAAAATAAAATTCACAGGGTAAAACATCATATAATGTATAGTTGTAGTGCTTTCAATATAGTAAAGGGTGAATATAATTTACAAATCACTCCTTTTTGTTTTTATTAGCATTTTTCATACTGTCACAACTTTTTCGGAATTGGGGTTATATAATGGATGTGAATATGGCCAATTTTTGGAGGGTTTAAAGACAGAAATGTGAAGCTAATAATTTTATAAAAGCACTTGTTTAAATTGTAATTTTAAGTTGAAAGTTTTTGTAAGTTGTTCAAATTATCATTTCAGGTTTTAGGGTTTGTTGACATTAGATCGTCATGGCAGCAAAGTTGTAAAATTGGCTATAACTTTTCACAGAAATGGCTAGTAAGAGATGTTATTTCATTAAAATCATGTTTACACGCATACCCTTTATATCTTGTGGCTATATTTTAAAGTTCAAAAATTGGCCCCCATTCACTTCCATTAAATGTGCCTCACTGCAACTCAGATTTTTGCTGTAATTTTTTTTTTTGTTTGTTTGTTTGTTTGTTTGTTTAAAAGGAGGGGCAAATCAAAATAACATTTTGTGGTAATCAATACTATGCCACAAATGCTGTTGATTGAGCTTAACCTGTATTGAACACGGAATATTCATTCAACCTCTTCTTGAAGGAATAATCTGGGTTCAATGCAAGTTAAGCTCAATCGCAAGCAAAAATTGTTTAACACAAAAAAATGTTTTACTCGTCTCGTTTATTAAAAAAAAAAAAAAAAATAAATAAATAAAAATAAAAACTATAGTAAAAATCACAGTTATTGAAAGGCACTTACAATGTAAGTGAATGGAGCCAGCCCATAAACATTAAAATACACAATGTTTCAAAAGTATAGCCACAAAATATAAACATTATGCATGTTAATTTAATTTTTGTGTGATAAAAACACTACTAACATTATCAGTCTACTACAAATTCATTGCCATGATGACGCAAAATCGGTAAACCCTTTATCACACTAAAATCATATAGAACAGGGATTTTATCATACTAGAGATATGTTAACATGTATAATGTTTATGTCTTGTGGCTGTATTTTTGAAACAGTGTGTATTTTAACATTTATGGACTGGATCCTTTCACATCCATAGTTACCATGAGTTTTAAATAACCAAGGGACGAGTCAAAAAATATTTCTGTGGGAATCATCATTATGCTACAAATACTTTTGATTGAGCTTTTATTTCATCTGGAATATTATTTGACCTTGTTCTTAATTTCTTCTCTTGTTTTCTATTTTCTGTCATTTTTTTTTTTTTTTTTTTTTACCTTTACCAATAGTTTGCAAAAGGTGTTGCACTGATAAGTGATGTACAGGCACAGTAATGCTTTGAAATTTGCCCTCATATTCCATCAGTAAAAAGAGAAAGAGAGAGCGAGAAAGATGCTCTTAAAACAGCCGCTGGAGTTTTCCTGTCAAGGAAAACCTATACGGGGTAAGAGGTGGTATTCCTCTCGCTCCAATAAACACTCACATGAGCATTGTTTGTGTGAGTGTATGCTTTTCTTTTGTGGAAAACCTGCAAATTTGGACAGTGTCCTGAAGCAAATTGTTATTTCTGTTCACAAGTGTCCTTTTTCAATTGTCTATTTGGCCTTGATTGATTTGGCTAGTGTGGCCCAATAAAATCGCATGCTCAAGAATGTCAGGACTGCACAGGACACCAGTGTTTCCAACATGGCCCGACTCTCAGCTAGTCACGCAAGCTCCCAAGTGTGTGTGTGTGTGTGTTAATGTGTGCTTAAAGCTAGCCGTCTCTATTCTTGTGTGTGTCCTGCATTGAATCACAGTGCTTATTCAGGCTTGTCCTCAAGAATTGCTGGTTCTGGATGCAATCTCATTGCTTGCTGGCAGAAATTCTACAACAGCAAACTCACTCCTCTGTTTTCAACACTAATAATAGTTTCAGTTTGTGTAATTATAAGAAGTTCACATAAGGGTTATAAAGCATGCAATACATTTTTTAATTAGCCTATTCCTTTTTTGATCAAAATATCTCTGTATATGTATGTGCAAGTGATATTCAAAGGAGAACACGTTTTGCAAAGAAAAATTACTCTAATTCCTATCTGTGTGTTCACCAACGTGTAGTGTTGCAGCCTTCAGTGATAACAAATGCACACAAATACATGCAACGTTTCAAAAAGTGGGAGGTATGGCAGATATTGAGCTGCTTGTCCTCCCACTGAGTTAAACAGATGTGGAAAAGATACATGTTCATCTCTCTCTCTCTCTCTCTCTCTCTCTCTCTCTCTCTCTCTCTCTCTCTCTCTCTCTCAACACACACACACATACACACACACACACACACACATATACACACACAGTGATCTGTCATTAATTAAAACTCTCCAGTTCGGTAACTTCATTGATTCATGTCTGCAAGATGTCAGTAAGGTATGTAAATTCAACATTTGAAGTTCGGACATATTAGAAATCCAATTTACTCAGTCAACAGCAGACACTATCCTCAAAAACAGACAGAGGTTTGAGTTGTTGAATCATTGTACCCAAGTATTTTGTTTCCAAACTTGAGGAAAAATTGTGCAAGCTTTGCAAGCATTCACTCCAGGCAAACCTTCAAACCGACATCTGTTTGGAGCAGTTTACCTTTAAGGAGTGTTTACCTCTTTCTCCTGCAGCATTTTATTAGAAACTGAACAAACTGTCTCTGCTTGCCTCCAGGTCTCACTCCAGAAACATTGCGAGTGAGGTTGGAGCTGCATGCACCTCTGATGGTTTGTGTGTATGGCCTTGGGGGATATCTGAGGTGTAACTCATCCAGATGTTTGTGGAAGTTGGGGCACATTTAAGGAAGTCATACACTCTTCAAGCTCAACAGGTTAAATGTCACAGGATGCACAGCGGCACCTTTGGAAAAAAACTGACACATTGTGAATACATTGGAAAGAACAGAGAGCCTTGCTGTCAGTTTTAGCAACTGACAGCAAAACCTTCGATTTCACAGTGTGAGCTTTATTATACATGAGACTGTTGACTTTGAAACTTTTCGGACAAACTGCGGTTGCACAGAGTTTGTCTCTCTAAGTGAACAGGCTCTCAGTATGTCCACTCAAAAGTTTTATGACTCTGTGTGCAAGGGAGAGCGTTAACGGGTCGCGACCCGGCACAGTACTTTTTCTTTCAGAGGAGAAGATGGAAGACTTTGAGGGTCATGGCAAGCAAATTATCTGCTCATGACTGTGGAGAATGTGCATGTAATGTGCCACTGTGGAAATCAGTCAGACACAGTCTCTCTCTTTAACACACTCCCTCTCTTACTCGCTCGCTCTTTCTGCAGGTCCATAAAGCTGCGGTGGATTGTAATTCGTCCCAGTAGATAATGCCTTGGAAAAACAAAGCATGTATGTCTCACATTGATTTGGGTCAGGAATGTGTGTGTCTGTGCACTTGTGTGTTTGCTTTTGTTAGACACTTATAATATGCTAAGTCATATTGGCAATCAATGATGTGCACAGACAGGGGTGAAAAATCTGTGTGCTCTTAAAGGCACCTCCACTTAAAAGGGCACCTTCACATTTGTGAACAAAAGGTTTGCGCCCCTGTAGCCTCCGTTCTGTGTACGTCAGTGTTGGCAATATACCATAAAATAATTTTTAAACAATAGAAAACTGACAATTTTAGCTAATAAAACTTTTAGTTACTGAAAAAAGATAGCCTTTATTTTTGGAAAGACCTGTTATCTAAACTTGATAGGATGTCATATGACTCTGAAGAATTAAATTATATCATGGTGTAACGTTGGGTTCTTGGAGTGGAAGAGAGGAGAGACAGGAGTAAATCCTTTAATAGCAAATCGCTGGAGTAGAACAAATGCTGGAGTGGAAAAAACAATAAAGGTCAACAATTGTAATCGCTGGAGTGGAACAGACTATAAAGCTATACATCACAAAATAACTACACTACGTAACACTTCAAGGACTGACAATGGATGAACAAAACTAGAGGGTATTTATACACAAGGAACTAAATGAGGGAATGGAATACAGGTGAGGATGATGAAGAGCAGATGGAAGTGATGAGGGAAGTGAACTATGGGAGATGTAGTCCAGGGGAAAACTTCAAATAAGAGTCCTTGAAGAACATGAGGGAGACAGACTGTGACACATGGCAGATATTGTGGAAAATTGGCTTTATTTAGGGTTTATGAATCAGAGGCTGCTTTAAATTTCCCAATGACCGTTCTCTCCTCTGTTTGCTCATAATTGCATGGCATAGGGTTTTTAACTTATAGTTTTAGAGATGATCCTCTTCCAGCAACTCCAATGACCGCAATAAAAATCTCTGAAACAATCTTTGCACGACATACATTTGTAAACACATTTTAATGCACAGCCTCATACACAAGAACAAACCGTGTTTTGTTTTTTTAACTTTGAATTAATTTACACAGACACACACAGAGGTTTACAGTTTGAATCTTTTCAGCATGCAAATGTAGGTGTAATGTTTACCCTTCAATGTGTATGTATAATATATTAATATCTTTTTGTCATTACCAAAAATAGACACAATACCCCAGACACTGACAAACTTTTGACCTGAGATGTTGTATTTGTGTGTGTGTGAGAGAGATAGAGATGCTTTTGTGTTCACATTGCAGAACGTACTCTTGGGCACATTTGTGGTTTTGTTTTAGTTCAGTTATCCAACATAAACAGATAATTCTTACATCAATAAAAGAGATATGTAACTTAGTGGAATTCCCCCGAAGTGCAATTTAATGGGTTCAAAAACTGCATGTTCACCATGTTTTCTTTGGCACAACGTGTGTGTGAATGTGCATGTACAGTATGTACGTGTATACGTGTATTGCATGTGTGAATACGTGCATCTGTGTGTACAGTTGTAGGCCTATGTCATGCCTAGTGAAAGATTTTCTTGGGTTTTCTCAGCCTAGATGATTTCTTGGATAAAACAACA
Organism: Myxocyprinus asiaticus; assembly: GCF_019703515.2. Taxonomy (NCBI): domain Eukaryota; kingdom Metazoa; phylum Chordata; class Actinopteri; order Cypriniformes; family Catostomidae; genus Myxocyprinus; species Myxocyprinus asiaticus. The sequence continues at coordinate 35,187,108 of NC_059347.1, forward strand.
AATACTCTGGTAAAACAAAGCTAAGAATGTTGTTTTAGGCTCTGGAATACTGAACTATTAGTGAGGGACAAGCATTTGTTTTGTGGAGCCTGTCAGAAACGTTGGGCAAATATTATTTCAATGTGAAGATGAATAGAAGCATGTGCACTGGCACATAACAAAGGTCTGAACCTCTTAATAAAGAATTATAGATGAATTATCAAAAACAAACACGGGATAGAGGATGTAATCTGCATGCAAACAACTGTCAAAAAGGAAAAACGTACTCAGAGAAAGATACATTACTTTATACGGTAGCCAAGAAACAAACTCGGACATATAGAAAAGGACATTCATTTCACTTTTAAGAGATGTTATTCTGTTGCATATTTTCCAGTTGGCAAGCAGATATTTTGCTTTCATCTTTCATAATCACAAACTACATGTCTTTGTCATTGCAACAAACTACTCAAGCTATTAAATTTAACGCAATGGTGAACCAGGTTAACCTCGTCCACAACAAATCTATAACCAATAAAAACTTATTTTATTGGGCTGTAAGTAAGTTAATCCAAGAAGTTAAAGTGTGCACATACACATTGTGTTTTTACTTTATATTTAATATATGTGCATCCTATTCACAGCACATACTCTCAGACTAGACACACACTCTAAAAAGTGTGAACAATTGCCTGTACAACTGCTACTTTAAGAGCTATTTCTAGCTAAAATGACCCTTAATAATGACTTTCATTGGTGTAACACCAGAGCCATTTCTGAGCATATGGGGGCCCTAAGCAAATACTTGGATGTGCTACGAAATCCTAAATGATGACGAAAAACCCTCTGAGCAGTGCATGCCTGTCACATCTAGCTATAACTCTCTTTGCAGTTACATTCTCCCTTCCCTCTCAGGCCACAAAGGGGGCAACCTATAACTGTCTAATTGAGCCAAAAGAGCTGCCTGAGTCTTGCTTGCAGTTTTAATAAAGAAATAACTAAAATAATAATAATAATAATAATAAAAAATAAAAAAAAAAAAAAAAAAACGACCTTGCTTTGTGGGGAACCTTGATGGCTCAGGGGTCCTAAGTGGCCACTTTTACCACTTGTAGCTAGAAATGGCCCTGTATAACACAGTTTGGTCAGGTTTATTAAGTAGCTAATATTACATTTCTTTGACTTGAATATAACTAGGCTATTTAGATCAGGGTTTATCAATGGGGTCCGAGTACCCCCAGGGGTTACTGAGGGAGGGCTAGGGGGTCTGCGGATCTGTTCGAATAAGTCAAAAAGTTAACGCATACTAAATTATGTTTCATTCTGCTTTCTAAAGATAATTCTGGTCATAAATCATATGATTAATGGTGATTATTTTATTCTATTGACAACCATACTGTAGTTTTCCTCACCACTGTGGCCTTTAGGTTTTGCAAGGCATTATTCTCTGTAAAGCTATTTTGGAAAGCTATTTTTGTGAAAAGTGCTGTACAAATACATTTGAAAGTTTCTCTTCAGGTTTCTTTTTCTCAGTTTCCTAAACTCTAATAGTGGTTTGATAAAACGTACAAAGTCACAATCAACATAAAAATTAAATGTTTTTCAGAAAATGTTTTAAAGGGGTTGTGATGGAGAGCCTGCGAGTCACAAGATTTGTATCTGTCTAATGGACTTATTTAGTTTTACTCACCCATTTTCAATATTTATTGGGTGTTATTGTGCAAATATTTTTATCTGTCCTATTTATTGTATCTATTGGTGTTTTAACTCTTATTTTATCTCTTATTCTTATTTATTGAATTTATTTTGTGCTTGTATTATACCTTAAATATCCCATTTACACATGTAAAACAACATTTGCTTTTTTAATATATGCAGACATGCAATTTTTTAAAGGCAACCAAAGTTTCACCAAATTTGAGTTAACATTTTTTAAATATATAAACAAACAGGCTCATGGCAAATGTTTCAATGAGTCAATACACCCTAACATTCTGGTTTTACCCACAAACTTTAAGCTATGCTGTTCTTTAGAATGACTAATGCAGTTAAATTCTTGGGTAAAATTAATGATAGGCTACATCAAGATTTTACGTTAGAATTTCATCAGTAGGCTAAAATCAGCATGTACAAGTCTTGTAAATGGTCACAATTTCCTTTAAGATTCTTTTAAGAATTTTTAAGCACAATTGTAAATTCACTAGTTCATTTTAAATGGTCCAGTGCAACAGATTAATTTTTAAATGTATGTATCTATCTCAATTACTATGAGTTGAAAAAAGTTGCATGCATCGTAATTATAAGTGTCCAATAAGATGCCTTTAATGTGTTTTTTTTTCCCTTATCATTATTATGTGTGTCAGTGTCTGCGCATTCCTTATTGAGCGCGCTTGGTGTGCTCTTATTAGAGAATGCGGTTGCTAATATTAAGATCAGTTCTTCATTATTGAGCATATGTGTGCCTCTCCCTTGTGATTGGTGCGCCGCGCATTAAGTATTTGATTGATAAATGGTGTTTGTTGTCTTCCCTGTAAACTATTTAGTGCTTCACTTGCTCACAAAATGCAAGAGAAGCAGCAGGATGAACGCTGTAGGTTTGTTCTCTTTCTTGGTGAGTTGCGCGTTTGCTTTTTATTCTTGCATCTGTACCAATATTAATCTGTATATATTATTAGGTTGAAGTGGTGAGCTTAGTGTATGGCAAGAGTCTTTCTCACTGAAGGGAAGGTAAGTCCAATTTGGGCTTTAGTGGGGTGGTTTATAAAGGGTTCCATTTGTAAGTTTTAAGTGCATTCATAATAAGTTTTCCATTGCAGGTGGTGTGCCCCAGCTGCTGTTTCTTCATACCAGTTTCTTCACATCTGTTCCAGCGTACTGTTTCATCATAGTCGCTTCATGTTTGTTTTGCCAAACTTGTTGCACTACATTTGTCTAGTTTCTGTATTGTACAGTGCAAAACATGTATATAAAGGGAAGGGAATGTGGCACAGATGGAGATGGCTTGAATAATGGAACCCTGTGCTCAAAAAACACTTATCTAATTTATGTGTATGTTGTTCAAGAAATGAAACGTCTGTCGGGTTATACACACAAAAAATATTTTATAATTAATACTTGCCAAATAAGAGCATCACTAACGAGTTCGGCTCAGGTGTCTTCAATAAGAAAATCAGATCCAGATCGGGTTTCGTGATGATAATAATGTGGGAAATTGCGCTATTAAAGTAACTTAACTTGCACTTACACCAGCACATATAATCTACATTAAGTAGAACTGAAACAGGTGCTGGTAGGTCCAAAGATATGAAACTAATGCTGAAACTTCTATCTTACTCCAGAAGTTAGTTTGTTGGCTCGTTATTCGTTTACAATTTGGTTTCTCCTACCCCAACAATTTTACAATGATATCATTAGCACAATTAGGTTAAATAATATATGACTGTATCATGCAGGCATAAAATATTGAACTCAAATGGGCAAGCTTGTAGCTGGAGAATTGTGCCTAAAAATGCTCCTATGGGCATTTTCATTCACTATAGCGCTTCTAAGGGACCGTCTGAAAATTCCACCCATACATCTAAAAAGTCGGAGGTGTCCAAGTATTCACTCATTAATTCGTTCAATTAAAGTTATACATATAATTTACAATCTTTGGGGTGTTTTTTATTTTTTATTTATTTTTAATAATTGTATAAGGCAAGACAGTTGCATTAAACACATGGACACCAGCGATGTTTTAGCAGTGCGTGGACTATTCAGACGGTCTCTTTTGCACCACAAGTGAATATTTAATAATATTTAACTTAAACTTTACCCCGCTAAAAATTATGCAGTCATAATGCATTGGTGTTTTGTTTAAATATATTACACCCTATAAATGGGTCTTTATACATGAAAATATAGCTGCCTTTATTTCTTAGGAAGGGGTCCTTTGCGAGAGGATCATCATATATAAGGGTCCTTGGCATCCAAAAATTTTGAAAACCCCTGAATTTTAGATAACCACATTAAGTACATTTTTGATTAACACATTTACAGTGCATCTTCAGTACATTTTCAAAAGAACAGTGTTTTCATCCCTGGCAATGTTTTCCATTTTTGGCAACATTTTTTTTTTTTTTTAATGTTTTGGGAGCGTGTTATTTAAATAGAGGGACTCCCTACATGACGGCTTTATTTCAGAAAGAGAAAGACTTCAGAAACCCAGTGATTCATGAATAGAAAACATGACCAAGTAAATATGTGCAATTACAAAATATGTATGATGAACATATGATCTATTTTGGTTGACATTTCTCTCTGCGTCTCATACATCCAGGTAAACGGGAGGAATGACAATGGAATGAAAATGTAAGTGTAGAGGTTTCAAAGAGAGTTTTGGGTTAAAGAGCAGTGCATTACACTGGGCAGCCTCAGTAATTAATGCTTACCACCCACCCATAAAGCCCTCCAGCCAAAAGCTGCAGAGAGCTGACAAAATCACAACCGTGTGTTTCTGTGTGCGCGTGCATGTGCTTTAACTTATACGTGTACATTTTTTTCCACTGTGGTTTTTGAACCTGTTTATATATATATATATATATATATATATATATATAATTTGTATTCTCGCTTTTACAGTGTAAGTGTGTTCATGTACATGAAAGCTTACCAAAGGTGCAAACAAGAGATAGACTGATGGCTTACTAAATTAATGTGTGAGTGAAAGGAAAGAAAGAGAAAGAGGGGCCTTCCTTAGCCAGCATATATTTTATAAGTTGAATTGAAGATCTGGCAGCTGGTTTGTTTGGAAAGAGAAATAGATTTACAAGGCACTGAGCGAGAGCAGCAGTTAAGGAAATCTACAGTCCTTCAGCCGCACAGCATCTCGCATATATACTGTATCCAGTTACCCCCTCATCCCACAGACTCCACTCCAACCTCCTACTGCGATCCATTCAAAATCTACACCACTCACACACATACAAAGTCACGTACACACACCCTGACCACCCTGAAGCGTCACCCTTCAGCCGTCTTGGAGACCCGAACTACCGGCTCAGTTCCAGCTATGTTGTGACAGGACACAGGAAGCATGTGCTGCCTTGGGAGGAAGTATCAAATCAAACAGCATCTTTTTCTACTTTAGAAGGATATTCCGGAGCGGTCAGAGGTGCTTTACACAGACGTTTAAAATAGGCCCATTGGAAGAGGGGATAAGCTAAGACAAAAGCCTGCATTCATCTGGCCCACATCGGGAAGCATAATGTTATTGCACAGGCTCACTTTTTACCGGAGGGACAGAGGGACCACAGTCACAGTGAGAAAAAGAGAGACATTGAACACAAAAGTGAGAGAATTCATCCTTCATTTTGTAATTTCAGTCCTTCTTCACTGAAATGGATGAAGAGAGATGCAAATAAGGGGATGTAGAAGAATGAAAAGAAAACAAAAGGGAGACCTCCTCACTTTTTTTTCAATCATTCTCTTACTCCGTAAACAAAAGCAGAAATACACATATGCACAAAATTACTACCTTAAGATGACTGAATTGCTCTTGCAGGATGCTGCCTCTGTTTTCTATTTCATTGAGAGAGAAAAAATGTCATAATGAATGCAGTGTGCAAGAGGATTTGTCAGTATTTATTCATAAAGGAAGGCAACAACAGCATAATCACTGCTGCAGTTGTAAATCATTTACAGCAAATGCAGATTCAAAGGACATGATGTGTACAATCATGTCACAATCATGTATGTTTCATAATGCAATCAGCTCCCTGTCAAGGAAAGCAGTAACTTGATTGAGTTTAATTCTGAACATGTTTCAGTAGACCATATAACCTTGGCAATGCTTCAGAAAGGCTTTGCACACTTCTCCCCAATCTCATGCTCCATCATTCTACATAAGCCACTATGGCATGGAGGTGCAGGCCTGCAAATGTTTCCCCTTTTACCTCTAATCACGTGACACCCCTAAACTCTCCCTTCCCTCACCTCTGGGATCCCACATATGGCCTGTGGTTTTCGATCATTATCTTGCAGATTATCAAAGCTCCAGACCTCAAATCTGTTGTGGGGTCTGTTAGGATGGAGTTTGCAGGGGTGTTCAGATGTGGCTCACTCTTAGGCAGGGGGTTCCCTCTTGAGTAGATGAATGGAACAAAGTGTGGCACAGATGGAGATGGCTTGAATAATGGAACCCTGTGCTCAAATATGTGTACTTCTTTATATAGTATGCCAAAAGCAGTATGTCAATGGATTTGGGTGTCTGAAAAGTGTTCATAAAACAATAGACGAAGAACCTGAATGACAAACTTCATCCGGTGAGACTCTGAAGTGTGCATCCACAGGACATTACCTCATAATGCCATGGGAGCTGAGGAGGCATCACGTTCAAAATGAAGAATTTAAAAAATGGCAGACAACCGTGAGTCAGGCAGCTCTTTTCAACTGTGAGTGCTATATATACACAATTCCTTGTGCTTCAGTTGTACTTGTTTAACTAAACCAGAGTAGACTATTCTTGCAATTGTTTTTACTATGTTATATATGCGGGTGATGGGACAAAGCCCACATTCCCACATCAAGTATGTCTGAGAATATATTCATATACTTCTCACCTGTATACCTAAATGACATACTTTTTTAACAGCCTAGAGTTCTTTATCAAATGCATTATGTACTCTGACGGTACACAAATTCGGAAGTAGCCAAAGAGTTTGCATGTGCACCTCTGTAAGGGTGTGGTGAGACAAGGATTTGAGCCTTATGTTACACCATAACTTTCACCATTGACTGGAGAAAATGGCCAATGACTGATGAAATTGCAGCATCCTGTTCATTCCAGAGGAGGGAAGTCGAGAAGGGAGAGTGCAAAATGAGAAGGAGAGTGAGAAGCAGGCTAAAAGAGGAAGGCTTCATGGGTGGTTCCCTCTGTTGCCTTTGGTTTAGCTGAATGAGTGACAGGGGCGTCATGCAAATGCGAAGTTCAGAGAGCAAGCATAGACAGGATCTCTCAATGTCTGCTTTTCCTGGCCACACACATGCACGTGTTCTCTCTCTCTCATGCACACAGTTTTGACAGCCATCCTCAAAATGCTTATTTTAACAACAATGTCTCTGTTTGTTGAATGTCTTCTTGAAAAATAAAAAATGATGAATAGCCTGCGAGACAGAAATTGGACAACATTTGGAACAAATTGGACAGCATGAAATTAGAAATGAGAATTTATGACAAAATGCCATTGAAATGCCATTTTGCCATAGAAATGGACTTTGTGTGTTTAGCTATAGATGGCAAAACCCTTAGCCAGAGAGAGAGAGAGAGAGAGAGAGAGAGAGAGAGAGAGAGAGAGAGAGAGAGTAGTCTTGAGCCTCTGGTTAACGTCCAATGCAGTGCACGGTTTAGGTTACCTACGGGTGTCACTGTGATGAATGGCCCGGCATAGCGTGCTAAAATGTTTATACTCCAGTGGCGTTATTGCATGTAACTGGCATCCACAATCAGGCTGTTTGGGGAAACACGATTGGGTCAGTCATTATAGGAGACATGAAAGTAGCAAAGTATGTCTGTCTATTAGCTACTGTTTCGGCAAGATTATTTTTCACATGAATAGAAAAACAGTAGCGTGACACATAAATCACACTCTCTCTCAACTTCTCATTTAGAAAGTACAACACATTTGGCCCACTATTTAAAAAGTATGTTTTATTTATTGCACCTTTAAGTCATAAGAAGCACATATCAAGACAACAGGAAATGTACCACTTCATAACTGACTGATATAAAACAAGAATATGTAATTCTAAAAATATAAATGTGTAAAATAATTTCAAAATGTGGGATTCCAAACAATTGTACAACATAACACTGTAAAATTATATTGCAAATAGTTATATATTTAAATAATTCTCGACCAGTTTAAATGAAATGTGGTCAAATGGGATCTTCCAACTCTAAACTGATGACATAATAGGTGTGCTTATGCAATTTTATGGCGTTGAAAACCTTTTCTTTTTCAGCTTGATCATGGCTTCGGCCATAACACTCTTTCAAGTGCTGACAAAGTTATAAAAAGATCATCAGAACAGTCTGGTTCTGGAACCGGAATTAAAAATCCTATTCAATTTTTCTATTGGCCAACTTATTTTTTCCATAACATAAACCTTGGAAGACAGAGCTACTATGAGCTCTGAGGATGTGGATGGTCGATGGTTTATGCTTGTGTTAAAGTCTCAAGTCTGCATTATTTCATCTTCATTTTTAAAGAATCATGTTTATTAGTGGAATTCCTGGTGAAGAACTATACTACCCATGAGCCAGCTGAGAAAGATCCACCAATCAGAGATTTGCGGCCAAGAAAGTGGGCCAAACTAGCCTGACAGGGACCACCCACTCGCATGACACCTTGCAAATGACACAATCAAGTCTCCCTACACTTTCAAACTACCTATATGTATATTTGTATATAGCTCAATATTTTGCAATAAACAAAATGCATTATTAATCAACATCTTTAAATCAATAGTTTTATATTTTCCTATAGCCTATCATTTTGTATTTGATTACATCATTTGCAGTGCTTCATGGTTTTATTTCATTCTCTCAAGAAAGACAGTAAATACACTGTTTTGTACCTTTTTGTCAGATTTTAAAAAAAAATAATAATAATTTGCTTCAAATTAAAACATTATAACATTGTTATTCACCACTATCCCAACATCACTGGCTGGTTTGGGTCATAACTCAGAACTTGTTTTACACTTGAAGTAAGGAATGCATATTTTAAATGAAAGGCTAGTGTGGACTGTCTGTTAATGTGTGATTTTTATATTTTCTTAATGACATTTTTAAGTATGATAATAAAAAACATGTGCATCAAAATAGCCATCATCAAGCAGAGCTACTGAACATATTTTCATAACCTCTCCACAGGAACCCCTTCAATTCAATGAGAACACAGACAGCTGGACAAATAGGAAGATGGGATGGTGAAAATATAGCAGCAATTGGCAGCTTACAGAAAAAAGAAAAAAAGACAACACCGAAACAGAAATAGAAGCAGAAAGGGATAAAGAGATAAAGTGGAATTGACAAAAGACAGAAAGAAATAGAGGAAGAAGAAAAGAGAAAGCATGAAAGGAAGAGAGAAGTAATTAACTGAAGTTGGGTGGCAGAGAGACTAGGTTAGTGGGCTCTCTAACTCTCTCTAATTGGAGCTGCATTCAGACCTGGCTTTAGTTCTCAAACTTGCTAATGGAGCGTAAAACACACACATACGCACACAAACACACACACACACACACACACACACACACACACACACACACAGTGTCCGTCTCTATACAGCTACAGAGGATAAGTGTTGCTGGGCTACAATGTGAATAGATCAGAAAGGGTTTCAACACCTCCCATGGAGGGCATTCACTGCCTTATTACATCTCTCCTTGTAACACATCTCTTGTTTATTCACACACACACACACACACACACACACACACCCCACCCACACCATTGGGTTACAAAAAGTTACATTAATACAGGATGTTATCAAAGTGGGACATAGAAGGGAGAGTGTGTGTGTGTGTGTGTGTGTGTGTGTGTGTGTGTGTGTGTTGGTGTCTGATCTGTTGGTGTCAGTGGAACCAAACTTGAAATTATCTTCAAACACTGCATATGCTCTTGACAATATTTAGCATACAAAGCTTTTCATTTTGCCATATTTTAAAGTACATTTCTAGTTAAACATTCCTATAAGGTTTCTTGATTTAAAAAAGTAATCAGTTTATTTTTTGCCCTATAATTTTGAAAAGATTTTGTAGTCTAGTTTGGCCTCAGTTGAACTGTTTCAAGCTAGTTAATTTGCCCTATACATGTAAACACACATGGGCAGCAAATAATCAGTATAATCAAATCAGGTCAGTATAATCTTTTCTGGTCTACTTTTCATCAGCCTGAAATGAGCTTAAATGTATTTATTTGTTTTGGGGTTGTTTATATTTGAATAATCACTCTGATATTTTAAGAGTAAATATAGTCCTGTTGGCTCTTCGTAGGTTCAGATCTGGCCTGGGTCATGTCCCGATCCCCCTCTCTCTCCCCCACTTTAATGTAAGCCTCGACTGTCATGAATAAATAATTTAATACCAAAAATGGTCTATGGCAATTGTTATATTGGAGTTTGCACTGTGGACATCAGACAGCATAAACTGTCATCATTCAGTGCAAGTGTAGATACTGTAGTTAGTATTAAGTGAGTATTGTTGTGTCAGTAGATAATGTGCTTTACCTTGACTGTTACCTTTCAGCCACTTTGACATGGCTCAAGCCCTGATCCTCATAACCTTTAAAATTTGCTGGGTAAACTTCTAACTGGGGGTTTGAGGTCAAACCTCAGCAATGCTACATTAATATAAATGCCGAAAAACAAAGATTTGATCAGAAGTTAACTTTAAAAGGTTTTGTAAACTTTAGCCTCTTTGTGTGGTTTATTGGTGCTGCGCACCCACTCACACTTTTCTGTCCAAATTTCAGTTGGTTCAGAATTGTGGATGTAACAACATAAATTATGACTGCCTCTGTTTGTGTATTGTTCTTTGGTCTAATGCTGACCACAAAGACATTCGCTCACTATGTAGTCCACTCAATCTTCAAATTCCTGTCTGGGTTGTGCTGGTGTGTGTGTGTGTGTGTGTGTGTGTGTGTGTGTGTGTGTGTGTGTGTGTGTGTGTTTTTAATGTTTTGTCCCTTGTTGAAAAGATAACATCAAGTGGAATTTTTGCTGATGAATATTACAGGGCAAAATATGTCTAAATTTTACAACCTTATTATAGGCCTAGAATTTTAGCAGGCACCATATTCAACCATATTATTTATTTATTTTAGTTGTTGTTAGGCTATGTAATGTTACTAGATCCACCAAATCCATTGTTTTGTCATCAAAAGTGCTCTGACTTTTGAAATAGGTTACTTATAGGAGAATTCGAAATTAAACAAAAATTGGGGATTTTTTTTTTTTTTTTTTCTTCTTCATTAAGAAATGTATGTGCGCTTTAGATGTATCGACTCTGCGAGGCATTTATCCGTTTCCCTCCGGTAGGTTGCTACCAGCGTCTTTTCTCAATCCGTAATTTGAGGCCTACATTGTGAATCATTTATTCTATTAGTTCAGAGCACTTAAGGTAAAATACAGCCTTCTGATTTTCATGATTTTCTGGTAATAAGCAATCAGCAAAGTAGGCTTATTATGCTGTGACAAGTTGCAAATAACAGCATAATAATAACAATAATAATGTAATTTTAAACAACGACTACCATAATAAGTGTTGTTATTAATATGTCAATAATATATTAATAGCCTACATATTATTTAATCAATGCAGAAATTAGCTCACAATTAAATATAGCCTATTATTACAGCATTATTAAAAGGAACATGTATTTGTGACCAAATGCTGTTTTGTTTAAATTGCACAAAAAATTAAATTTTTTAATAAAGACCAGTCAAAGGCATATGCCGAAAACTAATTATGAAATTATGAACATAACAGCATGTATCTGACTCTGGTATAAAAGCCGGTAGGCTATCTTAAATTGAGCTACAGGCACTGTAAGATTATAACAATAAAACTGTAAAACATTGTGACGCTTAGGCTACTTAGTGCACAGAGCAAACATGTGAATCAAAATGTAATCATGAGATCATAACTCCCATTTTATAAACTCTTGAAAAGTTGTTTTAAATTACCAGTGATATGACGGCGACAGCTTTTTTTTTTATTCTTGTTATTTTTATGTTGTTATTATTATTTTTTTTTACAATATTCTTGTAAATCGTAACTAATATGCTTGTGTTATTATGGTACATAAAATGTATAAATTTGTAAATATACATTGAGGGCTGATTTCAACGTAATCTCTAAATAAATAAGGTAGCCTATAGGAAATGTGTTGTATTCAACATAACGTCAGTTGAAATGAAACATAGGCTAACCATTAACAAGCCACTAAACTTTGTTTTTACTTGATCATATTGGGTGTACTGGATGTTTAAAACATAATAAAATATAAATATCTACTGACTGTTTTGAACAATGTTCACTCATTGTGTGGCCAGTCACGTATAACTCGACCAATATTTATAGATGTCTTTATTTGTTAATTAAGTATGTATGATGTGCACGTGTGATTGTAGGCTATCCTTTTGTTTTATTGTCAAGGGGGACTTAGGACAGGTGGAATTAAGAGATGAGGTGTCTCACTTTAAATCGCGCCCTTGAAGGTGCATTCTTATTATTTCAAAATTCTGCAATAGCTGCCAACTAAATGAGTTTAGATTTGATGAGCCTGCTCATTTCGAATGGGCGTCTTGTAGCCTGAATATATTCAAGTTGGTGTTTTCATTTCAAAGCGAAAGCTTTATTGGCCTCGGGATAGATTATCATTTAGTTTGTCCACTACCATTCTGTTCACACCAGGCCGCTCCCCTAGTAACCATCTATAATGTATGAACCTGGCTAGATTAAAGCGCCATAGTAGAGTTGAGCACGCGAACGGTCTTTGCAATTCAGCTGCACGAGCCCAATGGCGCCTTCAAAGCAGCCAAGAGAAAGACTAATACGTATCCATTTCATACATTTCCATCATTATATGCATGAACTTCCGAATCTGAACTTGAACTTTTTAGTGCGGAATATTTACCCTTGTCACGTTTATCTCCAGCGAGCAGTTGCATGGTTGCATCACAGTGGCACTACTCTAGCTTGTTTGTGTGCATGTAAGCGTGCGAGCGTTTCCTGCTCCATTGGCCTACTGAACTATCTCTCCTGTGCGTTTCCTCTGCGTCCACTCTAGGCATTCGTGCGCCCCCATGCACAGGGCCACAAAGAAACACACATATACAAATTTGGAAAATATTCATTTGCTTTTATTTTCCATATGGCTCATTTTAAACCGCGTCCCTCTGGACGTAGTCCACATTTGTTTCCCTAAAAATGTTGGTCATCTGGTTTAGTCTCAAAACATGTTCAATTGTGGTCTTAATTGTCGTCTCTTTGAAGAAGTTTATCTATAATTACAAACCATTATTCTGCAGTAGGCATCCAAACAGCAGTTAATTATAATGGCTGCCAATGGCCTTGGCTGAAGTTCAGCAAACTGGCCTCCTTAGCTTCTCCACACTGGGCATACGAATTTAGCCCTCTGTTAAACTGGCCGATTTCTAGTTTACTGGATGAACTGAATCCCTCACAATGACCAAAAGAGAAGAGTGTTCGCCCATGGACAGGGCCAGCTGGATCAGATCACGCCGATTATCATCAACCTGAGGGCAAGGAAAGACCACGTTTCTCACCCCGGTGACACTGTGCTGTCTCTGGGTACTAATAACGGAGATAAATGTGGGAAAGAACATAGCCATTTCGTTTGATATCAGGAAGAAACCATATATGTGTAATAACTGCTATTATTTTGATATTCTAGCAACAGTGTTAGCTGACTACATCTGACCCCAGTGCAGTATTTAATTGTATTGGGCAGGGAAAAATTTTATCATCCAGATTAGTTCAAATAAATTAATCTTGATGAGTATTTAGAACTTTTTCTTTCTTTTGAGTTCAGGAAACTGACACCTTTTAAGTAACCTGGACTGTTTTATTGTTTTTGGTTTGGTAAACTCAAATTGGGCTGGGGATTTCTTGTTCCCAGCATGCTTTGCATGGGACTCATTAGGGAAAGTAAATGTTAAAATATTATTGTATGTGTTTTTGCAACATGAATGCAAAGGGGAAAACTTGTTAGTGTTTAATGTTTTGTTTTATTGCCATTTAGAAGAGTTTCTGTTATGCTGGAGTTTTGGGGGTTACCATTACAGTGAAGAGTGGAGCTTGAGGTTAGGTTGAGGACCTATAGCACGAGTGACTTTTTCTGCTTTTTCCATTATCAAGCAATTCACTAGACAGACTTAGGCGAATAAAGTGATGGAAATAACTGATTTGTGTTGCAAAAATTAAATAAATAAAAATCTGGGGGTTTACTCAAAATTCAAAGTCAAGTGCTATCAAAATATTTGAGTTAGCTTACTCAATTTTTCAATTTAAGAGCAATGAGCATGGATAAGTAGAAAAAAACCAAAACCTGACAGTTCCACTTACTTAAATTTGGAATTTATTAACTTCATAAATTAATTGATTACCTCTAAATTCTGCTAAATTATTCGGGTTTACAGTGTGATTGCTTAAATTGTTTTATCTTTCTTCTAACGATTAATTCCGAGCGGCATTCCTCTACCTTCCAAGCTTCAGAAAATAAATAGCGTGTCATCGTGTTATGCTATCAAGCACATCACTCACTCTCTTGGCCTTCAAAGCACAGGCCCGATTTACAGTGTTCGGATGGCAACTCCAAGCCTCTAAACTTTGCCCTTCCATTGATAATTGATAAATGGGCAATCCACATTCATAAATGTGTCAGAGCACAGAAACTTTGCCGTTTTTCTTTTAAAGGGTGACTACACAACAGTTCCCACAAAGACCTCAGTTCAACTAGACAGTCATCGAATATCGTTATTAGAATCAATAGGCCTACATTTGATCCATTTATCCAGTTGGCAAAGATAGGCTATATGGGCGTCCTGGAGTTTAAATCTTCAACTGACACGAGTTTAGCTTGTCGTATATGGCTGAGACAAATTACTCCGTGATACTGCTTGTCATTTCACAACAGCTCCATCGTAACCTTTGTAAGGTTCAGCTGCGCCTCTTCCTCTCTTTCTGTCTCTCTCTTGCCTTCTCACACACACATTTGTGTTTTTTTTCCTCAAGCAATGCATGACGCCATCGAAAGCTCGGAAAATTCTGTAACAGCAAAACTGCCGCCTCATCTTCTATGTGATGATAAAGAATATAGCTTATATTATTATTATTGCTATTATTATTATTATACTGTTGTTGTAATTGTTCTTACAATAAAAAAAAAATAAAAAAACAGACTATAGCTACCCCACTACACCTCTAAAAACATATAGACTACTTTTTGTGAAATCTAAGGCACTTAAAGATGAGAAGTGGCTATATGTATGCATTTTTTATCATGTCCTGTACTTAAAAAGTGTAAACTGCTATTTTTAACTTAAGGAGCTATTATTCGATCTAACCTTTAAAAAATGTTGTGTAACCTAATGTAATTTAGAAGTTAATACATGAAACACATTTTTAGGTTACTATTTTTATTTTTATTGTATTTTTTCTCAGTGTGGTTGGATTTATTTTCAGGATACTTAAAAGGATCAAGGCAAAGTGAAGGCCTAAATCATAGTAGAATCATTGAAAGCTGTGGAGAAGACTGTGTAGCTGTCTATCAATGAGTTAATTTCCACTCATTTCATTTTGTAAAACAATATTTATTATTAATGAAAAACAGACTGTGTAAAAAATATCACACTCCGAGTATACAATACCAAAGAATGTACATTGTGTTGAGATGTACACGTAAAAAACGCTCGATTTTTAACCCTCGTGAATTTTCATTTACAAAGTGAATAATAATAAAAAAAAAAAATAATAAAAAAAATTGTCAAACTAGAAAACATTTGTGTTTTCACATAAAATATATAATTGTAGACATTTGACAATTATTTTGATATCCTGTTAAAAATGTTGTCCTGAGACGCCCTATGCAGTGATTACCACAATCAAATTGACAACGAAAAGTTCGTGGGGGCGGAAATTGGATTAAACTTAAATGTTAACATAAATATATATTTTATATTTCACAGCTTGAATATAGGCACGGAAGTGTTACTGTTCACCATTCAGCTGCGTTTAAAAAAAGAAACAAAACAATACAAAAATAATCCTACCTTAAACATAGGAGTGTATCGCTTTAAAACATTTAGACGTTTAGTTAAGAAATTAACAGCCGTTCGTGCCACTGACAATCCTGTTGGCGTAGGTTTCGTGTAAAGACGTCGGTCCATGCAAAACTCCATGGAGGGGATGTGGCGGGTTTGGGGAGTGCTGAGACGCGAGGGTCGGCGGCAGCACTGGGACCACCGGGGAAGTCCGTGAGGGACAGTGCGAGTTCGTAGGGCTTAAAGAGCTCCCAATTATGCTGACTATGGAGAAAGGAGAACGGTGAACCGGGGACTTGACCGCAGTCTGTATGGGGGAGGAAAGACCGGGACTTAGTGGAGGATAGAAGCGCGAGCGGACGAGCTCCGTTGTGTTTGGCATGAGGGAAGGCGCGGGGATAAGAGTTCCGGTGTGTGGATGCCGGGACGGGGGAGACGGCTGCTGTTGCTGCTGCTGAAAGGCGAGGAGCGCAGAATGCGCGTGGTAAGACTGAAGCTGTAGACCGTATCCGCAACCGTAAGGTCCGTAGCCGTATACAGCGGGCGCGGGGAGGAAGCCTCCGTGCTCCCGGAGAAGTTCCGGCGCTTGCTGGCGTTTAAAGCGTTTCCGGCGCCGTAGAAAACTCCCGTTATCAAACATGTCGGCTGACTCTGGGTCCAGTGTCCAGTAGTTGCCTTTACCTGGGTTCCCAGGCTCCCTAGGTATCTTGACGAAACAGTCATTTAAGGACAAGTTGTGTCGGATAGAGTTCTGCCAAGCTGGGAACTTTTCCCGGTAGTATGGAAATCTGTTACTGATGAAGTCACAGATCTCGCTGAGCGTCAGACGCTTCTTGGGACTCTGGAGGATTGCCATGGTGATGAGTGCGATGTAGGAGTATGGGGGTTTTACCAGGGTGTTTTTTGTCGCTGGCTTGTAGGGGTCCCGTGCGGTGGAGGCATCCACACAAGGCAGGGAACCGTTGAGCAGGATCTCGTCGTGCATCTGAGCCACCTCGTCCACGTAGGAGCGTGTGTGCCCGTCACCATCATCTCCCTCCCCAACCACGTCGATGTCGGTCTCCTCCGAGAGCACAGACGCATCCGACATCTCGGAGCTCAAAGTCATGGCTCTCTCTCTCGCCTGATGGGCTACGGCGGAGAAGCGCTGGATGTGCTGAGCCTGCGTGTTACCTGCGCTCTCGATTCTGGAGAAGTCATAAGACGCGTCGAGCAGATACGCGAGTGGCAGAGAGGACGGGCCAGTGTGTCACCAGTGCCATAGACTTTTAATGGATTGATATCGACTCTGAATCAAGAGGTCGCCTAGATCGCAACATCCACACGCGTGTTCTATAGTGGGAGTATCGGGGGAGACCCTCCTAAAGGCCAAACCAGGATTCCAAAGAGGGCGGACCTTTCCTTGCGCTTTATACCAGCACCCTGATCACATGACAATAAAGCGTCACCATTGCTATTGAGGAGATAAAAAAAAATATCAGGCAGAAAACAGTCTTCGAATAATAACCCCAAGAACTGTGAAGTTCATCCCTATCATTAGTGGTCATCTCTGCTTATTCCAATGCTTCGGTGGGATTTTTCATGTCCTGGGTGAAATGCTGTCTTTTTAATAGCCTGACTCGGATATGTAAGGAGCCTGCGACCTAAGCATGACGAAATGGTAGGACCATCCCCTACTATTGTTTTATTTTGCACAATAAGATTCAACCCGTAATACATGTTTTCAATATTCCTGATGTTTGGCATAGCCTCCTGGACAGAATGGAATTGTGGTTATAATGAATTTTGAAATGCTATCACAAATTCGCATGGGCCCCATGCCTGCCCTCATTGCGCATCGTTTGCGTGCCATGGTAGTGCTCTAGATCATCCTCGAGCCATTGGTAATGGAAAAAAGTCAGCTGTTAACTCGCATCAGTCACGCGGAGCACGAAAGAGCATCGGAGCTTGCGTAAAAGAAGGGCACATGCGCATGTGCCACTGAGAGGCCAAAATTGACATATTTATAATCAGTATTTTCAATTGGTATCTTGTCGAGTAGGCTGATGATCACCCCGTTTATAATATTATTTTTTTTTTTCCATTTATAAAATGTTAACTGAATAGGATATTTGTGAATAACTAAGTAGGATATATATATATATATATTGCTCTGATTCTGCACATTAAGAAAAAAAGTGTACGTCTTTGACCAGTTTGGGCACCACTTTCATAATGACAACGTGCACATAATCCAGAATTAAAACAATAAACATGACAATAATAAAGTTGACAATAATACATTTATGAAAAAGTATTTTAAACCCAGCTTGTTATGCCTAAAACTACACAATCAAATATCGACAATTCAAAATTTACAATAATTAAATGTAAGCAGAAAAAAATCAGATAATTAAAATAAAAATTAAAACTTTAATTAAAATGATAATTTGTATTTATTTATTTATTTATTTGGCGGATAATCCAATGTAAAATAATTTTGGGATGTAAACAGATTATAGCCGCTGTTTGTTTTTCACGTTTGTTGTTAGACTGTGATCTTAAAGCCGAATCTTATTAGTCAACTCTCAAAGGATGAATAGAGAAAATCTATCGGCTGTGAAACCTAATTGCTTTTGTTCAGAAAGCACTTATCATTGCATTAAACAATTAAAAGACTTATTTTTTGGTGACTATTTTCATTAATTCATTTTTTTATTTATTTGAATAAATAACTAGTAAATTAAATACTGTTAGTTATTAATCTCATTATATGACAATATAGCATATAGGCCTAATGTCATATGAAATGTAACTTCACTGCATCTATTATTATTATCATTATTATTCTAATTCTTCTTCTTCCTATACCTCTTCTTCTTCTTCTTATTATTATTATTATTATTATTAATAAAAATCATATTAATAATAATAACAATGATATAAAATTCATGTAATATACATAATTATGATTTATTTAAATATATATAATATATATATATATATTATCCGGGAAAAACACAAACAAACAATACTTAGTCAAGTCGTTATTCTCGCTCTGTCAATTAAAAGAAGAAAAAACAAAAAACATTTGAACTTAGAGAAATTACATTTAAATCTGGAAACTAAAACAACTTGTGGAAGGAGTGGTGAAAACATTCTTGTCCAAAAGACACACAATGTTGACCCATAGAAACTCGTGGACCCGGCATAAATAAAGGATTTTTCAAACTTCTCAAAATAAATTATCTTTTCATTCTTTATTACAGCTTCATGTTGGTTCTGGAGGATTCCGTAGGTATAAGGGCTATTTTTGTGTGATGATAAAAACATCTGGTCCGGTTTGATGTCCGTTTTATGGTAACTCATGTGGTCAGGCTTGTGTATTTAACATATATTTACTTCCAGCAGATTTTATGGACTGAAATAGTGCCATCTCGCGGCAGTTTCATCATTCTTAAGCGACTTTAAACTTTTTATTTGTTCACCCTGGTCATCTAATGATACGCCTCAGTTTTGGTTCCGTAGCATTATCATAAATAAAAATAATAATAAATTAATTAAATAATAGTCTTAATAATAATAATAATAATAATAAAGATCTGATTTAATCTTTTTGCAAGCAAGTCTTTAAATGCAGTTGTGGTTAAATCTTGAAATGCATCTATTTTGGTAACAATATACAATCACTTATAAAGTTATTACAGTATTTATATAATAAATCTTTAATTAACATGACCGATCCGTTGTATTTTTCCAGGGTATTTTTAAAGTATTTTGGATGTCTTTGTCAAGTTATCCTGGCCAACAGTTTATTCGTTTTTCACTGAGAAAAGAAAAGAAAATATTGTTATGTCAGTGACTGAAATTGCACGATGAAAGATAGCACGGCTACAAGATGCTAAATGTAAGATAATAAGGCTATATACAAGTAAGTGGAAAACAAATATTTTCATTCTTGGTTAGAAGTCAAATGTCGGCAATCAATAGGCTACCATAATTATAAGTTGCTTGAATTATTCAGTGAAAACAATATAAAGTTGGAAGCCTATAACATTCTATAAAGGCCTACAATTAAATCTAGCCTGATATACAAATAAACACGAAATTTAGAAGAAGCTACACAAATGAAATATTAAAGATCGGTCAAATAATGTGCTTTTCCGGAAATAAAACTTTAACTTGCCTCTTGCTTAACCCTGAACCAAGACATGAACTTATAATGGAACGAACATATGGTTTATTTAACTATGATTGAAAATAAATTACAGTTTTTTAAAATGAGGCCTATATTAAACAAATACTAATATGGCTACTTTATCAATGTCTGATTGTTGCACAATATTCATAGGGAGGATTCGCACAATTCAGAACGTCACAATGACTGATGTTCCTATTGGCTGTGGCATAACGCCGGCGCCGTGTGCTGTATGTATTGTGTTCTAACCTTTCAAGTGCAAAAGAAATGTGTTATTTTAAAATATTCCTCCGCACTCGGTCACATATTTAGTTACGTTCACAAATTACATTTACATCCACGTGAAAAAGCGTCGCCAATTCTGCCACGTTTCACGAGTCTTTTAGTTTTTTGTGACTTCTTTTTAAATACATTTCTTAAATCCAGAACTTTTCATTTTCCATCATTTCTTTAGTGTATAGGGCTTTGCATGGGCCAAAATAAATAAATAAATAAATAAATAATAATTAATGACTTAAAAATATTAAAAGGCCTGCCAAAAGCTCTTAAAAAATGTTTGATCAACTTTATTATTATTTTTATGATGATTATTTATTTATTTAGACTATTGCTGAGTAAGATATGTAATTGAATTGAGGTTGGTGATGCAGAATCAACCCTCATTCTGTATCTAATTATATGGTCAAAGAGATCACACCTTTGCCCCTGATCGCTAAAATATACGACGTGATTTGTATCTATAGCTGTTGATACGCCTACGTATGGTATCCTTAAATTAAGAGTATAGCCTAATAATAATTGCTATTATTATCAGTCACCACGTTTTGAAGAATTGCACAGATCAAAAGGTGAGACCAAGAGCAATAGGCCTATCGTTTAGTATTTTGCCGGAATTATCTTTTGAAGTGTGTAATAAGTGTTATAGCTATAAATAGCCTACACTGCATAGATTAGTGTGATGTTCCACCATTTAAAATGAACTACTAACAGATGTTATATAAACATGCATATTATTCATATGAGAAACTGAAACTAAATCAACCCGTTTTACCTCACAACATTATTTTCTTTTTTGGATTACACATGTAAGCATCCCACTATAGGGCCTACGACAGGTTTTCATAACCATTAATTGGCTATAATAATGGGGTGTCATTATTTCTTGTTAGTAGGCTATGATGTAATGTATACTCACCTCTAACTTATAACATTACAGCATCGTTGTACAAAACAGATCCTACAATTCTGGCCGAACTCTGTTTTTGACCCAGAGAGCAGAGGGACAGGCAAAGGGATTCAGGTTCCAGCCCACTGCGTCGCATTTCAGTCCCTTCGTCACTTCCGTCCTCCTCTCTCGCTTCCATCTTGCTCTCCGCGTGTGTTTGCTGCTAGCGTGCAGGTCAGTGAGGAGCTCTAAAATATACTCTATTTCCTGCACAACCACTCCTGGTTCCGAGGCTCAAGGTAAATAAGAACCTTGTTTACCGAAAGCGGCTGCTGTTTTATTGGAAAGACCCGTGGAAAGGTGTTGGAATCGTTTCGAGCGAGACTCGGCCCTGCCTTGAGAGACAGGCCTGAGAGCGCACGAGACTCTAACACTTAAGAAACACCACGAGTCTTCAGACGCGACCGATTGACCTAATATTGTTACATTTCATTTTTACACACCTAATGTTAATATCGTTCCTTGATGAAGGACTTTGCGTATTTTCCCCCTAGCTTTTCCGTTTTATCAATTCGGATTTCTCGGTTTATTTGGAGACAAAACCGTCGCATTGTTTTGAGTTTGAAACTTTCAGTCGTTGGGTGAGAGCGTCGACCTGCAACCGTAATGTAGCGGGGATGATTTAATTTAAGTCAAGTGGTCGCTCTTGTTCATCTAGCTTAGCAGGCATGAAAAAGCAGCTCTGATATGTTTGCTAACTGGGCCCTGAGAACTTCTTTATTGACCGCTGCTTTTTATATAAAGCTGTCGTTGATAAACTTGTTCGCTGAAATTGAGCAGAGCCCTCAGTTTAACCTCCATGTTTTGGGTGCGCTACGTGCGTTTAGAAGTTTTCTCGAGGACTATTGAGAAGTTTATCCTCTGTATGTGTCATTCAGACCGCACCCCTTAAAATAATTTTGACTTTTAACTCCATCCAACCCTACACAATATCCTTGACATCATTCTGTGTGTCTTACAGATGAAAGAAACTATAATGAACCAGGAGAAATTAGCCAAGATGCAGGCACAAGTCCGCATCGGTGGAAAGGTAAGGGAGACACTATGCTTAAACTATGGGGAGGCTTAAGTATATTTACTTGACAGTTGTATGCAACTCAACATAAGTTCCTCTCAGGTGTACTGATGGCTTTTTAAATTTTTCGCTAGGGTACCGCCCGCAGAAAGAAAAAGGTGGTCCACAGAACAGCCACTGCAGATGACAAGAAGCTCCAATTTTCACTGAAAAAGCTGGGAGTAAACAACATCTCTGGCATTGAGGAGGTATTGTCTTGTTCGGCTGAATGCAGGTGGACAAATAACTGAAATCTCGTTTGCATGCATTTTCTGGCCTTTCAACTAAAGTTTGCTCCAATGTTTTACGCTGTTGCCTTGCAGGTGAATATGTTCACAAACCAGGGCACAGTGATTCACTTCAACAATCCTAAAGTACAAGCCTCACTGGCAGCTAATACCTTCACCATCACAGGCCACGCAGAGACCAAGCAGCTGACAGAGATGCTGCCCTCTATCCTCAACCAGCTTGGCGCTGACAGCCTGACTAGTCTGCGCAGACTCGCAGAGGCCCTACCCAAACAAGGTGTGTGATTCAGTAAAAGCCAGTGTTTATTGCATAAAGTATGTAGCAAGTGGCATAGTGAAATACCTTGCACCACAAAGTGACAGTTGTGTGTGTCTTGCTAACAGGTGTAAGTAATGTACAGGGGGGGGGGGGTTGTGTCACTGCTGCTGGTCTGTCTGTTCCTAGAGAGTATGTTTTTAAAAAGACTTACAGTTGGTTACTTAGGCCTTGAGAACCTAATGTAAGACTTAAGTAACTTTGATTGACAGCTTGAAACAGGCTGACTCTTTTCTTCCAAACACCTACATTATTGAAAGTGAACTGTTTCTTGTTTGAGCTGTTTATTTTCTCATATGGGCTGCTGAATTTTTGTGTACTTTAATTTAGAAGGAACGATCCATTTCTTGTTTTGTTAGGATTTAGGATTGAAAGTCTGAGCTGATGGATCCATATTTACACAATTAGTCGTCATAATTGCAATTTTTATTTTGTCATCTTTATATGCAGTGGAAATATTGAATTTGTAATCAATTTACATGAAATGCTTTAGAATTACTGGCTAAAATTATAAGCGGGAGTTAGGGCTGATCGATTATGGCAAAAATCATAATCACGATTCAGTATTGAGATCACGATTATTTAACACGATTACTCTTTGACTTTGGAAACATCATGCATTTATTGAATTTTTTTTTTTTTTTAAATTGTCGTTTTAACAGTGGATTTCCTTGAACACTGGGTAGGGGAGGAGGCTATTGTCATATGATAATTATTTTGTTGTTATTTTTTCATGTTCAAATTGGTATGGTAGTGGTGGTGGTATAGTGGGCTAAAGCACATAACTGGTTATCAGTTTTGCCGGTTCGATCCCCACAGCCACCACCATTGTGTCCTTGAGCAAGGCACTTAACTCCAGGTTGCCCTGGGGGTTGCTCCTGTAATAAGGGGGTTGCTCCTATAGTAGGAGTCCTGTAATAAGTTGTTTTGGATAAAAGCGTCTGCCAAATGCATAAATGTAAATGTAGTGAAATTTGATGATTCTCAATACCAACTTCAAAACCGCAACAAATAACACTAACTAATATGTTAATTATAGAAGAATGGTTTCAAGTTCTTAATTATTCAAGACTAGTAAACAAAATAACATTAAAAAAAGCAATGTATAGAAATAGATTAAAAATAATAGAAAAAAAGACAAATTAAGGAAATTCTTTTTTTTAACAGCTTTAAAAGTTTTAACAGCAGTAGGTTATCAAGGATTCAAGTAAACATTCAGAATGAAATGCAACATAAAACTACTACTGCTCTTCACTGTATGATTATAATACATTAATACTTTTTTAAAGCTACTAAAGTTACCCAGTCAAGAGCAGTGACCTTTTTTCTCCGCTGTTTACGTTCACTGTAGACATAACTCATTGTGTTTACATGAATACCTCACAAAGACGAGCATTTTGGCGGAATTTTGAAATGTATTTGACCGTTCAGGTACGCATGAGCATTTTCGGAACACATGCATGTTCATCTCGCACACACAGCCTATGCCACCTGTCAGTCAAACAGGGTGCAGCTTTTACTAGATGGCTAGCAAATTATACAATTACATGCTTTGGATTACTTTCAACAGCAGAATAAGAAACAAACTTTCTAATAAGTGACATAGGCCTAGCCTATCACAAATATAGCTGGTTATTTTTTCGCTATTGACATTTTAATCAGTTGCTTATCCGGTCGGGCAAGTAAAATTCTTTTTCACTTGCCCCTTCAAAAATCCACTTGTCCCGAACAAGCGTTAATGTCGAGCCCTGATTAAATATTGTATTCAACATTCTCTGATAACAATTTCTTCTTCTGCAGTATAGCTCCTAAAGTAAATGTATGTTGTTTTAGATATTATTTTGTTAAACAAGCCAAAAAAAGACTAATCAAAAACTTTTGTTCCAGTGTATAATGGGCTAAGACTACACTCACCTTTATGTTCACTTCGATCTATCTTTAACTCACAAAAAAAAACAAAAAACATTCTCTTCTTAACAGAGCTGCGTATCACCGATTTTCTTCATAAGATACACAAAGTGAACGTGACACATATTATGATTCACTACGTTGCAAGCCATCACGTCATAATCTAGCTGCAGCAAATGCGTGTGAGTGACTAGCGTCCCCGTGCCAGTGTGTGCATCAGACGGGAGAAGATTTAATCTCGTCCCCGGTCACTTCACACAACTGATAGATGCAGTGCTGACCGCACAGAGAAATGCCAGTTTCTTTTTTTCTCCCCTTTTTCTCCCCAATTTGTTTTGACTTTATTGTCTGTTCAGATTTCCTGGACAGAAATTCATCTTTGACACTGCATAAAAAATGCATCTTATCAGACAATACTGTACATCCACTTACATACCACATAATAAAAAAACATACATAAAACTAGTGAATACAATACAATATATATACATATATATACACACGCACATATATACTCACATATGCATACACACACACCTACCCATATAAATATATAGTACCTCAGTTAAGAATTTGGTTTAAAACAGTCACCGCCAATGGAACAAATTATCTGTAATATATGTTCTTTTTAGCCAGCGGTATACGCAGCCTGCGCCCCGAATGGAGGGGATGGGTCTGGTCTGAATATACTGCAATTGCCTTTTTTTCCATAAAGTATGAAAACAGCTCTTGCAATGTACTATGTTTCTGGCCTGTGATCTTATTTGCTTCATTAATTACTCATATTTATTTTTCTGTCTCATTGTTAAATTGCCATACCACGAAACAATGTTATATGTTAAAATACTTTCAATCGTCGATCTGTAAACAATGGTTAGAACCCTCCTATCAATACTAAAATTTCTTAATTTCCCGAGTAGACCTAAACGCTGTCTTGTTTTCTTATATGATCCACATTTTCAATTTGGCATGCCCAATTCCCAATGCGTTCTAGGTCCTCGTGGTGGCGTAGTGACTCGCCTCAGTCCAGGTGGCGAAGGACAAATATCAATTGTCTCTGAGTCTGAGACCGTCAATCCGCGCATCTTATCACGTGGCTTGTTGAGTGCGTTACCACAGAGATCTAGCACATGTGGAGGCTTCATGCACATCTCGCCACATGCCCCACCGAGAGCGAGAACCACATTATAGCGACCACGAAGAGGTTAACCCAACGTGACTCTACCCACCCTAGCAACCGGGCCAATTGGTTGCTTAGGAAGCCTGACTGGAGTCACTCAGCACGCCCTGGATTTGAACTTGCGACTTCAGGTGTGGTAGTCAGCGTCTTTAATTGCTGTGCTACCCAGGCCTCCTGAGAAATGCCAGTTTCTGAGTTTTTCATAACCTGCTTCCTTATTATTTGAACTTTAATAAAGGATGCTTTAAAGATATAACGCCAGGGTGTTTCATTGTGAAACTGAATGCGGCACAATCGTTTTATCTCGATTATCTTATTTTCATAATCTTTGGAAGCCAAAATTGTAATTGAAAATAAAATTCGATTAATCGCCCAGTGCTAGTGTGAGTACATAATTTTAAGCCGTGTTGACAGTAAATCTTCACCCATTGTTTCAGCTGGTGATGGAGATGCACCCGTAGCTGGTGGAGAGGAAGATGATGATGAAGTTCCAGGTCAGTATGCTTATTCGCTTGCATGTATCTTTTTTAATAGCTTGTTGTGTATTATGTATTTTACATGCCGTCTTGGTTGTAGAGCTCCACAACGATTACCATATGGGTTTATGTCTATGTGGTAATGTAAGCAAAGCACGCCTGCTTACATTTGCACAGTGACTCAGTTTGCAGTGTGGTAATGGCCAAAAAAAGGAAGGTTTATGCAGGTCGTTTTGGCTCTTGCAGTGCCATCATGGACTAGTTTAAAATCTTCTACTGTTTATGAGTACTGAAAGCTTGGTTTGCTTTTCTTTTTGAAGGGGGGGGAGCGCAACACATAAGGTTGCTATTACAGTTCCCCACTTCTCCCTGGGCAAACTCTAGTAAGTAACTCAAGTCTCGCAAAAGTGAAGTATGATTACATCTCCGACACTACAAAATGAGCTTGGCCACATGATGACAAAGGGTTAACAGCTTGCCCCACTGTGGCCATAACTAAGATTCAACCTTTTCTGTCCCCTCTGAAAACAATCAAACTCCAGCCTTCTGTTAGTGATTTCCACTCTTGACGCCCTGGAGCAGAATAGTTGATGTCCCATTTATCAGATTTCATCTCATAAAAGGAAACCTGCTTTTGATCCTCTGTGGTTCCATTTTTACAGCTGTGGACTTTTCAGTCTCCCAGTGCTCATTTATGTTCACTGTGGAAATCACACACACAGAGTGATTTCAGCAGAGAAACAGAGAGAGAAGCATAGAAATTACCTTACCCCATATCATGTTTCTATAAACACTCGCAGGTTGTTTCACAAAGATGAGATTTAGTTCCTGTCACTCTCGCACTGATTAGATGGTCAGCCTTTCCATAGATTTTCCTAAACCGTGGCGTTCCCACGTTTTCAGCCTTCATAGACCCTTTGAATTGTCATTGTCTATATGATGTTGACCTGATGATATTGTTTCATTGAATGCTCGTTTCCTCTCTTTGCAGATCTTGTTGAGAATTTCGATGAGGCTTCAAAGAACGAGGCAAATTAACTTGATGGGAAGGAAAGGCGGCTGAAATCTCCGGTCTTGGCGGAAACATATGGGACTTTTTTTTTTTTCTTTCTCTTTTATAAATATATCGCATCCCCTGAATCTTGTGCACTGCTGTGACCCTTTTGTGTCCAGGCTGAGAGAGTGAGATTGTTTGTACCACACAGCTTCATGCACAGTGTGTTTGTTTGCTTGTGTGGTCCAAGAGGCATCTTTGCCTCCACCTTCCCTGTTAATAAGGCTCACTTGTTTGCAGCCAATATCTGGAAATAAACATTTGTTATTGACGAAAAGCTTATTAAACACTTTTTTTGGGGTCTTTTTTTTTATTGGTGCTCGGTTCACACCATGCTTTTAACTTGAAACAGATCATCTTCGCCTACATTTAAGACTATTTTTAATTGTCTGGCAGGTCAGAAATGGTACATGGAAAAATTTTAGAAATACATTTCTTAGAAATGCAAAGAATTACTAGCTATAAAGTGTGTTGTTAGACAGGCTAACTTTGAAGGCAGCAATGACTTGTGGTTGTATGTTTCTGTCCTTCTGAAAATGTCCTTAAGCTGTCTAATTATTAATGACATAAACACTACCTTCAGTTTAAATACACTTAATAATGTTTATTTGCAGTGTTGTAGCACCAAATTACAATTTAAAAGAGGGCAATCCAGAAAAGAAAAAAAAAATCTATCACAAGTGTCATCTTGACAACTGTTGAATTAGTACTTGGATGATGCAAGTTATATGACTACTAACCATCTTTTGACCATGTTCAGTCATTTTTCCACCTTATTCATTCTAAAGTGCCCAAAACTAGACAGTTTTATGAGCCATTCATTATTCCACTCTAGTTTAATGTGAAACAGCTTCATTTTGCAATAAGTATCTATGTAATGATACTAGGTAAAATTCTTTGTGGCATAAACCCAAAACACACGTCACTGACGAATCAAAACTCTACATATGTCAGCAGATTCGCAACACTCAAATTCAGATGTCAGCACTTTTGCATTTGTTAATCTGTGCCTTTGCATCCTTGTAATGAACACATTTTTCAGGGTTGGTGAATTTGTGAATTTCATGAACATGCAAAACAAAATGTCCACATCGAACTTTCACTGATATTAAATACTCAATGAATGTTCTTTCCAAATCTCCTTGTATTCCTTCTCTTCCTCTCACTGTTACTTCATATCCATGGTCATTCTTTGATACCTTGTAGAAGCTTGAGCAGATGAGCCTCCAAGACCTGTTGGACTGGAAAACAATCGTTTATTGGTAAACAGCTTTACAAAACGGTCTGTACTATGTACTCAAGGCATAGCTTTAGAAAGGATTAAAGGCACTATTTTATGTTGATGGTAAACATGTTATAGCTACCGTTTCTATGGCCCATCGCCACAGCCATGTCCATAGCATTGAAACCAGAATCAGATTCCATGGTAGGGTCAGCGCCACTCTCTGTTGAGTGATCAGAAACTAAATTTATTACACTACAGTGAACCAAATTTGAGGACTTGCAAAGAAAAGTACTGGAATGCAATATAATAAAACTAAATTATTTCAAAGTAAGTATTTTACCTAAGAGGATTTCTGCACAACGAATATGATTGCCATGCACTGCATAGAGTAGTGGAGCTCCACCGTTCTGGAAACAGATAAGCAGGCACTGCCTTATACAGCACTCAAATCAACCTTTTGACAGTATATGTAAAAGTTACCACATGACAGTACAACAAAATCTGCAAACTCATTTGAATTGATCTGGCCAGTGATCAATAACCCCCCAAAAAAAGACAAAAACAGAATCTTCATACAAAATTTAAAATTTATTTTTTTTAACCAGCATAAAATATCACTAGAATAACAGACACGTGATTGGCAGTAACACATCTCAAATTTAAATAGGCTGTTAGACAAATCAGAAATGTCAATCACTTACCCAGTCATATTCATTGACGTCAACTCCGCAGTCGATAAGCATTCTAACAATATCTGTGTACCCTTTACTGCAGGCCAGTGACAATGCACTCTCCCTCCCCTTGGCCAAAAGATGAGGATCTGCACCCTGAAATTAAGGGAGTGTGAGTATCTGGAGATTTGTCAGTAAAATTGTACTTTTGTGCCAGGTACATAATTTTTTAGGTATTATGTAGTTGCATTATATGTATACAGTTGCAATCGAAATTATTCAACCCCCCCAAGACAGTAAGGATTTACAAAGGTAAGCTTTTCTGATGACCCAGAATTGTTAAACTTTACATCTATATCAGTTGAGTGACACATTAAAAGTCATAGTATGAATATATAACCTAATATTTCTAAAAAGCAGGATTTTTTAAAAAATACAGCCATGTCATAATTATTCAACCCCTATTGCATGTAGCTGTTTCTTAAATATGTAAGGCTACACAAGTAATGGTTTTAAAACAAAATTAAGTCATCAATCTGCAATGGCACTTATTTAAGTTTTAAATGTAAGTTTAGCGTTGTAAAAACGCATTTCTATGCAAAAAAATGCAATTAAAAATAAGCTGTCTCAAAAGTTAATAGAGGAGATTATTTCATTACACAAGAAAGGTCATGGCTAAAAGTACATTTCCAAGGCACTTCAATTTCCAGTAGACAAAGTTGGCAGCACCATTCATACATTTTTTTAAATATGGTACAACAGCAACCTTACTGAGGTGTGGAAGAAAGCAAAAAAAAAAAAAAAAAAGGGAAATGTCTTGAATATTCAAGAAGTAATTAGGAAAGACCTGTGGAGTCCTGGAAGAAGGTTGACGTATGACACTAAACTGAAAATGAGTTTTAGACCCATGGGACAGCAGTACGTCTGGAGTAAGATGACAAGGTGATGACAAGAACGACACCATCCCCACAGTCAAGCATAGAGGAGGGTCAGTCCTGTTATGGGGGTGTTTTGTGGCTGCAGGAAACTGCTATCCTGACTATGTGACAGACACCATGGATTCTTTCAGGTATCAGGCCATTTTGGCATGAAAAATGTGATGCCTTCAGTGTGTAAATTGAAGCTCGGTGATCACTGGACTTTCCAGCAAGACAATAACACCAAAGATACATCCAAGCTGTCCAAAATCTGGTTCAGGGATAGGTCATGGAATGTCCTTAAATGGCCCTTTCAGTCCATCATTAAAATCCCATTGCAAACCTTTGTTGGGATTTCAAGGAAGCAGTGGCAGCACAGAAACCAAAGAATGTCAACGAGCTGGAAGCTTTTGCTCATGAGAAATGTGTAAAAATACTAATAGAGAGGTGTCCTAAGCCTGAGAACACTTAACCTGAAACATTTATTTGCTGTTATTAAGGATAAAGGATGCTCCACAAATGATTGACTTTGGGGGTTGAATATTTTTGACATGACATTTGTGGAGAGAATTAGTTATTTTTTATTTTAAAATGTGGGTAAACTGAACTCTCTGTTCTCAAAATCACTCAAATGTGTATTAAAAACTTACTTTGACTGTTTATTGAGGTTTTAGTTGATGTGTTTTAATTCACATCACCAGAATGTATTGCTGGTCATGGGGGTTGAATAATTTCGATTGCAACTGTAACTGGTTAAGTCAGTGTTCCCTACAGAATGCTTTTTTTTGTTTGTTTTTTTGTCATAACCGCTATGCAATATTAAAGTTTGTGTTTTAATATTTTGTTTATTCAATGTAAACTAGTCTAAACATCCTTTAATATATATATAAAAAAAAAAAGATATTCAGATGTGTCTATTTTACAACATGTTGTCTTAAGAATAACCAGTGAGTAATTTTAAATAAGTTTCATGAAACTTAAGTACACAAAACAGTGTTTGCTTCATTTCGAGTCAGACAAGACTGAAGGTAAAGACTTGCAGTATTAGTTCAGAATCTGCTCTGATTCAGTTTATTTAGTGAATACTTTTTACACAGTTCACGCTGAATGTTTTGAGTGCAGCAAAGACAAAGCAATAGAAAGACATTATTACATGATACACTTTTTATCTCATCACATTTAATTCAGCCTGAAAGCTCATGGCTGGGTAAAATATTTAATTTGCTGTGGTGCTGTAGATTTTCAGTAGCGGCGAAGTGCAGCCGCAGAATACCAGTCCAGGAAACACTGGGTTAAGGTCTCAGAGCCAGACTTTAGACTGCTGCATGAAGTGTGGTCCACTTTGTAGGTTAATCTGGCCAAAAAACACCTACTGAGACAGGAAATGACAATCTGATCGACAGGTAAAGCGACTTACCGCTTTTTGTTTTTACAGATTAAGTTATTGTTTTTAAAGTGCACCTATTATGATTTTTAAACTTGCCTAATTTTGTTTTAAAGGTCTCATACAAGAGATTTACATGCATCCAAGGTCAAAAAACACTTTAATTTGCTCATAATTTAAATTGCAGCATTACCTTTTTTTCCCAGTGTCAAAAACGACTCGTTCAATGATCCGTTCTAAAGGATTCATTCTAAACTCCTCCTTTCAGAGACCCTACTCTGCTCTGATTGGCCAGATGTCCTAGTCTGTTGTGATTGGTCTACCATTTACAGCACTTGTCGTAAAGGAAACGCCCAGTACCATATCCGAGTTTCAGCTCTGTCTGAAAAAACGTCTGTTTTACCTTACCAATTTGAGCCCGAGTCCGATAGTGATACATCGGAAGATCAACCCGAACCACCATCGCAAGCATGATGAGAACAGGATGTTTCTCAGTGGTAAGTTTATATGTAGTTTGACAATAACGTGAGTTAGCCGGTTAGCAGAGGCTAACAGCGTGCACTGGCTGTACATGTAAACAGACCAGAGGCGGGTTTTTTGTTACCAAATTATGTAGGTTAGTACAGGAAGTAAGTCTGGAATTACTAACGACTCGTTTCAGTTGTTCAGAATCGGTTCTTTCTATCGGGTGTCAATAACTCCGTATTTCGTGCACTTTGATTTTTGAAACTTTGCAGACTTTTTTACATTCACAAACAGCTATATAACATTACATGAAAGGTAATATTTGAAAAACCATAATAGGTGCTCTTTAAGTTTGTCTTGTTTAATCTGATCTTAATTGTACAACACTTTGGTCGATGTTGTTGTTGTTAAAGTGCTTTATAAATAAACTTGACTTTGCCTTGTCACTGACTTTTAGGGCTGGGGAAATAAAAACATTATGATACAACAATAATAGACTGGCAAGCATTAAAGTAGTAACTTATTCGAATAATGCTGCAGCAATCTCCGTGAAGGGTTGCACAGACAACACTGAAGAATTGATGTTGTGAATGTGTACGTATATGTAGTTGTACTCACACTCTGTAAAAGAAACTCCACCACGGCAATCTGGCCATGAGCTGCTGCCCACATTAATGGGGTGAATCCCTCTTCATCCTGCAGGTTTATCACTGTTTCTAATTGAAAGTGAAACAGGAAGATATCGATCTTTCAATCATATACCACAACTGCTCCCCATTTAGCATAATTTTAGACATGATAGACCTAAGAGTTAAGAGTTGTGTTAGCTGTGAACAGAAACTTCTGTTGTGCTTTCAAACCAAATTTACATAAACAACTAACCTTGTTCTATTCGACTTGCTAAGAACACCATCTCTCCTTGTGCTGCCAACTGGTGTATAGACAGTGCTAAAAAAATAAAATAAGGGTGAGGATGACATCATATTCTTAGCATCTCCGTCTGTAATTTTATTTTTTATATATATTTGTAGTTGTTGTTTACCCTTGAGCTATTCATGGTTACTCTTTGAAAGAGTGGGTTTTAATGTGTCCCTTTTGCAAAATCCTGAATTCCAACAAATGTTAAAGGCTTAAATCAATGTCTATATGGAGACCAACTGGTCCTCAGTATCCTCTGTGGGCGTGGCTTGGGAGGCATTTAAGGCAGTTCTTAGAGGCTGGATCATACAGTATGCCGCATTCCCTAAAAAAATCCAAAGCACAAGAACTCGTAGAATTGGAAGGGAATATTAAAAGCGCCGAGGCAGAGCTGAAGTGCCGAATGCCATCTAATGGTCTCAGAGAATTGACCTGACTGAAATAAAGATATAATACTATTTTGTCATAAAGGTGGAGTTTTGGCTATTTGAGTCGGGGGACAAGGCAGGAACACTTCTGGCTAGATATATAAAACAGAGAGAGTCTTTTTCTACCATTCCCTCAGTGAAATCTGCTGGGGGTGAAATATTTACCTCAGCCATTGATATTAATAATGCTTTTAAAGAATTCTATCTTGATCTCTATAGTTCCAAGTCTTCGTCTACTGATTAGGATATTAGAAACTTTGTGGAACCATTAGAACTTCCTAAACTGACGGCTGAGCAAAAAAAATTCTCTTGATTCTGAGATAACCTTGGAGGAGTTTGGCATGGGAAACTAAGGCCTTGCCTACAGGGAAGGCTCCGGGGCCAGATGGCTTTGCAGCTGAGTTTTATTATTATGCATTCATTCTCAGGCATTTGGCTCATTGGTCGCTCCCACCTGAGAGAGCCCCTCCCTGGTTTTGTATTGAACAGGAAGTTCTTGCCCCTATTTCGCCATTACAAAGCCTTTCTATCAAACTAACCGGGGAAGTTTAATTACACCCCGTTATCTCGCATTTGCACTCAGTATGGACAAAAGTGTCCAGAGTGTTTAATTCGGACATTTATTTAAATGTAGCTTCGAGCATATGGCTGAACCCAAGATTATGTATCAATAAGTCCCCTTTCTGCTGGACAGAGTGGATTGTGAGGGAGGTTAATACACTCGGTGACCTATATGAGAGTGGAGTGTTGAGATCCTTTGAAAATATGGTTCAACATTTTGGGATTCCCAGGTCTCAGTTCTTTATGTATTTACAGCTGTGCCACCTGCTCTGTTCTATTTTTGGGAGTAGCATACACCCCCCTAAAGCGGCAGATACTCTGGGAGTGATTACTGCTTTTGGAAAAGGTCATGAGGCATCAGTGTATTACTCCCTGCTAATTCTTAGTCTGGGGGACGGAGTTCCAGCTTCCCTCAAGAGATTATGGGAGAAAGATTTAAACTTGGTATTGGAGGAGGGAGTGTGGGCTAGGATTCTAAAAAATGTCAAGTCCGTATCTAGAGATGCAAAGGGGCGCCTTATGCAATTTAAGATTTTACATCGATTCTATTGGACCCCTCTAGATTGTATAGGCTTGGTCTTAAAGACACACCCACCTGCTGGCAATGGCAATCAGAAGATGGGGACACAACCCATGTTTTTTCGTGGTGTGTTAAGATCCAAGAATTTTGGTTGAGGGTTCTGAGTTTTATGTGTGCCGTAATGGGCACTCAAATTTCATTTTGCCCCAGACTCTGTATTTTAGCCGATGGGGCAGTCATTAATATAGGGGATAAGTACATAAAGAATTGGGTCCTGGCCAGTGTTATGATAGGCAGACAGGTTATATAATTTTATATAATTTGATTCCACATTTTCTGTTATGTTTATTTAAGTTGTTGTATGGAATAAAAATTGTTAATAAAAAAAGAGTGGGCTGACAAATATCTGAGGATTTTTTTGGAGAATGTGGATGACAGTATTACTGAGAAAAAGAAATATGAGGATACTTACAGTGAACAAGCAACGGTGTGGATGAGACCTCATTGCCACGGTGTTTGTTGGTGAGCGTGGTGGACTGTTTTATCGGAGAGAAATGTTTGGTGGTCGATGGTGTGTACACATGCCTGACCTGAATACCAGGTGAGGGAGATGTCTGGATATTGCACTCCGCTGTTGACAGAGAAAAGACAGAAACAAGACATAAACCTTTCTAACAACCTACAGTAAACTCACAGAGAAAGATAAGACGACAATTAATTTTTGCTTCATTCATTTGCTTTACCTTTAAATAACACTGAGGCTACCTCCAAATCAGAGTTCACCTGGTCCTGGATGTTTTTACTGTCTTCTTCATTTAATGACTTCACAAACCGTGAGCACACATTCATGTCAAAGCGATTGGGTAAAATAAACTTTATTCCCATGGTGTTCTGTGAATTGTCCTCCACTGAGCCCATGCTGACTGGTGGCTCTACCTTGATGTCTGTCACCTCTGGCAAGGGGCACAAGCCTTCCATATCCTCTGATGCCATCTGTTGCTCAGAATCGGTAATTTGACACAGAAGCTATGAATAACTGTTGAGCTTGTTCCACAAACTGAGTCAACCCCTTTTGATTAGCTCCCATGCAGAATAAAGCGTTGTCCCTGGGATATTTAGAAAGAGATTTATATTAGTGGAAAATGTGAAAGATCTGATTCAACAAATTGTAACTCATCTAAAAAAATGCAGCTCAGATGCCTACTTTCTAGGCCTGCAACAGTGGTGTGTCAAACATAATGTGAGCAATTGCATATAAAAGCTTTGTGTTGGATAATTCTGTGCCCCAGTATGAACCTGTAACCATAGCTGCAATACTATCCAAGGTCAAAAATTAACCAGGGCTCTGTGCAAAAATGAAATAAGCTCTAAAAACACTAAGAAAACACTATAATCGGTAGACAGTAGAGAGCTGTAAATAATCTAACGTAGGGACTGGTCAACTAAATTATTTTTTCAGCAGTGTTTTATTGTATTATATCTTGTGCATTATTTTTAGCTATTGTTGTATTTAACATTGATTAGTGTGTTTAAACTTACAGATAACATAAATAATTATTCAGATTGGGAAATTATTTTATTTAAATGATTAAAATTAAGTAGAAAGTAGAAAATGCCCCAGAAAAACCATTTCAGGGGGCAAATATTCCCCTTTAAGAATGTTATTTTCTGAAACTATGCAGTATTGATGATTATTATTAAAATAGTATTATAACAGTTATTTCATGACAATTACGTTGTTAATAACCCAACTCAAGTTGGAATCCCATAACACGTTCTGCAGAATGAGATTGTTCATACAGATATGCAGGTATTTGCTGATTTTTAAACTAAAACACACATTCAGAGTAAATCACAGCATTTAAAGCAACTGTTAACTCGAATGCACCTTAATCTCCAACAAACCTAGCACACTTTCAAAACAAATTAAACCCTGCACGTCTGAAACAGCCGTTAATCTTCGAGAACATTTCATCATCTCACATGGTCGGCAAATGAACGTGTAATGTCAATCTGAGCAACACAAGAACTCCCTTCAAGAACTATACACTTCCAGAGTGAGGAAAAGGGCTGGTAAAATCACTCTGGACCCCACTCACCCAGCTCACTACCTTTTTGAACTGTTGCCTTCTGGCCAATGCTCCAGAGCACTGAACACCAGAACCATCAGGCACTGGAACAGTTTTTCCCTCAGGCTATCCATCTCATGAACAGTTAAAACTGCCCCATTGAGCAATAACTATGTACAATACGCAGCTTAGTCAATGATGTTATTTAACATATCCTATCTCTTCTGCATTAAATTCCCTTGCACTGTATATAACAGATTTGTATTTGTACATACTATATATATATTTTTGTCTTATTGTGTATTTCTATATATACTTCTATTCCTATTAGCTTTTTATTTTTATATTCTATTTATTATTATTTATGTCTTGTTGTTGTATTGTTTGTGCACTGGAAGCTTCTGTCACCAAGAAAAATTCCTTGTATGTGGAAGCATACTTGGCAATAAAGCTCATTCTGATTCTGATAGAGGCTGCAGTACTGACCAAAACAAGGCTAGCCAACCCCAGCACCGTTATAGCATACACTCGCTGTTAATCGATAAAATAGGATGTGAAACTGTTAGTATACAAACATCCCTAACATTCTGTATGTTTATTTCTTCAGAGCAGAGAGGGGGTTGGTTCATTTGTAGCATACTGTAGCTTGTTTTCTAATGCAGGATTAACAGTCCGAAGCTACTAGCTTATTTTTTTAGCATTCGTATACGCTTCTGTATATCTAATGTAACATTATTCAATAAATGTAGACGTCGTTTGCATTTTATAATGTAATCATAAATACCTACCGTGTTTTGATAATATCTTGTTTTGAAAAGATGGTTGTTCCAGTTGTGGTTGTAAATAAAGTTTATTCAAATGCTCACGTGCCAGAGAGGGTGGAGTCAAGCGTGGTATTTACATGAGAGGGTGGAGTCAAGCGTGTTCATTTACATGTGGAGAATTATCCCCAGGCCAGAATATCTAATTTATTGAATTATTTACTCACCCTTTATGTTTGTCCATAAGCTTTTACTTGGTACTTAGACCCTAAAGTTCGCTTACAAAAATGTGTTATGGTGATATTTTCCACCAGAAATAATATAGTTGTTATAGTTGTGAAATGTATGTATTTTTAATGTGATGTATGTATTGTTTTAGTGAGCCTTTTCG
This sequence comes from Myxocyprinus asiaticus, assembly GCF_019703515.2. Classification (NCBI taxonomy): domain Eukaryota; kingdom Metazoa; phylum Chordata; class Actinopteri; order Cypriniformes; family Catostomidae; genus Myxocyprinus; species Myxocyprinus asiaticus. Next base: position 35,224,862 of record NC_059347.1, read on the forward strand.
TCAAAGAAATGTTCTATCCCTGTGGGATAGACAATAAAGGTTTTTTTTTAATTAAATTGAATTGCAACAGTTACCATTACTACAGTCAAAGATGTCAAACTGTGGTAACTGGTGACAGCCAACACATTCATAAAAAGAGATATTAGATAAACATCATGACAGAAAGATTGTGAAAGCTTATTAGACTGTTTGAAGGAGATCTCATATTAATTTATTTAGCTTCTTACACAGGGCCGGATTATGACTAGCAAGAGCTAATTTAGTATTCAATTTAACGCTCTATATCAGGAGTCTGGTTTAAAAGTAAAATAAAATATTCGGGAAAGAGATTCTAAAAGCTTATTTTAATGTTGGCCGCAAAGTGGACCCGTTTACTTGTTTTATTCTTAGAACATTATCAACCTGTTTACACACTCATGGGTCATGATGTGAGTCTTGTCAATGTTTGGCACCCCATTCAGCACACCACTGAATAAAACAGGCTGCATGACACTGATAAATGAACATTCACATACAGGTGTGAGGGACTTCAACATTTTACAAACAACACAGAGAATAAATATATTCCTCGCTCACTTGGTGTCCCCTCCTTGCACTACTGAGCACTAAGTTGTCGTTTGTTTGTTTTTTGAACTTGAGAGAAAGTGCGTGCACTCGCATGTATGGTTGCCAGATTGCATAAATTAAGTATGACATAAGGCGAAATATTTCCAGTTTGTGCAAGGATAAATCTCTGATTGGTGTGTTGCATATATTATCTGGCAACCCTGAGCATATTAAAAGCTTGTGGATGCGCTATAGGTCCAAAAGCCAGACAAATGAAAGATCTAATTAAAAACGTTCCTTAAAAATCGGGCAGTAGTTTGTCCTGGTCTGCAATTGAGGGTGCAGGTTTGTTAAGCACCCCCGTAGAACCGGGACTGAGAAACAGGTTTGCTGAACAGCCCCTGTTCTTAAAGAACAGTACCATTTTAACGTTTGTTATACATAATGTAAACTCAAAGTAAATACTTGTAAATGCTACAAATTATGCATACAAAAAACAAGAATGTAACAAAATGTGTACTAAATGTGTAAACATGCATATATTTAAAGGGGCAATAATACATTATGACATATTTTAACTTCATCAAACACTTTAAATATAAAGAATTTAACAAATACACTCCTACAGCATGTACATGGGTTCGGTGAAACTTGGTAAAGAGTTCTAACCCATCTGAATGATGGGGTGTGTTCCATTCAGAAATGATCATCCCTTTTTCCCTATTACTTTTAAAGACTTTACCCTCCATTGTGAGAGCTTCGAAGGGCTGAAAGGTGTGGGGCACACAAATTGTGGTCATTTGGTTATTTTATTGTAAATTCTGTTTGCAATGACCCTACAGCTTGGCTACCGTTATTATCCCATCGAAAAGTCCTGTGAAGGCATCATGTAAGCCCTTAGACTTACCCCTTAGAGTAGATGTTAACAGAATTTTTAAATGATCTAAGAGTCAGTTTTTGAATGTTCATGATTTCAAACTACAGCAGTCAAAATTTACAAGCCCTTTAATCTGAGTTAAGATGCTCTCTTTCTTTCTTTCTCTTACTGTAAGACCTGTACAAATTTCTAACTTCAAGCATTTAAAACTACTTTCAACTTTCAGACAAGGTTTTGTCAAACCAACATCATAGTTAGTCTCGTCAAACTTTAGGTTTCTAGGTCAGTGCTTTTGTACCACACAAAATAAAATATCAATATCTTCTTTTTCCCAACCACCTAAGCCCAGTTATTTTTTTTGTAATAATAGGGAGAAATGAGTGGCTCTTTTTAAATTAGAAACAGGAAGGCAAAAGGGTCCTATAAGCGGGCTGGGGGCCCTCATAGTCACAGGGCACTATTGAAGGGGCCTTGTATAAGCTGACAGCTGTGGGGGCCACATATTCAAGTGTATATAAACATTTGTTTTCAAAGTTAATGGGCTGCCAGACCTTGCAGTCCAGATATGTGATGTCCCTACCACTTTTTGTCTTTGATAATTCCTACCACTTTTTGAAATAGCTTTCGTCAGGTAAGTGTCTAATTTCTATTTGTATTTTTATGTTTTAACGAGTGCTCGTTGCAGCTGCTGTCAGTGGTGTTGAGTGACAGCGGGCGACGACGTTCTCTCGTGCATCCAGATGCGCGATCTGCTGTTGCGCAGCACGCGCTCCTGTCCAGTTAAGCAAAATGCTATCAGATGAGTGCCCGCTCCTGATTTTACAGTACATTCATTCACATACAGGTGCAATATTCGTTTATTAAAATACAATTTATTTTAGGTTGGATTAGAACCTGGAGCTCCTTGTACAAGACGCGAAAACGTTACAATGAGATCAATCAGTCATTCAATTAAATAGTGTTAGATGTACAGATTATCAAATTAAATATGTGAAATATTTAATGGAGGGCTTGAACTGGCCATCAAGATATATCAACACAGTAAAGTATTTTCTGACATTATCAGCACATAACCTAATTAATATTCATATATGTTGACGTCAAAACCACCACCACCACAAAAAAATAAAAAAAAATAAATAAAATAAAATAAATAAATAAATAAAATAAACCTGTCCCCTAGTTTCTATCCAACAGTTAATTGACTTTGGTAATAATGGTAAAATATTTTCTATTATTATACATTAGTATTATTATTATTTTAAAGGACTGAGTTCTAACATTTTTAGTATGTGAGTGAGTTCTAACATGAATTACATGTTTTGTACAAGCCTGAGGCAAATCTTGGATGACATCCTCAGTGTGTTTCTTTTTGTTGTTGTTGTTGTTGTTTGTGTGTGTGTGTGTGTGTGTATGTGTGTGTGTGTGTGTTCAAAAGATTCTGTTGTAATCATAATCAAATGTTCACCCTTCCGGTTCAGTATCTGGGATCATGAGCTCTTGTCATTTGTTTATTACAAAATATTTGTGTAATTTTGGAATTTGTGTTCATATGTAAAACAAGAAACTGCTCTTGTGAGTTCCTTTTTTTTTTTTTTTTTTTTTGACCAATTAATTTGATAAGTTTAAGCTAAATAATGAAGTTATGTGCGATCAGTCTCCCGCCTTTCCAGGAGACCTGTTCATATAAAAGTCAATCACATGTGTTTACATTTTACTTTTAAACAAGATATGATGTGTATGAATAATTACACTGTAAAAAATTGCTGTAAAATTCCTTCAGCAGTCTACTGTGATTCTTAAATACAGTAGTTTGCTGTTAAAAATGTTGCATTCTGGGAGATCAAGAGCAGGCTCACTGTGAAGTGACTAGTTTTGCGGTAAATAGCTGTTCTGTGCAAGGCATTAGGGGAACTAATGAACATTTTAAATCATGATATCATCTTGGTGAAAGCTATAGTGACATTTTGAAATGTATATTTTAAATCCCCCCCATGAAAAGTTTAGTTTGTGGCACATGATGTGTGATAAATAAAGAATAAATAAAGAAAATTATAATTATTAATTATACTTTTGATACTTAAGTAAATTCAATATCAGTTACTTTAATACTTTTACTTAAGCCATTTTCTCATGAGTTACTTTAACTTTTACTTGAGTCAATTTCCATGAAGGTATCTTTAATTTTACTCAATTATGACAAATGGATATTTTATACAACACTGCTAAATATTTATTTAAAATTTGTTCCAAACAGTCGAGTGAAAAGAAAACAAAATAGAGTCTGGCCCTAATTTCCAACCACATCACCACTGCAAAACTTCCAGATAATAACATTTCCATTCTCAGCTTGGATGCAGCTGAAATGTTCAGTACAATTTGAACAGACAGCTGCATTTCTCACTGTAGCATGTGAGGAATGTCACTGATTGGTTAGGACAACATTGAAATGGTGATTGGAAAACCTTCTTGTGATGAAAGTCAGTGATAATCTAAACTCCAGACAGGTTTTTAAATGTTAATGCAGAATTTGTCATGTTGTTACTTTATTAGTTGATTTAAAATAATTTATTGCATCATTTAGCCATTCCTTGTTTTATCCTCAGTAACCAGATTTTCTTTATTTTTTTTTCTTTTTCTTTTTTCAAATAATGATCTTTCAAGTCAGCAACTTCTAACAGTAATAACGTATCAGATTCCTGTGTTCTAGCAGTTTATGATACCTCTCACACATCTTGACCACTATGTGATTTCATGCTCCGTTTGAATGGCTGTGCAATCATGCATATATCGGGCCTGTGGTTTTTCCCTCCACTGGTCAAAATTGCACCACACTAATCCGATTAGGGATAAATGGGATATAACAAATATTTCTTCATAATCTGTCAAAGTTCTGCTTTAGCAGGCTGAAAGCCCCATTCACTTTTGTGCTCTGACTTCCTCTCCTGTGCACTGTTTTTACAGAACCCTGTCAAATTGAAGAAATTTAGGGCAGTGGTTGAAACAGGCAACAGTTGCTTTTTAAACTACCAGCCCAACTCAAATCTTTAAGCAGATACAGCAAATGGAATTGCTTTTGGGGTCACATAATCATGGTACTGCTTGTCAAAATACTTTATATTGCAGATTGACCTATTAGTTGCACTCATCTTTTATCATCCTGGATGTGAGGTTTACTGTTTCCATGCATCTTTAAATGTAATTTGAGCATGCAAACATGAGACCATTACAGATGACTTTGGGTCAAGTTCGTAAAAGCTGCAAACCTCTTTGGCTAGAGGTGGCACAGTGGCGCATGGCCACCCCCATATAATTCCAGTATTAGTAATTACTCCATTACTTCAGAGATTCCACCAGCGCTCAGGCCCACACATGCACCTGACTGCTTAATTCCATGGTGTTTTAAAACCTCACATCAGACCAATAGAAGCACTTGAACTATGTGTTTAAAGGTTTTCTGGTGAGGTTAGATCTCAAGGATCTATTTCAGCTGCTTGCTGTGCTTGCCTGAATCTGGCCCCATGGGTTTCATGGATTTAACTCATTGTTTGTTTTGAGTTGACTGTGTTAGGCTAATTCACACACATGCTTCCAAAGCTGCAAAGAGATTTACTAACTCTGTGATTAGGGACTTTGCAGGATGAGACAACATTTTAAGCTCTTGTTTTCGATTTAACTAGCTTATAGTGCACTAATCATTTTTTTGTTTGTTTGTTTTTTTTGTTTTTTTGTTTTTTTTTCTGGCACTATAGGAGGCCAGCTTTGGCCAACAGCAACTTTTATAGCAATCTCTGCTGGAAGTGATTAGTAGACATTTCAACCATATTCTTATTTCGATATTAATAATCATGAAAATTATTTCCGTTAATGAACCATTTTATGTTTAAGAATGCTTTTATTATGGCTTTGGAGGAGTCCAAAACTCCAGAACTTGCCCCATGATTAAGCTACTATTTAGTTTTATGCCAAGGCATTCCACAGCATACATACTGTAATTATAGACATTTTGCCAGTTTCTGTAATTACCCAGAATAAAATAATAATGCTATTTGAGCCAATGGATTACTGAATGTTAGGGATTAATGATTAATTTTAAGTTTCTTAAAAGTTTCTTTGATTTATGACACTGAACAGAGCAATCAAACACTATTTTGTGTGCCTTGCTGGATTAGAAGAAATTGATTTATTCAAGGAAAAACAATTAAATAAACATGTATAATCTGTTCCAAAACAAACACATATAAAGCAGTATTTGTTGGAAACCTTTCCTGAACCTTTGAGGAGATTAATAGTTTAAACAAAAATATATTCGGACTCTGACACTGACAAAAATTGAGGATGGTGTTCAGTGTAACATCTGAGTTTGATACCCATCCTACTAACCACCAGAGGGAGCCCTCTCCCGAATTCTGATCATCACACATTCCTTCACTGCTCATTTCCTGTTTGCCACATGCATACAGTGGCATGCAAAAGTTTGGGCACCCCTGATCAAAATTTATTTTGCTGTGAATAGCTAAGCGAGCAAAAGATGGCTTGATTTCCAAAAGGCTTAAAGTTAAAGATGACACATTTCTTTAATAATTTAAGCAATTTTACTTTTTTATATCAATCTTTTACAGTTTCAAAATAACAAAAAAGGAAAAGGGCCCAAAGCAAATGTTTGGGCACCCTGCATAGTCAGTACTTAGTAACACCCCCTGGCAAGTATCGCAGCTTGTAAAAGCTTTTTGTAGCCAGCTAAGTGTCATGCAATTTTTGTTTGGGTGATTTTCGCCCATTCTTCCTTGCAAAAGGCTTCTAGTTCTATGAGATTCTTGGGCCGTCTTGCATACACTGCTTTTTTGAGGTCTATCCACAGATTTTTGATGATGTTTAGGTCGGGGGATTGTGAGGGCCATGGCAAAACCTTCAGCTTGCACCTCTTGAGGTAGTCCATAGTGGATTTTGAGGTGTGTTTAGGATCATTATCCTGTTGTAGAAGCAATCCTCTTCATCTTCAGTTTTTTTACAGATGGTATGATGTTTGCTTCCAGAATTTGCTGGTATTTAATTTAATCCATTCTTTCCTCTACCAGTGAAATGTTACCCTGTGCCACTCGCATCAACACATGCCCAAAGCATGATCGATCCACCCCCATGCTTAACAGTTGGAGAGGTGTTCTTTTCATGAAGTTCTGCACCCTTTTTTCTCCAAACATACTTTTGCTTATTGCGGCCAAAAAGTTATATTTTAACTTCATCAGTCTGCAGGACTTGTTTCCAAAATGCATCAGGCTTGTTTAGATGTTCATTTGCAAACTTATGATGCTGAAATTTGTGGTGAGGATGCAGGAAAGGTTTTCTTCTCATGACTCTTCCATGAAGGTCATATTTGTGCAGGTGTCGTTGCACAGTAGAACAGTGCACCACTACTCCAGAGTCTGCTAAATCTTCCTTAAAGTCTTTTGCAGTCAAACAGGGGTTTTGATTTGCCTTTCTAGCAATCCTTCGAGGAGTTCTCTCTGAAAGTTTTCTTGGTCTTCCAGACCTCAACTTGAACGCTATTTCTTAATTACATTACGAACTGAGGAAACGGCTACCTGAAAACGCTTTGCTATCTTCTTATGGCCTTCTCCTGCTTCGTGTGCATCAATTATTTTAATTTTCAGAGTGCTAGGCAGCTGCTTAGAGGAGCCCATGGATGCTGATTGTTGGGAGAAGATTTGAGGAGTCAGAGTATTTATAAAGCTTTGAAATTTGCATCACCTGGCCTTTCCAACCGATGACTGTGAACAAGCCATAGCCCTAACAAGCTAATTAAGGTATGAGACCTTGGTAAATGTTATCTGAGAGCTCAAATCTCTTGGGGTGCCCAAACTTTTGCATGTTGCTCCTTTCCTTTTTTTTTTTTACTCTAAAATTGTACAAAATAAAAATAATAAACTAATATTGCTTAAAATGTTGAAAAGAATGTTTTATCTTTAACTTTATGCCTTTTGCAGATCAGTTCATCTTCTACTCACTTAACTATTCACAGCAACAGAAATTTTGACCAGGGGTGCCCAAACTTTTGCATGCCACTGTATATAGCCATGCATATCCATTGTTCCTTGTGAAGTATTGCCAGTTAACTCCTGTCTTACTGAGCTTTTCCATTGCCTGCTATTCATGTCTCGTGTTATGACCATTGTGCCTGTTTCTCTGGATATCGCCTTTTGGATCACTGTTTTGCTTTGTTTGCCTTATTGGACTGTTTGCCTGTTACTGATTGACTGCCCGTTATATCGACTACGTCTCTCAGCTCAGCAATTTGGATTTGTTTGCTTGATTTGTTTAATAAACTTCCTGTATATGGATTCTAAAGCTGCCTCCTTGTCCAGTTCGTCACATTCAGATATGCAGCAACACTCCAAAGCTACATCATGAAAGGATTCATGAGGTTATGATTTTCATGAGCTGGATTAAATATCATATCATCTGAGTATTTCAAGAACTGCACTACCTGCAAAGGAGTAAAACCTGAATTTTGGTTGGTTTTATTTGTCTCTCAATCAGTGTTATTTGTCTAATGACACAATCAGGTTCTATGTAAAAATGTCTTTATTTCATTTTATTAGATTCAAGACATCAAATCTGGTATTATATGATGACATTACTGTGAAAATTAATAAAAATAAAAAAAAATTAAAAAAAAAAGGAAAAAGATGTTGGATTCTAAGGACCACCAACAATTGAGAAGTGGATGTGGACTGAGTTATAGAAAAGGTAACATATCAACTAATACTTCAAATTAATCTGTTTACAGACAGACAGAAGCCCTTTAATCAAGAGTTGGGGGAACAGTGGTAGTAACTTTTTTTTCTTCCTTTCTATAATTCTGCTGACTTCATGTTCCAGAACAAAGCACTCTGATCACACAGGAAGACGTCATGTTTACGAGAGGTCCAGTACCCTAGGATCGGACACATTATGCTATTTATGCAAACACTGACAAGTGCCATCTCCAATCAGACATTTCTGCACTGGCTCAAGCGTGTTTACCTTCCCTTGTGACAAGCTCCATTTGGAGGTCACTTTTTTCCCCCTGAACGTTACATTTTTACTCCTGATGGTTAGGTTTAGGTTTGGGTTAGGGGGTACAGTTTATAAAATATCCATTCCTCTTCACTGTATTACAGCCTGTACAGCTGAAAACACTTTGCTTCACACCTTGCTTTTGGCGCCCTTCTGTAGACATTTCACCTGGAAAATGGAGCTCACACATGCTCATATGCCCAACAACAGTTACCGCTTTGGTTAGTTGGGGCAGTGTTTCACATTTCGGTAAGCAGAGACTGATTTTAGCTAAAGACAAGTCAACCTAATGTTTCCAATTTCACTGAAATCACAACAGTTTATTATATGTATATTGCTTTTCGCAATTACCCTTTTTCTTTCATTATTACTTTTTGTATAATTACTGTTGTTGTTTTTATTGTTCTGATGAGTGAATGCTGATAGTCATGTTATCTTGTTTAGTAAGTATTTTAAGCAAAACTTACATGAGGCAGTATGTATATGCATTGTACGAAACAATAAAAAAATGGGAAAAATATAGAATTATTTTTTTAATGTAGACCATCATTCACTAGTGTTGTGAGATATTGCCAAAACAATCATAAAAAAGAAGAGAAGGGAAAAAAACACTTTTTAAAATTTATATATATATATATATATATATATATATATATATATATATATATATATATATATATATATATATATATATATATATATATATATATATAAATACATACATACATACATACATACACACATACATATATATATATATATATATATATATATATATATATATATATATATATATATATGGTAGGCCTATTTCATGTGTCATAATGCAAAATTACCTCCTCTTACCACCGATCCAGAGATTAAATTCATTTCTTCATCTTACAATTCTCCAGTTCATGGGCTTCTCATGGAGTTTGGAATAGTTTAAACAAAGTTTTGAGCGTAGTTCATGTAAACATGCTCACTGCTGCGCCAACTGAGGGCTCAGGCCAGTCAAAGCAAGAGACCGTTGCCTGACTGGAAGGCCACAGAGAGTGCAGCTGCGGTTACATGGAATGAGAGGGCCCTTGTGTTCCAGCAGCGTTTGATGGACACCTGGGTCAAACTTGGACTAAGGTCTGAACTCAGACTTGAACACACATACAGTAAAATACTTTCAGATACACATACATTTACACAGCACCCACAGAATACAAACTGACAAAGGGGGGGAACAAACAGCAGTATAGAATTTTTAAGTGATTAAAACTATGACAGTAGCAGCAGATGAGCCTTAGAGACTTTTGGTATTAGGGTTAGGGTTTTGGCTAGGTTAGGGTTCATATATTTTGTTAAGAAAAAGGTGATTTGATCTACAAAAGATTGGGGTGTGCACTTTACCAGTTTTACCTTTTCAGTTAGCCTATATTTAAACTGAATATCATTATTTGATTTGATCACATTATGGTGCCTTGTCATTTTGACCCATATTAACAATAAATGACTGAATGCTATGCTGTTTGAGAACTTATTGACATGCACACTTATTGACTGTATATTTTCTTGTTTTGTAAAATCCAAGCTCCCCTCCATAACTTGGCTTGGTATGTTCATGGATGTGAGAACATATTGGTTAGAGGCTGATGGGAGATTGGGGATCTGTCATTCAGGGCTGATGGAGAACAGCTGATGGTGTGACTAAGTCAGGAGCCAAAGGGGGCAGCAGTGGGAGGGTTGTGTGATGAATAGGCTGATAACTGAGACCCTACTGGACACCCCTGCATGTTCTTCTGGTCAGAGGGATTTCTCCTTTAGTGGAGCAGCCAGGAATTCAGAATTCGTGCTGGAGCTTTTGTGGCCAGTCTTTTCTCAGATTCCCTGCTGTTCTACACGGCAAGGATGCAGGGCATGACGTGATCCCACCTTCTCACAGAGTGAGGGAGACGGACAGAATGATATTGTGATGGTGGGTGGACTGTTGTGGTTTATGTTAGTTTGTTTGTTGATGTTGTTTGTGCATTTGCTAATGAGAGAGATCAGAGAGTTAAAGGCACTTTTTGGGTCACAGCCCAGCTCCAGTCCACAGGAAGGTTGGTGGTCAGCTCGGTGGGTGATTTCCTCCATTCCACCTCATGCAGCGACTGTCCAGTTACATTAATGTTTACATTAATTTTCCTGTGATCCCACAATCGTGTTGCAGTTTTTTATATTTCATTAATGTTTACCCCATTGTATTTGTCAGTCTACCCATAAATCATCTAAAATGTTGTCCCCTCCTCTCTGCTCATTTGTTTTGTGACCATTATAAAGCTGGAGTTGCCAGCAATTTCAACAAATAATCTCTCTGTAACTTTCCTTATAATGGATAATTCCAATTAACATTTTACTGACAATTTAGCAGAATTTGATTTTATTAAAGGAATAGTTTACCCCCAAATTCTGTCATTATTTACGGGAGAGGGAAACCAAGGTTAGTTGTCACACTTTTTACTCTAGTGAATATTTCTCAGAGTAGGTTTAATTTTGAAATTGACTTTCATAGCCAAATACCTTAATGTCTTGACTACAAAAAAGCATTGTATATTTTTAACATTATTCCCAAGAAAAAAAAGATGCAGTTCATTGAACACACTTTGACCTTTCATTACATCAAGCCCCAGTAGCAGGGTATATTGTCACACTATATGGTGCAAGTTGTCACAGTGCAACTTAAGTTGCCATTAAACCAGTAGCGTACGTTTTATGTGAACATTTGGGAACATTATGTAAGCACTTGCTTTTATAGGCTTTTCAGCAAAATTTTAAAAGTAAAACAATTTCGAGGCACAAAATGAGTCATTAAACAACAACATTTGAAAATCTAACTTACACAAATATCAAAACATCATTTTGGCCAACAAATATTTTAATTAATAAATACATTAAAGCATTAATTGTATAGATTTATGTCATTTAATAACAAACATGACAACCATCACTGAAAAAAATTTGACACAACAAACAAAAATACCTTTGTTCTATAAAACACATTAAAACATTTCAGTAAAAATCTTCCATTATATTGTAGTCGACCCTTGGCTTAATGTAATGGAACAACATGAGGATGAGTAAATCATGACAGAATTTCCATTTTTGGGTGAATTACTTTTATGAAAGACCACAACGTACTAAGTGTAAACACTTCACTAACACCTTCCTGACATGAGCAAATTACTACTTTTATCTCTTCTCTTCTCTTTAGTGCTAGGAGTGCAGTGTTCAATGATGTCCAGAAGGGAGCAGAGTAAACTCACATTTCTTACTGTGCGCCAGTGTTTTGTTATTGCATATATTTAGGGTAATTTCAGATCTCCTACTTGATACCAGTGACTACCCACTAGGTGGCACTCTTCCAGTGTATGGTTTAACCACAGACTTCTAACCTCTGGTGAGTTTTCCGGTAAAATTTTTTCTGTGGTCCTTGGACTCAGTACAGCCTGCTGGAGAACAAGCAGGAAGGGTGGGCACCCTGATTGGCTTCCTCTCCATTTCCTGTTCGATTGCCAGGGGCATTTTGGGTAAACTGATCCTACGAGCTTTGGTTTGTGTCTTTTTACTACTTGTTTTGTGTTTTTGTATGTATTCTCCACTAGATAATAATGCACTGAAAAAAATTATGTTGGATTTACTGATATATATATATATATATATATACACACACTTTTTGCATCACGCTTTTGAAGAAAATTCAACTTATGGCCATTTTATGTCAGCACAACCAGACCTTTGTAAGATATACACAAATGTATCAATTCATTCAACATAATTTATGTACTTAAAAATGTATGTCACACAAATAAGATTTAGCAACTAATAGCAAGTTGTTTCAAATGAACATTTATATCACTGTTTCTACTAAATTTACTTGACTCTATAGAAATTAATAACTGAGATCAGGCATCAAAGGGGTAGTTCACCCAAAATTGAAAATTCTCTCATTATTTACTCACCCTCATGATATCCCAGGTGTGTATGACTTTCTTTCTTCACCAAAACACATTTGAAGAAAAATAGAAAATATCTCAGCTCAGTAGGCCCTTAAAATTCAAGTGAATGGAGATTTCTCTTTTGAAGCTCCAAAAATCACAGACAGTCAGCATAAACATCATCCATACGACACCAGCTGTTAAATTAATGTCTTCTAGAGTGACATGATCCCTTTTGGTGTGAAAAAATATCAATATTTAAGTATTTCTTTAACTATAATCCAATGCTTCATAAGAGGATGGAGTCCAAGCGGACTCTTGTGTGATGTCTCAGTTGAGACACCCAGGATGAGCACATTCTCGCGTGTTTCAAATGCCAATGCGATTATGTCACGTGCGCGTTCCTCTGCTCATCGGAAGCATGATTTAGAGTTAAAAAAGTACTTAAATATTTATATTTTTCACACCAAAAGCAATCGTGATGCTTTAGAAGACATTAATTTAACAGCTGGTGTCGTATGGATGAAATTTATGCTGACTGTCTGTGTTTTTTGGAGCTTCAAAAGAGAAATCTCCATTCACTTGCATTTTAAGGAACTACTGAGCTGAGATATTTTTCTATTTTTCTTCAGATTTGTTCTGGTGAAGAAAGAAAGTCATACACTGGGATATCATAAGGTTGAGTAACTAATGAGAACATTTTCATTTTTGGCTGAACTATCCCTTTAAACTGTCTTCCTCAAAGAAGTGCTGATAAAGCTGCACTTCAGCTATGCATGTTCAGCTATGCATGTTCACATGTGCAAGGTAAAATCACATGGACTGAACAGGATCCAAGTTGACCATTTATGGAACACTAATCACCCTTATGGTGGCTTTACACTAAACAGATATTTATGGTAAAACAACATCAGTATTAGTAAAAACAATATTACTGACCAAACAAACATGCTTAAATTAAGCGCAAGGGCTTATGGGTATTCCCCACAACCTCAGTTCTGTACTGATTGTTTGAGTTAGTAGTACTTAAAATCTTAGTTTTATGGATTTGTTAGCTAAAGAAGTTCGATGAACTCATGATTATTCATTTACTTTATAACTCTCTAAGTTTACCTTCAAATTTATATTTTATGTAGTACACATGAATGAAAATTAAGTAAAGCTAAAAAATATAAATACGTACAAATAGATTTTCAATAAAGGAATAATAACATATTACATAACTGTATACTAATAGCCTCGTTGTCATTCCTATTAAAAATCAAATAGGGCGCTACTGTGAATAAGGTCTATGCGTGACTGTGCTGCTGTACTAGTCTCTCACTCCTAGGCTCTTCCAATTTATGAGTCCTACCATGGTGAATGCCTAGGTCATGAATATTAATTATGTCGCACTGACGTGCCTGGTTACATTCCTGCAGCGTCCAATCAAGCAGCCTACTTAATATTCATGATTGGTTAATGCTCTCGTTAGGGGGCAGGGTCATCCTCAAGGCTCACACACGGCGGTGAAGAAACCGACCAGTTGAAGCGCGCAACTGTGGTGTATCCATAACGCTGTCAGTTCAAAACATCCGCGTTTTACAATTGCAAGTCAAACCAAGTTTACTCACTGATGTACCGCAGTGAGTCAGTCAGAGGATACTTTGCGCAAGCAGTTTGAAAACTTTAAATTGTGAAGTTGAGGAGAATACAATCGTATGGAGTGAGGTAAGTGTTCTCACATGCCATTTACAGGTGCGGACGCACTTAGTGGTGTTTTTAAGTAGTATCGTCCTATTAATGTTGTTCGACACGATTAATTTTGTATTTGTGGAATTGCAGTGAAGTTTGTGCAGGGAGAAGGAAGCACCTACACAAACGCCAGTGAAAGCTGTCATTTTTTGGCAGTGAGTTGACAGTCGCAGCTATGGGAACTGGAGCGGGTGCCCGCTGTGTGTGCCACTCACACAGTGCCCGCAGTATAACACTGAAGCTAGTTTTGGGTTCAACGAGGATGCGTGTTGTTTGGTCTATAAGAAGAGATGTTTTTGAATAAGACCATGAATTGAACTTTTAAGGCAACACTACAGAATAGTGCCACTGAAACTCATTAGGCATTATTACATTACTGTAGCAGTAACAATCACAATGTGCATTAACAAGCTTTTTTTTAAAAATTGCATATATTACAGTAAGTAGGCTATGTTACTCATTAGTATTACTCAGTACTCATGCATTTACTCTGTAACACGTAAAGTTTGTCCCGCTTTAATTTCAATTGATCATTTTATTTTCTTCTTAGCTAATTAGAATGTCATTAAATTTGTATGAATATTTAGGATTAAGCCTCATATGACTTTTATTGCTATTAGACAATAAATAAATAAAAATTAGTCAGTGGGTTGAGTGTGAGAATAATCATCTTCTGTTGAGAGGCTGGGTTGGCAGTGATTGGTTACAGGCTTTGATAACAAAGGGCATTTCTCTGAAAGTTACTAAACTACATTACACTACATGCAGACACAAAGCTTGATTATTATGAGTGATGCAAAAACAGATTTGTGTGGCTGGAACAGTCAGCCAGAATAGACTAGCATCAGGGCATTGGTCTAATTTCAAGCTGAGCCAGCCAATGACACTTGTTACTGATACTGAGTTGGTGTTTTTCTTTTTGGACCCACCCAAATTCCTGTATTGTAGTCTGTATGGTGAAAATGAATCACATTGGATTAACTACAGTCTTGCTGTCATGTCTTCTGAAGTGTTGTGTTTATATGGCTCACTAAGATGATTAAAAAGTGAATGGGAATATATTTTATGGTGGTATTACATTGAGTGACAGCACCATATCCCTCCCTGTAATTAGACTAAATCAGTTGTGTCCATTTACTTTCACTGAATTGTGACCATGTACTGTAGCTAGCAGAATCGTTATCGATAGTGTTTCAAGCACCCCTTTCATTCTCCGCATTTACTCTGACCAGTTATATAATGTTGGGGGAGCCATGACTATGTTTACTGAACTCCAGATAAACACTTTATGCCAGCGGCTGTATAAGAGCCTATCTGGAGTATGTCTTGAACACAGAGAGGGTCGAAGGGCATTGTGTCCTTATCAGGAGCAATTTTGACTTCCTCCTTCCTTGAATCTGCAGTTTTAAGTTGCATGAACAGCGTGGCCTGAGAGAGTCTCGGTCCTCACTCTCAGGCCAGAGAAAGAGGAGGGTCTGGCATGAAAGGCACTTTGAAGTGCGCTCCTCATCAGTCTTTGTCTCTCTCCTTTGCTCTATTGAATACTGAGCAAACAGAGACAACAAAAGAATGCTCGAAAGGCCTACAGGGTAGCTGGTAAAAATCCCACAAGACTAACATTAGTCTTTAAATGACATTTCAGGCTGTTTAACAGAAAATGTTGCATTAGAATAGACTGTTTTGTAGGGTAAAATGATTATTTTGATAATTGATTAACCTTCGATTATTACATTGATTAATCGATTAATTGGATAAAAACTGAAATTTTATTAATAATTTATTATAAGTTATATTCAGCTTTATATACAGATAATAGCCTGGTCTCATGAAATTTACATGAACATTGCAACATTTTTGCAAAACTGAAAATATGTGCACACGTTTGGCTGCAGTTTCCAAGTGAAATGTCCAGTGGGGGCACCAAAACTGAGCGAAATGAGGTTGTGATCAGACATGGTTTTTTAAGGTGAAGTTTAGATGGATGTTTTAATAAGTAAAACGTACTTCTCTTATCTAAAACTTTACCCTAAACCTAACCAAAAAGTGTCTGTAAAGATAAATGAGAGTTTAACAAAACAGACATCCTTACCATAACTAACACCTAACCCTAACCGATAGTGTTCTAAAATGCAAATTCTAAAGAATTTTTTTTTTCCTTAGGTAACTGTTATTTCGTGTCGCTTCTATGCCACTTTCTCTTTCATGCGTCTTTGTCTGGTCTTGAAACGCAGCTGTTGAGTTCAAAGTCCAACACTCTTTAAAGTGAGCTACCAAACAAGCAAATGATGCAGGAAATAAGTGTGTATATGTAGGTGGGTCTGTAATACAAGTGTTAAAATGTATTGTTTTTAAATCATGCGTTAAAGTGTTTTGATATCATAACATAGCGGGGGGTGAATAATAGAGTGAAAAATAAGTTTTTATTAAGTCATAATCAGCAATTGTACTCATGATTTGTGTGACAATGAATAAAACACACAGTTGTTGTAGCTCCTCTAGTGTTAATTTCATCAGGAAACTGCAGCGAAACATAGAAAGTAGCACATAAAAGTCAGTTTGCAAAAATGTATATAGAGTAACGTTCATTCTATGAGACAAGGTTGACAGTTTAATATAGTACAATGATCTGTAAACGCAGGGCAAATTCAATCTTGTGCTGAAAACTCAACCCCTGGTGCTCATTATATTACATGTGCTCACATGATGAGGAGTGATCATGTAAAACACTTTAAAAACCGGCACATCTTGACCGCTGAGACATCATTGTGATATCCATGAAAGCTGCACATTGAAACTGAAATCTTGGTAGGATGTTGCACGGTTACTAAACCGCAAAGTTCAATCAAAATGATTGCGCTCCCTTTCTCCGTTGCTGTCGGTTTGATTGGCGCTCATTGAAGTTTAACGGAGACTCGCATGTGGTAAAAACAAACAGTTTTGCGAAATACCCTGAAGTATGCGCCTGATTTTGAATTCATAACATGTATACATTAAAAAACATAGAAAATAGCAGTAAAATGTAAGTTATGCACTGGAGAGAAACAACTCTTAAGCGCATCAAACAGCACACGCCCTCTTTAAACGCACCTGATGCAGCAACCAGTCCACATTAAACTGTATGCTTTCTATGATCTTCTTTGAAGTGTTTGTAAAGTGTTCTTGTGCGCTGGACATCTTGGGTCGTGTTTTTCCCACTTCAATTTGTCTCCGTCATTTTTCAAATGAGTTTCATCATGCAACAAATTTTAACTGGGCTGTAAAGTGACGTCACTGGCTGAGCTTCTCAGTGCAGGCTGCATATATCCAAATAATCGATAATGAAATTCATTGTCGATGATTTTCATTATCGATAATCATCGATTTTATCAATTAGTTGATGCAGCCCAAGATGTTTCACAAAAACATTTGTCATAAGATGGTTATTTATATCTTCAGCTTTAGTGTGTCAATAGGAAAAATACATTTTAGACTCCCAAACATTACTTTTGCAAATAGAAAAGATTAGAATAGAAGAACAGGGTGCTCTGTAAGAGATGGCATTGCCCCACAGAGCCCCCACTGAACATCGAGTCAGTCTGGGAATACAAGAAGAGACAGAAGCAACTGAGACAGCCGAAATAGATAGAAGAACTGTGGCGAATTCTCCAAGAAAAACTGTGTCCAGATGTACCTAGGAGAATTGGTGCTGTTTTAAAGGCAAAGGTGGCCACACCAAATATTGATTTAGTTTTTTTTATGTTTACTGGACTTTGTATGATGTTAGTTGATCAATGAAAACTATTTATGGCATTATTTCTGAAGACATCCTCACAACCCTCTACGATCATGTTGGAGAAAGAATCGTCATTGGCTAGTACATTTTTGTTTTTACTCGCCAGACTTTTGATGACGTAAGCATAATGTAAATAAAAAATATATATAGCAAACTAAGAGAGGGGGCCTCTTCATATATATTCACGCAATATAGTATATTGTAATTTCTTTTTTAGATTTTGCTTTATGATTTTTATCACATTTTAGCTTTTTAAAAATGTACAAATTTCACATTCTATCAATTTATATGATGTCATGAAATCACAAGCTGTTGTCACTGTTTGAAATTTTGTACACATTTTTAACAAAACAATTCACAAGGTAGGAACCTAATAATGAAAATTAGGGGTCACAATTGTGAAATTTAGCTGAAAATTTAGCTGTCAAACAAATAATTGCAATTATGTTTTAGGTGTTTCACGAATATGACGATTAATTACCATACAAACTCACTATGTGTGTTTCATGCACACAACAAAGTCATTTATACAAATTTAGCTTGGGTCATATAATACAATAAGGGTATATGATTTCTTTTTTAAGGCTTCAAAAATGTATGAATGACAGTCAAATATAAAAGTACAACATTTAAAATAATTAAAATAATATTTTAATTATCAAAATATGTCTAAATAACTAAAATATATCTCTTATTTGTCCAATGTACTTTTGATCCATTGGACTTTTTCAATGTTTTGTTTTCTTTTGCTTCTTTTGTAACCCAGCCAACCTGTATAGATATTATATTATATTATATTGTATTATATTATATTATTTTATGCAATAGTAAAATATTTCTGCCTTAAATTCTTCACTTTCACACATTATTTTAAGGCTCTCTGATTAACTCACAAGCCCTTATTTCTCGTGAAGGAAGACTTTGAGATTCTGTTTCTTGCATTTTATCATCTCCACAGAAATAGAGCAGGTCATCTCCTCTGTCTCACTGCGTGTTATTAACACTGCTTGAATAAACCCACAATGACCACGGACATTTGCCATTACATGGCCGTTAAGTGAAACTGGAGCGCTTTGCCTTCACAAAATTAATACGTTTATATTTTCGCGGGAGTTTGGCGCAAGCCTCTGTAGATGGCGTGCACATCAGAGCGCTTGAGAAGTGGTTCATCTTCACACTCTCTCAAGAGAGCTGCTCTTTCGAGTTCAACTGAATGAGACACAAATGCTTTTTCCTGCATGCGCATGAGACAGCATGCAGGGAAAGACGAGGCTGAATCCAGCTTCTTAATCAATTGCTTTTTATTCAGTAAAAGAGCCTCGGTGCTTCAACACTACGCAACTCTATCACTGGCGAGTGAAATGTTAATATTTACTTGCCAGTGGCTAATAACAGACGTTTTTTGGTCGCATAGTGCGAAATTTACTCGCATTTACTGCCTCACTATGCAACATTTTTCACAAGTGCCTAAAACTTTTGCACTGTACTGTATATCCAACTAATCGATAATTAAATTAGTTGTCGATGAATTCCGTTATTGATAAATTATAAATTTTATCGATTAGTTGTTGCAGCCCTACTGTGTTGTTATTTCTCTTGAGGTAATTGTGTTTCTAGAACATGTAATTAAGCCATTGTTAATCTGAATTGGTTCGATGAACAGTCCAACCCAAAATTCTTCTCACTTTGTCATTGGTGCTCAGAATCTAACCTTAAAAAATTGTTAGGCTTACATACTGTATGTGACATATGTTGTAATTCAAACTCAAAAATCTTTAAAGGAATAGTCCACCCAAGAATGGATACTTTGTTGTTGTGTACAACCAGTATATTCTTCAGAATTCCTTCTATTGTGTTCCTCAGAAGAAAGCCATTCGGGTTTGCAATGACACGAGTGTGGGTAAATGATGACAGAAGTTTCTTTTTAATGGGTGAACTAATCCTTTCATTTCTTGTTTGCAACAATTTTGACCTGGTAGAGGCCCTGCAGACATGCAGCACGTGATTGTGATGGATTTATAACATATTCAGGGTGATACAGAGGACATCTGGCATGTGTCAGTAGATTGCAAGTGGAATTTGAGCCTGTCTGGCCAAAGTCAGGTTGATTTAACCCAGAGAAACTGAAACAGACTCAGGTCACTCAGGGCAACCCCCCCCCCCCCCTCAATCTGTAGCTCACTCCCTCTATTTGTTTTTTTCTTTGGCTGTCTCTTGCTTTGTCTTGTTCTTTCCCTTAAAAAGTGCATGTCTGTGTGTTTGTTCTAAGAGTTGTCTGTTCGACTGGTCCTGTTGAGTCCATTTTTAAGCCCTGCTTATTTGTTTTTGTGAGAGATAGAGAGCATGACAATGAGTATCGTTGCCTACTGCAATAAAAGCAAGAATCATGCATCAGAGTAACTAAGACAGCCTCAAAGACTAGATAAGATTAATTTGGTATACTGGACAACAGAACACCTGCTGGAATAATGTGGTGGGTTAGAAGTAGGGGTGCACCGATCGATCAGCCACCGATCTAAATCGGCCGAACTTCGTCTTAAGTCTGTGATCGGCAGATCCTGCCTAGAATCAAGGCGAGTACTACTCGAATGAACGGGTGCTTTCTCAGACCTAGATGCATGACAGTTTGGCCTCTGGAGGGTGAATTGTTGGCAATTCTAAGTATTCACAAATTTATGAATATGAATATTAAGTTGCCCATTTTCTAGAATCATTAAGGTAATAATTCTTGCTGCACTGTGAGCACTGAGAGCATAAAGAGACTGCAAACGGGTATAAAAATGAATTAAACAACAAATAAACGTGTATACAAATCTGAGTATACGTGATGTAACATAAGTCGTGACAATCAGATGTTATGTTGAGCGATAGAGACTGTTTGAGCGATCATGAGCACTTTCAGCTTCACTCCCTTCAATGTGCCCACTCGCGGTATCAATCAAACACGCGCGCTCTCCAGGTGCTCTCAACATCTCATCAGTCACTCATCTCAGCGCTATTCTGTGAGGATCCCAAGTGAAATCAGATTAATGTTGGTCACATTACCACTAATCACAATTACATTTTAACCATAAAGGCACTGCGTCTTGATGCATTTGCTTAATAATTAGTGATTTGTGTTACCGCAAAATGCCAAAGACTGTAAACAAATCATAGATATTAATGATTTCTCATTGGAGCAGTTTTTTAAGGGTGAATTTGAGAAGTTTTAATGAGTAAACCCCCCACCCCCATGAGTGATGCTCTCATGGTTTTTACTGCTTACCAGTATGTCACAATGACTTTTGATATTGACCAGTGGTTGACCGATATGGGTTTTTTAATGGCCGATGCCGATATCCAGAGTGCAGGGTAGCTGATAGGCCGATACAATGCCGATACATCACACAATATAATATAGTAAATAGCAAACATAAAAGTTCTATATATATATATATATATATATATATATATATATATATATATATATATATAAAACACTTATTTAGCACTATATTTACTCAATTTCACACAAAACATAAAAAATAATATTGTAATTTAAATGGTAGATAGCATTTTCTTCATGTTTCTGTTTAGTCATCAAATTTTAGTAATTTATTTGCACATGACGAAATTGTTAATATATTAGGAAGAAGGAAATAACAGTACACACAGTAGTCCAGCAACCATGGATGGCATGTCCACATTAGTAATCGCATTTACTAAAAAAATACAGAATCAAACCAATTGAACATCAAATCAAATCAAATCACTTTTATTGTCACACAACCATATACACAAGTGCAATACAGGATGCTGGATCTGCTAAAGTTGTATTAGGTTGGGTTATTACATCTGTTTAAATGAGATATGTGCATATTTGCAGACGGCATATGATATTAGTTTTATTGATATTTGCCTTTTATCATTAGACAAGACCGTTAAATGTTACAGGGAACTGTTGAGGAGAGAGAGAGGGAGAATGAAAAAGGCGAGCGCTTTAACATTATGAGCTCAAAAGAGCGTCTGTTGTGGCCCTGATATGCAGACCTTTTAAATGACACTGTGTTGCACACCGGTCTATTATTGTAGAAACACGATGGCACATAATAATAAAACAAACCATGACTGGTCGTTTACATGTCTCAGACACTTCACATGAAAGCAGGCAATTCTCAGCACCCTCAAGAAACAAATTGGCCAAACGGGAAAATCTATCGGCCGATGCCGATAATTAAAGTCAGACTATCTGCCCGATTTATCAGCCTCGGTGATATATTGGTCGACCACTACTGGCAACAGAACTATTCATAACTGTTTCAAAACAAATAAATGTTAGCAAGTCACAATTAATGTAATTTTAATGTAATTTTGGTAACTTTATAAAAAGGTTCCATTCAATAACATTAGTTAATGCATTGGGTATCATGAACAAACAATGAACAATATATTTTTACAGCATTTATTAATTATAATGTTAGTTCATAAAATTACAATTGTTCATTATTAGTTCATTTTAGATCATAGTGCATTAACTAATGTTAATTAATACAAGTTTTGATTTAAAAAAAAAAATAGTATATGTTGTTACTAACATTAAGTTCATTAGTTCATGTTAACTACAGTAATGTTGTTAAATAATGTTAACAAATGGAACCTTTTTGTAAAGTGTTACTGTACTTTAACTGTGTGGGGCATAAACATATAACTGCACAATATAACTTGCCAAAGTGTGGCAAAGGGCACTGTAACAATTAAGGAAGCTGGGACCGGCTTGACAAACACATAGACATTTAATGACACTTTTCAGTGTACAGAAAAACAAAAACACGCACTGCTTTTCAGCCAGCTGCGTCAAATCATAAAAACAGTCAAACACGTGGACAAGCTTCGTACATCTCTCTCCCGTTTTCCGCTGTCTCTTCTCCTTAAATACTCCCACCTCCCCTCGCTGCAACGCGAGGCAGGTGTGATGCGCAGGTGGAAGTCATTCGCCACTTATCTTCCTGGCCTCGCTCTGCCCAGATGCCGCTTGTCTCCGCCCTGCTTACCACAGGCACTTGAATCAGTATCGGCCGATCTTATTGTTAAAAAATCGGAGATCGGTATCGGGCTCAAATTTCCTGTTAGTTGCACCACTAGTTAGAAGGTAGATGTACAGTATGTCGTGAGAACACATTGCAAAGGAAACACCGTTTTTCCCAGTGTATGCCTGACTGGTTGGGATTGTGTAACACTGACTTAGTCTTTATCTAAAGGTTGATCAATCTCTTTCTGTCTCTCTCTCTTAGTCTGTTGTGCTCTTGAATTTATGATTCCCTCATTTACTCATTCATTCTCGCACAAATGTACATTACAGCATATATTTGGTATATGTTCACCAGTGATGTAGGTTTGCATTTAACTATCCAGTATTCGTGGTTTCTCTCTCAGCTGTCTCAGTGTTTGTGTTTGTGTGTTTGTGTCTGTGTACGTGTTATTAGATCTGTAGGCTGTATTGAGTTACAGGTGACCAGACAGTTCCTGAAAAGTCACTGATTACACTTGCATTTGTGTAAAAACAACAAACAGGATTCCTACAAATTAAAACGCACCTGCCTGTTGTATTTCAGTTATTATTTCTTACACATTTTTACACTTCCTCTAATGATTCGCACCTCTCCAAACATCAGTTACAAGGAACAATCTTCAATCATATGAAATTGTATAAACTTTAACATTTCTGAGCTTGACCAAACCCTTATTTTAACCATAAAGGTTCCAGTTAGAACCAAGCCTAATGCCACTGAAGAACATTTTAAGTTCCACAAAAGTGGTTCCCTATCTGTCACTCACTCGAATTTGTGTCGATGTAGTGACACTAGGGGTCACTCTTGGGACCCCGAGACACCTCTGGTCTTTGATAAAAGGCCAATGAAAATTGGTGAGTGGTATTTGCATGCCACTCCCCCGGACATACGGGTATAAAAGGAGCTGGTATGCAACCACTCATTCAGATTTTCTCTTCGGAGCCGAACGGTCATGCTCATTGAGCTGAATACTACTGTTCATTCACCTCTGCTGGATCTGACAGCGCATTTCAGCGGCTTCTCCCTCCTCTGCACTGGTGCACTTTAGAGAACTCCCCTGGGCGCTTCGGCAGAAAAACTAGAGAGTATATTTTCTGAAAGAGCTTTTTTCCCCTCTAAAAGAGTATATATTTCTCTAAAAGAACGCACACACAGAACGTCTTTTTAAAGACGCGTCTTTTTAAAGATGCCTTTCTGATTGTGTGTTATTCCTGGTTGCGGTCGTTATCTCTCAACTTCGGATGGTCATGATCGCTGTCTTTCGTGTCTGGGTGCGACCCACACGGAGGCAGCGTATGTGAATGGTTCATGTTCTCACTGCGAAAACATGACCATGGCAACGTTGCGGTTGCGGCTTGCTTTCGTGAGAAAGGGTTAGAGTGGAACCCTCCACTCTCCCCTGAACCCTCGCGGCTTGATGATTGGTTTCTGGGCTCGCGGCGCCGCTCAAAGCAGCCACGCCCCGCTCCAGTGCCATTCTTCCCGGAAGTGCATGAGGAGCTGACGAAGTCGTGGGAGGCACCTTTTACTGCCCGGCCCCGACTCCGCAGTTCCCCCGCTCTCACTACCCTCGATGGCGGGGCGGCCAAGGACTATACGGCAATTCCCCCGGTGGATAAGGTGCTCTCGGTGCACCTATGCCCGCAGAGCGCTGCCACCTGGCGCAGACGCCCTAAGCTCCCGTCCAAGCCCTGTAGGCTCACGTCGTCCCTGACAGCTAAAGCCTACATTGCTGCTGGACAAGCCGCCTCTGCCCTGCACGCCATGGCTCTCCTGCAGGTCCACCAAGCCAAGGCGCTGAAAGAACTGCACAAGGGTATTTCCACCCCAGATTTGATGCAGGAACTGTGCTCGGCGACCGACCTCGCTCTCTGGGCGATGAAGGTCACGGCGCGGTCTCTCGGGCGGACGATGGCCACACTAGTGGTCCAGAGGCTCCACCTTTGGCTCAACCTGGTCGAGATGGGCGAGGCCGACAAGACACGGTTCCTTGCTGCCCCCATTTCCCAGGCGGGCCTATTCAGCGACACCGTCGAGGACTTTGCCCAGCAGTTCTCGGCGGTGAAGCAGCAGATGGAGGCAATCCAGCACATCCTGCCCTGGCGCGGCTCAAGATCCCGCACCTTGGTCAAGGGCGAAAACGCTGCCACCCTGTGCGGAGATCACTACCCTCCTACGGAAGGACGCGATAGAATCTGTCCCTCCAGCCGAGATGAAGAAAGGGTTTTGCAGCCCCTACTTCATCGTACCGAAAAAAGGCGGTGGGTTGCGGCCAATCTTGGACCTGTGAGTACTGAACCGGGCTTTACACAGACTCCCGTTCAAGCTGCTGACTCAAAAACGCATTCTGGCGAGCGTCTGGCATCAAGATTGGTTCGTGGCGGTAGACCTGAAGGATGTGTACTTCCACGTCTCAATCCTTCCTCGACACAGACCCTTCATGACAGACGCCTCCAAAATGGGCTGGGGCGCTGTTTGCAATGGGCACGCAGTGGCCGGCCTCTGGACGGGCCCGCGACCGCATTGGCACATCAACTGACTCGAGTTGTTGACAATTCTGCTTGCCCTGCGGAGGTTCCGGCCGTTGATCCAGGGCAAGCACCTGTTAGTTCGGACAGACAGCACGGCAACGGTAGCATATGTCAACCGCCAAGGCGGTCTGCGCTCTCGTTGTATGTCACAACTCGCCCGCCGTCTCCTCCTCTGGAGTCAGCAGCGCTTCAAATCGCTGCGAGCCACTCACATCCCGGGCAACCTCAACACTGCAGTGGACGTGCTGTCACGGCAGGTTACCCTCAGGGGAGAGTGGAGACTCGGACGGGCACAGGTGGACCTGTTTGTCTCCCAAGAATCCTCCCACTGCCCGCTCTGGTACGCCCTCACCGAGGCTTCCCTCGGCATAGACACGCTGACACACAGCTGGCCCCCTGGCTAACGCAAATATGCGTTTCCCCAGTGAGCCCGCTTGCACAGACCCTGAGCAAGGTCAGGGAGGATGAGGAGCAGGTCGTCCTGGTAGCACCCTACTGGCCCACCCAGACGTGGTTCTCAGACCTCACGCTCCTCGCGACAGCTCCCCCCTGGCGAATTCCCCTGAGGAAAGACCTTCTTTCTCAGGGGCAGGGCACCCTCTGGCACCCGCGCCCAGACCATGTCTGGCCCCCGGACAGGACGCGGAAGACCTAAGCAGTCTACCACCCGCGGTGATGATCACTCAGGCTAGGGTCCCCCTCACGAGGCGCCTGTATGCCTTTATATGGCATCTGTTTGCTGTGGTGTTCTTCCCGATGCGAAGACCCCCATAGATGCACAGTCGGATCAGTGCTTTCCTTCCTGCAGGAGAGGCTGGAAGGGAGGCTTTCCCCTTCCACCTTGAAGGTGTACATTGCCGCCATAGCAGCACACCACAACGCAGTCGACGGTAAGTCCTTAGGGAAGCACGACCTGATCATCAGGTTCCTAAGAGGCGCAAGGAGGCTGAATCTCTCCAGACCATGCCTCGTTCCCTCATGGGACCTCTCCGTAGTTCTTCAGGGTCTACAGAGAGCCCCCTTTGAGCCTTTGCAGTCAGCCGAGCTTAAGGCACTCTCCTTGAAGTCTGCCCTCCTGAATGTGCTCACTTCCATCAAGAGGGTAGGTGACCTGCAAGCGTTCTCTGTCAGCGAAACGTGCCAGGAGTTCGGTCCGGGTTACTCTCATGTGATCCTGAGACCCTGACTGAGCTATGTCCCCAAGGTTCCCACCACCCCTTTTAGGGACCAGGTGGTGAACCTGCAAGCCCTGCCCCAGGAGGAGGCAGACCCAGCCCTGTCATTGCTGTGTCCGGTGCACGCTTTACGCATCTATTTGGATCGCACATAGAGCTTTAGAATCTCCGAGCAGCTCTTTGTCTGCTTTGGTGCACAGCGGGAAGGAAGCGCTGTCTCCAAGCAGAGGATTGCCCACTGGCTCATTGACAGCATAACTATGGCATATCTCGCCCAGAACATGCCGCCCCTGGTAGGGCTATGAGCCCATTCTACCAGAGGTGTAGCGGCCTCCTGGGCCCTGGCCAGAGGTGCCTCTCTAACAGACATTTGCAGAGCAGCGGGCTGGGCAACACCCAACACCTTTGCAAGGTTCTACAGCCTCCGGGTGGAACCGGTTTTGTCCCAGGTAGTGGCACGCAACACAAGCGGATAAGCCCGGGATAGCTGGCCGGGTGTATCGCTTGCACATAGCGCCTTCCACCTCCCTTGGAGCTGAAGACGTGCGCCATTAATTCCCAGTAGTGTTCACAAACTTTGTTCCCTGGTT
Source organism: Myxocyprinus asiaticus (assembly GCF_019703515.2). NCBI lineage: Eukaryota > Metazoa > Chordata > Actinopteri > Cypriniformes > Catostomidae > Myxocyprinus > Myxocyprinus asiaticus. The sequence goes on from NC_059347.1 coordinate 35,252,135, forward strand.
GACTTCCTCCGAGCCCTGTGGCAGTCGAGTTTTCAGAGAGACTCACTGCCGGCCCAGTACACGTGCTAATTAAGAGTCCTGTTCTGGGGTAGGTGCTCTGCATGTGGTGGTTCCCTGTAAGGCTAACTCCATGCGATATATATCTTCTGCTAGTTCGTTTCCCTGTTGGAAGACTCTCCACATGGTTGGAAAGACCATGTGACGTATTCTTCCACTTAAATATCCCCCCCTCTCTTTGGGCGAGGTGTGGTCTCAGCGGTGTCTTCATCTTGGGAGGGACACCCCCGACTAGACCTGGCGGCCCAGTCGGATAATCCCCCTTCTTTTTTAGGGAGTAGAAAAGGGTTAAGCCTTTCTCTATCTTTTGGGTAGTCGACTTGTCCCAAAAAAGGGCCGTTCGACACTCATAACTATGTTGGGGGAGGTTACGTGTCAACCTGGTTTGCTGGCTATGAGGCACACAGTAGTCTGCCCACCACACACCGCCAGTTCACGTAACACAGTTCAGACAGTTGTGGCGTTTCGTATAGGGACCCCTAGTGTCACTACATCGACACAACGTCGAGTGAGTGACAGATAGGGAATGTCATGGTTACTTGTGTAACCTCCGTTCCCTGATGGAGGGAACGAGACGTTGTGTCGATGTAGTGACACTAGGAGCTGTCCCTCCTGCCACAACGCTGAATTACCCGCTGAAATGGCCGGACCTTATATCGGCTCCTCAGCATAAAACCTGAATGAGTGGTTGCATACCAGCTCCTTTTATACCTGTATGTCCGGGGTAGTGGCATGCAAATACCACTTGCCAATTTTCATTAGCCTTTTATCAAAGACCAGAGGTGTATTGGGCTCCCAAGAGTGACCCCTAGTGTCACTACATCGACACAACGTCTTGTTCCCTCCATCAGGGAACGGAGGTTACATAAATAACCATGATGTTTTTATTCTCTAATTCTTTAGAAAACCATTTAGCCATGGTGAAACGTGGAAAGCTGCTTGTCTATCACATAAATGGCGCGGAACTAAGTGTTGTATAATGTAAAATTATTAACTTCCTTTTTAGCTTTTAAGCAATCTATGCTAGTGTACATTTAGCGGATGGTGCTAAATCAAAGATTAATCTCTCATCTAAACACTTATGTTATGTTTTTGTCATAAACTGACAAAAAATTAAGTTACTTTATTTGACCGCAAACGTGAAAAGTCTGGAGTGGGCTTATAAGGAACATGTGTACATTTAAGCCCACATGTGTTCTTAATAAGCCCACTATGCTTCATAAAATGTAAATGCTTCACATTTTACTAAATAAACAGCTTAATTTTCATTATTTATTTTTTTTAATTATTTTTCTTTTTTTTTAGATTTAGACCTCAAACATAATAACCAGTTGATGAAATATTTAATTTCTGAATCTTACAATATTTTCTGTGCCTGTTCATTTTCTCAGTGGTAGCTCAGTGGTAAAATATGCTGGTTATCACCCCTGGAGTTCGCTAGCTCGCTAGTTAGAATCCCAGGGTGTGCTGAGTGACTCCAGCCAGGTCTCCTAAGTAACCAAATTGGCAAAAAAAAAACAAAAAAAAAAACTATGAATTCAGTTTAATAAGAGGTTCAATGAGTTATTTGCTCAGTGGGCTTATTAGGAACAATAGGGGTCAGTGGAAAATAAACTAAAGTAATTTAAAGTAGAGTCAAGGTAAACACATAATATTTTTTTTCATGAATTATAAAACACCAAGTTTTACAATGCAGAGCATGTTTTTTTGTATTGATTTTGACAAGATTGATTTCCCCATTTATAGCTAAATCACATCCATATCAATATATGGCCTTCCTCTCCCACTTACTTATTGTAATATAGAACATTGCAGTGGTGTTTTGGCACAGTGCGAGTTAGACAGACAGAGGATTGCGTTCTGATGGACGCTCTGTTCTGACATTTGGAGGATCAAAAGATTAAGCCCTCTGTTGTCCACATAGTCATGTGAACATGTCCAAATTAAAAGGCAAGGTTTTTGTTCTCCTCCCCCTCTGCGGATTTGGCCTAATTAAAGGGAAATTCGAGTGACTCTATGAGTCAGCAAAACTGATAGGACGGACAAACAGACAGTGAGATTTCAGTGAGGTTGTGAATATTCCTTTTTTTCATATGTTTTATTTATGAATGGTCATATCGGACAAGGTCTGCATTAAATGCTGTAATGTTAACATAAAAAAGAAATGAGAAAAATGTTCAGCTCTCTCTAGTGGTTATTTTGCTCCTTGTGTACTGTTTGCTCTTTTCCTCTCTCCATGTCAATATTATATATATTTTTAATAGACATTGTCCTCTCAAAGTTTTTCAACTGTTTTCAGTTTTTTTGAGTGGCACATTGGTCCACACAAACGTGGGGGTCTGTTCTGTTCAAATGTGCTTTTTTATTTTTATATGTGTTTGGTTTGTGGTGGTTTGTGTGTGTGTGTGTGTGTGTGTGTTTGTCTTTACCATGTTTAAAAATGTGTTCTCTCTCCTTTTAGGTGCTGGTGCTACAATGGAGCTTAGCAGGGAAGAGGTTCCACTTTATGTGAGTGTCATAGATTTTCATATTTATTCAATTTTTCGTTTTTTCACTTGGTTTCCCCCCCCCCCCGGTGTTTTCTCTATCCTCTCCCTCTTGTGAAATTCTACCCTTTCATTCCTTTGTTCCCTTGTTCCTTTGGGATCTGTCCTTTCATTCTGTCTGGTTGCCAGATGACCAAACTCATTTAGAAAGACTCTGCCTGTGCATATGATGACTGTGCATGAGAGAGAAACGACTCTGGAATCCTCTACGATCTCTTTGGTTTGGCTTTTTATGGACACTGTCTCTCAAACTGCATTTGTTTAAGTCAGAATCAGAATTATCTTTATTTCCAAGTGTGCTTACGTACACAAGAAGTTTTTTTGGTGATAGTAGAAACAACCAAGTGCACACAGAACATTACAGTAAGACACAGAATATAAAACAAGGTAAGAGCATAAATAGACATACAAAAAAATAGGACATATAACATAGAATGGCATATGTACATGTGCAAGTGATAATATATGTGCAAGGTAGGGGTATGTACAGTTATTGAATTAAATATGAGTGAATTTACATATGTAAATTACATATTTATACATTAATGCACTATGGTAGTCCTGAAGGCAGTTTAATTGTTCATGTGGAAAATGGCCTGAGGGTAAAAACTGTTCTTGTGCCTGGATGTCCTGGCGCTGAGTGCTCTGTAGCGCCGGCCAGAGGGCAACAGTTCAAAAAGGGATTGGGCAGGGTGTGTGGGGTCCAGAGTGATTCTACCTGCACATTTCCTCACTCTGGAGATGTACAGGTCATTGAGGGTAGGCAGGGGGGCACCAATAATCCTCTCAGCAGTCCTGACTGTCCGTTGTAGTTTCCTTCTGTCTAATTTGGTGGCTGAACCAAACCATAGATGCACACAGGACAGACTCAGTGACAGCTGAGTGGAACTGAGTCAGCAGCTCCAGTGACAGGTTGAGCTTCCTCAGCTGTTGAAGGAAGTACAACCTCTGCTGAGCCTTCTTCACAATGGAGTCTATGTGGGTGTCTCACTTCAGGTCTTGAGATATGGTAAAGCCCAGGAACCTGAATGACTCCACTGCTGCCACTGTGCTATTCAGGATGGTGTGGGAGTGTGGGGGGATTTCTCCTGAAGTCCACTATCACCTCCACTGTTTTGAGCTTGTTCAGCTCAAAGTTGTTGTGACTGCACCAGACAGCCAGCTGTTCAACCTCCCATCTGTATGCAGACTCCTCACCTTCACGGATTAGGCCAATGACCGTGGTATGGAGGTGTCCAGTGCTAACAGTGAGGGTCCCGGATGTGATTTCCCCCAGTCTCACTAGCTGCTGCCTATCTGTCAGAAAGCTATTGATCCACCGACAGATTGTGGTTGGCATGTAGAGCTGTGTCAGTTTGGTTGAGAGAAGATCAGGCGTGATGGTGCTGAAGGCTGAACTGAAGTCCACAAATAAGATCCTTGCATAAATCCCAGGTCCGTTGAGGTGTTGCAGGATATAATGCAGTCCTGTGTTGACAGCATCATCCACAGACCTGTTTGCTCAGTAAGCAAACTGAAGGGGGTCTAGCAGGGGTCCAGTTATGTTCTTCAGGTAGGCCAAAACCAGTCTCTCAAATGACTTCATGACCACAGTTTGCATACTGTTGAAAAGACTGGGGAGAAAAGGAAAGGAAAGCTCACCAAAGTCTAACTTATGTTCACATTTTATGTATGTGTTACCTTAGTGTTTTGTAGGCAGAGCTGTTGTTTGTGCTTAAATAACAATCTTTTCTCTGATTCAGATTTCTGGGTGCCAAAAGCATTGCTGCCAGCCCTTTTGGGCTTTATTTATTATCACTAGTCACTGTGACAAAAGCAGAAAGAGAGCATTTCTCAAATCATGTTTTCATTTGTAATAAAATGGCAGGTTAACTGGCTGTTAACTTTTCTAAATGGCCCAAAATTCCTCTATGATATGATCGGTTTATCCTTTTCACTAACTTCCTTTATGCACTGTTGTAATGGTCTTTTTCCACCTCATAGAAAGCACTTATGTAATTATTTACAGTTATTTGCAGTCTGGTCAGTCTGAATTTCCAGCCTCAATTACATTTATGAATTTGGCAGATGATTTTATCATAAGCAACTTACAATGCATTCAGGCTATAAACTTTACTAGTATGTGCGTTACTAGCCCCATGCTCTACCAGTCGAGTTGAGCTATAGGAACATATTTAGGAACATATGGAACACATTTAATGTTTATTCGATTTATCTTTAAAACAATTTGGCCAGAACCTAGAATCTTCCCTACATAGGACTCTTTTATCCAAAGTGATTTGCAGTACTTTTACTACGGGAACAATGCCCCTGGAGCAACCGGAGGTTTTGCTGAAGGACACAATGGTCAATACATGTTGGTGTATTTGTATTTTGGTGTACAGGTATATTAACTTACAAGGGTACACTGGGCATTAAAATGCTTATAGCGAGACACAGAAACATATGAGACTGCAGAATAATTACATACAGACAACAGACACAAAGCTATGTACATACAACAGTATGAAATAAAGTGTACAAAAAATTAATATACAGAAGATTATTTTTTTTTTAAGAAAATGTATTTCTGACATGCACTATACTGAGTCAGGATGTAAAAAGCTTTGCATTGTCATGTGTAAAAGAGATTTAGTTGTACACAATGTAGTGCAAATATTGTTGTAAATAGAGTAACCTGCTAAATATGCAGATGGACTGGTGAAGAATTAGCAGCGGAATAGTACAATAAAACGCTAGGTTAATGGATCATACCTTGCAGGTTTTAAACCAGCAACCCATTAGTTACCTGCCCAAATATTAAACAACTATGCTACACCACCCTCATTATAGAAGTAGATCAATGAAAGGTGTTGTCCCATGGACTGGAGGTCATTCTGAATACTGAACGTCACTAAGTCATTTGGTGATGGCTCAGCTGTTTACCCAGTGTGAAGGGAATAAGTGACACGCACAGTCCTTCTCTATGACCTCATTATGAAAGAGGGGCACTATGCGTTAGGTGTGTGAGGGTTTTAAGGTGCGTGTGACTGTAATGGGAATAATGTGTTATTGTAACAAGATAGGTTGAGCGTTTATGGCAGGCTTGCATATTGTCAACTCTCAACTCCCATTACGGCACTGTAGACAAACAGTCTCATTCACTCGGAGCTAAAAGCAATTAGTGTGTGTACGTATGTGTTAAATGCTTTCAGGTGTTCCTGAATTTGAGAGTCAGGAGAGTCTGTTTCTGTTACTTTCTAACACTGCCCATCAGACGAGCTGTAAGTTTCCAAAAGAGAGCGTTATCACTACATTAAAGGAATAGTTCAGCCAAAAATGAAAATTCTGTCATCATTTACTCATCCAGATGTTCCAAAAACAAACTTTATTTTTTTTGTGGAACACAAAACAATAATTTTTCATTTAAATCACAGCCCCTCTTTTCATAACAATGGCAGTTGATACTGACTTTAAATCTTAAAGTACCCAATAGGACCATAAAAGTAGTCCATGCATCCTGTGCGTCATGTTCAAAGTCTTCTGAAGCCATAAGATAGGTTTTGGTGAGAAACAACACTAATTTAAGTCATTTTTCAGTTGAAATCTTGACGTCCATTGCACATTCATGAGCGCTATGAGTTAGTTCACAGTTGGATGCGTTCACTCAAGAACTTGCATTATTTAGTGTTAAAAATAACAACTTTTCGTTCTTGCAATTTTTTTCCATTCCATTTGTGCTTTTATTTGATATTGAGCATCAAAACATGCACGTTCTTACATCGATTATGCTTAATAAACTGACAACGCATGTGGTCATGTAAATGCAATAAACAGCGTTCCTTTATCGGTGTAAGGTTATAAACGGCGTAAGAATAAACTGGTCAAAATGGATAGATTTTTGGCCAGGACGCAATTTCGCGTCGCATGTATGCTAAACACCTTAACCGACGTTCTCACCGGCTCATCCAGTGTGCGCACGTGTTGAGCGCATGCCTCTTCACAGTTTGACGCCAAAAACAGAGAATAATGCGATTTATTACAAATGGATAAGTAAATGATGCTGAAAGTTTGATTTACATGGAAAGCAGAGTGCTCCTGTAATCTCCATAGTATCATACAGTTTAAGGTCATCATGTCTTAACAGTGCATATAGTATCTCCTCCTATCATAATGCTTAGAAATAAAACACATACATGCTAAGTACAAGAGTTGATTGTACAAACGCAGGGGTTATATAAACATGTCAGTTATCTTCACTTGTGGTTAATGATTAGGAGTACTTGTGTTACACACAGCAGCGATATGGGGGCAAGTTTGACATGTTTTGCTTCCCAAACTTCACTACAGAGATAGGCCTAGTAAAGTGTGACTGTTTCATCTGTTGAAGTGAATGAGGAAAGCCATGCTAATGTTTGACTGGAACAAACAGTATTCAGGAAAAAGCTGCTTTGTCAGTATTTTGTCTGATAACACAGAGTAAACTTCAGCTAGGGAACCACAGAGTTCTGAGTATATGATAAAACAAAGGGAGCTTGGATTGTGAATTCTGCAAATTCAAATGTGAACTTACAAGTGTAGCCTTGTAAGTAAATATCTAGGCAGGTAACTAAAGGTCTGCAGGTTTGAACCTTAAATGGGGTGTTCCATGAGCCATGGTACCTTTTAAGCAAGACATTTAATCCCAGGTTGCTCCAGAGGTATTGCCTAAGTAGTCACTCATTTGCACTCTTTGTATGGTAGAAGTTTAGCAAGTGAAATATCACCCACAAATATTTATTCATAGAAATGCAAATACTACAGAGGACTTTATACAATCCAGCAGCATCTTTATACATGATGCATTCATAAAGTGTGTGGTTTGCTTTCCATGTTTGCATTTCCTGTGTGTTTTACAGTTTGAGAAATACAGAATCTGTTGTAGCCATTTGTGTGAAAGAGCTCTGTTGCATAAATCTACGTCATGAGCATCATCCATTTATGAGCCGGAATTAATAATTACACATTAGCCTGTTTTTTTTTTTTTGTGTGTTTTTATTTTAACTAAATGTGTTAATGTTTGCTGTGTTAATTAATGCTTTAGCCTATAACTTTTAACTTTCATTATTCCACTTTCAAGTAGCCCAAATAATAACCCTAGCAGTAGTGTTTTTTAGGTTTTCTTTTTCTTTTATATGAATGACTAAAAAAAATACTGAATACGCTAGCAGGTACAGTATATTCTAAGGGAAGTTATTAGACATGGTTTATGAATGCAATACCTGCTGGACACACACACATGTCATTCAGCATGCAGAACTTTGTTCTTGGACGTCTTTGGAAACCTGGAATCTTGTGAATCATGTGGAATACTTAGTGGAAATAAGGACATTCTCCTCACTGGTCACTGTGAACCCAGAAAGATTTATTCCCATGTACTGTGTTCTTCCATTTCCTGTGTACTGCTTTGGATATTAGATGGAATCAGATGGAAGGCATTTCCTCAATGGACACTCTTTCCTCATTAAACACTTACCTACAAACCGTGGTTGAGAAATTTTGCAACAAATCATGCAGGTGCACTGGTTAGTAGCGGCAAAATAAATGAGAGTGCTTTTGTGCTTTGCTGATTTAAACCTAAATAAATCTGCTAATTGTAACCCGCAGCTACCCGTTTATGGCGTAATAACTATGGTACATGTGATCTATTTATGTCTAGGACCAGATTACAGAAGATTGGTTCGACTCACTGGAGCATAGGGAAGTGATAACAGAAACTAACTAGATAGGTACATTTCCTGAAGAAAATGTGTGTGGTGCTTGCCGTGGCAACATTTCTCACCACGATATCCCACCAAATGCCCCAAGTTGAAAGAGGTCACCCCCATGACAGTAGGATGTTCTGGTGCAGAGATATTGGTGTTGTTCCATGGTTGCTAGGGTAACCCCATTTGGTTGCTAGGCAGTTACCAGGATGATACTTAACAAGGCTCCTTGCTATCCTGAGTTAAGTCAACCCGGAAGTCTCTACGATGTTCTGGTGCAGAGCTACGTGATTTGTTACTTGGTTGCTAGGGTAACCCAATCTGGTTGCTAGGCAGTTACCAGGGTGATACTTAAAATAGCACTTGCCATCCTGAGTGAAATAAGTCAACCCGGAAGTCTGTACGATTTTCTGGTGCAGAGATATTTGTTTTATTACTTGGTTGCTAGGGTAAGCCCATGTGGTTGCTAGGCAGTTACCAAAGTGATTCTTAACATGGCTTCTTGCTATCCTGAGTGAAATAAGTCAACCTGGACGTCTCTATGACATTCTGATCCTGAGATTTTGAATGGAAATCAATGGTGTTTGGTAGCTAGGGTACTCTAAATGGTGGCTAAGTAGTTCACATGATGATACCTGAAGACTGATTGCTCACCCAATTAAAACAAGCCAACTCTCATATCTCTAGGACATTCTGATCTGAAGATATCACACTCTAATTGAAAGCAATAGAGTTGGTTGCTAGGGTGCTCTAAATGGTTGCCAGGGCGTGGCTAGCCAGTGAACAGAGTGATTTTTATTGGCTGCTTACTAACCTGACTCAAAAGAGCCAATCCCCAAATGTCTACGATATTCTGTTCTGAAGATATCCTTCTGAGACATATGGAAGTTAATAGGGGGTGGTTGCTAGGGTCCCATAAATGGTTGTTAGGGCATGGCTATGTCATTTTTAAGGTAATACTTAAAGAGTGATAGGTAGCCTGATCAAAATGAGCCTGCCCCCATGTCTCTATGTCATTCTGATTGGGAGATATGATCTGACAACTGTCTTGAATTGACTGCCATAGTAGGAATAAATATCCCTTATCATAGTATGCCTATGGGGCAGATTTGGGCCAGTTTTACCCCCCAGGGGTATATCTTACTCCCAATGTAATGTTATGGTCGAAAACTGCTTGCTAGGCCTAATGAAAGGAGTCCACCCACATGTATCTTTGAAATTCTGATCCGGAGATATGAGCCGACAAAAGATTTTTCAATGTTAAGTCAATGGGACGTTTTGGGACCCCAGGGGTGCATAGTACCCCCCACCCCTTAGAAAAGTCATAGCACAGGTGTCGTAAATAGGCTGGTCGATTTGACACCTCATTCGTCGGTCTACGCCAATGGTGCGGGACGAGTTAGGTGCCGAAGTTTTGTACGGAAGTATAATAATAATAATAATAATAAGAAGAAGAATAAGTATGTGAGATTACAATAGTGATGCTTTGCAAGCACCACTAATTAAAGAAGCAATTCAGACTCATAGGTAACTGTTAATTAATAGGAAAATAAATGTATTGTTATTGAGTGAATTTAATAACTTTGAATCTTTTGATGAATAAAACAATAGAAAAATAAAACCCAAATAAACAACAATAATAAACCCAATAATTCAGTTCACAATTAACACTTCAGTTCAATTTAGGGATTTAGATTTCAAAATCAGCATATCACATTCCAAAAGCAGATTTCACAGTTCAAAAATCAGTGTCCAGAGTAAAAAAAACAATTTCAGAATTCAGATTCGATGTCCAGATTTCACTCAATATTTTAGTTCAGTTTCAGTTCAGCAGGAATCCAAGGAAAATCTGAAGAAAAAAACCCAAAAAAGCACATTTCAAGGGGAGTGTGTTTTATCTTACCAGTTCAGCAAAATTATTGTTCTTTTTACTTCCAGGTACAATCAGTTAGATGAGTGGCTCGCCATGTCCAAACCACAGACAGAGCATCCACGGCAGGGACAGATCAGGATTCCGTATAGCAATGGCTCAGATGAAATATAAGAAATAGAAAAAAAACAAAAAACCCGGCCTTGCAGAAACAAGGCCAAAAATAATCATCATTCAACTGTTCAATAAACTGTTTCAAATTAATTAAATTGTCTGTCTCATTACTCAATTTCCCATACACTTAACATACATGCTAATCAACCACATGTTCACTCTTAGTACATTGAAACCTACAGTGCATCCAGAAAGTATTCACAGTGCTTCACTTTTTCCACATTTTCTTATGTTACAGCCTTATTCCAAAATGGATTAAATTCATTATTTTCCTCAGAATTCTACAAACAATACCCCATAATGACAACATGAAAGAAGTTTGTTTGAAATCTTTGCAAATTCATTAAAAATAAAAAATGAAAAAAAAATCACATGTACATAAGTATTCACAGCCTTTGCTCAATACTTTGTTGAAGCACCTTTGGCACCAATTACAGCCTCAAGTCTTTTTGAGTATGATGCTACAAGCTTGGCACACCTATTTTTGGGCAGTTTCTCCCATTCATCTTTGCAGGACCTCTCAAGCTCCATCAGGTTGGATGGGGAGCGTCGGTGCACAGCCATTTTCAGATCTCTCCAGAGATGTTCAATTGGGTTCAAGTCTGGGCTCTGGCTGGGCCACTCCAAGACATTCACAGAGTTGTCCCGGAGCCACTCCTTTGTTATCTTGGCTGTGTGCTTAGGGTCATTGTCCTGTTGGAAGATGAACCTTCACCCCAGTCTGAGGTCCAGAGCGCTCTGGAGCAGGTTTTCATCAAGGATGTCTCTGTACATTGCTGCATTCATCGTTCCCTCAATCCTGACTAGTCTCCCAGTTCCTGCCGCTGAAAAACATCCCCACAGCATGATGCTACCACCACTGTGTGCTTCACTGTAGGGATGGTATTGGCCAGGTGATGAGCGGTGCCTGGTTTCCTCCAGACATGGCGCTTGCCATTCAGGCCAAAGAGTTCAATCTTTGTTTCTCATGGTCTGAGAGTCCTTCAGGTGCCTTTTGGCAAACTCCAGGCTGGCTGTCATGTGCCTTTTACTGAGGAGTGGCTTCCGTCTGGCCACTCTACCATACAGGCCTGATTGGTGGAGTGCTGCAGAGATGGTTGTTCTTCTGGAAGTTTCTCCTCTCTCCACAGAGAAATGCTGGAGCTCTGTCATAGTGACCATCGGGTTCTTGGTCACCTCCCTGACTAAGGCCCTTCTCCCCTGATCGCTCAGTTTGGCCAGGCAGCCAGCTCTAGGAAGAGTCCTGGTGGTTCCAAACTTCTTCCATTTATGGATGATTGAGGCCACTGTGCTCATTGGGACCTTCAGTGCTGCAGAAATTTTTCTGTACCCTTCCCCAGATCTGTGCCTCAATACAATCCTGTCTCGGAGGTCTACAGACAATTCCTTGGACTTCATGGCTTGGTTTGTGCTCTGACATGCACTGTTGACTGTCGGACCTTATATAGACAGGTGTGTGCCTTTCCAGATCATGTCCAATCAACTGAATTTACCACAGGTGGACTCCAATCAAGTTGTAGAAACATCTCAAGGATGGAAAGTGGAAACAGGATGCACTTAAGCTCAATTTTGAGTGTCATGGCAAAGGCTGTGAATACTTATGTACATGTGATTTTTTTCGTTTTTTATTTTTAATAAATTTGCAAAGATTTCAAACAAACTTCTTTCACGTTGTCATTATGGGGTATTGTTTGTAGAATTTTGAGGAAAATAATTAATTTAATCAATTTTGGAATAAGGCTGTAACATAACAAAATGTGGAAAAAGTGAAGCGCTGTGAATACTTTCTGGATGTATGGTATGTACATAGCTAGCAAAGCTAGCATCACATGCAACACGTTTCTTCATAAAGAAAATAACTAATTCAACAAATATACATATTCTGAACACTTAACCACATTATTCATGCAGTTGTGTGAAAATACACATTAGATTACCATTTTCAGATACATTTCTTACACATTACGTTTCAAATAATAACTCTCCATATTTTGAAACCAATTAATACATATATCATATTGAAAATGGTACTCACCAAGGAAAAAAGTAAGCGAAACAAGAAAATAAAATAAAGTATTCCTTTGATTTGGCCTTATTCCAGTTATTTTTCATCTTCTTTCATGTGCATTTCTAGCTTTTCCCGTTCATTTATATGTCTTCTTCCGTCGGCTTCTATTCCCTTAAAACGTGAACTTCTAAGGATATTTCCCACTTTAATAATCTATTTTTAGATTATACAAATTCTCTCTTTAAGAGCTATAAACACGAATACACTGTCTCGCGTCACCCTGAGTCTCTTTCTTCTCCATCACACTCTCTGCTCCTCTCGTTCTGTCCCCTCACGCTCTTCTCGTTAACTCTCTTCCTGGAGGCGGGACTAACCTCTGACCTCACCCAATCAAAACTTACTTTGGCCTATTTCTTTTTCTAGATTTACATTTATAATATAATATAAATTAACTTTAATCTGCATTCTTTTGCTATTAATACTAAACGGATATTAATAAAAATAAAATACTTATAATTACTAGTGACCTAGTCAGTGACCTGGGTTGCATAATTTTTATATAAACCATATCTGATAGAATATCCATATTTACTACCCAGATTTGGTTATTTATATCTTAATTTGAACATCATCAATAACTGTTGCTAGCTGACCAAATGATGCTAGGCAGAAATCAGTTTGGTTGGTATATCGATCAGCTGTGTGTACTGGTGCCAAGCTTTTATTGACTTATTTTTTAGTATCTCTGTGAAAGTGATGGTGACTAAGACACTCTGATTTGCTCTTGATATCCCTGTAGCTTGTTTATCCAAAATGGTGCTAACACATGTGGACTAAACTAGCAGTTCAGCATACACCTGAACTTAACTCAGCCGGTTTATCTCTTATAAGACATCAAATAGCCTGTATTACCATACTGCTCTGGGTTTACTGGATCAGATTATGTAATCAAATAAAGTCTGATTATTATTAGTAAAATTCCTTCTCACAATTTGTTTACACAAATTTGGAAGCAGTCAATCCAGGTTGCTCACTCTCACTCCTGCACAAAGAAATACTAATACAGTAGCCTATATTGCACATCTTTGAAATTCCTGGAACTGGTTAGATTGGACAAAAGCACCATGATCAAAGAAAATCCAACAAGTGATTACCTCTTATAGAGGGGACATTTTTAGCAATACTATTTCAGTTTCCTAAGAAGATTATGCTGTGCACAGATTTCATTTGGCTCACTCTTACTGTGTTCTCCATAGCTTTCGCTGTCTGGTCAGATAGCTTGTCTTTTTTAAAGTATTTACTTCCTTACATTTGATGGCTGATGTCAATGCAATCTGCAAATGGATTTTTAAACATCAGATCTAAAGCACAGGGCTTAAACATGTTGATTTGTAATTTTATTATAATGTTGTACCTATACAAAATTAAGCAAAACTGGGAGTCATGTAATTGACACAACCCCCACAAATAAATAACCATTGGCATGTTCTGGTTTTTGATTATACAGCTTTGACAACACATTGTTCAACACAAAACTATCTCCGCTGGTTAAAATGAGGAATGTAAAAAAAAAAAATGGCTAGACATTAAACACTAAGTGTTACACCTAAATAATGACCAAAGGTATGTGGGCATCCCCTTCTAATTAACGGGTTTGCCTATTTCAGTAATTCCAGTGCAAACAAATCTTAATGCTATACACCATGCAATGACATTATAAAAAATTCTATAGCTTTTGGGGAAGGCCATTTTTGTTCCATCGTGATAATGCCCTTGTGCACAAAGTAAAGTCTAAATTGCCACAAAATTAACTGAAATGAGAGAGCACATTACCTGTCAATCAGACGAGGAAGTTGCGTTCATTATTATAGCAACAATTGGCTGTGGGCGCGTTTTCTATCAGAATCATCATTAACTTTATTTTAAATGAAAATCAGATGCTCTCACATCATACAGAATACAATTAGGAATAATGAATAAATAAAATCAATTCTTGTTTCTTTTTAAAATATTCTAATGATAGTGTTGTTTAAAAAAAAAAGAAAAAAAGAAAAAAGAAACAACGTAGTCACAAAAGCACTGTGTTTGATCCATGAAAAAGTTAAGTTAGGCCCTATAATGATCGTAAATTATTGCAACATGGAGTGATATTTACATCAAATAAATTCCTTTTGTACTAAGTCTAGATGAGTCAGAGAAAGAGAACAAAGAGGACAGGTTTTTACTATTCAGTGAACAAAAGTTAGTTTAGGAGTTGAGAAATTGCATGATAATATTTACATCTGGGATAACCTATCCATGGAGGAATTGTTTGATTGTGGTTCATTAAATGTATTGGTAACACTTTGAAATAAGGTTGTGTATCCATTAACATTAAACAATGAATTGCCATGAAAAATTAACAATACTTTTACAGCATTTGTAATATTGGTTTGTTAATCTCTACACATAGGCCTACTAATGCAGTTTAATATTAAATATTTGTAATGTAACATCATTAAGAACTATCAATGAACAATATTATATGTATAAATTAACATTAAGATGAACAATTGCATGAAAAAATATTCAATGTTATTTCTTGAAACCTAAATTGGAATGTTATGTTCATGCGTTAACATATACAACCTTAGCGTAAAGTCTATTTTTAAATCATAATCCCCAACATCAGCAGTGGTTTTCAAATTTGTTGTGGGATTATTGGATTTATTGGATGAGACTCTCGGCCTGAAATGATGTCCCTGTCCGGCCCTAGTGAGCCTGATGCTTGTGTCTTGTTGAACAATTAATTTCAAAAGCTTGGGTATTAATACCTCCTTTGCTACTATAACAGCTTCCAGGCCAGTCAAGTTCTTCCACACCTGACTTAGTAAATCATTTTTTAATGAATCTCGCTTCATGCACAAGGGCATTACCATGCTGGAATTCTCTTGAATGTCATTGTATTGTGTAGCATTAAAAAATGTCCTCACAAAAATTACTGTAATAGTTGCTATTAATAATAATAGCAATTAATAATAGCTCATTGTTTAGTAGGGGGTTTCCGCATACCTTTGGCCATAAATATATAAGAGCTATCTCATCATTGTTTTAAAATGTGCTATATTTTATCCCATGTCTGGCTGGACTATATAACATGCATGGTGCACAGAAGTCTCACAGATTGCAAAAAGATATAGTCATTACATTGAATAGGATTTCACACCTAAACGTGCGTTTGGACATGAATCCTGTTAGAACATGAGAAACTCGTACACACACTTCTCAGATGGCAGTGGTTATGTCATTGGTAAGGGAACACACACCTACGCATGCGGTCCTTAGGGAGCGGCAGTGTGTATTAGTGGGTTGTTTTTCTTCTTGGATCTAGTCTGTAAACAGGTGCTAGAGACAATAACATCCCTCCAACGATCGAAGGAGTAACAGCAGTAATTTAGTGTCGATTCTTCTCATCTTTTCCAAGTAGAAGCCAGCATGAAAACAAGGCTAAACATAGGACAAAATGTGCACTTGCTCACTGCTCTGTTCCTCATTCACGGTGTACATTATTTGAAATTTCATCATGGGCTTGTGTACTTGTTGTTGATGATGCAACTGCTGCATCAGAATATCTGTTTGCTTGAGCTCTTCAAACAGTAACAAATACATGGTCGATGTGTTTGTGTGTAAGAAAGTGAAATAAACTTCCATCACTGCAAAATATAAGAACATCTAGGCTTCATCTGATTTGACAGTTTCCCCTCTGACTCTCTGGCTACAGTATGTGCACACTGCAGCTAAATCAGTTGTCAGCCCGGGAGTCGATTTGGCCAGAGAAGTGAGTGAAATTCGGCGAGAATTGTTGAAAAATGTCGGCAATGCTGACGAAGGTCGTTGCTGACTTGGAGTATCTTGCTGTAATACGTCGAATGATCACTGCCATGGAGACGAAATTCACTGAGGTGGTCACAAGAGTGGGGGATGTCGAGAAACAGATCGATTATCTGGAGTCATCGGAGAGGGAACTAGCTGCTAATCCGCTAGTGGCCAATGCGGATTTGGAGTGCATCTATGAGAAATTGGAGGACTTGGAGAAACATAACGTCGGAAGCATAAATAAGCGGAATAATGTCTGAATCGTCGGAATTCCTGAAGCCGAAGAGGGTCAGGATATGGTGAAATTCCTGGACGGGCTTTTCCCGAATCTGCTTGACATAACAGGCCATAAGCTGGAAATCGAGTGAGCTCACAGGGTTCAGGCTCGGTGATCCGCTGAGGGAGACAGGCCTTGATCAATTCTGTCCAAATTTCTGAGATCATCCGATAAAGATCTTGTGTTGCGTGAGGCGAGGAATATAGGAAGGCTTTCTTGGAAAAACCACAGCATTTTCTTGTTCCCAGACTTTGCAAATTCGAAGGAATGCAAGAAACTCTTACATCATCGGAAGGTCGCTTTTGCACTGATGTTCCCGGCCAAATTGAGAATAGATGCTAAGGATGGCCGCAAAACATTTACATGTCCTCAGCAAGCGATGTCCTTCATAAAGTCAATGGACTGAGTAAGTTATTTTGTGGTATTCACGTTGTAGCCGAATGGACAGACTCAAGACATTCACTTGACTATTCGAGGAACTGAGTGTCGTTTTTGTTTTTGTTTTGTGCTGGTTCCGCCTAGTGGCTGGAGTTTGTTTTGTGGAGTAACACTCGTTTGGGACTGTTGAGTGGATGAATCTGCACTTTTTTTGTGCTTATGCCTCCTATTGGCTGGAGTTTGTTTTGTGGAGTATTTCTTGCAAGACATTGGAGTGATTTAGGTCATTTGTTGCACTCATGTAGCAGCCAAAAGGGCCAGCTCACTGAACATTCATTTGACTGTCCGAGGAAACTGAACCCCCCTTTTGTGTGTGTGTGTGTGTGTGTGTGTGTGTGTGCTGGTTCTGCTAGTGGCTGGAGTGTGTTTTGTGGAATAACACACCTTCGGGACAGTTATGTGGATGAATCTACACGTTCTTTGCATTTATTCCACCTGTTGGCTAGAGTTTGTTTTATAGATTATCTGTTGTTGTGTAACTCTGTCTCACACAGTTTGTATAGAAACACCGGACTTGAGCAGTCCAACGGCAAAGTTGTCACAGGGGCTTTCGTAGGCGTACATGCACTGTTTGAGTTTAGAGGGATGGATGCCAGTTGGCGCTGTCGTGCGTGGGGTTAATGCGCACATTTTTCTTTTTTCTGTTTGTTTGTTTCTTGGGGAAGTTCGGGGTTTGATTGTTGCACTAATTTTGGAATGTGGTCTTTATAATTTTGTTTCTGACACACAGTCTATTTTTTCTCATATGTCAAAATGTGAAATGTTAATATGAGCGGATTGTGTCTCTCCATGTGGAATGTGAATGGGTTGGGGCACCCCATAAAAAGGAAGGTTTTTTTCTTCTTAAGCGTAAGAAATATGATATAGTGTTTCTTCAAGAAACGCATCTTTCCCCGCAGGAAGCTGAAAAATTTGGGAAGATACGGGGTGGACATGTTTTCTTTAGTGCTGGCTCAAGTAAGAGCAGGGGAGTCATTATACTGATAAGTAAGCATCTAAAATTCAAATGTCTCAAACAGATTAAAGATAAATTAGGAAGAGTCATTATTGTTTTAGCAGAAATTCAGGGGCAAAGTCTTATTATGGCTAATATTTATGCACCTGACATTGATGATCAGGGATTTTATAGATCTGGAAGGGAGGTTGCAAGCCGCTGGCAGCTTGCAATACAATAGTATTGGAAGGAGACTTTAATCTTTTAATGGACTCTGTCCTTGATCATAGTGAAGCAAAAGTGTGCAAGCCCCCTAGAGCAACATTGATGCTTCAGAGGATGTGTAAAAATCTTGGTCTTACAGATATTTGGAGACTTTTGAACCCATCTGGTTTTTTATATCTAAGTCCCTCATTTCATCTGTTGTTGATTGCTCAGTTGGGAACATTTTAGTCTCAGATCACACCCTGGTGAGTTTAGAGGTGCTGCCACATATGGAGAAAAGGAAATAATATAGTTGGCGCTTTAATGTATCCCTTTTGCAAAATTCTGAATTCCAACAAATGTTAAAGGCTGAAATCAGTGTTTATATGGAGACCAACTGGTCCTCAGTATCCTCTGTGGGTGTGGCTTGGGAGGCACTTAAGGCGGTTCTTAGGAGCCGGATCATACAGTATGCATCATTCACCAAAAAAATCCAAAGCACGAGAACTTGTGGAGTTGGAAGGGAATATTAAAAGAGCCGAGGCAGAGCTGAAGTGCCGAATGTCATCTGATGGCCTCAGAGAACTGACCGCTTGAAATACAGATATAACACTATTTTGTTGCGGAAGGTGGAGTGTTGGCTATACAGGGCAAGACAGTTATACTTTGAATTGGGGGATAGGGCAGGAAAACGTCTGGCTAGATATATAAAACAGAGAGAGTCTTTTTCTACCATTCCTTCAGTGAAATCTGCTGGTGGTGAAATATTTACCTCAGCCATTGATATTAACAATGTTTTTAAAGAATTCTATCTTGATCTCTATAGTTCCACATCTTCGTCTACTGATGAGAGTATTAGAAACTTTGTGGAACCATTAGAACTTCCTAAACTGATGGCTGAGCAAAAAAATTCTCTTGATTCTGAGATAACTTTGGAGGAGCTTGGTGAGGTAATTAAGGCCTTGCCTACAGGCAAGGCTCCGGGGCCAGATGGCTTTGCCGCTGAGTTTTTTTAGATCTTATGCTACAGAATTGGCTCCACTTTTGCAAGAAGTTTATACGGAATCATTAAAGAATGGAAAGCTTCCACCAACCATGACGCAAGCCCGGATCAGTCTGATTCTTAAAAAGGACAAAGATTCAAGCAAGTATAAGAGTTATTGTCCAATTTCCCTGTTCCAGCAAGATGTTAAAATATTGTCAAAAATTTTGGCTAACCGATTAAGTAAGGTTATGACATCTCTTATACATATAGATCAGGTGGGGTTTATTCGGGGCTGTAGCTCTTCTGATAACATTAGGCGTTTCATCAATATCATGTGGTCAGTGGCAAATGATCAGACTCCAGTTGCTGCCATCTCACTTGACGCCAAAAAGGCTGATTGATATGGTAGAAAGGGATTATCTTTTTTAAGATTTTAGAAATGTACAGGTTTGGGAATACTTTTATTGGTTTGATTAAGTTACTTTATAGACACCCGTTAGCGGCGGTACAAACGAATGGATTCATTTCAGATTATTTTACTCTGGATAGTGGCACCCGGCAGGGTTGCCCTCTTTTCCCCTTATTGTTCTGTCTTGCCCTAGAACCATTAGCAGCCACGATAAGAAAGAAGGATGATTTTCCAGGGGTGGTGGCTGGAGGTGTGGCGCATAAGCTTTTGCTTTACGCAGATGATATTTTATTATTAGTCTCCGACCCTACTAGATCTATGCCTTGCATCCACAGAATTAATAATTCCTTTTCTAAGTTCTCAGGATACAGAGTTAATTGGTCAAAATCCGAAGCTTTGGCTCTAACAGTGTACTGCCCGGTAATGGCTTTTCAGCCGGGTGTCTTCCAGTGGCCCAAACAGGGCATTCATTATTTGGGTATTTTATTCCCAGCAAATTTGTGTTATTTATTTAGAGTTAATTTTGACCCTTTAATAAAAAGGTTATCGAGCGATGTGGGCAGGTGGGCTTCATTACATTTATCTACGATTGGGAAGGTTAATGTTATTA
This sequence comes from Myxocyprinus asiaticus, assembly GCF_019703515.2. Classification (NCBI taxonomy): domain Eukaryota; kingdom Metazoa; phylum Chordata; class Actinopteri; order Cypriniformes; family Catostomidae; genus Myxocyprinus; species Myxocyprinus asiaticus. The sequence continues at coordinate 35,272,225 of NC_059347.1, forward strand.
AAATGAATTGTATTCCAAAATTCAACTACCTGCTACAGTCTCTCCCTATAGATGTCTCCCTTTCTTATTTCAAGCAATTTGATAGCATAGTGAAGTCCTTCATTTGGAATGGTAAACGTCCCAGATTACATTTCAGTAAGTTACATAGGCCGATTGACAAAGGTGGGCTAGGCCTACCCAAGATTTAGTTTTATTATTATGCATTCGGTCTCAGACATTTGGTCGCTTCCACCTGAGAGAGCCCCTCCCTGGTTTTGTACTGAACAGGAAGTTCTTGCCTCTATTTCGCTATTGCAAAGGCTTTCTATCAAACTAATCGGAGAAGTTAAGTTACACCCCGTTTTCTCGCATTTGCACTCTGTATGGACAAAAGTGTCCAGAGTGTTTAATTCTGACATTTATTTAAATGTTGCCTCAAGCATATGGCTGAACCCAAAATTATGTATTAATAAGTCCCCTTTCTGCTGGTCAGAGTGGATTGTGAGGGAGGTTAATACACTCGGTGACCTATATGAGAGTGGAGTGTTGAGATCCTTTGAAAATTTGGTTCAACATTTTGGGATTCCCAGGTCTCAGTTCTTTATGTATTTACAGCTGCGCCATCTGCTCTGTACTATTTTTGGGAGTAGCATACACCCCCCTAAAGCGGCGGATTCTCTGGGAGTGGTGATTACTGCTTTTGGAAAAGGTCATGAGGCATCAGTGTATTACTCCCTGCTAATTCAGAGTCTGTGGTACGGAGCTTTAACTTCTGTCAAAAGATTATGGGAGAAAGATTTAAACTTGGTATTGGAGGAGGGAGTGTGGGCTAGGATTAAAAAAAATGTCAAGTCTGTATCTAGAGATGCAAGGGTGCGCCTTATGCAATTCAAGATTTTACATAGATTCTATTGGACCCCCTCTAGGTTGTATAGGCTTGGTCTTAAAGACACACCCACCTGCTGGCGATGCCAATCAGAAGATGGAGACACAACCCATGTTTTTTGGTGGTGTGTTAAGATCCAAGAATTTTGGTTGAAGTTTCAGAGTTTTATGTGTGACATACAGGGTTGGGGAGTAATGGAATACATGTAAATGGATTACGTATTTAAAATACAAAATATAAGTAACTGTATTCCACTACAGTTACAATTTAAATCATTGGTAGTTAGAATACAGTTACATTCAAAAAGTATTTTGATTACTGAAGAGATTACTTTGCATTTTATTGTCATTTGTTTCATTTGATATTTAGTCCTTTCAGATGAAAAACATTTATACATATAAATAAACTAGTTTCCATCCACTTTTCGCGCTATTTTGTTATCGACAAAGTGAAAATGTGTAAAACAAAATTTGCTAAATTTGCCGTCTTCTGCCTGTTTCCATTCAAATGACCTTTTATCGATAAAAATGGTGTGCGTGATGACGTCATGCCTAAAAAAACAAGTTTTGGATTAGCGCAAATGAAATCTGCCCTGAAGCCGTTTCCATTCAGAAATGTGTGTTTATCACTAATTCACCTGCCAGATGTTCCTAATTTAAAATGGGGAGAGTATTGTGACAATTCATTGAAATTAACCAGCTTACTGTCATTTTAATTCACAAATAAATGCAATCAGAAGATGAGGAATTGCAATCAAAAGGGTGCTGTTGCCCTTCTGATAGGACTGTAATATTGGTCCTAATGTTGTGCCTATTGCAAGTTGCCACCGGTTCCGACCTGAAAATGAATCGTCACGGCCCTGTTCAAGCTTGAAACCTGCACCAAGTAGTGGGGGAACTTTCAGTCTTAGTATAAGGACCATCCATCCATGTGTATATACTGTGTGCACAGCTATTAAAGAAAAACTGATGCGGTGTAATATCAGGGTTTACATATGATACATTCCTGATATTTAATAGGCTATTTTGAACGATCATCTAATCTAAAGCATCGCCATCACAACTGCATTATGTCCCACATATTTGTGCAGCAACTTTTAACAACCAACTGAACTTGAGTATCATCTAAAATTAATGCAATTTACATTTTCTGAAGAAGCTCAGCAAATGCGATCCGAGGTAAAGAGCGATAGATTTAAAATATTAAAAGGTTCAAAAGCTCATTTTCTGAAAGTGAACTCAGCATTGGACAAATAGTTCAGATAGTTTATAGTCTTGAAGTGTAGAAAATGTCATTCAGCCGACTTTATGCGTCTACAGAACAGGGTAAGGCTAATTTAAGTTTGTGTAAAGAAAAGGCATATATAGGTTTTTTGTTTGGTAATTTATTATTTTAATGCGTTTTTCATTTGGTAATTTATTTAATTTAATATAGGGAATTTTGCCAGCATTTTTTCAAAAGCTAAACAATAATTTTATAGAATCATAGCTATATGTTTGTGTTCCAAAAAAGCACACTGAAGCTTTTCTCCTAGTATTGTGTATTTATTTTTAATTTAAAACATCTTTGTGCACAGAGTTGTTTTTATTTTTTTGTATTGTGGGCTAATTCCATGACTGCCGTCTATTATTTTGAATGGTGTGAATAAACAACTTTAATAAATAAACGGATGGCTACCGCGATTACATTAATCACAGACAGTGGCCATTAATTTGTTCTCTGTGCACTTGTCCATGTGCATGATACGAGATATTTGTGTTGGCACTCCTGGAAGTGTCATGTTTGCAGTGATCGGATCTTTATGCCGTTCAGATCAATCCATAATCACGTACAATAAATTGGCTTTCAAGGATCCTATACCTTGTTGTCATGATTAACACAGGCTAACGATTGGGGCAAATTCTGTCATGTGACACTAAATTTTTGCTTTAATGCCAATTTTTCCAAAAAGTGTTTCCAAACCAGTTTTTCGTGACATTTGATGTATCGACATAGAGTTTATGCGCTAGAGTCAAACGGAAAAATATTATGTCGACACTTGTGAAATTTTAGCGATAATTTGCGTTTCCATCAGCTTAATTTTGATGCGCTAAAACTTTTTTCGCAAAAAATCCTTGGATGGAAACATAGTTAATGATGTGATCCAAAGTGCATTTGAACAGCGGTGAAACACTTTCTTATGATGTGTTACATTCATACGAGTAGACAGAGAAGTAAGTTTGAAGTAAGTTTGGAGCACAAGAAATAGATTGTGTAAATTGTCAGCTTTAAGCTAAGCTAAAATGCTATTTCTAGCCATTTTACATGCACGTTACCAGGCACGATCATATTTTTTTATCAACAAAATTTACGTTAGATCATAATTAATTTTTTTCTATAACCTCTGATATTAGGGCAAAAAGCGTATTCTTGATAATAATTTTTGTATTGTTTTCCTGTAAAAATATCAAAAAATCTTTAAAAAAAGATCAGTTTGATTAATCTTGTTTTAGAAACAACACTGCATAAGATATTTAGGTTCTTCAGAGAATGTATTTTTAACATGTGTATTTTGTCTTACTGTACTGGCAGAGTTTTTATAGTCAAAAAAAGTGAAAAAATCTACCAGTGCTGAAGAAGTAATCCAAAGTATTTAGAATACGTTACTGACCTTGAGTAATCTAACGGAATACATTACAAATTACATTTTACAGCATGTATTCTGTAATCTGTAGTGGAATACATTTCGAAAGTAACCCTCCCAACCCTGGTGACGTATTGGGCACTCAAATTTCATTTTGCCCCAGACTCTGTATTTTAGGCAATGGGGCGGTCATCAATATAGGGGATAAACGCATAAAAATTGGGTCCTGACCAGTGTCATGATAGGCAGACAGATTGTTTTAAGGGGATGGAAGTCGGGAGTGGTGCGTGGAGATGGGGAGGGTGGCAGCTTTTGAGGAGGTGTCATGTAGAAGGCTGGGGATCTGGGATTTGTTTGATGGGAAATGGGGCAGTTATTTGTCATTTTTGGGGGACTATCGGGGAGGGGCTGTGGAGAGAGAAGCATAGTTTTAAATGTGTATGATTATATATAATTCAGTATTATTATTATTTATTTTTTATTTTTTTATTTTTGTGTGTGTGTGTGTGTGTATAATTATATGTGACCACAGGAATGTTCGTTGAGGGTCAGGGTGGGGTTGGTGATTGGGGGGGGGGGTAATAGTGGGGGTTAAATGTTGATTCAGTATTTATGTTTTGTTTTTCTTTGTTATCTGTACGAATCAATAAAAAATGTTAATTGGAAAAGACTGACAGTGAGCTCTGAAGAATCTTTTAAAGCCATCAGTCCATGTTATTCAACTTATTTCACTCAAAAATGAAAATTCTCTCATCATTTACTCACCTTCAAGCCACCCCAGATGTGTATGACTTTCTTTCTTCAGCAGAACACAAATGAAGATGTTTAGAAGAATATCTCAGCTCTGTAGGTCCATACAATGCAAGTGAATGTGTGCCAAAATTTTTAAGCACAAAAAAAGCACATATAGCCATCATAAATATAATCCATATGACTCCAATGGATTAATGAATGTCTTTTGAAGTGAAACGCTAGGTGAAAAAAACTTTTTTTACTAAAAATATTTGCATCTGGACAGCTGTGGTATGCATGTTCACAAGAGTCGAGGTCATGCAGCGTAAGCACGTTGGCAAGCTCACACAATAACTGACGAGTGAAATATGAAAATATACGAAAGTGATCTTTTGTTTACAACAGTGGCGTAGCCAGAAACAAAACTTTGTGTGTGCCAAAAGAAAACTGGGTGTGCAAGAACTAAAGCACAATTAAGTGAAATATAATAAAATGACCATTAAAAACCATTGCATCAATTTCTTTTTGCCTATAATTTGTTTTAGCTCTGTGTTATGTTTAAATGATTTAAAAAATAAATTAAATGGAGTAGGTAGCAGGGACTAAAAATGGTTCAAGGACCGAAAACCGAAAGCAGAACATAACCGAAAACCGGAACAAAGTGATTTTTAATTGTTCCAGACTGAAAACGTAATTTTTAAATGCGGGTAACCGGTTATAACCCGATTTTTTTACCGTACATTTTTTTCATGAAACTAAAGGCCAAAGGATTTATCACTGTACATTTTTGTAACTACACCATTTCATGGTGCCCGAAAAAATTAAACGTGCTTTGATCCTGAAGAAAACACATTTCTTTGCCTAATTGCCTGTTGTGGATGTCACATTCTGTGAATGAAGACCTTTTTAACAAATATGTATAATTACTACATATATATGTACGGCTAATCCAGATACAATGAAAAGGTAAAAGGAGGTCAAAAGTCCATTTCTCAGTTGTTTCCAAGTCTTCACTGAATTATTGTTAGACATGATGCATTAACACAGATTTGATGCTGCCAGGTTTTGACTGAGAAGCAGATCTGTAATAAAATGATACTTTACTGTTAATTAACTGTATGCTGTTATGATTTCTGTGCTGATAAATCCACCACACAGAGACATTTTTTAAAAAAACAAAAAATCTAAATTTAGCTTATTTTGGTGAGGAAAGTGGCTTATTTTGGGCTTGTTTTTCCAGACCAGGTCATTTGTTTCTCTTGCGAAATCCGGCAACACTGCAATTGGTATTTAACCCACCCCTTACCACAGAGTACTGTCATTTTTAAAAGAACATTATTAACCATTCTTTTATTTTGTTCTAACGGTAACCATTTGGAAAGGAGGCTGCAGAACTTCTGAACGAAAAAAATACTGTTTTTGCTCAGAACGAACCGAAATGAAAAATGGTTTTAGTCTCTGGTAGGTAGGCCTGTTAATATGAGGCATAAATCTGAACTCGGTAGCATAAACTTCCTTAATTTCAAGTGTGCACTTGTTTCCTCAGTCACGCTCCCGGCGTCTGTTGTGAAAGTGCGCGTGCAATATGAGACAGCCTCTGTAATACCCGACAGTGGGTATTATTATAACGATTATAATTGATTATTAAATTTCATAATTGACGCATTGAAGTTTCAGCATAATAATGATACATTTTATACCCCTACATATTATAATTAAGCGTTACAAAACCCACCATTTCATTTAGGTGTGCAAGCTTCCGTTTTGGGTGGCAGTTGCACACACTGGCACACCAGTCACCAGGGTTGGGAGGGTTACTTTTGAAATGTATTCTACTACAGATTACAGAATACATGCTGTAAAATGTAATTTGTAATGTATTCCGTTAGATTACTCAAGGTCAGTAACATATTCTAAATACTTTGGATTACTTCTTCAGCACTGGTAGATTTTTTCACTTGTTTTGACTATAAAAACTCTGCCGGTACAGTAAGACAAAATACACATGTTAAAAATACATTCTCTGAAAAACCTAAATATCTTATGCAGTGTTGTTTCTAAAACAAGATTAATCAAACTGATCTTGTTTTAAGGATTTTTAGATAGTTTTACAGGAAAACAATACAAAAATTATTATCAAGAATAAGATTTTTGCCCTAATTTCAAAGGTCTTGCTAGAAAAAAGAAATTATGATCCAACGTGAATTTTCTTGATAAAAAAATATGATCGAACCTTGTAACTAGAAATAGCATTTTAGCTTAGCGTAAAGCTGACAATTTACACAAGGTTTATTTCTATTTCTTCTGCTCCAAACTTTCTTCAAACTTACTTCTCTGTCTGCTTGTATGAATGTAACACATCAAAGAAAGTGTTTCACCGCTGTTTAAATGCACTTTGGATCGCATCATTTATATGTATAAATGTTTCCATCTGAAAGCACTAAATATTAAATGAAACAAATGACAATAAAATGCAAAGTAATGTCTTCAGTAATCAAAATACTTTTTGAATGTAACTATACTCTAAATACCAATGATTTAAATTGTAACTGTAGTGGAATACAGTTACTTATATTTTGTATTTTAAATACGTAATCCCGTTACATGTATTCTGTTACTCCCCAACCATGCCTGTCGCTACGCCACCCATTTACAACAGAGGAGGAGGAATGTTATCCTTTTATAATGGAATTCCTGGTGAAGAACTACACTACCCATGAACCAAGAAAGCTCAACCAATCAGAGAATCGCGGCAAACAAACCGCAGCAAAAAAAGCTCAGCAGCGACTGCCACTCCCAGTCTCTGCACTCTCAAACTACTTAAAGTATATATTTGTATAATTATGAATATTTTGCAATCAAATTTACATTTATTGGTTGTATACTTCTAATCAACTACCTAAAATCAGTAGTTTTATATATTTCCATGCAACAAATCATCTCCTACACTGAGCAGGTTTCATGTTTCCTGTGGAATTCTGCAGTTTCTTTCATTTCAAATAATAAAATATTTTCAACTCAAATCAATATTTCATTTCCATTTATTTACTTATTTGGTAAGTTGCTATGTAACAAGGTGGAATAATGTACAGCAATCCCCTTCAGTATAATACAATGACCCCTAAGTTATTTGTACAGAACAAAACAGAACTGAACAACTAGTTGTTAATGCAGTGACACCTCTCTATTTTTGACACTGACATATATGGATTCACTCCTGCATTTAAATGTGGTTGTCACTCCCAAAACTATGCAGTGTTTAATTTCTCTCTTTCTTTCTTCTCTGTTCCTTAGCAGAGAATCGAGGTATTGAATGACTGATGTCTTTATTTAGTATTTTCTAAAGTGCATGTGTCTCATTTTCTATGTTAAAGAGTCTGAAATTGTTTACTTTTTAAATGTGTTGTGTATTTGTCCTCTTAAGGTTAGCAAGTAAAGATGGGATGAAACACTTGTTAGATTTAGGATTTTAAGAATTTTAGAGCTATGAAACGAGAGCAGGTTTGTGTGGGAAGAGAGAAGAATGACGTGGACCTGTGGTGGTGAGACAAAGCGAGGAAAGAAAGGAGTCGAGAAGCAGAGGGATGGAAAGAGAGAACCCCACGTTCATCATTCATCCCCATGTGAAGTGCAGAGACCCCGAAAAGAGGAGTCCTTACCTTTCCTTCATTCTCACACCAAAACAGCTTTTTTAACTCCATCACTATTTCTGCAGGGCCCCTTAAATGACAGGAAGTGAGGGAGACATCTGGTGAAGGAAGGCAAACAGTCAAATGGGGGCTTTATTTCAAACTGAGGGAGAACGTGAAAAGTGCCGTCACACACATGCTCCCGGTGAGACTGAATTTACGGTTCACCTCCCCCTTTTATGGGGTTTTTCTTTGATCCAGGGTCTGTTTAATGATATTGGTGCATGAAATTACGTGTAGATCTCTATGAGCTGTGTATGTGTTGGTAGGAGGCTGTGAATGCCTGCATTCATGATGGATGGCTGTGCATTTGGATTTTTTATTCTTAGTGTGTATGTGTTGATGTATATGTGGGGTTACTTTCTATGCTTTTTTGTTGATAGTGAGATTTTGTCTCTCTTAATTTAGAGTCATACTTATATTCTGTATACATTAGAGTACACATTTCAATACACAATATTGTGTATGAACATAAAATATTTATCAGTAACTCTTCATAATAACTTTAATGAAATTAACAACTGTTATGCATTGTACACTAAAAATGATTTTAAGATTTATGCATTTTAATTAAATTCAACAAAATATTTTAAGTTTGAGTCATTTCATTTTGTCAAAAATAAATGACACAATTCAGTTTGATGGATTTTTTTAAATAAAATTGGAAAATGATATTTTATGAATTATGAAATTCAAAAATCTTTAAAATAGGCTAAATATTTTTATAGTGTATAATGTGCATTCATCAAACATCAAACAACATAAAAAATGGGGAGGTATATTTTGATTGGAACATGTAAGTTTGAGTACTCCTAGTTTGTCCTGAAACAACACAGCCAAAAATATCAACACCATGGTAATCAGAATGCATGGCCTCATCCTTTTGAGAATGAGACCGGCCACTGGAAAATTAATCTAAAAATTTTAGATTAAGAAATTGGTACGAACTGTCAACATGATCACACGGGATGTCAACCTGTTGTTTCAGAGAGTTCCAGTACCCTAGGATCGGGCATATTATGCTGACTCACTGAAAAGCGGCTTCTCCTATCTGACATTTTTACATCGGCTCCACCATGTTTACCTTCCCTTTTGGCGTGACCAAGCATGTGAGGGACCCAGGTTCAGAACCTGCGTTGAAACCAGAAAGTAATTGCTATTGCATGATCAGTGACGACCGAGATTCAGAGGTTGCATTTTTTACTCTAACATAAAATTTTTATTCCACTGATGTTTAGGTTTGTGGTTTGGATTAGGGGGTACTGTTTCTAAAATATGCATTGCTCTTTACTGCATTACATCCTTTACAGCTGAAAACACCTCACTTCACAATTAGTTTTTGGCACCCTCTCCATGGACATTTCAAACAGAAAATGGAGCTTACATGTGCCCATAACCCAACAACACCTACTAATTTTCCACTCGGTGCAGTGTTTCAAAGTTTTGTAAGCACAGGCTGATTTTAGCAAAAGAAATGTCAACCTACTCTTTCCGATATCTTTGTGAGATCAGTTTGTATGATATTAACAAAACAAATTTCAGAGCATCAGGAGCATTGCTACATTTCCCACTTTTGAACTTCATTGGTACTTCAACCAAACCACTACAATAACTAATTAGACTTTGTTCCATACTTCCTATAGAATCATAATTCACCGGCAAGTTCAAAACATCTGCTGTAATACTAACGTGTTTCAGAACTAGGCTCATTACCAGCACTGATAATTCATTTGTCTCACAGTACTGCTGATCTGTGAAAGCTGCATCTAAGACCAGAAAGACATTAAATTTGTGCAATCACTTATTCTTGAACCAGACTTAAAAAAAAAAAAAAAAAAAAAAAGAAAGGAAAACTTTAGAATAAAGAATATTTTTTTCACAAAGTTACAAAAACTAGAAACAACCTTTCAAATGAAAAAAACAAACAGCAACAGCACATCTAATTACATATTTTTGCGGTCATAGTTCACTACACATCTTTGAGGGTTTGGAAGGGAAAGCCAGAGTTTCTCATTAGCTCTGCAAAATTTGCAAAAAGAAGTGTTGGTTGATTGTCTGTTACATTCCTGGTTCAATCTAAGACCTTGCAGTAAAGGAGTGGGCTGGTTTAAAGGTGTGTGTCTCTTTAGAGTTTTTGCTTTCAATTTACATTATAATATAGCTATGACCCTTGTTGTGGTTTATCCAAATATCTATGCAAGCAACTCCGTACAAGAGGAGCCCCTATTTCAGTAAACAAGTGAAAATGGAGATAGCTGGAGTATACATATGGAGTACATTTTATGCCCTAATACAACTAAATCAAAGAAGTGTTGCCCAACTCAAATCTCAGATGGTCTTACAACGCTCAGTGGGATACAGTGTTCCAGGATTGCTGCACTAGAGCAATCCTCCATGCTATAATTAACTGCCATAGCAAAAAAGAAAGTCTCTCACTCTCTCTTTTTCTCTCTCTCTCTCAATTTAATTTTTAAATTCAGTTTTGCTTTATTGGCATGACAGTTTTCTAACAGTATTGCCAAAGCATTACAAAGTTGTTTCTATATAGATTTGTAAATATACAAATATTTAGAATAATAGTAAAGTCATCAAAACTATGGAATAACATAAATGGAACTATGGGAAATATGTTGTGACTAAACAAAATCCTAAATAAATCAAAACTGTTATATTTTAGCATCTTCAAAGTAGTCACCCTTTGCCTAGAATTTTCAGACATGTACTCTTGACATTTTCTCAACCAACTTCTTGAGGTATCACCCTGGGATGCTTTTTCAACAGTATTGAAGGAGTTCCCATCTATGTTGGGCACTTATTGGCTGCTTTTCTTTATTATTTGGTCCAAGTCATAAATTTCAAAAACATTTTTTATTTTTTTTAATTACATTTTAGTTTTATAATGAAATAAATTAATATGTTGGCACTATTGGATTTTTGTCTACAAAACTAATTTCAAACATTTAAGCATACACCTTCAGATCAAAATATTTTTAAGATCATGAGAAACATTTCAGTCAAGTGTTTCAAAACTTTTGACTGGTAGTGTATATATGTGAGTTTCTCTGTATCAGACAGTTTATGGAATAAATTATGAAATGTTTCAAATTGGTTAAAAAATGTTTCTCTGACAGTCTAGTACTTTGGGCAAATAAAAAGGAAGTGTATCTCATCTTCTATTTGATTTGTATCACACTGTCTGCATATCCTCTGCTCTCTCGGTAACCAGGACTTGTGGTGGACAATCGACAATTTGCTTATCGAGCAAACAGGTCTGTGGATGATGCAGTCAACATAGGATTGCATCATATCCTGCAACATCTGGACAGACGCAAGGATCCTTTTTGTGGACTTCAGTTCAGCGTTCAACGCCATCATCCCAGCTATACTCCAGAACAAATTACACCAACTCTCTGTTCCCATGTCTATCTGTCAGTGGATTACCAGCTTTCTGACAGACAGGCAGCAGCTTGTGAGACAGGGGAAACTCACTTCCATCACCTGTACAATCAGCACTGGTGCCCCCCAGGGATGTGTGCTCTCCCCACTACTCTTCTCCCTCTACACCAATGACTGCATCGCCAAGGACCCCTCTGTCAAGCTCCTGAAGTTTGCAGACGACACCACTGTCATCGGCCTCATCCGAGATGACGATGAGTCTGCATACAGAAGGGAGGTTGAACAGCTGGCTGTCTGGTGTAGTCAAAACAACCTTGAGCTGAACACGCTCAAAACGGTGGAGATCATTGTGGACTTTAGGAGAAACACCCCAACACTGACCCCCCTCATCATTCTAAACAGCACTGTGGCAGTAGTGGAGTCATTCAGGTTCCTGGGCACTACCATCTCACAGGACCTGAAGTGGGAGACCCACATTGACTCCATTGTGAAAAAGGCCCAGCAGAGGTTGTACTTCCTTCGCCAGCTGAGGAAATTCAACCTGCCACAGGCGCTGCTGATACCGTTTTACTCAGCAGTCATTGAGTCTGTCCTCTGCACTTCAATAACTGTCTGGTTTGGTTCAGCTACGAAATCAGACATCAGAAGACTACAAAGGACAGTTCGGACTGCTGAGAGGATTATTGGTTGCCCTCTGCCCCCCCTTCAAGAACTATACACTTCCAGATTGAGGAAAAAGTCTGGAAAAATCACTTTGGACCCCACTCACCCTGCCCACTACCTTTTTGAACTGTTGCCTTCTGGCTGACGCTTCAGAGCTCTGAGCACCAGAACCGTCAGGCACAGGAACAGTTTTTTCCCTCAGGCTATCCATCTCATGAACAGTTAAATTGCCCCATTGAGCAATAACCATGTGCAATACACAGTTTAGTCTTTTTTATATTTATCCAACACATCCAACCTCTTCTGCCATTTCATACCTCTGAGAGAAAAAAAAAAAAAAAAAAAAAATGTGCACTGTACATAACAGATTTGTATTTGCACTGTACATAACAGATTGTATTAGATTTGCACTACCCATGTGTATGTGTGTGTGTATGTATGTGTGTGTCTGTATGTATGTATATAATTAGTTGTCTTTTTTATTTTTTATTATTATCTATGTCTTGCTGCTGTTTTTGTATTGTTTTTGTATTGTACACTGGAAGCTCCTGTCACCAAGACAAATTCCTTGTATGTGTAAGCATACTTGGCAATAAAGCTGATTCTGATTCTGATTCTGATTCTGGTGTCTTCCTCGCTCTATCTCTAGATCATGGTCACTTCATCTATATTTAGACAGAATCTGTCTTTCTTTAAATTGTTTAATTGATAAGTAATTTGTGAATTTGGTAGTTCTGTTTAGGGCTGAATAGCATTGAAGTTTGTTGTGGAGTTCTTAATGTTTCATCGTAATCATATTTTAGGTTTTTGTAAATTTCTTTAAAAATAATTTTAGATTTGTAATTGGAGTGGATATCAAATTTGCTTTCATTAATAAGTTTCAGAGTGAGAATATTCAGAGGGTGTGATAAAGCAGGGGTTTCATTGGTGAGGAGGGCTTTACATTTGATAGATTCTGGAACAGACTGTTTGAGGTGATGCCAGAATTTTACGACTCTTTTCTGAATTTCAGTGCTTAAGTGGTATAGACCTAAATCAGCCCTACAGGCACTATTTGAGGTGCTTCTATGTACACCTAAAATGTTTTTTGCAAATTCCAGTTGCATTTTTTCTATTGAAATTTTATTCCAATGGTGAAAATTTGTCATGGGTCCCCATAATTCACATCCATATAGTAGTATTGGTTTTATTATAGAATTATATAATTTTGTCCAGATTGTAATTGGTAAAATTGCGATTTGATGGCATAAAATGCCCTCCGAGCCTTTTCACCAAATGTTTTTACAGCCAGATTAAATCCTCCAGATGCACTTATTTTAACGCCCAGATAACTGTAGGTGGCCCTGTGTTGTAGGACCTCTCCTCTGTAAGTGAACTGGAATCGGTATCCCTGAGATCTGGTCTTCTTCTGGAACAGCATAACTCTGGTTTTTTCCAGGTTGACTGAGAGTGCCCAGTCATGACAATATTGTTCCAGCAGGGTGAGGCTCTGCTGAAGCCCCCCTGCTGTAGGTGACAGCAGTTGAAGATCATCTGCATACCACAGACACTTCACTTCAGTGTAATTTAGAGTGAGGCCAGGGAAGTTGGACCGCTCTGAGCTTCTACAAGATCATTTATATAGATGATGAAAAGAGTCAGACTCAAACTGCATCCCTGTCTCACTCCACGACTCTGCTGCAAGAATGCACTCTTTGCACACGTGGATTGTAAAATATCAAATGTTTTCCCACCAATGCCGATTTGTAGGAGTTTGTAAAGTAAACCATCGTGCCAAATTGAGTCAAATGCTTTTTTTAAATCTACAAAGCATGCAAATATTTTCCTTTGTTTGCCCTTGATGATGGGGGGGCGGGGGGGATTTTCTCCCCTTTTCTCCCCAGTTTGTAATGCCCAATTCCCAATGTGCTCTAAGTCCTCGTGGTGGCGTAGTGACTCGTCTCAGTCCGGGTGGCGGAGGTCGTATCTCATTTGCCTCAGCGTCTGAGACCGTCAATCCGTGCATCTTATCACGTGGCTTCTTGAGCGCGTTACCATGGAGATCTAGCGTGTGTGGAGGCTTCACGCTATTCTCAGTGGCATCCACGCACAACTCACCACACGCCCCACCAAGAGTGAGAACCACATTATAGCGACCACAAGGAGGTTAACCCAATGTGACTCTACCAACCCTAGCATCCGGGCCAATTGGTTGCTTAGGAAACCTGACTGGAGTCAGTCAGCATGTGCTGGATTCAAACTTGTGACTCCAGGTGTGGTAGTCAGCGTCTTTACTTGCTGAGCTACCCAGGCCCCTCTCTCTCTCTTTCTTAAACTTTTTCCTGTCTGTCATTGTTTCTCTTCTTCTTAGTTTCATTTTGACTAAAAAATCAATTTCAATTAACATGATGAATAATATGCACCGTGTCCAAAGTATTTGTCATGTAATTTTAAAATGATTTTCTAAAGAATACTGAATTAAATGGTCTGTGTAATACAATTGCTCTCTCTCTCTCTCTCTCTCTCTCTGTCTCTCTGTCTCTCTCAGGGTCAGGTGGAAGTCTTAGTAAAGCTGCAGGTGTCTCAGTTTGTTCAGGAAGAGGCTGACTATTATGTGGTTCTACTGGGCTCGTCCCTTCACCATGTAACCACAGCTTACAGAACCGAAGACCACAGCTCGCTTAGATTCATTGTGCCTGGTGGGACATTGAATAAGTCACAGTGTGTCATAGATGCAAAAGAGCAAAATGGGCCACTTTCTTTGACTGAATGTGTAAATACCTAATACCTAATGGAAACATGCAAGGAGATTCCTGACAGGAAATATTGCTGGTTTGCTGATGTATGGTCAGGTTGCAATCTTTATTATTTTGGAAACAAATAGTTAAGAAAGCAACAGATAGCTGAAATAAAAAGTATTGAAACCATAAAATATTTAAAGGAGCTGATTACTTTTTAAGGTTTTAAAGTTTCAGAAAAATCAATCAGTGGCTAAATCTTTTTCCTCCAACAATATGCAGTTCCAGTCTGCTGATAACATCCTGTTTTTGTGTTTTGACTTGTGACCTGAAGCACGACAGTAACCCAAGACAATATTATGATGTACAAGTATTTCCTAACATTAGTGCCAGCAATTATGTAGCAAGGTTGAATCTGTTTTTCAAAGACACCATAAAACAGTTTGGTGAACACAGTTTTTTCTCTGTGTATGTCCTATTAAAAACAGGAAGTTGGGGCAGAACATTTCAGAGGAATTTCTTCTTTTTTTATAGTCAATATAGCCTCTAGTTCAGAGATGCCCAAACTAGGGCCTGCCGAGTCAGTGGCGGATGCTCGCACCATAACCACGGACAGACGGGCACTCCGCTTTTCATGCTTTGCGTCAATTCAGTGCCATGCTCACGTGCTAAAATTATCAAATGCTACAGTGTAGTTAATAATAATATTAACAAAAATAATGTCTGGATGTGTTAAATAGCCTTGATGTTAAATAAAACGTTATTAATGATACAATAATTTTACAGAACATTAACCACTTCATATCTCTGACTAATGTTCATCGTTTTATTAAATTGGTTTGAAGGAGTTGCTACATTTTTTATAAGCTCCTCATTCCAAATCCGGAGAAAAGCTGTCATCTACATCTACTGTGTCTGTGCATTTGTTTTGTGGGCTATTAATTTAATAGCCAAAATATTTAGAAATATGTGAATGAGAAAAATAATTGTTTTAGTAACAATGCACGTTATGCAATGCCCCATTTGTAAGGGAGTGAATCCATTAGAGAGCATTTTTTTTTAAACAAACATTTTTGTATACACTCCTGAGCAGGGGATTGTGTTATCAATATTTTTAATCAGATTTCCCCGGAAGAGAACTCGCTTTAAATTTTAAATGCGTATATCTGTTAAAGTTTTTTGAGTAAACTAGCATATGCAGTACATGACTTCAAACTTAAATTTTAATTTAATAGGTAGTTAATCCATGAAATGTCAAAATTGTAGAAAATATATTATGTTATGGTCCCTTAAAGTGAATTCTAAATATTAAAACAATAAGTCTTTATTCTGTACAACAGCAGTTCATAATGGCTCACCCTGTCAATTCTTCAGTTAACCTGTCACTTTTAATTGTAAATAAATAGTTAATAAAAAATAACCTATACTTAGCTATAGGTATTCAATTCTTATTAACCGGTCTTTATAATTTCCCATATTTGAAGAGCTGTCTCGCTAAACTTTAATCACTAGTAAACAAATGACATAGAATACATATTGGAAACAATGTACTGTTTAACTGGCTCGAATCTTTTTCCTCCATCAAGGTCACGATGTTCCAGAGAAAGTATCTGTGGAGGTGTTCTGCTCTGTGGAGGAAAATAGCCGTTGTCTCATCAGCCCGCTCTCCCATGCAGGAGAACTCTCCCTGGAATACAACCGGGATGAGGCTCAAGAGGCGGCAGACATGCTAATGAGCATTGAACCCTTGATGTCCAGCAGTCATCAGGACATCTTAAGGAAATTCTGCCTAGAGAAAGGGAGCTCATCTGAGCACAATCATTTAGATAAGACCGGCCTGCTTGAGACAGATGGAATTTGTGATTCAAAGGAATTATTTCCATTTAAAAGACTAGCAGAAACAAATCAGAGACTCAGTATTTGCGAGCAGGAGAATTCTAGTCTGAAAGAAGGTTTAGTATCTTCAGAGTTTGATCCAGAGCACAAATGCACAGTGGGACAATGCAGTTCTATTGATGTGAAGATTACACAGGCCATGGCTAACTTGCACTTTCTGGGATGGGATAGCCAAGCTGCACTTGAAAAGGAAGGTCAGTCGTGTTTTGTTTCTTTTTTCTTTTTTCTTTTATTACTGCTAACCCTTATTTTGCTCTTGTGCACACTGGATTCTGATTGTTATGTACGAATCGATTAACAAATTAGTTCTCAAAAAAAAAAAAAAAAAAAAAAAAAAGATGACTTCAAAGCACCATAACCCAGACTGTCATAATATTCATGTGACTTGTATTTTGGAAACATACTGTACATCAGCTCTCTGAAATAGGCTCTTGTGATCTTTTCATGACACCTTGCCAGTTTTACAAATCAGAAAAGGCTGGGTTATAAAATTACTTTTAAATTGGACTATCGCAGAAATGGCTTGTAAACATTTTGTGTTTAGTGAGGAGTTTAAACTTCTAGAGATCTGCTTTATATGGTTTGGTAGTGGAATAGGGCAAAATTCTAAAACCCTTTAGTTACAACTGAGTAACTCTAAGTAATAGTGTTTTGTATTAACTTTGAAGCTGGACTCATGAAGGTGAATGGTTCTGAATCCCTCTGCACCGCTACCATGAGTCTAAGGGGCTGTTTACACAGCACTCGTGCTTGTGACTGTTGCATCTGTTTTTTTTCAGTGATTCATGTCATAAGCACCACAATTTTCAGACACAGTCATGCCGGAATTTAAATAACGTGTCCAGAGTAAAATAACGAGTACATTTTCCTTCTTTCTCTAATGTCATTAGAGTAAACAGTTTCTGCAACAGCTGGGATATAGTTTATGGAACAGAATATTTCATTAGATGTATTTGCATTATATTTCTTTGCAGTTAGTAAACAATTGTTTTTATGTGATTTGTTTTTTTGTTTTTGTGATGTGTGTTCAGATTTGTATGTGCATTCAGCAGCCTAATTTGATTTACTTTATGCTCAGCCATATTTAATTACAGTACGATTATTCATCTGAATTAGGAAGACATACACAGAGTAAATATAATCCTGATTGATCTTCACATAATTGCTAACCCATGCACTGAACATTCAGGATTGAATATACAGAAATACAGGTGCTGTTCTTAGATATAACAACATTTAGTCTTTAATATGGACTTTAAATTGAATATATATATATATATGGTATTTGTAGTAAAATCACAGTATTATAGTTACTGTCATAGTTACAATACTATAGTAAAATCATGGCTACTAAATGGAAATTACAGTATTACTGTTGTAAAACCATGGTTAATTGTATCAAAACCATGATTTCTGCCAAGAAAACAATAGTGACAGCAGTCATTGTTACTTAAGTCATGGATACAACAAAATTACTATAGTAAAATCATGGTTACTATATGGATACTACAATGTTACTGCATAAAACCATGATTAATTGTATCAAAACCATGAATTCTGCTAAGATGACCATGGTGACAGCAATCATGGTTACTACAGTATTACTATAGTAAAACCATGGTTAATTTTGTTAGGATCTTTGACTAAAAAAAATTATTAAATCAACTTTTAACTTAATTCCTGCATTTATGCTACATGCATCAACATAAAGTACATTTCATTCTCAACTCATCATATATTCAACATTCAGAAGCTGCACATCACTATAGAAGAAATAAATGTTAATCATACATGGAAATCCCACATATTCATCAACAAGTAGGGCAACATAACTTAGGTAATGAACACTCCAAGCACTTTAGTTCTTGTTTTTTGTCTGTCTGAACTAGCACTGAGTGCCTGCTTAAAAACGGAAGGGAATTTGAGCAGTTTCAGGCTCACCTGCGGCTCTGTGTGCTCCACGCACTATCTATCCTCGGGTGATGTCGCCGTAAATAGCTAATCATATATCAATGTATTATCAGTATACGGCACTTGTGTCAAGCAATGTCTGCAAACAGTGCCTTTTTTGTTACGTTTTTTGACCATCGCTTTTGTGATTGACTGCAAGAGACAAGAGACCTTAGTGACGCAGTGGCTTGTCGCTTGCCATTTTCAACTTCACACTAAAGGCCCAAACATACTCTCCACAAGTACGTGAACACTATTTGGTGCTTTATTTTCTTCACCAAACCTAGTGCTTTCATTAAACTTGAGATGAAACACGGTACAAATGCTTACCGTGGGTGACAAACCGTACAATTCATTTTTTACCGTTACACCCCAATATATATATATATATTTATATATATTTATATATATATATATATATATATATATATATATATATATATATATATATATATATATATAAACAGTTGTGCTCAAAGGTTTGCATACCCTGGCAGAAATTGTGAAATTTTGGCATTCATTTTGAAAATATGACTGATCATGCAAAAAAAAAACTGTCTTTTATTTAAGGATAGTGATCATATGAAGCCATTTATTATCACATAGTTGTTTGGCTCCTTTTTAAATTATAATGATAACAGAAATCAGCCAAATGGCCCTGATCAAAAGTTGACATACCCTTGAATGTTTGGCCTTGTTACAGACACACAAGGTGACACACACAGGTTTAAATGGCAATTAAAGGTTAATTTCCCACACCTGTGGCTTTTTAAATTGCAATTAATGTCTGTGTTTAAATAGTCAATGAGTTTGTTAGCTCTTACATGGATGCACTGAGCAGGCTAGATACTGAGCCATGGGGAGCAGAAAAGGAACTGTCAAAAGACCTGCGTCACAAGGTAATGGAACTTTATTAAGATGGAAAAGGATATAAAAAGATATTCAAAGCCTTGAAAATGCCAGTCAATAATGTTCAATCACTTATTAAGAAGTGGAAAATTCGGGGATCTCTTGATACCAAGCCAAGGTCAGGTAGACCAAGAAAGATTTCAGCCACAACTGCCAGAGGAATTGTTCGGGATACAAAGAAAAAACCACAGGTAACCTCAGGAGAAATACAGGCTGCTCTGGAAAAAGACGGTGTGGTTGTTTCAAGGAGCACAATACGACGATACTTGAACAAAAATGAGCTGCATGGTCGAGTTGCCAGAAAGAAGCCTTTACTGCACAAATGCCACAAAAAAGCCCGGTTACAATATGCCCGACAACACCTTGACATGCCTCACAGCTTCTGGCACACTGTAATTTGCAGTGATGAGACCAAAATAGAGCTTTATGGTCACAACCATAAGTGCTATGTTTGGAGAGGGGTCAACAAGGCCTATAGTGAAAAGAATACCATCCACACTGTGAAGCATGGTGGTGGCTCACTGATGTTTTGGGGGTGTGTGAGCTCTAAAGGCACAGGGAATCTTGTGAAAATTGATGGCAAGATGAATGCAGCATGTTATCAGAAAATACTGGCAGACATTTTGCATTCTTCTGCACGAAAGCTGCGTATGGGATGCTCTTGGACTTTCCAGCATGACAATGACCCTAAGCACAAGGCCAAGTTGACCCTCCAGTGGTTACAGCAGAAAAAGGTGAAGGTTCTGGAGTGGCCATCACAGTCTCCTGACTTTAATATCATCGAGCCACTCTGGGGAGATCTCAAACGTACGGTTCATGCAAGACGACCAAAGACTTTGCATGGAGGCATTTTGCCAAGACGAATGGGCAGCTATACCACCTGCAAGAATTTGGGGCCTCAAAGACAACTGTTACAAAAGACTGTACGCTGTCATTGATGCTAAAGGGGGCAATACACAGTATTAAGAACTAAGGGTATGCAGACTTTTGAACAGGGGTCATTTCATTTTTTTCTTTGTTGCCATGTTTTGTTTTATGATTGTGCCATTCTGTTATAACCTACAGTTGAATATGAATCCCATAAGAAATAAAAGAAATGTGTTTTGCCTGCTCACTCATGTTTTCTTTAAAAATGGTACATATATTACCAATTCTCCAAGGGTATGCAAACTGTATAGTCCTCTGTGAATCGCCACCTTACAGTGGTAGAGGGGTTTGGGTACCTCGATGAGCCCAGGAGCTATGTTGTCTGTGGAAGTTGCCCCTGGTTGGGTCTCCCAAGGCAAATTGGTCCTGGGAGAGAGGACAGACTAGGAGCGATTCAAAGGACCCTATGAGTTTCAATGGCAGGAGACATAAGGGTCCGGTGCAATGTGGATCAGGCGGCAGTTGGCGGACCGATTTTAGGTTACTGAAGCTGGCTTTTTGAACATGGAACGTAACCTCATGGGTGGGAAAGGAGCCCGAGATGGTGTGGGAGATAGCGAATTTCCAGCTAGATATAGTCAGGCTTACCTCCACACACACAGCTTGGGCTCTGGAACCAAACTCCTGGTGAGGGGCTGGACTCTTTTTTACTCTGGAGTTGCCCCAGGGTTGAGGTGTCAGGCAGGTGTGGGCTTTCTTATAGCCCCACAGCTTGGCACTTCTACGTTGGGGTTCACCCCAGTGAACGAGCAGGTTGCCTCCATGAGGCTCCGTATTGGAGGTCGGACAGTGACTGTTGTTTCTGCTTATGCGCTAAACACCAGTTCAGATTATCCATCCTTCTTGGAGTCCTTGGGTGGGGTGTTGGAAGGCACCCTGGTTGGAGACTACGTTGTTCTTCTGTGGGATTTCAATGCCCATGTGGGCAATGACAGTGAAACCTGGAAGGGCGTAATTGGGAGGAACGGCCCATCCGATCTGAACCAGAGTGGTGTTTTGTTATTGGACTTATGTGCTAATCACATTTTGTCCATAGCGAACACCATGTTTAAGCATAAGGGTGCCCATAAGTGCACTTGGCACCAGGACACCTTAGGCTGCAAGTTGATGATTGATTTTGTAATCGTATCATTGGACCTGCGATCGTATGTCTTGGACACTCGGGTGAAAAGATGAGCTGAGCTGTCAATTGATCACTACCTGGTGGTGAGTTTGATCGGATGGCGGGGGAAGATGCCGAGCAGACCTGGGAAGCCCAGATGTATAGTGAGGGTTTACTGGGAACGTTTGGAAGAAGGCCCTGTCTGGGAGATCTTCAACTCGCACCTCCAGAAGAACTTCTCTTGCAGGCCGAGGGAGGCTGGGGACATTGAGTCTGAATGGGCCATGTTCCGAGCCTCTGTTGCTGAGGCGGCTGCATTGAGCTGTGGCCACAAGTTTGTTGGGGCCTTTCATGGTGGAAACCCCTGAACCCGGTGGTGGACACCAGTGGTAAAGGGGGCGGTCAAGCTGAAGAATGAGGCCTTCCAAGCTTGGTTAGCTTGTGGAACTCCTGAAGCAGCTGACGGGTACCGGCGGGCCAAGCGGTACGCTACTCGGGTAGTTGCTGAAGCAAAAGCTGAGGCATGGGAGGAGTTTGGAGAGGCCATGGAAAGAGACTTCCAGTCGGTCTCGAAGAAGTATTTTACAAGCAGACCAAAAAAAGAAAACTGATTTCTCTACAAGCTGTAGCAGTGATGAAGAGTTTGTTGAGAAAGAAAACATTTGAGACACTTCACAAACTATTTTAGTTTTAGTTGCTGGACAAGTTGACTGGTAGTATTATGTGTACAAAGTATGGTGTCATTAGAAAAATTGAGTGTAAAAAATAATATAAACGGTTAAACCATGTTATCATTCAGCCTGATCTCATTATTATATGTAGCTATTTGTACTTTAATATTTGTAACATTTAAACGTACAATATGGATGTTTAAAAGCATCTAAAATGTAAACATTTGTATATATTTACAGCTTTAGAAATGTAAAATATTGACGAATCCATTACAAATATATTTGAATACACAAATCAATTATAAATATATTTGTACATTTTTATTGTTTTTTTTTTTTTATTATTATTTTCATATTTTATTTATAACAGTTTTTATACAAACATAAAACAGATCACAAAATATATGCAAAAAATATATGCTATACATAAAATAAACACACAAAGGAAAAATACAAAATTTTTCAAATCAAATTTTTTAGAAGCTTTCGAGCTTGAGGGCAGCAACCATTTCAGCTAGCCATTTATGAAAAAATTGGGTGGTAAAGTGGACTT
The DNA here is from genome assembly GCF_019703515.2 of Myxocyprinus asiaticus. Lineage (NCBI taxonomy): Eukaryota > Metazoa > Chordata > Actinopteri > Cypriniformes > Catostomidae > Myxocyprinus > Myxocyprinus asiaticus. Next base: position 35,294,918 of record NC_059347.1, read on the forward strand.
CCACTCCATCAAGATCACCCTTTCTAGCCACCATTCCAAACATAAGAGACAATTGCTGAGAATGTGTCAATGCTAATATAGGGACAGAAAATCCAAGCAAAGCTAATTCAAGATCTGGACTGATACCTTCTCCAAAAACATTAGAGTACCTCTGAAAAATATTCTTCCAAAACTCAGAAATCTCAGGGCAAAACAAAAAGTATGAGCATGCGTCCCATCTGAGCTCTTGCATCTATCGCATAACTGCGATAAACTGAAGGATAAATTTTATTGAGTTTAGTTTTGGTATAGTGTAACCTATGCAACACTTTAAACTGTATAAGTTGTAATCTTGCATTAACAGAGCAGGTATGAATTCGCTTCAGTCCTTCTTCCCAAATATCATTTGAGATGTTAATTCCAGTATCATTTTCCCATGCTACTTTGAGGCGAACTGAAGACACTGCAAAATGAGAAACAAACAAAGAAACAAACCATGTCACCAAATGTTTGACCATAGTAGGTTGACCCAAAAGATCATACATATAATGATCCTGAGGCAAATCCTGAAACTTAGTAAAAGAATGTTTTATGTAGTGGCACACCTGTAGATATCGGAAAAATTGTGATTGGGAAAGATCGAATGTTTTATACAAGTGTTCGAAAGTGGCAAATTTTCCATCTATATAAAAGTCCTTAACCGTGGTCAGTCAGTCCCACAGTGAAAATATTTGACTGACCAGGCAAAAAATTATGATTATCACAAATGGGCAGGAGCACTGAAGGACACGTAATATTCAACGCGGTCTTCAATTGATTCAAAATTCTAATGGAATTGAACACAACAACATTTTTATATTGTGACGTCCTTAAAGATACAGGGTTGGAAAAAAGAATAGCAGCTAGGGAGCTACCAACAATTGACCGAGCCTCCAAGTACAGCCACTTGGGGTGCGTGTCCGTCAAGTTATCGGCAGCTTGATCGCTAATCCGCCAGAACATGTGCAAATGGGCCTTAGAAATTCTATGTGCTTTGTAGCCTCATATAAATGGCAAAATGACAGAATCTAATTGTTTAAAAAAAGAATGTGGCAAATATATAGGCAGGTTCTGAAAAAGATAAACAAAGCGAGGCAGAGAGACCATTTTAATAGCATTGACCCGACCAATTAAATATAACGGAAGAACCCTCCATTTATCAATAGATATTTTTAACTTATTTATGGCTTCTGTGAAATTTAGACTGAAAATATGTTTACAGTTTTTAGGAATGACTAACCCTAAATAAGTAAAGTGATCCTCTGTGATTCTAAAAGTTAATGACCTCAGAAACTGAGCATCCAGCCCTTCACCCAAGGGCATGAATACACTCTTCTCCCAGTTAAAAGAATAACCAGAAAAAGAGCCAAAACCCTCAAGTGATTCCATTTAAAAATGGCAAAGCAGAAGTAGGATCACTCAAATATAAAAGCAGATCGTCCGCATATAAGGACAGCTTAACCTCAGAATGACCACATGATATACCCCTAATCTCCAAATGATTACGAAGATGGATTGCCAGGGGTTCTAAAGCTAGATCAAATAACAGTGGGCTTAGACAACAGCCCTGTCGTGTACCACGCTGAAGAGGAAAGAAAACAGACCTATCCGAATTAGTAAGTATTGCAGATTTAGGGGAAGAATAAAGCATTTTTATGAATAGTTTAAAATTCTCACCAAAGCCAAACCAATCCAGCACAGAAAACATATAACTCCATTCAATTCGGTCGAAGGCCTTTTCAGCGTCTGAAGAAAGAACAGCTGCCTTAGAACTCTTACTCTGATAACAAAATATTTAGCAGGAGACATGAATTAAAAAATGAAAATCTTCCTGGGACAAAGCCAGTTTGATCTGGGTGAATTAACGAGGCCACATGTTTATTCAAACGGGTAGCCAAAATCTTGGCAATCACTTTTTGATCGCAGTTGAGGAGACTTATTGGCCTGGAACTAGAGGGCTCTGTAACATCTCTATCTTTTTTCTTCAAAAGGCGTATATGTGCCTCATACAAAGATTCGGGAAATATTTTCTTCTCAATCGAATGATTTACCATTCTAAGCAACAAAGGAGCGATTGCATTTGCATTAGCCTTAAAGAATTCCACACCGAACCCATCAGGGCCTGTGGCTTTCCCATTAGAGAAGGAGTTAATTGCCTCCAAAATTTCACAGAGAGTGAACGGTTCCTCTACTTCCTCTCTGGCACATTCATTAAGTTTTGGAAAGTCCACTGCATCAAGAAATTGGCACCTTGTAACATTCAGCTCAGAACAGCTGGAAGAATAAAGATGCTTATAAAATTCAGCAAAACGGTTATTGATTTCTTTAGGATGTGTTAATAAAGTACCATTCTGAGATTTTATTTGATGAATGGTCCTACTAGCCTGCGCACCTCTTAGTTGCCTGGCAAGAAGCTTATCTGCCTTATCTCCCAACTCAAACTGTTTTTGCTTAAGTTTAATTAATAAATTAGAAACATGATCACTCAAAATAGTGTTATATTCGTATTTCAACATAAGAATAGCGTTAAGGTCACTCTGAGCTTCTTCTCCTTCCTCAGCGAAGATTCATATGCAATAATATGACCTCTTAACACTACTTTACAGGTGTCCCACAGACAAGAATCTGAAACATCCCCCTTGTCATTGGTCTCCAAAAATTGGCTTAAACACTCAGACATATAAGATTGAAACTGTATATCCATTAATAAATGAGGATTGAAACGCCAACAATACTGCGCCCTTGGTAGCGAAATGTTCAGACCCATAGAAATAGGGCTATGATCAGAAATTAGAATATTATGATATTTGGACTGAGTCACCCCCAGAATGAGTTTGGAGTCAATAATAAAGTAATCAATATGTGTATAGGATTTATGAATATGAAAAAAAAAAAAAAAGAATAATCACGAGCAGTCGGGTTAAGTAATCTCCATATATCCACAAGATTCATAGATTTTATCAAATTATTAAAACACCTACAGACTGAATAGGAGGAACTTGTGAAGAATGACGATCTAGATGAGGATCCAAATAGCAATTAAAGTCTCCAGCAATTATCAAATTAGTCGTGTTAGTATCAGGAATAAGCCCGAATAATTTCCTAAAAAAAACAGGATCATCTATATTTGGCCCATACACGTTAACACATGTAATCGGGAAATTATTAATCCGGATACAATAATAAATCTTTCCGCAGGGACAGACACCACAGAGTGCATTCGAAAAGGAATTGATTTCCTAAAAAGTATAGCCACACCTCTAGCTTTAGAGGAGAAAGTGGCTTGATAAACTTGTGAGATCCAATTTGCCCTAAGCCGCATCTGTTCGCTGGGTCTAATATGAAGAAAAATAATGTCAGCCGACAATGACTTTAAATGTGCAAACACTTTTCCCCTCTTAATTGGGTGCCCCATTCCTCTTACATTCCAACTAACAAATGTAATATTCACTCTGGCATTGTTATTACTATAAGTAATAGTGCCACTCATACAACATCTTCAAAAACATAGGAAGAATAAACATTATCTAGTGCAACAAAAAACATAAAAAAGAACTCCCCACAGCTGCCCCAGGAACTGAAGCAGCAAATATTCCCCATCGTCTCGGAGACAACAAGAGTGCAAATTGAGGCTAACTTAGCTTACCTTAGCCCCAAAAGAAGAGCAAAAATAACGAAAAATACACATGGAGTGACAAAAAAAACCTTCTGCTCTCCGCCGTGCAAATAACCAGTCATTTGAATCACGTACCACAATGAAAATTAACAATGTTCCAAAAATAGTCCACTTCTGTTAATCGAGGTCCATACTCAGGCCAAGCTGAGTAAAGTCATACATAGAAGCTATGCTGAGTCATTCGACAAGTTATCCACAAACTTCTTAACCTCTTCTGGCGATTCAAAAGAGAGCTCCTGACTGTTATAATGCAGCGTCAGTTTTGCTGGAAAACGCAGGGACCATTTCAACCCAGCCTCCCGTAGAGCTTTCATGATTGAGCTAAATGCACGTCACTGCGCAGCCACCTCCGATGTATAGTCAGGGAAGATGTGAATCTGCTTTCCTTTGTATTCCAGAGGAAACATTTCCCTGCTCAGACGAAGGATTAAATCTTTATCCCGATCATTGTGAATCCGTGTGATAATGGTGCGAGGTCTCTGGCCTACAGGGTAACAGTGCCCGATGAGCTTGGTCAATTTTCACAGGTTTTGGGAAGTTGTCTCGGCCGAAGAGCTCAGTAATCAAGTCCGAAATGAACACAGAGGGGTGCCCCCGCTCCTCTCCTTCGCTTATTCCCACAAATTTGAGATTCAGCCTACGAGAACGTCCTTCCAAGTCATCCAGTTTAGCCCAGAGAGATTTATTTTCCGCACTCAAATCTTCACACACATTTTCAACCTCTCCGAGGCGTAAATCCGTACCGTTCATGGCACCTTCTGTCTCCACCATTTTTTGTTTAACGCCGGCCTGTTCTGACTGCAAGTTAACCAGCGTGCCGTCCAATGCATCCAAGCAAGCACTTAAAGCTGTCATCTTGTCCTCTATCAGCTTTTTCAGATCATATCCTTGGGTACCGATTGCGGCAAGTATCGCGTTCTCATTTTCCTGTGAGACAGAATCACCTGGGTTGGTGTCCTCCTTAATTGTTGCAACGATTTTTGAAGATTTCTTAGATGCCATTTTGCGGACACAGAATGAGTCAGCAAAATGATGAAAATCAGGCTCAACACACTTACATTTCACGAAGTACTCAAAACGACTGACAAAGGGTAACTCTCATAAAGTCGTTATCGACTGTAAAGTGTATTGACGGTACTTTAATTACAAAGACATCTTGCATCAGCGGAGAGGAGCTCAGAAAAAAGCAACTACTCCATGATCTGCACGCATGCGCCCCCCGTACATTTGTATTGTTTTGTAGATATTTTAGATCCCTTAACCCTACCCCAACCTCTAAACATAACCACATTTCAACAATATAAAATCATGTAACAAGTAGATTAATGTACAGTAGCAATAATTTTTGTTACAATATATTAATTTATATATATTTTACAGCCGCTAATCCCACACCTACTCCTAAACCTAACCATAACCATTTATTAAGCTTATAAAACATGTAACAGGCAGATTAATTTAATCACAATAATTTTTTAAAGAGAAATGGCAAAAATCAGTACAAAAGTAGTCCAAAGGGCGATGCACTGCATCCAATGTGCTCCCTGATGGCATACAATAGCATTGTGTGAGGTAGAGAGTGAACTTTTAATTATTAATCACTGGAAACCTTCTCGTGCACTCCGTAATGGCGCTGTTATTTATCATTCAGACATATACATCTCGGAATATGGCATGTTCGCAAACGGTCACGAGACACTTGAGAGCCAGTGAGCATTCGACATCATTGCCGTAAAACTGCTGGTCGTAGTGCTTGAGGTGGCAATTTTTGAACTTTGAAAACGAAGCCAATATATGTTGACAGTTACAGTGGGTATGATGGCGCTGCGGCACATGGAGACGGATATCGTTGAATAAAAGGCTTGAATTTGGGTCTGTTCTTCACAGAAAGCAGTCTGAAGATTTGTATTATAGCTAACAAATGTATGGATTAATTTTATCTATGGATTAAAGTTTTATGGTGCTTTTTGTGGTTTATTTTGTTTTTTGGCATATTCTGAAAACTCCTTTTGTGTCCCATGGAAAACAAAAATAAATGCTTAATTAATGATTAAGCAATTACAGAGTTATTATTCATTTTAACATTTTAAAGTTTAGTCATAGTTAAAGCGATATAATCCTTTAAAATGTATGGGGCAGCAGAAATCACACAGAACTGAATGAAACCATTAAAATGGTCATATTATAATGTCAACTGCATTAAATACATGGAGTGGTGGTGGCGTAGTGGACTAAAGCACTGAACTGGTAAGTAGAAGGTTGTTGTTCAATCCCCACAGCCACCACCATTGTGTCCTTGAGCAAGGCACTTAACTCCAGGTTGCCCCAGGGGGATTGTCCCTGTAATAAGGGCACTGTAAGTCGCTTTGGATAAAAGCGTCTGCCAAATGCATAAATGTAAATATATGTAATGGCATTTAACTAATCTCATTGATTATAAATGAAATGTAATTAACTGAATAATTCTATGAATTATTCAACATGAATAAATTCAAACAGTACACGTAAACATTTGTAAGTTTCTATAGGTGTTAATACGTAAAATTATGACGTTTAGATGCTGTCAGTACATCAGTATTGTACATTTCGCTGTCTATGCAAACATAAGAGAATGTACGTTTGCTAGAACCAAACTTTATGTAAGAATACATACAAATTCTTATGAGATCACATTGCATCATTTGCAATCAATGCTGATTACATGCCACTGCCAGGCATTCTACTTGTGTTAAGTGCATTTACATTTACATTTTACATTTATGCGTTTGGCAGACGCTTTTATCCAAAGCGACTTACAGTGCACTTATTACAGGGACAATCCCCCCAGAGCAACCTGGAGTTAAGTGCCTTGCTCAAGGACACAATGGTGATGACTGTGGGGATTGAACCAGCAACCTTGTGATTACTAGTTGTGTGCTTTAGCCCACTACGCCGCCACCATTTGTTTAAAATCACTGCGTAATGCACACATATAATGACTGTTGTAATAGATGTTGTCAATTTGAACTATATTGATTTAATTTGCATGTGTATCTAAATATGCTCAAAACATGTTACTAATTAAACGTGATGGCATTTAGACGCTCAGAGTCTATATAATGCAATACACCTCACCCAACAAATGTTAAACCATGTCCAGTCTGACCCATTGTTAGATACTTTAATACTTGCCAATGACAGCTGTTAACTACTATTAACAATTCCACAAAAGTAAAGATTTTGAGGAGACACTTCCGTGTTTTTGGTATACAAAGACATTTTGATACAAAGACATACAGTGCACTTCAAGTTACAGCATTAATTGTATTAATATTTGGCGAATAAAAATGTAAGATCCGTACAGTTGTTTATTAAAAAAGGTGATAAAAGGAAATTATGTTGCGATATGTTACAGTGTATTCGAGATATAAGAGAACTCACGTAAGATTAAATGCAAAGGAAAAAAATGCAGTAATATGGAATACATTATGAAGAAAATCCACGTACAACCCCAATTCCAAAAAAGTTGGGACAGTATGAAAAATGCTAATAGTAACAAAAAAAGGGGGGGGGGGGCAGCTCATTAAGTAAAGACGCTGATTACCACACCTGGAGTCGCAAGTTCGAATCCAGAGTGTGCTGAGTGACTCCAGTCTGGCTTCCTTAGCAACCAATTGGCCCGACTGCTAGGGTGGGTAGAGTTACGTTTGGTTAACCTCCACGTGGTCGCTATAATGTGGTTCTCGCTCTTGGTGGGGAGCGTGGTGAGTTGTGCGTGGATGCTGCGGAGAATAGCATGAAGCTTCCACACGCGCTAGGTCTCCGCGGTAACGTGCTCAACAAGCCACGTGATAAGATGCGTGGATTGAAGGTCTCAGACGTGGAGGCAACTGAGATTCGTCCTCCTCCACCCGGATTGAGGCAAGTCACTACGCCACCACGAGGACTTAGAGTGCATTGGGAATTGGGCATTCCAAATTGGGGAGAAAAGGGGAGAAAATCCAAAAAAAAAACAAAAAACAAAAATAATAATAATAAAAATTAGTGATTTGTAAATTATATTCACCTCTTTGATATATTGAAAGCACTACAACTACACATTATATGATGTTTTAAAGTTGGGACAGTCGAGTGTTTACCACTGTGAAACATCACCATTTCTTCTAATAACACTTATTAAGCATCTGGCCACAGAAAACACAAGTTTGTTAAGTTTAGAAAGTGGAATTTTCCCCCATTCATCCATTATGTTGGTCTTTAGCTGCACAATTTTACGGGGTATTCGTTGCCGTATGGTGTGCTTCATAATGCGCCACACATTCTCAATTTGAGACAGGTCAGGACTGCAGGCAGTTTAATTAAGTGCCCACACTCTCTGCTTAAACAGCCATGCACTTGAAATCCGGGCAGTATGTGGTTGGAAGTTGTCCTGCAGGGATGTCCCGTGAAAAGTTGGTGCTAGATGGCAGTATATGTTGCTCCAAAATGTTTACATATCTGTCTGCATTCATGGTGTTCTCACAGATGTGCGAGTTACCCATGCCATGGGCACTGACACACCACTGGCCCATACAGAAACTGGCTTTTGGACCTGACAGCTTGGATGGCCCTTTTCCTCTTTGGCCCGGTAACACAACAGATTTGTTTAAAAAAAAAAAAAAAAAAAAAAAAAACACAGTTCCACTGTCCTACTTTCCATCTAAGATGAGACTGAGCCAAGAGAAGTCAGCAGCGCTTCTGGACAGTGTTGATGTAGGGCTTCTGCTTTGCATAGTAAAGTCTTAACTTGCAACTGTGGATGCAGCACAGAGTGGTGTTGAATAACAAAGGTTTACTAAAGTTATCTCAAGCCCATGTTCATGATATCCATTACAGATGAATGCCATTTTTTAAGACAGTGACTTCTGGGGGATCAGACATCTCGCGCATTCAGAAATGGTTTTCGTCTTGCCCTTTACGCACCGAGATTTGACAGATTCCTTGAATCTTTTAACTATATTGTGCACTGTAGAGGGTGAAATGCCCAAAATCCTTCCAATTTGTCTTTGGGGAACATTGTTCTCAAAGTGCTGGATTATTTGCTGAAGCATCTGTTGGCAAATTGACAAGTCTCGAATGATCCTTGCTCTTGAAGGACTAGGCTGTTTTTGGAGGCTCCTTATACAGTATTATGACACAATTGCCTCACCTGTTTAACATCTCCTGTTTCACATCGCCTTGTTATTTCAACTTGTTAAATTGTTATTAGTCTTAAATTGTCCCGTCTCAACTTTATAGGAGCGTGTTGCAATCATCTGAATTGAAATTACTGTACATTTAAAAAAAAAAAAAAACTATGAAATTCACAGGATAAAACACCATATAATGTGTAGTTGTAGTGCTTTAAATATAGCAAAGGGTGAATATAATTTACAAATCACGAATGTTTTATTAGCATTTTTCATACTGTCACAACTTTTTTGGAATTGGGGTTGTAAGATCAAAGAGTTTTTTAAAGGGGATGCAAGGCAGTGGTGCAGCAATACAATTTACATGGTAAGAGAACCCACAAGAGAAAAAACTGTTTCCATTTTTAAGGAGTTTGATGCAAATGAAACACATGGGCCCCGTCCCAATACCCACACTTGCGGTCTTAGCCACTTGAGTGCGCGTGCACGCGACCTGAAGTAAGTGTTCAAGACTGTCCCATGCCTAAAATATGACAAAGCTCAGTGCACTTAACCCACAATAAATCCACACTAACATGAATACCGCTTCGGAGCAGTCTTTCAGGCTAAGTGTATCCCAGAGTTCATCACGTTCAGGAGCTCACAACCCTGCCTACCCGAGCGATCGGTGTATTTTTGTCATGATGACGTCAAGGAAATCTTTTCAACATAAGCTATTTATTATAATCAGATAGTGAAACGTAAGTGAAGCATATTTATTTTAGTATAAATGAAAGTATTCAACATTATATAATGTGTTTAGGATGGCTTAATTGCAGCATCATAATTACAAAATATTATTTATGTGTATATTTATATACCTCTTTGTTATCGTTCTCGCCCAGTAATCACCTTATTTTGTTTGTTCTTGCCTAATACTGCTGGTCATTTTGGTCATTTATCAGCCATACAATATGAGGTTTAGTAAATGTTGTATTAAAATAAAACATTTATCAACTACTACCACAGGTTCTTTCTCATCTTTATGTATTTAAAATATATGTTTTAATGCTTTTTATTTGTTGTATGAAACCACATACTGATAAGTTGTGAAAAGCAGTCTTTGGTTGTCTTATATAAATGACAAGCTGAAGCATATCATTTAAATGGTTTGTATCAGTAGCTATTAATGGATCACACAGGTTTATAGAATAAAGTTTTTATTTTTTAATTAAGTTTTATGCAGTGCATTGTGAAACAAAATAGAAAGAAGTTGCTTATATTTCATATTTTACAGCAGTTATGGATGACGCAATTTTACAGTTAAACATTTTTTAATGTGCAAAGTATTGAAAATCAAAATGAGTAAAAATAATTAATATTTGCAATTATTTTCACACAATAAAAACATTATAAAAATATTTTACTTACTTATTTTCTACAGCACAATACACTTCCAACAACCAGTAGTGTATTAATAAATGAAAAGATGGGTAAAATTTTCAGTTATTGTTTTAATTAGGCTATAACAGTCACTGCTACCAAAAACAATCAGTCTTCAGCTGAGTGAAAAGACAAAAACAGCTGTCGCAACCAGCACCAACATCGTTAAGTCTACGAGTGTCCCAACGTGCAATCAAAAGTCATACACGTGTGTGTGTGTATATGTATATATATATATATATATATATATATATATATATATATATATATATATATATATATATATATATATATATATATACAGTGCATCCGGAAAGTATTCACAGCGCTTCACTTTTTCCACATTTTGTTATGTTACAGCCTTATTCCAAAATGGATTAAATTAATTATTTTCCTCAAAATTCTACAAACAATACCCCATAATGACAACGTGAAAGAAGTTTGTTTGAAATCTTTGCAAATTTATTAAAAATAAAAAAACGAAAAAAAAAAAAATCACATGTACATAAGTATTCACAGCCTTTGCTCAATACTTTGTTGAAGCACCTTTGGCACCAATTACAGCCTCAAGTCTTTTTGAGTATGATGCTACAAGCTTGGCACACCTATTTTTGGGCAGTTTCTCCCATTCTTCTTTGCAGGGCCTCTCAAGCTCCATCAGGTTGGATGGGGAGCGTTGGTGCACATGTACAGCCTTTGCCATGACACTCAAAATTGAGCTCAGGTGCATCCTGTTTACACTGATCATCCTTGAGATGTTTCTACAACTTGATTGGAATCCACCTGTAGTAAATTCAGTTGATTGGACATGATTTGGAAAGGCACACAGCTGTCTATATAAGGTCCCACAGTTAACAGTGCATGTCAGAGCACAAACCAAGCCATGAAGTCCAAGGAATTGTCTGTAGACCTCCGAGACAGGATTGTATCGAGGCACAGATCTGGGGAAGGGTACAGAAAAATTTCTGCAGCATTGAAGGTCCCAATGAGCACAGTGGCCTCCATCATCCGTAAATGGAAGAAGTTTGGATCCACCAGGACTCTTCCTAGAGCTGGCTTCCCGGCCAAACTGAGCTATCGGGGGAGAAGGGCCTTAGTCAGGGAGGTAACCAAGAACCCGATGGTCACTCTGACAGAGCTCCAGCATTTCTCTGTGGAGAGAGGAGAAACTTCCAGAAGAACAACCATCTCTGCAGCACTCCACCAATCAGGCCTGTATGGTAGAGTGGCCAGACGGAAGCCACTCCTCAGTAAAAGGCACATGACAGCCAGCCTGGAGTTTGCCAAAAGGCACCTGAAGGACTCTCAGACCATGAGAAACAAAATTCTCTGGTCTGATGAAACAAAGATTGAACTCTTTTGCCTGAATGGCAAGCGTCATGTCTGGAGGAAACCAGGCACCGCTTATCACCTGGCCAATACCATCCCTACAGTGAAGCATGGTGGTGGCAGCATCATGCTGTGGGGATGTTTTTCAGCGGCAGGAACTGGGAGACTAGTCAGGATCAAGGGAAAGATGAATGCAGCAATGTACAGAGACATCCTTGATGAAAACCTGCTCCAGAGCGCTCTGGACCTCAGACTTGTGCGAAGGTTCATCTTCCAACAGGACAACGACCCTAAGCACACAGCCAAGATAACAAAGGAGTGGCTCCGGGACAACTGTGTGAATGTCCTTGAGTGGCCCAGCCAGAGCCCAGACTTGAACCCGATTGAACATCTCTGGAGTGATGTGAAAATGGCTGTGCACCGACGCTCCCCATCCAACCTGATGGAGCTTGAGAAGTCCTGCAAAGAAGAATGGGAGAAACTACCCAAAAATAGGTGTGCCAAGCTTGTAGCATCATACTCAAAAAGACTTGAGGCTGTAATTGGTGCCAAAGGTGCTTCAACAATGTATTGAGCAAAGCCTGTGAATACATATGTACATGTGATTTTTTTTTTTCTTTTTTTTTTTCTTTTTTTTTTTTTAATGAATTTGCAAAGATTTCAAACAAACTTCTTTCACGTTGTCATTATGGGGTATTGTTTGTAGAATTCTGAGGAAAATAATGAATTTAAGCCATTTTGGAATAAGGCTGTAACATAACAAAATGTGGAAAAAGTGAAGCGCTGTGAATACTTTCCGGATGCACTGTATGCTGCCCATTCGTTGTGGCATTGTTTCGACCTTATGCAATGTCACAACATTTATTTCCATCCAGAGTTGCATTAATTTTTGACCGAGATCTTGTATTGATGACGGGAGAGTCAAACCACTCCGTAAAGTCTTCTCCAGCACATCCCAAAGACTTTCAATGGGGTTAAGGTCAGCTCTCAGTGGTGGCCAATTCATGTGTGAAAATGATTCCTCATTCTCCCTGAACCACTCTTTCACAGTTTGAGCCTGATGAATATTGGCATTGTCATCCTGGAATATGCCCGTGCCATCAGGGAAGAAAAAATCCATTGATGGGATAACATAGTCATTCAGTACATTCAGGTAGTCAGCTGACTTCATTTCATTGCCACATAACGTTGCTGAGCCTAGACCTGACCAATTGAAGCAACCCCAGATCATAACACTGCCTCCAGAGGCTTGTACAGAGGGAACTATGCATGATGGGTGCATTGCTTCATGCGCTTCCCTTCTTAGCCTGACACGCCCATTGCTTTGGAATAGGGTAAATCTGGACTCATCAGACCACATGATCTTTTCCATTGCTCCACAGTCCAATCTTTATGTTCCCTAGCAAATTGAAGTTGTTTTTTTCCGATTAGCCTCACAAACAAGTGGATTCTTGTGGCCACACAGCTGTTAAGTCTCAATCCTGTAAGTTCTCGTCGCATTGTGCGTGTGGAAATTCACTTACTTTCACTATTAAACAAAGCTGTGAGTTCTACTGCCGATTATTTACGATGTGACTTCAAGTGTTTTAGTGATCACGATTATTCAAAAAAATTTTCCGACTACCTTTCTTTCACGAAGCTGACGGTTCACCACTGTCCTTCCATGTTTTAATAATGTGTTGGACAGTTCTTAACCCAATTCCAGTGATTTCAGCAATCTCCTTAGTTGTTTTCTTTGCTTGATGCAGGCCAATAATTTGTCCCTACTGAAGCACAGTAACATCTTTTCCACGACTACGGGATACATCTTCTGGCATGGTTGTTTAAGAAATGAGAAGCTACACACTGCATAAATTAGGGTTAAAAGAATTGTTGCCAGCTGAAACATATTAATCACTGCAATAATGATCCAATCATTGACTCTTAAGTATCTGCTTATTTAAATCCAAACGGCGACTTTTTTTTTTTTTTGGCCAGGCAGTGTAGGTATTGTGTATTTACTGTATATACAGTATGTATATTTGTATTTGTATGTGCTTTATTATTTTAATACAGTCCCATCACTGCAGTGTAGCTGTCACTATGGTCTGGAGCACTGTAGGAGTTGGAATGGATACTGTGCCCATTCTATCATGGGACATTTAACTAATTTCTTGAACAGTGAGAAGAGAGAGAGATTTAAAGAATGTCTCTAGTGCACATGGGGCCCCTTACATAACACTAACGATTGTCTGTGGCAAATTGCACAGCAGAATTAGCGTTCATTTAATTGCTTTGTCTGTGGAATGGCGTGTCAGCTTCAATTAATGACTGCACTCTTTAGCAACATTCTTGGTACGCTCAGGGAAAGCAGTGTTTCCCAAAAGTGATGCACGAAGTGTTATTATTACTACTCAGAATGTATCAAAACAGCTAGGCCAATTTTATATTTATCTGTTTATCTTGTTTAAAATGAAAAATTCCTCTGGGATTTGTCTTCTCTGTTGGTTTTGTGCTTAGATGCACCAATGTCTAAATTTCACCAAGAAAGCAAACCAAGCAATAGCGGTCCTTTATCTGTCTTACAAATAATTGATCAGGTTTCTGCAAGTTCCTGTAAACTCTGCAAGTGAAGAAATCATAAACAAAGAGCAGTTGGGTTTTGCTGTGAAAATGTTGCCTCACCTTGCCAACACTGTTCAGTCTGTTACTGTGTGTAATGTGTTTTAAGAACAAACCAGTCCGGTTTACTAAAGTCCCCTCTTTGTCTGTCAATTTACTGTCTTTTTGCAAAAGTTTGTCTGTCAACACCCTGCAACTTGTCCTCAGTTTGACTGAATGAAGACAAAGGAAATAATCCCACACCTGAAAAAGACTTTATCTGCTTGATTCTTTTTATCTTGAACATCCTGAATTTCATTCACATAAAGATGAGCTTATTGTTTATACTTATTCCATTTGTTGGAAATCATTTAGAATTTTTTCTTTTTTTTTTGTGTGTGTGAGAAAGGGTATTGTGATGACCTGACAAGCAGGTTTTGATGCCAGTTCTCCTCATATTTCACTTATAGGCCTATATCTCATACACAATTTAAAACAAAATTAAGCACTTATAAAGAACATGTCATGCCCTAAATAGTGCAGAGAACATGTTCATCATGTACAGGTGCATCTAAATAAATTAGAATGTCGTGAAAAAGTTCATTTATTTCAGTAATTCAACTCAAATTGTGAAACTTGTGTATTAAATAAATTCAATGCACACAGACTGAAGTAGTTTAAGTCTTTGGTTCTTTTAATTGTGATGATTTTGGCTCACATTTAACAAAAACCCACCAATTCACTATCTCAAAAAATTAGAATATGGTGACATGCCAATCAGCTAATCAACTCAAAACACCTGCAAAGGTTTCCTGAGCCTTCAAAATGGTCTCTCAGTTTGGTTCACTAGGCTACACAATCATGGGGAAGGCTGCTGATCTGACAGTTGTCCAGAAGACAATCATTGACACCCTTCACAAAGAGGGTAAGCCACAAACATTCATTGCCAAAGAAGCTGGCTGTTCACAGAGTGCTGTATCCAAGCATGTTAACAGAAAGTTGAGTGGAAGGAAAAAGTGTGGAAGAAAAAGATGCACAACCAACCGAGAGAACCGCAGCCTTCTGAGGATTGTCAAGCAAAATCGATTCAAGAATTTGGGTGAACTTCACAAGGAATGGACTGAGGCTGGGGTCAAGGCATCAAGAGCCACCACACACAGACATGTCAAGGAATTTGGCTACAGTTGTCGTATTCCTCTTGTTAAGCCACTCCTGAAACACAGACAACGTCAGAGGCGTCTTACCTGGGCTAAGGAGAAGAAGAACTGGACTGTTGCCCAGTGGTCCAAAGTCCTCTTTTCAGATGAGAGCAAGTTTTGTATTTCATTTGGAAACCAAGGTCCTAGAGTCTGGAGGAAGGGTGGAGAAGCTCATAGCCCAAGTTGCTTGAAGTCCAGTGTTAAGTTTCCACAGTCTGTGATGATTTGGGGTGCAATGTCATCTGCTGGTGTTGGTCCATTGTGTTTTTTGAAAACCAAAGTCACTGCACCCGTTTACCAAGAAACTTTGGAGCACTTCATGCTTCCTTCTGCTGACCAGCTTTTTAAAGATGCTGATTTCATTTTCCAGCAGGATTTGGCACCTGCCCACACTGCCAAAAGCACTAAAAGTTGGTTAAATGACCATGGTGTTGGTGTGCTTGACTGGCCAGCAAACTCACCAGACCTGAACCCCATAGAGAATCTATGGGGTATTGTCAAGAGGAAAATGAGAAACAAGAGACCAAAAAATGCAGATGAGCTGAAGGCCACTGTCAAAGAAACCTGGGCTTCCATACCACCTCAGCAGTGCCACAAACTGATCACCTCCATGCCACGCTGAATTGAGGCAGTAATTAAAGCAAAAGGAGCCCCTACCAAATATTGAGTACATATACAGTAAATTAACATATTTTCCAGAAGGCCAACAATTCACTAAAAATGTTTTTTTTTATTGGTCTTATGATGTATTCTAATTTTTTGAGAGAGTGAATTGGTGGGTTTTTGTTAAATGTGAGCCAAAATCCACAATTAAAAGAACCAAAGACTTAAACTACTTCAGTCTGTGTGCATTGAATTTATTTAATACACAAGTTTCACAATTTGAGTTGAATTACTGAAATAAATGAACTTTTCCACGACATTCTAATTTATTGAGATGCACCTGTAGTATGTGTTCGTTTCTCCAATGCATGTTTATCATTTGATGTTGGCCGTGCAGATCAACTCTGTGTTTGAACTTTCAACTGTGAAAGGTCTGTGTTTTAGACAGGGTTATGCTTGATTTCCACTGCTTAGAGACAAAGCACAAAGCTGTTTACAAAAGGCAAAAAAACATTTAGCTAATTCAAATATAATATAAAATTTTTGCATTGGTGTGCCAACTTGGTATCTGACTTCTACTACTTGAGACATATGAAGCAAGTGTGTTTGTGTGTGGAACCACTAACTGTAATGTGATGCAATGTAGAATTGAACCTGGAAGGGTTACCTAGAAGGTCCCTTTATAATTAACAGCATAAACTGAGAGAGAATTTATTTCATATTTAAGCAAAATGGACATTGTGTTAGGAAGCTGAGACAAGGTGTAGAACCCAGTTGCAGTTTATTGCACAACTCAGAAGTAAACAGAGAAACACAATGGAAAATGATTCGGTTACTGTTGTAACCTCCATTCCCTGATGGAGGGAATGAGACGTGGTGTCGATGTTGTGACACTAGGGGTTGCCCTTGGGTGCCCCAAACACCTCTAATCTTTGAAAAAAGGCCAATGAGAATTGGCAGGTGGAATTTGCATGCCACTCCCCCGGACATACGGCTATAAAAGGAGCTGGCTTGCAACCACTCAATCAGGTTTTGTGCTGAGGAGCCGAGACAAAGTCCCGGCCATTTCATCAGATGGTACCACATTGTGGCAAGAGGGACACACCGTCTCGTTCCCTCCATCAGGGAACAGAGGTTACAACAGTAACCAAGACGTTCCCCTTCTGTCACTCACTCGACGTTGTGTCGATGTAGTGACACTAGGGGTCCCTATAGAGAAACGGCACAACAGCTGGACCGTGTTACATGAACTGCCAATGCAGGTGCAAGCAAGCTGCTGCGTGCGTAATAGCAGGTGCATCAGTCCACACATAACCTCCTCCAATGCCCCACAAGATGTCATGTAGTTCCCCACATCCCAGAGGGGGGGAAGTGACGTAACTAGCATGGGAGCAGGCTGCGCCAGCCATGGCCTTTTCTCTCTATGTTTCTCTCCGCAGAGTATTAGATTTAGCTGGGGCCATCTAATGCTATTATACGCATCAGGGAAGGTGTTCTTTCCCTTTCCTATTCTTTCAGGGGGAAAAGACCCCACGGAGACCACATCCTGCCTGAAGGGGAGGTAACATGGCAATACGTCATGTGGGCTCACCAGCCACACATGGAAGAGGCACGGTGGTAGGTCCTGCCTTGAAGGGGAGGAGCTCTACAACACAGCAACTGGGGGCAGAGAGGGCTCTGCCCAAGGGAGACACACCAACTCGTGAACAAACACCACTTCAGGGCATAAAGCTGCCTAGTAGAGGGAGCCCTGGCCTGAGTGATCGTGTCTACCACTGCTGGTGGTAAGCCACTTAGGTCTTCCACGTCCCATCCAAGGGCCAGACGTGGAGGTTCCAGAGGTCTGGGCGCGGGTGCCAGATGGTGCCCCGTCCCTGAGAGAGGAGGTCCTTCCTCAGGGGAATCTGCCAGGGAGGGGCTGTCGCAAGGAGTGTGAGGCCAAGAACCAAGTCTGAGTGAGCCAGTATGGTGACACGAGGGTGACCTATTCCTCATCCTCCCTGACCTTGCACAGGGTCTGTGCAAGTAGGTTCACTGGGGGGAACGCGTGTGCCAGCGCATCTGTCCCGAGGGGGGCTCCCATCAGGGAATACCAGAGTGGGCAGTGGGAGGATTCCTGGGAAGCGAACAGGTCTACCTGTGCTTTGCCCGAATCGACTCCAAATCAGCTGGACCACCTGGGGGTGGAGTCTCCACTCTCCGCTGAGCGTTGCCTGATGCGACAGTGCGTCCGTTGTGGCATTGAGGCTGCCCGGGATATGAGTGGCCCGCAGTGACCTCAGCCACTGCTGACTCCAGAGGAGGAGATGGTGGGTGAGTTGCGACATGCGACGAGAGCGTAGGCCACCTTGGCGATTTATATATGCTACTGTCACTGTGTTGTCCAACCGGACCAACACATGCTTGCCCCGGATCATGGTAATAGCCTCTGCAGGGCGAGCAGTACAGCCAGCAACTCGAGGCAGTTAATGTGCCAACACAGCCGTGGTCCTTTCCAGGAGCCAGTGGCAGCATGCCGTTGCACACGGCGCCCCAGCCCAACTTGGAGGCGTCTGTGATGACCACGACGCGTCTGGACACTTGCCGTAGGGGGACTCCTGCCCGCAGAAACGCAAGGTCTGTCCAAGGGCTGAATAAGTGGCGGCAGAGTGGCGAGATAGCCACGCGTTGTGTGCCGTGGCGCCATGCCCATCTCGGGACTTGAGTCTGAAGCCAGTGCTGAAGCGGTCTCATATGCATCAACCTGAGTGGCGTGACTGTGTGAGGTGCGCTATCATTGATGTCGAGTCTAACTCCATGCCAAGAAAAGAGATGCTCTGAGCCAGGGAGAGCTTGCTCTTTTCCCAGTTGACCCGAAGCCCTAGACCTGGTGCCTGATCACCAGGTCCCTGTGTGCGCACAGCAACTCTTGAGAGTGTGCCAGTATCAGCCAGTCAACGAGGTAGTTGAGAATGCGGATGCCCACTTCCCTTAACCTTCATGAAGACGCGAGGGGACAGGGACAGGCCAAAGGGGAGGACCTTGTACTGATATGCCCGGCCGTCGAAAACAAACCATAGGAAGGGTCTGTGACGAGGTAAAACCGAGACGTGAAAGTACGCATCCTTCAGGTCTACCGCCGCGTACCAATCTTGATACCGGATGCACGCCAAAATGTGCTTCTGTGTCAGCATCTTGAACGGGAGACTGTGTAAGGCCCGGTTCAAAACTTGCAGGTCCAAGATTGGCTGCAACCCACCGCCTTTCTTTGGCACGATGAAGTAAGGACTGTAGAACCCTTTCCTCATCTTGGCTGGAGGGACAGGCTCTATTGCGCCCTTGCGCAGGAGGGTCACGATCTCTGCATGCAGGGTGGCGGTGTTCTCGCCCTGCACCGAGGTGAAGCAGACACTGCTGAACCAGGGCACAAAACAAAACAAAAGTGAACACAAGATTTACCTCCCGGCCCTCCACCGGGTGACGGAGTGGTCTGGATACCAGCTCCATGGTAGCAGCGGACATCTCCCTCCCTGGGTTGTCCATCTCAGGGGCGCTTAGGAGCCTTCCGGGTCCTTGTGCTCGGTCGTGAGGCGGGGGCATGGGGCCAAGAACTGGGCTCGGATGAACTGGGAAGTCGGTGAGAGTGGATGAACTGGGAAGTCGGGTTCGGGCAGAAAAAGGTGCCCTCCACAAACTCGTCAGCTCGTCGTGAACTTCTGGGAAGAAGGGGGGGGTGCGGCTGTGAGCGGCGCCCTGAACCCAGGAACCAATCATCTAGCCGCGAGGGCTCAGGGGAGGGTTCCAGTCCAACCCAACACTCACGGCGGCCCGGGCAAGCATGGTGGACAGCTCTGTGTCGGACTCAGACTGGGCAGGCACACCCGAAGGTGGCAGCCCAGTCGAGTCCTCGGTATCCGACATTGCCAGTGCGCTCTCCGATGCAGCGATCGAGAACTCATCCTGCTCACAAGCCCCGAAGGAGACGTTAAGCTGGCCATGAGGCGAGCTAGTCTCACCTCGGAACTTGACGGGGGCAAATGAACGTGCTGGGGAACGGGAGGTCCGCAGGGATTTACCCGGCGAGGCCGCACCCATTGGAGTCCCCAAATCGCCTCCAGCGCCAGCCAGGCCGGCCTCATACCCGTAGGTAGAAGGCCCAGCGTGGGGGGCAGCTGGAGTGGCTTTCCCTCCGAGGAAGGAAAGCCGCGACCGCAACATTGCCATGGTCATGGTCTCGCAATGAGAACACGAACCATCCACAAACGCTGCCTCAGTGTGAGCGTGGCCCAGACACGTGAGGCAGCGCCCGTGGCCGTTGGAGGCAGAGAGATAACGACCACATCCAGGTATTACACAAAGACGGAACTTTAAAAAGACGTTCATGTCAATGTGCAGCTCTAATAGAGGAAAATATACTCTTTGCAGAGATATATACTCTCTTAGTAGCGCTGTTGATGCGCCCAGGGGCATAGTCTGCAATAAACGTGCAGAAGGAGAGAAAATCGCTGGAATGCACCGTATATCCAACAACATACGCTTCTTTCGAGGTGAATGGACCAGCAGAGGAATTCGGCTCGCTGACACACAACCGCTTGGCTCCGAAGAAAAAATCTGAATGAGTGGTTGCGAGCCAGCTCCTTTTACAGTGCATCCGGAAAGTATTCACAGCGCTTCACTTTTTCCACATTTTGTTATGTTACAGCCTTATTCCAAAATGGATTAAATTAATTATTTTCCTCAAAATTCTACAAACAATACCCCATAATGACAACGTGAAAGAAGTTTGTTTGAAATCTTTGCAAATTTATTAAAAAAACAAAAACAAAAAAAATCACATGTACATAAGTATTCACAGCCTTTGCCATGACACTCAAAATTGACTTCAGATGCATCCTGTTTCCACTGATCATCCTTGAGATGTTTCTACAACTTGATTGGAGTCCACCTGTGGTAAATTCAGTTGATTGGACATGATTTGGAAAGGCACACACCTGTCTATATAAGGTCCCACAGTTAACAGTGCATGTCAGAGCACAAACCAAGCCATGAAGTCCAAGGAATTGTCTGTAGACCTCCAAGACAGGATTGTATAGAGGTACAGATCTGGGGAAGGGTACAGAAAAATTTCTGCAGCATTGAAGGTCCCAATGAGCACAGTGGCCTCCATGATCCGTAAATGGAAGAAGTTTGGAACCACCAGGACTCTTCCTAGAGCTGGCCGCCTGGCCAAACTGAGCGATCGGGGGAGAAGGGCCTTAGGCAGGGAGGTAACCAAGATCCTGATGGTCACTCTGACAGAGCTCCAGCATTTCTCTGTGGAGAGAGGAGAACCTTCCAGAAGAACAACCATCTCTGCAGCACTCCACCAATCAGGCCTGTATGGTAGAGTGGCCAGACGGAAGCCACTCCTCAGTAAAAGGCACATGACAGCCCGCCTGGAGTTTGCCAAAAGGCACCTGATGGACTCTCAGACCATGAGAAACAAAATTCTCTGGTCTGATGAAACAAAGATTGAACTCTTTTGCCTGAATGGCAAGCGTCATGTCTGGAGGAAACCAGGCACCGCTCATCACCTGGCCAATACCATCCCTACAGTGAAGCATGGTGGTGGCAGCATCATGCTGTGGGGATGTTTTTCAGCGGCAGGAACTGGGAGACTAGTCAGGATCGAGGGAACGATGAATGCAGCAATGTACAGAGACATCCTTGATGAAAACCTGCTCCAGAGCGCTCTGGACCTCAGACTGGTGCGAAGGTTCTTCTTCCAACAGGACAACGACCCTAAGCACACAGCCAAGATAACAAAGGAGTGGCTCTGGGACAACTCTGTGAATGTCCTTGAGTGGCCCAGCCAGAGCCCAGACTTGAACCCGATTGAACATCTCTGGAGTGATGTGAAAATGGCTGTGCACCGACGCTCCCCATCCAACCTGATGGAGCTTGAGAGGTCCTGCAAAGAATGGGAGAAACTGCCCAAAAATAGGTGTGCCAAGCTTGTAGCATCATACTCAAAAAGACTTGAGGCTGTAATTGGTGCCAAAGGTGCTTCAACAATGTATTGAGCAAAGGCTGTGAATACTTATGTACATGTAATTTTTTTTTTTTCCGTTTTTTTTTTATTTTTTATAAATTTGCAAAGATTTCAAACAAACTTCTTTCACGTTGTCATTATGGGGTATTGTTTGTAGAATTCTGAGGAAAATAATGAATTTAATCCATTTTGGAATAAGGCTGTAACATAACAAAATGTGGAAAAAGTGAAGAGCTGTGAATACTTTCCGGATGCACTGTATACCAGTATGTCCGGGGGAGTGGCATGCCAATTCCACTTGCCAATTCTTATTGGCCTTTTCTCAAAGATTAGAGGTGTTTGGGGCTCCCAAGTGTGACCCCTAGTGTCACTACATCGACACAGCGTCGAGTGAGAGACAGAAGGGGAACCACAGATTAAATCAGGATGCTAAGTAACTAATAACTCACGAACAGAGGATTCAAGGAGGAGCTGAACACACTAGAGGTAAGTCGAAATGAGACTAGACAAGGACTGAAGGAAAGTGGTGAGACTTTATAATGTTCTGAGTGATGGTTTGATGGGGAGCAGGTGAACGTAATTAATAATCAGGAGAGTGAGAGGAGTTTGAAGGAGCAGAGGCTGAAGAGGGCATGACACATTGTAACAAAAATATTCCCAAATGAATCGAAATCGAATCAAAATCCGAATCAAATCGAGAATAAGAATCTCATCGAATTTGGAAATCTGTATCAATACCCAGCCCTTATTCACAATATGGCACAACTTCGAGGCACTACAGTTACCACATGATACAATTTTTTATAAAAACATTAAGGACACAAATGTTTATTAAATTGTTTAATTTTAAGTAAAATCATTAAATGCTATTCTTTCATTGTTGGAATACAACAAAAATAATGATCTACTATGTTTGCTGCCATAGGCAGAGAGTAAAGCACCCTATGGACACCAGACGCGAGCGGCTCGCAGGATTGTGTCACGTCAAAAACAAATAGATCCCAATGTAATCAATGAAGCTGTCTACACTGGAAGCATCCATTGCATCCGAGGAAAACCGACAGTAAACGGATGCCCCATTCTATTGCTGATGCACTGCAGAGCTTTTCCAGCCACTTTATTATCCCATTTGTCTGAAATAAAATTATTTTATTTGCCAAAACTCTCTTATCTGTTGTTTGAAACTCTTTGTCATGAATTTTGTTTGTTACAAATTCTCAAGTGTCTTTTGATACTTTATTATGTCTTCTAGTACAGGAGTTCCCAGCTCTTATGCCTTAGCATTTTCTTTTTTTCCAGATCTGCTTCACAGAGAAACTCCTCTGCATGTTGCCATTCGTTTGGGGTTCCCCCACCTCAGTCACTTTCTCCTCCAGGAGTCTGACGGTCAAAGGATGGTTCCCATACCCAACAAGGAAGGGCAGAGTCCTCTTACACTGGCTCAAAGGCACGGAGATCCAGCACTCATCAGCTCTTTAACAGAGTGAGTCACTCCCTCCAGCCTTCCACGACACACTATTATTAGAGCCATCCATTAAAGAGCCATTAATCACTGATGTGTCACCTCAGTGATGTTATTGATCTAGTGTAGAGTAACAGCTGAGTTTTATGTGTTTTGTGACTAACTTATGTTATGATCAGCCCCTCTAGTTGCAGTGCGTGGAGGCCCGTGTGGATGTGTCAGGTCTGGGCTGATGGCTCCCACCAGCTCCGTTTCTGCCCTATCAATGACTCTATTAGCCTGACAGTCAGACACAACACACAAACAGATGCACCAGGCATCATCCAGATATACAGAGCGAAGAGCAGAGAACCGGAGACACTCATATGTGTGAGTTTACATTTGCGTACATAGACACGTTTTTAGCGTTGAGCACACACATTTCAGAGAAAATCTTTATTTGTTTTGTGTCTTCTCAGCTCTCTGAGAAGTATGTGGAAAAAGCTCATGGTTGTTGTTTATGAAGGGAAACATTGATAAAACAACACCAAAAATAAATAAAGAAGAAAAATAAGAAAAAAAAAAGGAACAGAAACATATGATTGATTTACCTAATATTTACTTATCATCTTCTAGCAGTAAAGCCAGAAATTTGTTTAATTTCTGTCTCTTTGTTTAAGCCTGAAAAACCAAAGTATAATAATAGAGAGAAAAAAACGATTTCTGACAGTAACAATAAACTGTTCTGATGTTATTAGAAACATCTTGGTCACTCATGTAACCTTGGTTCTCTGAAAAGAGAGAACAAGACTGCGTCAGAAGCTGACGCTATGGGAGCACCCTTTGAAACCCTATGCCAATTTATTGGTGAAGCTTGGCGGTCCTCCTATGCTGACGTCATCGTGAGCGTATGAGCCAGAGCCCAACATCACACCAACACGTTTGACTGATACCAAACCAATATGCAGCAGTCTCCAAATAGAGACTAGCTTACCGCCTCTAGTGGCTCAAACAGGGTAACCGTAGGCATGTTTACCACCAGCACTAAATCCCAGGTTGGGATGGTAGTGGGGCAAAAAAGGACTTTAGCTGTCTCGCACCAGAACTGCAAGTTCTTAGCCATAATGTGAATTATTCACAACATATTGGGCAGATTTGGAATCATCTTTAACGTTTTTATCCTAACCTTTTTCTCTCTAATGTCAAAAGATAAATCTGATTCTATGTCAGCCCTCTGAGTCTGACACATATATTACAGGTGAGGCGACTGAAAGAGCCTTCTGAGGGGAGCACACACAAGCTTGATTTATGTGACGTAGGTAAGTCCTCTGACCTCTCCCTTAAGCCATAATCATTCCCATCCAATGCATTTGTGCTTAAATAAGATGTCTGAATTTCTGTCTGTCTGTCTGTCAACATTTTTTTCCCTTGTTAGCAATTATGAGATAAATCCAGCTATTAAGCTGAAAAATGCATCTGGAGTATGTGATTTCCACTGATATTTGTGGGTTTCTGGAAATTAGATATAAGCCTTGTGGTGAAAAGCAACACTGGGTAAATAAACACAAGATAAACCTTGGCCATAATGTTCACTTCAGTATTTTTTGCATGGTTTTACTCCTGTCTTGTGTTTATTTTAATACTAGTTTCTATATATTGCTCTCTCCAAGGTCTTATCACATTTCACCATGCAGATGTGATTAATGTTCTTCTCTTCTGGCTCTTACTTAACCTCTGTCCTCCTCCTGTTATTCCTCTTTTTCTCTTTCTACTTGTCTCTCTTGTTCTCTTCACTCTTTTTGACCCCAACTCCCCCCAGTCTCTCTGACTCTCTCTCTGTCTCTCTCTCTCTCTCTGTCTGTCACTGTGCGTTAGGTCTGGCAGGGTTGTTAGAGTACATTGGGTGAATTTGGCTCACTCAGGAGGACATTGTGGTAGAATGTGGGATGAGGAGTACACAGAGTCTTATGCTCTCTCTCTCTCTCTCTCTCTCTCTCTCTCTCTCTCTCTCTCTCTCTCTCTCTCTCTCTCTCTCTCTCTCTCTCTCTCAAACACACACACACACACACACACACAGAGTGCTCTTTGTGAGGGACCTTCGGCTGGTTTCCCAAACATGTCCAGTATGAGAAGACAGATTCCTGCTGGGTGGGCTGAAGAGAGAGAAGCTATATGTTTGAGAGGGATAGTGAAATAATCAGCCTACAACTGGATTTATAAAGAGTGATACAGAATATTTTAAGTTATGTAAATTCTATAAAGAAAGACAGAAGCTCTGTTCCAACAACATGACATTTTGCTTCAGTTCAAGTGTGTTTACCTTCTCCTGTGGCACAACCGGAAGCTAATCAGCAGTGTGGAAGGCTCAGGTGCTCGATGTCACCAGGAAGTAACCGCGTTCGCATAATCAGTTACAAGCGCGATTTGGAGGTTCCATTTCCCCTTTAAGATTGTATTTTTACTCCATTGACAGTTAGGTCTAGGGTTTGGGTTTGGGAGTAGAGTTAAAATATATATATTCCTCTTCACTGTTTTATGTAATTTACAACTAAAAACAACTCGCTTTACAACTCACTTTTGGCACCCCTCTATGAGCATTTTACCTGGAAACTGCAGCTCACACGTGCCTATACATTCAGAACACTTCCAGTTTCGGCCACTAGGAGCAGTGATTCGAATTTTGATAAGCACAGACCGAGTTTAGCTCAAGAAAAGTCAGCCTACTGTTTCTAAATTCACTGTTAGCCGACATGGTTCGGGGGTGGGTTCCTGGGCTGGTGCGAATTCTCAAACTGTTCCATGCATTTCCATGACAAAAAAGGCCATTCCGGGCATGAAAAACTGGTTCTGCACCGGCCCCGAAAGCTTGCTGGTCTCCACACAGGAACTGATTACATAGCACTATACTTGCAATATGGAGATCGCAAAGGTACAGAGTACAGGGACCATAAGAAGGACTTAAACAAAAGCGGCAGTGGACAGAGCAACAATGTTTTGGACTCAGACACTGACCAGCCTGCCATCTAACCATGGTATTGAATTCAGTCAGTCATGCTCGACATAAACAAATTGCTACTGTCCTCAGCAGCTGATCTCAGTTACTGTATTATACCTGCCAACTTGTTAGCTTTCCTAACGCTCTTCTTATTTTGTGCATTTTTTTGTTCAGTAAGTGGACTACTGACTTAGTTAGGAAGATTGTAGCTATCTGTTAAGTATACCGGTGGGATTCTTAATCAAGACATAAACATAATATTATATGTTATGGCAAAAATCTAAATATAACATCTGCTACACCAATGTTTGTAATGATTCCACTGTTACAGTTTATAGTACTCAACAAGTTAAGCCACTTTAAAAAGTTAATATACTGTAAAAAAAAATGTATTACATAACATTGAGCATAGATGCCATCTCTGGCAATCTTGTTGAGCCATGTAATAATGTTAGATTGCATTTCTCTGTATTTTTAAATATGTCCTCAAAAATAGGAGTAAAAGTTGGACACAAACCCTTTGATGCACCATGTTTGTTTGGGGGCAGGTGAGGAAGTCACGTAAAACTACCATGAAGCCTCGTAACCCGTTACTTCATCTTTCAGTTCTCAAGTCGTTGGAAAAGAGAAGCCAGTTTACGATAGGCTCCAGATTGCACCAGTCGAGAACCATCGCTATTTCGGTGGAAAAGGGCTATGTGAGATCAGTCTGGTTCCAAAGCCTAGTGAGCTTCCTCGCTGCCTACTATCTACATGAGCAGCTACCTTCTCTAAGGCAACATCCTAACTGTCATGGAACCTCTTAAATGACCGATTTGGAATGCTCTACACAGGCAGCAACTCTCAATGCCACACTAGTTGTAATGCTTTCTGTGATTGCCTTTTCAGTGACGGACAAATGCAATGGTGCCTTACAATTTGGCCAAAACGAGGTATATTAGGAGGCAGCATAATTACTATGCCTACCGATTGGAGCAGCCTTCATGTCGGAAGTGCTCTTGTGATAAAATGTTGCCTACATAGGCAGCTCACTAGGTTTTGGAGCAGAGACAGAGAGATTGCCAGCATGATATGTTGACAGCAGGAGCCCTGGCAGCTTTAGCTTTTGTGCAGACACTTAATGTGCAGACACTTCCTGTCAATGCTCACCATGGCGTTTGGTGCCTTG
Organism: Myxocyprinus asiaticus; assembly: GCF_019703515.2. Taxonomy (NCBI): domain Eukaryota; kingdom Metazoa; phylum Chordata; class Actinopteri; order Cypriniformes; family Catostomidae; genus Myxocyprinus; species Myxocyprinus asiaticus. Next base: position 35,322,506 of record NC_059347.1, read on the forward strand.
GTTTCAAACCAAAAGGTGTGTTTGTGCTTGTTGGTGTCTTTTTTTCTTCTTCAACTCCTCAGTGTGATTTTTATCTCTTGAGAACATGTGTCCATTTATGATTGACACTAGTTTGGCCTTTGTGTACAAGTGAAAGTTAATTTTCCTATTTTATTGGTTATTTCTACTCCTTAGATCTGAACAGCCTGCTGAACATTGAGGACCGTACCCTGGTGGATAGTGTAAGTGGAGTTATTTTATTTGCTTCTGTGTGGATGTGTGTGTTTGTGTGTAAATCAGTTGTTGGAATCAGAACCTTAGTAATGGATCACTTAGGATCACTGCCATATGTGCTCTCTCATGCTTGTGGTTTTTTTTTTATTTTTTATTTTTTAAACTTGCTAATGGACAGATGTTCATGCCTGTGTTCTTATTTTGGTCTGTTTTAGTTCTTGAAAATGGTTTAAATGTGGTGTGTGAGTGTGTTTGTGTCATCTTTTTTCCAGGTCTTTGAAGAACAGCTTGTTCTTTGTCTGGATGAAGAGGAAGAGGACCTGAACCCATTCAACTCAGGTAAACATTCATCCATCCATCCATTTACTCACGTGTTCATTTATCCAGCTATTATGTGTGTGTGTGTTTGTTTTTTGCCATGATGGTTTATGTAAATGATTAAAAATATGAGATTGGTGTAATATGTTGGGGGATCTTTTAAAGGGATCATATCAGACACATCTTAATAATGTTATATGTTAAATAACTAATAATGTATGTCAAGGTTTTCATGACCATTTTCCACATTCTCTCTTACCCTTAGAATTAAACAGGTTGTATATTTAGCTGTTTTTAGTCTATAAAACTTCTATGTAAATGCCCTCTCTAAATAAGAAATTAGCGACAGTGCTTTGTTGTGCTTACTCACGAACTGTGGGTTTGCCCCATTCTTCTATATCAGTGGTTCCCCCGTTCTGGGGTGCCACAGAATCTCTGCTCAGTTCAATATTTTAATTGCGATCAATATTGAAAGTATTGACAGTACCAAGAACTGACTCATTTCGGTACCCGCACACTGTTTTAGTACAGCTGGCTGCTTTCAAATGCTCATGTGTCTCGCTGTGAATGCATCTTCACACATGAACAGTTAAATGCACTTCTTAGTCAAAATGACCCTCTTGAAGAGACAAAATCTGTTGTTGACGTGACATTAATGTAAACACAGCCATTAATGTATTGTATTACATGAGTGTAAGCAGACAGGACAATAATTTTATTTCTCAAAAAATCCGATATGTTCAATGTGTAAATGCAGTCTAATAGATCTGCTGCTGTTTGTTATATTGTTAATATTAATTAAACAGCAATATTGACAAGAACAAAAGGAAAACACTCACTGTCCTCGGCTGGATATCTTTAGTAGCTTTAAGCCCAATGAATTTCAATGACAGGTCAGCTTATCAGTCAAACTCTGACTGAATGGAATTAATAGCCTATTAACTTTAACATACCTATCTAATAATATCTGTTAAAATAACAGTATCTTTTAATCACACAGTAAAGACTGTCAACAATTTAAGTATTTTTAGTATGTTTTTATATTATGATTTTTAATGTTTAACTGCTGCTGTAACTGAAAAACTTAGATTATTGTTTACTCTGTTCTCTATTTAATTACTGGCTCTTTAATAATTATTCAAACTTTTTTTAGTGTTTTCGAAAGCATATTTCTTTATTTACTTATTTTTCAGTGGTTGGGTTGCCATGGGGGAAAAAGAAACACCATAAAGGGGTGCCGTATTTTAAAAAAGTTTGGGAAACACTGTTCTATATGACCCTTTAATGAGCTATGTGCCAATGAGATATGTAAACAACGTTGATGTTTTGTGTCTGGGGATCATTAAATGTATAGATATCGTGAACTTTCTTATTCTGGTTTCTTATTGGACTGACATTAACTTAATTTAAATCAGTGAAATCATGTTTTACATTAATGTAGTTGCATCAGTTTGTCCAAAGTAGCACAAAGAATGGAGAAGTATGTGTTTCATTTAAGAAGAGGTTAGGGCTAAAAAACAATGTTCATTCAAAAATGTCCTCTTGTGTTTTTAATAATACTCTCAGTCCAACCTGTACATTACAAGTGCAAATTCAGTAGTTGCTATCTCTGGATGAAAATGTGAAGAACTTCTGTTCAGTATTGATGAAATCATTCATTATCATTTTGGTGCTTAAGGGGAAAAACGTGATTGAGTGATTAATGCTACTATTATTGCTCTTTTGAATCTGCTTTTCTGCATTGAAACAGCTCTCAGTTCAAAATAGCAATTTAGTTTTTCCTTTTGGAGGAAGAGAGAGAGAGAGATTTATAGTTCAGCAAGAAGGACAGACGATGGGGCTCTTTTCTTTTTAAATGGAATCGGCCCCTTCAACCCAACCACCCTATCACACACACACACACACACACACACACACACGTTCACATTTTCAACTGTAAATTGAAGACAGGAATGTTAACAAGCTTCGATTTTTGAACTTGAACAAAAGCTGACATTTAAGATGATGCTTTAAAATGTTTCCCATCCCACAGAACGTGCTCCACATTCTAATACTAATGCCCCCACTGATCTCTCCCAGTGACCTTGTTCATGTAGCAGATTATGGCAGTATCTGAGTTCTAGCATTTAGCATGGACTAGTTCTACTTTTCTTTAATAAGAACGTACTGTTTACACATACCCTAATGTTCACAGTGCAACCATCCTCAGTTCACCCTGAACATTTATCAAACCTAAGCTGCCAAAATGGCTACTTATTTCACATGCAAAGAGGTTAGCCTTAGTCATAACAGAGGACATTTACATATGTAAGTCTTAAAGGTACAGTAGCACAAACACCCTGGCAAGGAGCGTACTATAGCTATCATTATTGCGCCCATTAAGCAAAGCACTGTAATAAGTGTACTATAAATCGCTTTAGACAAGTGTCTTCTAAATGACTACTTTCTACTTAAGAGTATTATAATATGGCCTCTATAACACAACAGATTTATTCATCTAATCATTTATATCATGCAGCCACTCTCATATGTTATACATTTCATTATATATATTTTCTTTACTGAACTATCACTCCCACATTTCTCATTTAAACGTACACAATTACACACACTGACGGTTAGCCACTAAAACTCTGGAGACAGCAGACAGAGGAGAGAGTTGGGGTGGGAGCCCAGATTTTGTGAGAGACTAAAACAGTCACAGTCCACAGAAAAGAGCAGGCCAACTAGAAGCAAACCCTTTTAAAGGTCTCTCTTTAAACTGAATGGACAATGACGCTGTCATAGAAGTAAAGGAATAAGAAAATGGACAGAAGGCTTGTACAATAAGTGGAACATTTTGTGGAACACTTACATATCAGAAAATCTGTTTTCACAAAGAGTCAATAGAGAGCTAAACACAGACACCCATAATTACAAACATTCACTTAGTTGCTGCTTTTTCTTTGTTTCATTTACAGAAGTCCTTTTCTGTGTTTTCTCAAATGAAATTCCTTCTTGCCTTTTGAAACGTTTGGTAGACTGAGCGAGTCTGCTGTCTGGATTACTGGAGCACATGTTACCACTGAAGGACACACAAACACTGTGTGGTTCTCTAGGCAGAGACTGGAAGTCTAGGCAGAGACTGGAAGTCCACCACATGCAGAGGGAAATCCATCTCGACTAAAGCACACAACACACACACTTACCTGGCTGTTATCCTGCTTTTTAACACTCCTGGACAGTTTTGGTGACATGATCTTTTTGGGATATTAGCTAGCTGATTTGGATTCATTAAGGGGGCTTGAGTGTGTTTTTGAGATTATGTGGAGTTGAGTTGTGTAGGGTTGTGTCTGCGTGGGGTTCATTTGGTGTGGTGTTGAGTTTTTGTAGTGTTGACTGTTGAGTTGAGTCTCTGGGATTGATTTGGTGTAGACTTGAGTCTGCGTAGGGCTGAGCCTGTGTTTGGGGTTGAGTCTGTGTTTGGTTGAGTTTGTGGGGTTGAGTCTACATAGTGCCCAGTCTGTGTGGTGTTGTGCCTGTGTTAGGTTGAGTGTGGGGTTGAATCTGTATTTTGTTGAGTTGGTTGGATGTAGGGTTGTGTCACTGTAGTTTGGAGTTTGTGATTTTTATCATATGTTGGGGTTGATTGAGTGTAGGGTTGAGTGTGTTATTTTGAGTCTGTATGGTGTCGAGTCTGTGTTAGTTTGTGTTTGTGCGGGTAGGTCTAGATTTGGGTTAGAGTCATGTTAGTGTTAGGGTTAGGTTGAGTCTGTGTAGGATTACGTTTTTTTTTTAAATTGTATGGGGTTTAGTGTGTTATACGGACATGCACATTCTTGTTAAATTTTTCAAATTATGTCATTGTGTTATGGCAACAGCATCAGTTCAATATTAGATGTTACGTCTGTTTGTCAAGTACTGGCTTTCGGCTGGATTACAGTACAGATTTAAGTTACCATTCAAAATGTCAAATGGAAAATTCTGACAAGCACAAAGTACTGAATTAGTCTTTAATTTGTAGTTGTTATTAAATTTGTGAGCATGTTCTGGATCACGTTGTTGTCCACCACTCTGGAATTGATTAGAGATTGTTGTTAAAATATGAATGAATGTATGTTGCATGTCTTTTCGTGCCAAACTTATACAGTTAATGTATGTAATTCTGCCTCTCTTTCTGCATCCCAGGACCTCATGGGGTTTTATTAGTGTTGATAGTTAATGATTCCTAAACCTTGGCTGACCTTCCAGATTCTTACAGACACCTTAATTTGAAAATCCCTCTGTTGTGCTCTCCCAGGTCTAATGCAAGTCCTGACTCTGCCTTCAACAAAAAAGTGGGAGTATAGAGTGTCGAGCATGATCCCACCTTCTCTCTCGCACACACAAACACAAGCAGACTCGTCAGTACTATCTCCTGAACGCTTATCTGTGGAATCTGGGTTTCTGGAAAGGTGTTTTCAAGCTTCTGTGTTTATTTAAATCGTTGGATACTTTATTGCTATGTGCTCTCAAAACGGATCAGTTGAGGACGATTAAAAACATGGACTCTGACTCAGACTCTCCATTTAACTACTCATGGCCATCCTTTCCAAAGATGAGAATCCGGAGACGGACATCAAAAGCAGGTTAGGGGAGTCAGGGAGAGAGAGAGAGACAGTTTTAACCACTGTTGGTACGAATGAAGCATTGCATGCACTGCAGTCATTTTCTTACTCAGTTTGTGTCGTTTTTCTGTACAAGCTTTCTAAACATCCGTAAGAGAAGATACATTTGTTAATGGGTTAAGAAAAAAAAAAACTTGTTTTCCTTTTTAAGTGTAATTGTTCTTACCGTATTGGCAAATATTTTCTTTTATTGTTTAAATGTAAACATGACTGTTTTTGTTAGATTTCTCTGAAAACAAAACTTATCTAATATAATTTTGCTTCTCAATAACATGGATCTTGTTTAAAGGATCTTTAGATATTTTTCTGGAAAACCAAACAAAAAGAATTTTTACAGTCTATACAACCTGAAAGTCTTTGGTTGTATCAGATGATTCCAGTTCATGTGTTTTTGTCTCAGTGATTCAATTGTTTTTGGTCCAAATGCTTGCTTTGTTCACAATAGTTTGGCAAATAGTAATAAAAAAAATAATAAAATAGAATCCTACTGTTTGTTGTGCAGGGCAGTACAGCATCACAGGCTTAATTCAGCAATGAGTCAGTGCTTAAAAGCTGGTACTCATTTACAATGTGAGTTTCCAGCCAGGTTTTTAGTGAAATGTTTTTTGATATGGTAATAGCACATTACAATGTTCATTCCAGTGGTGCTGGTCTAAACATATCTCACCCTAAAAATGTGTAAATTGTCACCATAACCAAAAATGGTGATGTGGGAATCGGATCATTGTCAGAGGTATCTCATGATGGCAGAGGAAAAGCATTTTTTCTTGAGGGTTCAGTGCATGCAGATATATTAAAGTAACACTTGTGATGAGTGATAACGGTCAGTCACAGCTGGGGGAAATTGGGTAGGAATTTTAAATTGAGTTAACGTCAGGATTAAAGTTTTTCCATTGTTGTTGGAAGGCCTTCACATGCATCCTTCATGTCAGTGTATGGGGTGCCACCTCCAAGTTATAGGAATCTCTGTTTTACTTAAATATAAACACTCATCATTTGCCAAGACACACTCCGCTCTTTATGTGCCAACACATACAGATCTTTTCCTTGAAGTTTAATTTCAGCATGTTTATGTTTGCATGACTGAATGTCTGTGGAATATAAGGATGATTTTGTCAGGTGAATGGATTGGTCTGTGTGTTGAATTATGCACATAAATATAATTAGGAAAACTGTGTGAGAAAGTTTCTACATACTACACCACATTGGCTGATTAATAGCCCAGAGGTTGCACTTTCATATTTCATGAAACTTTGAGTTCTCAAGTACTGTATGCTTCATTTAAGTATTAACTTATACAGTAGAAGAAATATACAGTACATTCAAAATGAATCAATTGTTGGCTCACAGTAAGAGTATGGTGCAAACAAATTTCCATGTATAGCATGGCATTGATAATTTCGTCTTGCAAGACTTTGATTAGAGTTCACATAAAAATCCCTGACTTTTGATTGCAGACTTTGGTATATATTTTACAGTTTGTGACCGTTTGTGACATTTCACAGTTTGTGAGAGATCACTTCTGAAACAGATCCTAGTGAGATTACTAGGATCTTTTTTTTTTTTTTTTAGAAGTATCTGAGAAACAAGAAACTTAAGCAAAAATCTCAGTTTGCTCTCCATTTTATCTCATTACTGTCTAGGAGAAGAAAACAAGATATTTAAAGGATCTTTTTTTTTATTTTTTTATTATTAATATTTGTGTATTTGCATTTGTGTTGACTTGTGTGTGGCTTACTACACTTGTGTGTGTATATATAGGAAATTCCCCTTTGATAGACAGGATTTCCTACAATAGTCAGCCAGAGACCATCCCAGGCTTCAGACTGAGGGAGTGTGTGTATGAGCTATGTGTGTTTTGAAACCGGACACCGTTTTAAACATCAAAAACCACCTACGTGCTATTTAGATGTCTAGTACATTTTCCACACATAATAAATACACTAATGGCATGGGATATGTGTTGTTTTTTTAAAAAAGCTTTTAATATTTCACTAAGTATTTTACACATCACCACATTTTATAAAGCTCAAGTTGCATCCTTATCAGCAAATGTCAGATTACAATGTAGGCAACAAGGTAGGACTATAATGAGTGAATTTTTGGATATCACTGAAATATAAATGCACAGGGTGTTACAGAGTTAACTATGCGAAAGGAAAGCAAAAGCATTAAAACAGCAAAAAAAAAAAAAAAAAAAAGAAAGAAATGTAATGGTCATAAAGAGACCATGCAGTAGTGCTATTTTCTTTTTTACTGGCTTCTGTCATCTTGGCATTCAGATTGTCAAAACACTTGCTCATTGCGCACACATTTTTTTCCAGAGAACAGAGCAAAGCAAGCAACAGCAAATGAGGTGACAGCTGTTCTTTACATCAGCTCAATGTTTTTATTGGAGCTAACTTTGCAATATTGTTGATAACACTCTATTTCTAATTCAACACACTTTGTTGTAAATATCAATCAATTTCACCAGTTGTATTAACACACACAGGGTAATACGTTACAAATACAGATTTAAAATATAATCAGTAACTTCAATAAGTCAGATCCTTCAGTACCTCAATAAGAAAATAGTATAATCAGATTATATTGTTACTTTTTGCCTCAAGATCGCATATGTGAATAAAGTCAAGAGAAAAGTAATATGTTCTCGAATACTTTTAATCATGCCTTCTGAACCATGCTTGTTCTGAATGCAAACAAACTGTGTTTGAGTAAAAAACATGAAAAACAGGGACAGTGCATCCTTATTAGGAAAACAGAATATGTTAAAATATAGAACAACTCAGCATTTTTAACCAAATCAGGTGAGTCCTCTATCTGTTTCAGAAGATAGTTTATTTTCTTAACAAGCAAATACAGTTAGAACAAATGCACTGAATTATGTCTTGGTTAACATTAAACAAAATCTGACTGGATATACCTCAGATTCAAAAATACTACCAATTCTGCCATGTATTGCAGTTAGCATGAAGACTATTTGGCACTGACCATTCATTAACTTCTGACTGCAATAGGTAGATCACAGGCTATCTTCATCAGCATTATTATTATTATTATTATTATTATTATTATTATTATTATTATCTTTATTATTATTATTCATGCCTCCAGTGTCTGTCCTCTGCTTGCTCACGATCCACAGTCAAACATCACCAGCTAACGTTTATGGGCGATTCTATGTTTATGTTTAAGGAGGATTTTAATGACAAAATAAACAAATAAATGAAAATTAACAACTAAAATATAGTTTTAAAGAATAGATCGACATAGATTTAAACCTTTTTAGTGTCTTGATTTACTTATTCCTACTTTATATGAGTTTTAAAATGTTACATTTGCCAGTATTTGTCCCTCACCCCTATTTTTGATCTGTTCTTAACAATACATTTATAACAAGCATCAAAATCAGATAAATTATCCATTGCACATTTCCCCTAAGAACTTAATAACATTTTCAATTAATTTGGTATTCATGTGTACAGTCTTGATTTTTTTAACCAAAAAAAAAAAGAAATGCTGTCCCACTTACTGTTGTCATAACAACATGAAAGCACTTCAGAGAACAATTTTAGAGTTTAAACTGAAGTTAAGATGAAAATGAGAAGTCACACTAAAGTTTCGACAGTAGGTGTCCCGTGTACCGGAATACTGGCCGTTAGGTGGGGGGATTGGTCATTTCTCCTCTTCTATTCCTGCTCCCATGAAAACGATCGACAGACATTCGGATGGTGAAATTAGGGAACACATATGACAAATTTATCTATCCTTGCTAACATTATTTTCATGTGGGTCTTACCTTTAAATGCTTCTTTAAATTATATGTCGGGTCCTTGGAAAATCACTGCATCTTCACAACTGGAAGGTAGCCTCTAAATTGCACTGAACTGTAATGTTGTTTCCCTTTTCTCCACTGAAGAGATAAGAATGTCAGAATTTCCACAAAAATAATCATGTTTCTCCAGTGGCCATTGTGATGAAACAGCCCTAAATGGTTTGACCTCATTTGTCTCGAGAGCGCAGTGTTGATGTGAGACAGGTGTTATTTGCACATGTGAAAATAAGTGGCGCCAGATTCACGTGAGTCACGAGAGAGAACCAGCAGAGATCTCGAACACGCATCTGATCATATCTGTATTCTGTATAAAGCCAGCAGCGCTCTTTATCATTTTATGTCAGGAGGATTGTTTTGTTTAGTGTTTTTTTTTTTTTTTTTGTAAATTAAAAATTGTAATCCTGCTAGTAATCGCAATTTTCACCAAATGTAACTGTAGTCTGAATACGATGGCTTTTTATGTAACTGTAACAGATTACAGTTACACAATTTTTGTATCCGGATTACGTAACGCAGTTACATGTATTCCGTTATTCCCCAAGCCTGAACACACACACACACACACACAAACACACTGACTTGAGTGTGTTTTATTTTGACAGAGAAGTTGTGTTCCTCTCCTGGCTCCTGCACCCCATTTCAACTTCATTCCTCAGAGGCAGCTGCCGTCAGGCTCACAGCCATGCTCAGAGTCTCCACTAAGGTCAGACACAACACATATCGCTGCTTGCTCAGAATGCCAGATTTAGAGACACTCAGCTATTAAATTTTTCATCTAAATCCCACATCCTCCCTTTAACCTCCTTTCATTTAGCGCCCTTATCTTTTGATTGATCTCTGTGAAAGTCTTAGGGAAAGTCTTTATTTGGTCTGGGCACTTGCATACTGTAGCCTGGCCCCTCAGTCACAATTCTTCTTCTGCCATGTTTTTGCCAAAACAAAACTCTGTGGCTTGACATTATTAAAGACATGCTACTACAATTGTACCAGCAGAATATACGAGACATCAAACTTTGCATTTAAGTTCTCAGACCCAATAACAAAAGAACCATGGCTTTAGTGAGTTTGATTATATTAAATCACTTTATTACTCAGCTCTTTGGAATGCATGATGCTGATTGGTCAGTTGTGGGATTCCACAGTCAAACATTTTTGTATAATGACTACTAAACTGTATGCAACCAATCTCCTACACTGTGCTAGCTTCATGTCTCTCATAGCACTATCTGTTTCTTCTAGCATAATAAAATAATTTCAACTAAAATCAATACTTAATGTCCTTTTATTTATTACTTGGTAAGTAGACATGTAATAAATGGGATAAAGTACAATCATAAAGTATGTCCTTATGGCTAAATAAATCCCTTTAGGATGAAACAAGTCTTGACCCTGATCACCCTGTCTGGGTTTATTTTGCAATAATGACTGGCTGACTGTACATTATCCATTATATACTGCCATTTTGCATGTATGTTTGTGTTCTCTTTTTCTAATTTAGGATGATGACCTCAATATGAAATACTCTGTTTCTGGGGTCACAGAGGACAGTTCTGGGACAGATAGTAAGGTGGGGCAAATGTCGGATACGGGGGTCTTGCCACCAGGGGCATTGGATATGCCCACATCTATTAAGGATGAAGAAGGGCAGAGGGGAAGGCATCCTACCTCTCGTTCTTTCTCTCCACCACTTTTGCCATTCTCCCCCTCATCTCCAGCTGGGTTGGTGCTGGATCGACTCATGCGTGCCTGCCGACCTGTTGAAATGACCTATAACAGTTCAAGCTCTCCTACAGACTCATGCGACCTAAGGTAAGCCTGCTAATGTTAATGTCTATTTAATCCTGATGTGTTGATGGGTTTGTCAGTCAGTTTGGAAGATGTTTTCATAATTAAAAAGGGGCTTTCAGAATCCTTACATGACCTGATCCTATTTTCGCAACAGAATGTTGTTAACAAAGAATCTGTTTTAAATGTAACAAAACAAAGAGCAATTGTACAAGGCCTGTAAAAACAATACAAAATTTATCTGGCCCTGTTTGCTGCATGCAGATGCCCTATAAAGCAGGACGTTTTGCAATTCTCTACTTCCCATTAGTAATGTGTAAGGCCAGACAGGCATCATATAAATTCAAGTCAATCTGAAAAAAAAATTAATGATTTGAAAACTTCTGCACAAAGACTTGGAGTGAAATATGTGGGTAATTGCGCCACACAAAATTTATTATTTACAATGTTTAAGTGATGCTAGTCTTACTCAAAGTGGTTGTTGAGAATTTTTAGAAGTCCTATCCTCTCTCTAAGCCCGAGTCTGGTGGCCTTGGAAATGGACAGTGAAGAGGATGATGATGACGACATTTTAATGAAGAAACCCCTCCCCCAGCCTCACCCTGAGGTCAAAAACAGTGGAGATGTTAAGTTAAACCCCACCCCTGACCTTACCTGCACCCGTTCACACTCCGCCTCTTCTGCCTGTAACTCCACCACAGCAAAGGTACCACACCCACTTTAACAGAACCACAGAACCTGCAGTTGTACAGACATTTCACCTTTCTTTAAAGGTGCGCTCAGTAATTTTTTCCTCATTAAAAATGTTAACTCCTAAAGACATGAATTGTAATTTTGCAATACATGTAGGAAATCATGGCCATTCGCATTAAAATTAAGACTCCCATGATATCAGTAACCTTATAAAAGCTGTTTTATTCTACATGGAGAGGGTCCGCACATGGGGGCTGCCATGTTAGAATCACATGACCAGCCGAATACTACTCGCTTAATCTCAGTAACCATCCTGTTGTCAGTTTAAGTCCAAGATGACACAAAGACAAAAGTTACTGAGTGCACCTTTAACGTGAAGCTTCCGTACACTGAAACAGACTATACATAGATACTGATGACCTTCCGTGAACAGTGTTGCTTTTACCGTCATGGCTGAAGTTTTGAGCATTTTGAGGACACCAGAGATCATGGGTAAAATTGTTTATTATTTTTCTTCTCAGGATGTTGAGCAGGGTATCCGTCTGCGTTCATATTCCTACACCTCCCCCAAAATCAGCCTGCTGCCTCCGCGATTCAGTAGGGACGCCCACCCTCCACCCACCGAACTCAACCAGGGTCAGATCCTCTAAACTTTCTCCCTTCACCTCTCACCTTACCTGTGTAGATTAGGTGCTGTATGATAACCAAAAACAACCTAGTACTGTACTACCACACAAAGCCAAAATTCAGTTATTATGGCAGTACTGAAAATGAATAAAATGGCTTCAAAGTTTTTTTGATTATCCAGCCAACTGTGGACTGCAACTGCAGTCTCACTCTGTTTTCTTTGAATCAGACCAGATTATAACTCAGTTTTGACTAAATGTGTAGTGACTGCATTTTGCCTGCTCAGGGCAGTTTAGATTAGCTTCAAGGATTCAATCAAAGATACAATAAATCACCTTTATCCAACAAATTATAGTATTAACAGATAATCACAGATGTGAACAAGTGAAGTTAAAATGAGACATTCCTATCACATATCAAGCCTCTGAAAGCAACATCTTTTTCTTCTAATTTCTCTTTATATTCACTGAACAGAGAGGTTAAAACATCTCTTGTATTTACAGTCTAATCTGTTTTAAACACTGATAAGATTTGGAGAGATTATATGTAGGATTGATTTAAAACCAATTAAAATATGATACAGTGCATCCGGAAAGTATTCACAGTGCTTCACTTTTTCCACATTTTGTTATGTTACAGCCTTATTCCAAAATGGATTAAATTCATTATTTTCCTCAAAATTCTACAAACAATACCCCATAATGACAATGTGAAAGAAGTTTGTTTGAAATCTTTAAATTTATTAAAAATAAAAAACGAAAAAAATCACATGTATATAAGTATTCACAGCCTTTGCCATGACACTCAAAATTGAGCTCAGGTGCATCCTGTTTCCACTGATCATCCTTGAGATGTTTCTACAACTTGTTTGGAGTCCACCTGTGGTAAATTCAGTTGATTGGACATGATTTGGAAAGGCACACACCTGTCTATATAAGGTCCCACAATTAACAGTGCATGTCAGAGCACAAACCAAGCCATGAAGTCCAAGGAATTGTCTGTAGACCTCCGAGACAGGATTGTATCAAGGCACAGATCTGGGGAAGGGTACATCTGCAGCATTGAAGGTCCCAATGAGCACAGTGGCCTCCATCATCCGTAAATGGAAGAAGGTTGGAACCACCAGGACTCTTCCTAGAGCTGGCCGCCTGGCCAAACTGAGCGATCGGGGGAGAAGGGCCTTAGTCAGGGAGGTGACCAAGAACCCGATGGTCACTCTGACAGAGCTCCAGCATTTCTCTGTGGAGAGAGGAGAACCTTCCAGAAGAACAACCATCTCTTCAGCACTCCACTAATCAGGCCTGTATGGTAGAGTGGCCAAATGGAAGCCACTCCTCAGTAAAAGGCACATGACAGCCCACCTGGAGTTTGCCAAAAGGCACCTGAAGGACTCTCAGACCATGAGTAACAAAGATTAAACTCTTTTGCCTGAATGGCAAGCGTCATGTCTGGAGGAAACCAGGCACCGCTCATCACCTGGCCAATACCATCCCTACAGTGAAGCATGGTGGTGGCAGCATCATGCTGTGGAGATGTTTTTCAACGGCAGGGACTGGGAGACTAGTCAGGATCGAGGGAAAGATGAATGCAGCAATGTTCAGAGACATCCTTGATGAAAACCTGCTCCAGAGCGCTCTGGACCTCAGACTGGTGTGAAGGTTCATCTTCCAACAGGACAACGACCCTAAGCACACAGCCAAGATAACAAAGGAGTGGCTCCGGGACAACTCTGTAAATGTCGTTGAGTGGCCCAGCCAGAGCCCAGACTTGAACCCAATTGAACATCTCTGGAGAGATCTGAAAATGGCTGTGCACCGACGCTCCCCATCCAACCTGATGGAGCTTGAGAGGTCCTGCAAAGAAGAATGGGAGAAACTACCCAAAAATAGGTGTGCCAAGCTTGTAGCATCATACTCAAAAAGACTTGAGGCTGTTATTGGTGCCAAAGGTACTTCAACAAAGTATTAAGCAAAGGCTGTGAATACTTTTGTACATATGATTTTTTTTTTTTTTTTCTTTTTGTTTATTTTATAAATTTGCAAAGATTTCAAACAAACTTCTTCCACATTGTCATTATGGGGTATTGTTTGTAGAATTTTGAGGAAAATAATGAATTTAATCAATTTTGGAATAAGGCTGTAACATAACAAAATGTGGAAAAAGTGAAGCGCTGTGAATACTTTCCGGATGCACTGTAACTTTCTCAGTGTTTATTTATTACAGTGAGCATTTATTTTTATAATTTCTCAATGCGTTACATGGAAATTAAGCTAATGTACCTTTACCATGTGATCTCTTTGGATCTATTGTGTTATGTTTCTTTTAAAATGGTATAACTACAAAATATCTCCCAGTAATTAACAGTTTCTGTTGCAATTACTGCCTCTAAATGACATTAGACTTTTATCATTATGCTTGTTCTATTCCATTCTGTTCAATGTTATCCATCCAACAAAAAAATTAAGTTAGAAATGTCTGATAATTCTTTATGGTCATAAAAGAATTTATGGAAGCAAGCAAAGGTAATAGCCTTTACATTTGATTAGAGGTTACTAGATGCATGTTTAATAGTCACTAACAAACCTGCAGTGAAGATACACACACTACTAACAGATATCTGGAGAGTGGACAACCGTGTCTCAAAGCCAAGCCAGCTGCCCTAACTAGACAGCATTTTTGAAAATGTGGTTTTGTTTATTTTGTGTGCTTCTTGTTTATTTTTGGGATGAAAGAAACTTTATGAATAGAGGATGAAATCACCTGCATATTGGCTCATTCATATCTCAATCGATATTTTATCCAAAGACTTCCAGTTAAATCTGGACTAGCACACACTCCCCTCTCTGTGCCATTATTTGTGTGTAGAGTAGTGAGTAGCAAGTGTAATGTCCGCTGTGTCCTGTAGATGGCGCCCTCTCCAGCAGCAGTGGCAGCAGGTCTCTCCTACAGGCACTGTCTCTGTCTAAATCTCTGTCTCTGCTCAACCCTGTTAGTAAGTACAGCCATGGCAGCACGCCTGCTTGCTTGCTTGGTCGCTTGCCTGCTTGCCCACCAGTTACAACACACGCTACCAACAACAATGCACATAACTGCTCCTAAAACTGCTATGTGTGTTTATGGGAGAGAAAGTTTATAATTAAAAAACGAATAAGTGTTTCCATGCATCCTGGAAAACCTGGAATTTTGCAGTGCAGCTTTCTAGTGATGGAAAAGTCATGGAAAATTAGAAATATACCTAAATGCCCGGTGAATTAATTATTTGTCCTGGAAAATATTTTAGTATAATAGAACTGTTTGACTGTTTTGCTAACAAGGTTTTTTTTTTTACATGCACTAAAAAATAGGATAAGAATCGGGACTTGGAATAGGAGTAAAATACATAAATTTTTATTGTTTTGATGCTGCCGGCAGCTGTGCATTGTGAAACATCGTCAACGGTTAACTGTCATGAACGAATCCCTGACACATACTTTCTCTGCCCATCTGCTGTTGTATTGATGTAGTACAAAATAAGATTTATGTTAACCACAAAAACATTTGAGTCATAAACTTTAGACAATGATAGCGGTTGGACCACTGATTTTTTTTATTTTGAGTTGGTAGCATGGTGATTTGGCCTTCACACTTTGGGGTGTGAATTAATTTTCAATAATTCAGTGATCAGAGTCTGCTTATACCGTGGTTACCACAAGTAGTATATGGAAAACAAGGACGGAATCACGGAATCTAGTCATAAAAATGCCATTAGCTATAAAACGCACAATGTCATGGAATATGACATATTTTGACGAAAATGAATGTTTGAATGCACAGTTAATCAAATTAAAATTGCGATATGTCCTAGTGTGATAATCTGCAAAAGTCTGTGATGCAACTGAATAAATATATAATCAGCAAGTAATGCGTGCTTCAAAATGAATGTGTCAAGCTAGCCGCTCATATACTGAAAACACCTCATCATGATCATCATGTGCACTCTTGTGTGTGTGTGAGATGACAGAGAGCATAGCACTTGGAATTGTGCAGCACATACAGACTATGTATTTATTTAAATCACAGCTTCACAGTGATTAATAATCACACTGGGCCATGTAGCAAACTGTTTATCTGGAGATGAGAAACTACCATCCAAAATACATAAAAATGCCAAAATAAAAGCTACATTTAAATGGATGCATGTATTTTTGCTTAAATATTACATTTGTTGGGCACAGAAAGTGTCCTGGAAATGTCCTGGAAAATTGTGTCTTAAAAAGAATGGGAACCCTGAGTGTGTTTTCATGATATTGTAATGCTGCGGTGTATTGTCTAAATGTCTGTGTATGTGTGTACAGTATGTGTGAGCTCTGTGTTTACCAGTGGTTGCTAATCCCATGGCTTTACTCTGCTTGCTAGTTTTGTAAGCCTAATTGCAGCACATCTGCCTTCATCCTCAAAGTCCTTTATCCTCATTAAATAAGATGTTGTTGGAAAGTAAGGGTGATGTCATCAGTCGGTGGACTGAATGTATTTATAGACTCATCGACTCATTTCTCCTCCATGTCAAACATGTTTCTTTATGATTCTCAAAAAAGCCACCACTAAGTGGCTTTAAAGTGATAGTTCACCCAAAAATGTAAATTCACTCATCATTTACTCACCTCATGCCATCCCAGATGTGTATGAATTTCTTTCTTCAGCATAACACAAACAAAGATTTTTAGAAGAATATCTCAGCTCTGTAGGTCCATACAATGCAACTGAATGGGTGTCAACATTTTTAAGCTCCAAAAATCACATAAAGGAAACATAAAAGTAATCCATTAGACACCAGTGGTTAAATCCATATCTTCAGAAGCAATATGATAGATGTGGGTGAGAAACAGATTAATATTTAAGTCTTTTTTTGCTATAAATTCTTCTCCCTGCCCAGTAGGGGGCAGTATGCACAAAGAATGTGAATCACCAAAAACAAAAGAAGAAGAATGTAATGGTAAAAGTGAAAGAGGAGAGTGATATTAAAAATAACTTAAATATTGAACTGTTTTCCACCCACACCTATCATATTACTTCAGAAGATATGGATTTAACCACTGGAGTCATATGGATTACTTTTATGCTGCATGTATAGGTTTTTTTGAGCTTCAAAGTTCTGTCATTCATTCAATTGCATTGTGAGGACCTACAGAGCTGAGATATTTTTCTATTTGTGTTCAGCAGAAGAAAGAAAGTCATACACACCAGGGATGGCATGAGGATGAGTAAATGAAAGGGATGGTTCACCCCAAAATGAAAATTCTGTGATCATTTACTCATCCTCATGTTGTTCCAAACCTGTATTAATGAATAAATGATGACAGAATTAAAATTTATGAATGAACGATCCCTTTAACAGAAGGGATTTAAATTATAAAATCCACAAAGGCATATTAGTATATAATATGTATTTCAACATTAGTATTCTCTCCTCCACAGAACACCGTGCCTGCAGCATGTCAGAGCAGCCTCAAGAGAAAAGGTAATGCAGACCTTTAAAGCTGGGGTCATGTCCCCTGATTCGTCCATTAGGTATTAACCAGAGAATAAAAAAAATTTGTGCAGTGTCTGATGACAGGGTTGCCAGGCGACAGAGTGCTTCCTGTTGATTTGAAGGTTATGTTGCCTTTTTCAGGTGCTAACCTTTTAAAGTAAATGGCTGCAGTGGGAGAATTTTAATGGAGATCAAAAACATTAATGACAATGTAAATAAAAAGATATGTGCATGTTTGTTTGATCAGAGCACCTTGTCTGTTGTAATGGACTTCCTTTATCATCATAATAGCCATATCTTTCAACTTATTTCCAGATGGTATTTTAAAATCTCCCCCATTCTTTCACGCATTTTTTTTACTGCAAAGCACAACAGCGCCATCCAGGGACTGTCTGTGTGTGTGGATAAATTAGAGTGGAAATGCAGAATGATGTGTATCTGGTGTGTGTGTGTGTGTGTGTGTTCGCACCCTATAAACACTCAGTGTGCTGTACTGTACCTCTATAGGGAGTTAAGGTTCCGTAGGCGTGCTCAGTCGGCTGATGATGAGACCAGTGAAGAGCTGGCCGACTCCCTTCAACACCTCACACTCTCCGAATTCCTCAAAGAGTATGTCAATACAGTGCCCCTAGTTCCAAAACACCAACCACTCACTTGGCATGACCCTCTTAATAACCTAACCTATATGTAGCTCCCCCAAAGGCCTCTAACTGTAGTATCCGAAATGCACTGTCATCCACTGGCATGAAGTCACGTCTGATGCTTTTTAAGTTTCGTTAATTAACTCCAAATGGTGATGTTGCTTCACTGTTGACTAAAATATGTTATAACTCTTAAACCCTGCTGTAAAGACCAGTGTAGCTGTTCAACAGTTTATGATGTGTTTTGGATGCTGGTCAGCAAGCACCGAGCTTAGCTGGTTTAACCATGTTTTGCTGGTGAACAGCTTGGCAATTCTGGTCCAACAGTTAGGCTAGCACCAAACCAGAACTACCTAGCATAAATCAGCCTAGACCAGCATGGAAAGTAATACTGATCTTTTCAGCAGGGAAGCCTGAGTGTTTGTGGTCTAGCTGTGTTTTTCTGTCCTTGTTTTAAAACTCACCTCCCACCAAACAAAGGTTTGTAATCAGGTATATATGAAATGCAGAGAATGTTCCCACTGCTCAGGTGGTATGCCCTGGTTATGGAAACGGAGGGTAATGATTAATTATTAATTTTCCTGTAGCTAGGAAAAGAATGCATGACTTACCCTGAAACAATTACATTAATTAAACTACCCACCCTCTGTATCATGGTCAGCTGGTATGGTACAGGGCATGTGTTTGTGATTATGATGTTAACCATGTGATTAATTGTGTTGCAGGATCGAGGAAGAGGAATGGGACAAATATATCATCCCTTCCAAGATGGAGTCTGAAAAATACAAAGTCAGTCGCACGTTTAGTTTCATCAAGAGCCGGATGTATAGCACTCGCAACAAGAACAAGGTAAACACAGTGAGTTTAACACAGAGCACACATTCTGAAACTTCCACCCTATCTTTTAGAAGATGATTTTTCTTCAGTGCAGTTTCAGTTGGGCTATATACTGTATATCGATCATAAAACAATACTCAGGGTTCCCACGGTCATGGAAAACCTAGAATTTCAGGGAATTTTATAAATTGTGATTTCCAAGCCTGGAAAACTCATGGAAATTATTGAAATCTTAAAAAGTCATGGACATTTCGATAGTAAATATAAAATTTTCTAGTTATGGCTCAGCTCTAAAACATGAGAAAAAAAACATCACCTAGAAATTACTCTTTTTAAGTGAAATCTTTTGAAAATGACTTAAAAATGCAGTAATCACAAAATGTCTGGTAAAGTTGTGGAAATTTGTTGTTAAAAAATACTGTACCAGTTCTTCCTCACTGTGTCCCTTTAATAACCATCCAATGAGGAAGGAGAACAAAGAAAAGAGGGGAAAGACTGACCATTAGACCCCAAAACAACGAGAGGACTTCATTTTAATCATTAAACCTCCTTTCACCTGTAACTTTTTTACCAGTGCCAAACTGTCCCGCAGCCTTTTTTTGCCACACAGGCATGTCAGACTTATGCGAACTTCACAAGCCGAAAACTTGTTGAGATGAAAATGTTGAGTTTCATGTACGATCATGGCAATGGGAACTTTGGTCTTGTGGACTATCGGTGATCTCATGGCTTCCCCTTGGTTCTTTAAGGGGAAAGGGAAGGAGAGAGAGACCAAAGACAAGCAAGTCAATAGACACCAGTTCTCAGCAGGATCTGTCCTGGGGTCGACACTTTGTGAGATCTGCAGCAAGCCAGCCAGTGGGAAGGAAGTCCTCCACTGCACATGTG